>NW_026571070.1:14473547-15163547 GCF_026225935.1 Boleophthalmus pectinirostris
TTATAATGCTGTTACCACATCATAAACATACCCAAAGTTGTGTTTTGTTTCATTCACATGTTTGAGTATCCCTTTATTATTAGTCTGTTTTCATCTCCAAGTTCAAAATGCTCTGTTCCACTTTGTGATGTCATGAAGTGATAATTTTCATGTAAACAGCTACCTTTTACCTTTAATTCAGTAAAGATGAGCAAATTTAGGGCTAGAATCATAGAGTTTAAATTGTCATGATGTTTAAAAACACAGTGGAGCACTTGACTTCATAAAGTGGAACAGAGTTTTTTCCGTTTGTCAGAAGAACACAGGCAAAATATGCAAGATGTGTTTGTTTAAACATGTGTGAATGAAAAAAAACACAACTTCAGGTATGTTTGTGATGAGGAAACAACATTATAACATAGATCACAAAATAGTGTAATATGAGCCCTTTAAATATCAAACTATTGTCTTTGTTACATGCAGGCATTTGTTTGGTTTGTGTTCTTGCTCTCTCCTCTGCCCTGTGTGTTCAGGTGCTGTGGGTGGGACCAAACCTTGGGGCTGATTGGCCAGCTGGCTGCCAATCAGGGTGGAGAGGGCTGTTTAAAAGGAGCTGTGTGCTGCCTCTTGCTCTCTCTCTCTCCCTGTGTATATGGCTGCTAGCCCAGGTTTGTTTGGTTGGGAGGATTGGTTAGGTAAGTTTGGGGACCCCTGTACACTTCATCACGTACATTTTTGTTGTTAGACACATTAGTTATCAGTTGTTGCCACCCTTGTTGTTTTGAGTTTTCCAAATTCTCTTTTTTTAGACCAGGTAGGCTAGGCTTTTGATTTCTTTCCTTTTTGTAGCCTAGTTTTCAGTTAGGGCCTGTTTTGGTATATCTTTTTGTTTGTTGATTTGGCACAACTGGCCCACGCCTCCTCCCACCAACCTTTTGTTCATTTTTTGTGCACTTTAATGAATGTTTGGCTGTAAAATAAAAAGTTTGCCAAACCGACTTTGCCTCAAGGGTTGTTTTATACACGTTGTGTCCCTTGTTGGATATAGGGGACATAACAGTCTTTTTTCTTAATATTAAACTAAATAGTTTTCTTATTTGTCCACAGTGCCTCAAAACTAAAGACCTCTCCGATGACGTGCACTCCAGATTTGGCACTCTTCTGCAGGAGTTTCACAAACCTCATGCTCCCTATGCCCTCAGCGTCGCCAACAAACTGTATGGAGAGCAGAGTTTCCAGTTTGTTAAGGTGTGTGTCAATACAAGCAGGGACACAATATCAATATATTGTGATACTAAATTTGGTGATGCAGAATCGTTATCATGGACTGTAGTATCAATATATTGACAAGAGTGTTTTTGGTATCTCTATATTGTGATTATATTGTTTCGTGAGCCATGTATTGTATCGAATGTTGAGGAACCAAGTGATTCCCAGACCTTTATTTATTAATTAATTTATTTATTTTAACATTATCATTACTCATTATCATCACACATCACATATCTGTTGTTTATATCTGACATAGGATTTTCTGGGAGCCACTCAAAAGTACTACAAGGCAGAGCTGCAGACTGTGGACTTCAAAGGGAAATCTGAGGAGGCCAGAGTCACCATAAACAAGTGGGTGGAGCAGAAAACACAAGGTAAAAACTTCTTGCAAATTTTGGTACATCACTTTTTATTGACTATTTAACTTTTCAGTTGAGGGTCCGTCACCTGATTGTTTCTGTGGAGATGTCATTACTCTGCCTGGCATGTTCCACAGTATGACATTAAACAGCTCTACCTTATATTTACAGGTAGTTTTAGCTCAAAATTACCAGGGTTGCCTCTCCACAGATCTGACCTGTTACTTGTTCTAGTTTTGTCTCCATGAAGATAAAAAGGTTTAATACCATACTGAGAAACATTCCACACAAATCAATCAACATCTCCATGTATAAAAGCATTTGACGGACCATCTGCCAGAAAAAATTACACAATGCACCTTTAATATTTTTAAATGTGTTACTTTTTCTCAGATAAAATTAAAGACCTTGTAGCCAAGGGTATGGTGAATAGCTCGACAAGCCTTGTTCTTGTCAACGCCATTTACTTCAAAGGAAACTGGGATGAACCGTTTGATGAAGACTCTACTTGTGATGATCAGTTCTGGATAAACAAGGTGAGTTCTGTTTGGACAACAAAAAAAAAGTTTAAAATTTGTTTTGGTTCCCTCATAGTAACCATGCACGTTTTGAGAAATAAAACCTCCTGTATCTGTACAAATGCAAGTTCAATCAAAAAGTTACATACTGCACCTTTTAACCAAATACATTTCATTCTAATTGTGTGTCATTTAGACTGATTTAGTTTAATAAGAAATAAACATGACATTATTCACATTATTCTACAAAGCTTATATGCTTATATGCTGGTAGCATACCATTATATTGTAATTAATGACGACTGTTAAGTTCAATATGTAACTTTTTTGGAGGTGCCATAGACTTTGACTTAGACAAACTTAGGGTTAGGGGTTAGGGTTCTACAAAGCATTTTTTGCAATATCTTTTTATATATATATATATATATATATATATATATATATATATATTTAATAATATAGAAACAAAGCAATTATTTGGACACAGTAACTCACACATCACATTATAATATTATAATTATATTATAACATCGCTTGCATCATTCCATGGAAATAGAAACTTAAAAACATACTACAGGCCATTTAAGCATCAGGTTTGTGGAGATGCAAGCCTGTTCTGAGTAAAGACAGATGGTGTTTTTCAATGCAATAAATAAAACAAAAATTTAAAAACTATTTTGTCTAGGCTAAAAAGTTACATACTGTGTCTTTAAATATGCAGTGTTATGTTATGGACAACCAACAATATGCATATACCATTTGAGTAGGAAAATCTGCCTTAAGGCTCTGGTGAACTACATTTGAACTTTGCTGTTTGTCTTTTTGCAGAATGAAAGTAAACCAGTGAAGATGATGCGCCAAACATCCTGGTTCCCCCTCAATTTCATCAGTGAGATCAACTGTCAGGTAAGTTTTTCTAATCCTGTATAATATATTTTATACAGTATTTTGTCTGCATTGACATTATAAGTAACATTATTTCTCTATAAACCAGATTATAGTTTTGCCTTACGAAGGAAATGAGCTCAGCATGCTCATCTTTCTGCCCAGCAGTATTGAAGATGGTCTGGAGAAGGTATGACAAAGTGCTGGCTGGGCAACTTATACTTTTTTGTTTGTTTTTTAGAAGTTATATTTACAGAATAGGGAGTGCTTACATTAAGGTTTGAAGGGGGTGACGAGACAATAAGAATGGCTTCTGTTTTTCTTATATGGGAGGGCAAGTGTCTGTGTGTATTTGTGTGTCTCTGTATGAGTAAGTAAATAATAAAACAGAAAACAGGAGAAAGAAGAGGGGAAAGAAAGGCAAGAATAATTACTTGTGTAATTAATGATCATTCTTTTTTTCCTTTCATTACCCTTCATTTTTTTATTATTTATTTCTTTATTTTTATCAGATCATGTAAGTACAGTTTATGGCAGTGGGCCTTCTTACTTGCTCAGGAGTAGTTTACTAATGCTAGTCGTTGTTCGCCTTGAAGCTTTCGTCTTTCTTACCCTGATAGTTGTGGATAAATTCTGCATTGACAGAATATGTCCTTTGTCAACCTTGTTGGATGAAGATTTGGTGATGAGGCAGATTTATGAAGTTGGTGGAAAACACGCAAGACATTTCCAGATATTTTGCCATAGAAAAGCATAAACTGGAAGTTGGCCAAACACTACAACGGGGCACTTCCGGCCATTGTGAAAAAGGTCTATTACAGGTGGTTTTATAGTTCAAAAACATCCATGTGACCTAAGGTACCGTTTTCAATAGATACATAAACACATAAAATGCCCAAGGCCACAGATAAGTTTGTAAATAAAAGAACATGAGAGACGTGACTTAAAATATGTAAGTAAAACTCATTAAAAGACTAAAAGGAGCAAGTAATAATTAAAAATGATTTATTTCTATCAAAAAGAAAACAGGCAGTGGGTAAAACGATAAAATGGCCAATATTACAGGTTTTCTCCATTGGTTTGGCTCTTTTCTTGAAACAGACATGACATTTTCAAAACAACATGGACAAATCTCTCAAACCACTTTGCAGTCGTTCACAACAGAATGGCATTTCTCATTGATTTAATCAAATTGCAAATGTCTTTGCATCTTTGCACATGGTTCTGTTCAAGTAGCCTACAGTTAGCACAATGAGCCCACGTTTCGCACATTTTCCAAATAAACAGACCTTGCTGATCTAAACTGATGAGTTGACTCTCAATCTAATGGTTGTTCTCTCCAAAACATGTCAGCGTGATTTCATTGTCCAAGTCATCATATGAACAATAGTCTGTTCAGTTGTCACATTTAGTCAAGAACATAACACCATGAACACCATATGATTTTTTATTTTTTTTTATTTTATTTTTTTTGGAACATTTGATAAATTCATGACAGTAATTGTTAGTCAGTTGAAATTAGAACTTCCTATCACACTATGTGACCGTGTGGGACAATGTGAATTTCCACCGTGGCCCATTCATCAGGCCTGGTTCATTTCCCATCTAAACATGCTCATGGAGCTACTACCACTGTACTGTCCTTTCCTCAGTCCAGTTGAGTTGTCCAGAGGTCCCTGCTCCATGGAATGGATGGTGCATGTAAGGATATCACAGGGGAGGGGATGGTTGAGACATCTGCACCGTTTCTTCCCTCCAACAACTTCTTCAGTTGTCAGAGGGAGGGAAGCAACGACAACTGCGACCACTGAAAGTGTTACTGTAGGAAAAAAAAGTGTTATTTGCTTTATTTACAGCACTGTAGGCCAGATATATTTTTTCTTTTTTGTTTGTGTTAATATTTCCTACATGTACAGAATAATGTATACATTTTCTTTTGTGGAAGTGACTTTTTGTGTGAATAAAATGGTTAGTTTTGTTGGCAGTGTGAGTGCAGTGTGTGATGTCAAACTTTGGAGGCTGCTCTTACTGTGAAATCCTTTTTTAAAATTTTTTTTTTTTTTAGTTTTATCCATATTTATATTGCGTTAGTTAGACCTCTGCCATAGTGACAAAACATCTAACCATTTTGACCTGCCGTGCTCACAGAAGGCCAAAGGGACGATGCATTTTGTGGTCAATGACTATTTCTATGAGAAAAGAATTTTTGACATATGGGCAAACTGTTTAAGAGAGATCTGAGCTTTTGCAGGTGATCCATGATGTTGTGCTGAACCATCCAGGTTATTTTTGACAAAAGCACTAAGTGAATGCAAAAAAGACAAAGCAATTGAGAAGGATTTTTGCAATTTTGATGGTCCTGACTCTTTATATGGGAAAGGAATCTGCTTTGAAGCAGGTGTGAACAGTTTTGGGAGAGATATGAGCTTTTGCTGGTGAGCTGTAATGTTGTGCAGAAGTATCAGACTGTTTGGCCAAATGATCTTATAGTTTTAAGAATCTCATTTCTGTTTCAAGAAATGAGCCAAACCAACAGAGAAAAACTGTAATAAACTCTACTAAAATAAGAATAAAACCTTGCAGCCTCTGAGTTGAGGAATCCAGTCCTGAAAAAGAAATAAATGTTACAAATCAACCAAACAAGGACGACTTGAGAGGGGGTATCCCCACCCAGAACAAAACGGGAAGTGCTATCATGCAATTACAACAAAAGAACTTAAAAACCCAAAGTGCAAACAAAAAGGTATAGGCTAAGTACGACCCTGGAACTTAAAGCAAGCTAAAGCTAAAAGCCCAGGGACGGCAATTATTAAAATCATTATTTATTTAGGGTGCAGTAGAGCCAAAGTTAAAATATATAATGTAACTTTAAAATGAACAGTATAAAAATAAATAAATCTAACCAAACAAAAAACAAAAACAAAACAGTAAGAGACCAATCCTGCGATAAAAGGACAGACAAGTGTTAAAATAATTAAAACTATGTTAAACCCTTAGTTTAAAAACTACCTGTCCTACCTTAAAATCTCCAATACATGGGGGAAAGATCTACCACCAGTAGTTAAAAACCCATTAAAACCAGCTTAAAAGAGCTAAAATAATTAAAATGAAGGAGATCGTTAAAATCTTACCTGACATCAGACAGCAGAAGTCGGGACTTATTCTTTGCTGCGTGGCCTATTTAAACCCGACTTCTGCTGGCACTAGAAGTTGGCGTCAGGTGATTTAAAAAGTAAGCGTGCCTCCTGCTGTCTGCCACACCCAGAAAAAACAGACGTTCTGAATGTGATCAGGCTTGCATGATCGAAAGCCATACTGTGAAACATTTCAGATAAAGACCTTCCACCAGAAAAATTACACAATGCACATTTAAGTGTAACTTGAGTAACAGAGCTTCAAACAGAGCAGTGCCCACAGTTAGCTTCACACTCCCATGTTGATGACATTAGCTGCAAAGACTAAATCCTCCTTATGTATTTTTCAGCTTGAGCAGCAGCTAACCTATGAGAACTTTATGAAGTGGACCTGTTCTGACATGATGGCCAAGGTGAAGGTGCAGGTGGGACTCCCTCGATTCAAGATGGAGGAGAATTATGACCTGAAAGACGTGCTGATCAGTATGGGCATGGTGGACGCCTTCGACATCAGCAGCAGTGATTTCTCTGGTAAGAAAATAACCCAACCCATGGCCCTTCTTTGGTCCAGTTTCAAAGTGATAAAAATAATAAGTAATTAACAATTCAAAACCAAAACAGACTGACAGTTCATTAGTCTGTGCAATAGATTGTGAATGCTTTTTGGAACTGTGGAACCGTTCACTTTACTAGACACAACAGAACTACAATATGACAGATAATTTTAAATGAATAAATAATCAACTCTTTATTAGATTAGATTTACTGAAGATCAAAGAAACTATTTAAGAGTAAAACCCATGAGGTATAAGCACAGACTGTAGTGGACAAAGGGAGCATGACGTCACCCACAGTGTTCAGCTCCAGTCAAATGAAGCTCACAGAGGATAGCAGTTACTGGGCGAATTTAGAACAGATTTCTATATTAAGGATGGGAACTAATTTGCAGACAGAATACACCAGGATCATATAGAGGGTTAATACAAATATTTTAAGACCAAAATGAGGAGCCTGACAGCAGCAGTTACAGACTGAGGGCGACAGCTTCTCAAAACAAAGTGAATAGTAGACTGAGTCAAGTGGAGCCGGAAGTACAAAGTTTTAATGTATATTTTTATCATTTCTTTCAGGCATGTCTCCAGCCAGTGACCTGTTTCTGTCTGCGGTGGTGCACAAAGCTTTCGTGGAGGTAAATGAAAAAGGCACTGAGGCCGCTGCCGCCACTGCAGTTACGATAATGTTAGGTTGTGCCAAGGGTAGCCAGCCCGCCCGCTTCATCGCAGATCATCCCTACCTCTTCTTCATCAGACACAACGCCTCCAACACTGTCCTGTTCGCTGGAAGATTCTGCTCCCCTAAGTAAACTATTAGCAAACACTTAAACCCAAGAAAGGAAAGTTAGTTCATTATTTGGAACTAACTGTACAATAATCCATTTGCTCTAGACCTTGCATTATCCAGTGGTGGAATGGAACAAAATAAAAGTAGTCAAGTACTGTACTTAAGTAAAAAATGTAGGTATATGTACTTTACTTAAGTGCATACATTTGACTTTTACTTTAGTATATTTGAGAGGAGGTATGTGTACTTTCTACTCCACTAGAGACAGACAGACAGACAGACAGACAGACAGATAGATAAACAATACTTTATTGATCCCCAAAGGGAAATTAAATGCATTTTTGAACAGGACCGAAAAGTAAAAGCATTTTTTTTAATTATAATTTGAGATAGGCTGAAAAGGTGGAGGGATTTATTTTGAACACATTTGTAGCTTGAGCAAACGAAAATAAAAACAACTAGGAAAAAAAAAAGATTGTTTCAGTTCCTGAACAAGACAAATCTTTATCAAAATCATTACATTCAGACCTCAAAATGAGCAAAACACTTTTACTTTTTACTCTTTAAGTACATTTTTACTGTTTCATGTGATACTTTTACTTTTACTTGAGTATATTTTTTTGGTCTGGTATCTGTACTTTTAATTAAATAACAAAACTAAGTACTTACTTCCACCACTGGCATTATGTATGTATCAGTCACCAGCCTTCAGCAACTTTCACCAACATGCCTTTAAACTCCTATAATTGTTGATATTCTTTTCAACTTTTGCACTAGCTTTGAAGTTACCAAAAACAGATGGCTGCCTTACAATGCTACACGTACAATGTCAAATTTCACATGAGCAACAAAACAACATTGCAAATAACAAAAATCATGGACAGTTGACCAGTAATATGCACTCCTCGAAGAACCCCTGGAAAAACCCTGAAAGAACCATTACATTTTGATGTCCTAAAATCCCAACATTTTTAATATTACGTCAAATTAAATGTAAAAAAAAAAAAAGTACTGTTCTTGTCTTTAACCTGTTTACACAATTTGTCTGAATGTATCACTGAACAAATGGAGAGGTTTTGCATTGTAAAGTATGGGTGCTTCATCTTATCTGTTGGCCTGTATGTATGACTTTATTGACTATATGCTGTACGCCTTTACTAAACAGCCCTCTTTATCTTATAGCGTTCACCCACTCAAAGAATTCATCTACACTGCCTTGTGTTTTATCATGTGCACTTTACCTGTATGTATACCAACACACTGTTGTTCACACATAGAGGATTTTATGCAATGACATTAAAGGACTGCACTGCCTGGCATTTATTTCATTGGTGTATTTATCCATATATCAGTTATAATGTGCAATAAGTGTGAATTAAAGTGTGGTTTGAAAATCTTAAATGTAATTTCTAGCAAAACTGAGGCAGCCTTTCGTTGACTGTTATAGATCTGTACCTTTGTTAACTATGGGCAGTAAACAGATGTGGTTATACCTGGTTAATGTTCTACTTAAAGTGAGAGCAATAAAAATAACAGTTGTCTTGTGTGTATGTTGCACAGGGAGTTATGAAAATCAGCCATAAATGAATCATGGAACTAACTTAAGAAGTCATCTGAGACGTTAGGTTAACATGATCTAAATGGGCACAATGTTTTTGCCCATTTTTACTGAAATAAGCACAAATTAAAAAGAAATATTTCTAGTAATGCAGGGGAGCCCCTAATGGCAGATTTTCTACTGGATGACCTACAAGGAATATAAATTACAAAAAAAATTTACTAATAGACTATAAATAAGTATTTCCAGGCTCAAAGAGGCTAAGGCTACTTTGAACTTTTTGCACAGATGACTTAAGTACACAAGGTAAACAGAGATAGGATAACTATAGATCATAATAGACTATATATAGGCTCTATAATATTAGCATAATTCAGTCTATGGGGAGAACATGAAAACTCCATATGGTTCACTGACCCACCCTGGACTCGAATCCACGACCCTTTGTGAGGCTGCAATTCCACTCGCCAATTTTTACCAATTTCAAGTTTAAAAATCTGTGCTTAAAAAAAACTACAAAAAAAACCCTGAAGAATAAAAAGCAGAAGAGCTAGTATGCAAAAAATAAAAATAAATAAATAATTATACCACCATTATACCACCAAATTATACACCTTTAAAATTAATCCCTAAAAACCACTTTTATCCAGAGATGTACAACCCAGTCCAATAGGTGGCACTATGACGTACGAGTCAGACTTTTAAATGTAACGTAAAAGAAGACACGTGCCACTGTAAACTTCCGGGTTTGCTCATACTTTCTTTAGCTGTCAAACAATGTAAATTTTTTTCCAATTTATTTACGCTTTAAGTTCACAACTTTACTAAAACGTTAATCGGAATGTAAACAAAACCCGTGAAGACTGATTGCTGCTCGTTTAGGGGTATAGTTAATGTATTTTTTACTGCATTCTTAGTTTGAATCTGGCTTTAACACTGGATCTGGCTGGACTGGACTGACTGGAGAGGAGATGGAGAGACTGATCGCAAAACTGAACGAGAAACGTGTTCTTTTCCCGGTGTCCTTCGTTGTGAGGCTGGTCCTGGTGCTTTATGGAGACTACCAGGACAAAACAATGGTGGTCAAATACACTGACATAGACTACCATGTGTTTACAGATGCTGCTAGGTTTATTACTCAGGTAAGAAACAATACTGATCAAATACGGATAACTGTGTAATATTTACAGTGAGTTTAGACTAGTATATTATGTTTAAAATAGTTTAGTTAATTTGCTTGCCTGACTGTTATTGTAATACTATCAGACTTAAGTAAACAATGTAATTTATTATTATGCCTAATCTCTATGCAACATTCCATCTGACTGCACTATGAGGCTGCCTTTTCTGGTGGGGGGATGTTCACGAGTTTGTGTCCATAGAGATGTTATTGCTTTGGCTGCAATGTTCCATAGTGTGGCATTTATATTGCATTTATTCAGTTTGCCTAAAGATGTGTAATTGCTCAGAAATACCTTGGACAAACATGCTTTGTTTCTGTAAGCGAGGCCACCTCTCCACAGAGCTGACCTGTAAACTGACTGGGTGGCTATTTTCATAGAGATAAGTTTGATGCCATTATCTGGGAGAATATGGCAAAGATATAACATCTTCTCTATGGAGCTGACAGAAAAGTTACACAGTTAAAATACAATAAATAAAATAAAAACAAAAATAAATCCAACATTATGTTTAAGTTCATTTATTTTTTTCTTGTGCTAAAAAATAAATAAATAAATACAGCCTCTATGCAAGGGCGCTTCCTTTACTTTACTTCAGATTCAGAATAACATGTTTTCTTCAGGGCCAGTCTCCCTACAACAGATCCACGTACCGTTACACTCCTGTCCTCGCCTGGATGCT
This sequence comes from Boleophthalmus pectinirostris, assembly GCF_026225935.1. Lineage (NCBI taxonomy): Eukaryota > Metazoa > Chordata > Actinopteri > Gobiiformes > Gobiidae > Boleophthalmus > Boleophthalmus pectinirostris. Next base: position 14,484,457 of record NW_026571070.1, read on the forward strand.
CACTCCGAACATTTACCTTTTCATGGCTTTTGGTAAAATCCTCTTCATTTTGTGTGACGTGGTATCAGGACTTCTCATTTACAAAATACTCCGACTGAGGGGCGGGAGCTCTGAGGTAAGAACAATACATGTATTTGCTTTCATTTTCCCGTTATTGTTAACAGTTATATATTATTGTCAGTTTTTATAAATTATTATTATTTTTTTTTTTCAGACTTCTCTTGCTGTTAGTTCCCTGTGGCTGTTGAACCCTTTGCCGATGGGAGTGTCCAGCCGGGGGAATGCAGAGTCGATACTGGCAGCTCTTGTCTTGGGAACATTACTCTGCATGGAAGGTAGAAATAGAGTATATATTGTTTCATAAATGCAACAAAATTAATATTTAAGTCCTAAACTAAAAATTACTCTTCCATGTGTATATATTGTTAGAATTTTAAAGGTACACTTTATAATTTTTTTTGCCACCTATTTGCCTCCATGGAGGATATTGCTCTGTTCCTCAGTATAACATTTAATTTATTTTTCATTTGTTCTATCAGGGGTTCATAGCTGACAGTCAATGAAAAATATGTACAGCGTCTAGGCAAAGCTACTTCAGTGCATCACCTTGGAGAGAAGCTCCTGGAAATTGTAGTGTGAATAAAAATAAATTTGAATTCAAGTTATAGTATTAACTTTAAGAACAACAGTGCTGCATTGAGTTAAGCATATGCCCACTAACCAAAGAGGTGTTGACTGTAGAACTGTTGTATTCCTGACACTGTTGTTACCCTTTCCTAATCTAGTTTAGTATCTTCAGATAATTATAGACCTTATTCATTTTTCGTACTGTTGTAGCTTTACTGTTTGATTTTTTTCACTTTCTGTTGGTTAAATCAACAATATTGTGAAGCCCTGCGAGGTGACTGCTATTATGAATTTGGGCTCACAAAAATACTTTGAAATAGCATTTTCTTATTTCTCTCCTGTTATTTTTTCAGCTCGACATCTGACGTGTGCTGCCCTTCTCTTTGGCCTGTCTGTTCATATGAAGATCTATCCAGTGACATACGCCCTGCCCATCGTTTTAACTCTACGAACGAGGGAGACGACAGCAAAAAAGCACAAAACTACATCAAAATGGAGGAGTTTAACAGGATTCATCACCTCGTTCGTCAATAAGCAACTGTTCTTGTTTGCCATTGTTTCAGGAGGAGTTTTCTGCATTCTCACTGCACTCTTCTATCACATGTAAGTCTTTAGAAACATACTTGCATCAGAGTTTTTGGATCTTCTGTTGAACCAGTAATAAAGGATACATTTTAAGGCGTGTTATGTAAACTTTCCGATTCGTTGTCCACCACCTGCAAATACTCATGCTTTCACTAGTATCCGTCACAGTATGGCGTCAAACATATCTGGTCAAACAGGTGGCGTTACCAGACTAAGTTATACATCAAATCTGTGGAGAGGTGAGCATGGTCATGTTGTTGAAAAAAATAAAAAATATTGCTAATTAAATATGGTAAATGCTGAAATGCTAATGTTGTACTGTGGAAAATGTAATCCATCCACCTTTAAGATGCCAAAAATAAGAAAGTTAGTTTTGTTTGTTGTGGTTACAAATACTATGTTATACAACTCCAACTGTATTACAAACCACTTTTTAATATTTGTACCTAGTTTTACTAATTAAAAAGCCTAAGTAAGTTCTATTTAATTTCCTGCCCTGAGAGATTATGCCTCTGTACTTGCAGGTATGGTTGGGAGTTTCTCCATGAGACTTACCTTTATCATTTAACGAGACGTGACATCAGACACAACTTCTCCCCATACTTCTACATGATTTATCTCACTGCAGGTACAGTCTACTGAATATTATTATAAACATTTATTCATAACATTTCAACAAACCCACATAAAAAATCACTCAATAAATAAACATTAATTCTTATTCCATTAAGTATAATATGATAAATACTTAGTAATAATAAAACATTATGTACCTAATGTAATCCTGTCTTTTTCCCTGGCTGTTCTCTGTACAGACACTAGGTGGAGCCAGTGGCTTGGTCTGGCAGCGTTCCTCCCTCAGCTCCTGCTCCTGTTGATCATGTCCTGGGTGTTTCATTCAGATTTGGCATTCTGCTGTTTCCTGAACACTGCTGTTTTTGTGTCATTCAACAAAGTCTGCACCTCTCAGGTAGATAAGGCACAACACTCCAGGTACAACAGCGTGTGGGTTGCAAAATGATAAAATATAAATACAAATAAGACATGTTGCAAGGTATAATATTATCACGAAATTAAATCAAAACAGCTGGACTTACAGTAAAAGTTTAGTAAGTCAAATTGTTTTGATTGAATTTTGCAATAATATCTTATTCTTGAACGTCTCAAGGTACAATATGTAACTTTCCGTAGATGACACAACTGCTTGATCGAATGAAAAGTTAAGTTTTATGTCAAAGTGTGGAAGATTATAACCAAAGGAACAACATTTCCAGGGAAATAAGCAGGAAGAGATTCTCCTCTAGGACAGATAAGAGTCAGGTTTGTGCAAATGCTAGCTCGCTTACAGTAAGTAGGTAAACAGATAAACAGACAGATTTTTTTCATCCTGAAGAAAATTTAAAGTTCGGCAGCAACAACATAGAAACAAACATAGCAACAGAGAAATTGCAAAGTACAAATAAAAATAACTTAAAAAGGAAAAAAGTATTTTTGACCTTCTATGGCTTTAATGGACAATTTTCTTTCACAGTTTGTAACTTTTGTGTACTTTCTCATTTGCAGTACTTCCTGTGGTACTTGTGTTTACTTCCTCTGGTCATTCCTCGTCTCAGCCTCTCAGTGAAACAAGGCTTAGGGCTGCTGCTGCTCTGGTTTACAGGACAGGTACATGTGCGTTTTATAATTGTATATTTAATTTATGCCAGTTCAGTTTGTTTCGTTTGGTGACATTGGTGAGGTAGGTTTGGTGAGGTTATGTCCTTCTGAACTTAAAACAATGCACAGTTTCATGTCTACCTTTCATTTTTGTATTTAAGTTATTGAAACAAGCAAAAGATCCTGTTAGGGCTGCAGTATTAATCACAACTGAATCAAAATTTCAATTGGAATAGACATAATTACCAAAATGCAAAGACTGCAGTTTTTTAAATATCAGAATTTCCTCCACAAACAACAAAACCTCCTGTTTTATTCTTCATAAAAACTGCAAACTCCGTAGTTTAGATCTGTACAAACATGTTCTGAAATGTGATTCTTGTATTAATTTGTCAGTTCATATTTCTGTCTTTTTATCAGTTCTCTTGGATGTAAACTTTGAACAGAATCCTATTATTAAAATACAAAATGCAACTCTATTCACAATCACAATGCTGTCAGAAAAATCACAATTAGATTTCTATTTTTTTTTTCAAATCGTTCAACCCTACTATGTAAGCAATTGAAGTAAGGGATTCTGAATGATTTATTTATTTATTTTATAATTTTTATTTTATTTCTATTACCATTTTTTCTCAGTGTTTTTATTTTTATTTTTTTATAATCATATTTTTATTATATTTATGTGCCTCGTTTGTCTTTTGTTTAGACTTAGACTTAAACTTTATTAATCCACAAGGTAAATTATTTGGACACTGTAGCTCACACTCAACAATCTAATGTAATAGCAAAGAGCAAAAATGTATAAATGGTGATAGTATGTCCTAAATAAGTACTGAGACTGGTGTCAAATATGGCATTATATAAATGTATATGTAAGTAAAAATAAAATAAAGAAAAATATAGTTTGTGTTTTGCGGGATTCTGTATCAACATCTGTACAAAGCAGAAATCCTTAGTGCACATTTTCCAACCATTAGCATTACTTGAATTTCAAATACAAATACAATGCTATCCCAAATTCAGGATGAAGCATAATTCAACCCTTTAATAATTTCCTCTCTGTCTCCAGGGCGTTTGGTTGGCCCCGGCCTACTTCCTGGAGTTCAAAGGTCACAACACATTTCTGTGGATCTGGCTGGCTGGGCTGCTCTTCTTAGTCATCAACTGCCTCATTCTCGTACAGATCATTTCCCATTACAAACCACAGCCTCCACGGACCCTGAAAACAGACTGACCCTCTCACGCCATTTCACCACGCCTGACCAAAACTCTGAGCATGTTTCTTATCTTACACTGGACTTTTGTAATTATCTTTTCAAATAAATGTCTTTTTAAGAGTCTGAAATATATTTGTGAATGCCAGCGTTCCCCAGACACTGCACTGTGGCTGCCTTAATGTTCCTATATCATGCAAATTTGTGATGTTTAAACCATGTTATAATGTTGTTACTGCAACATAAACATACCTTTGTGTTTTGTTTCATTCACACATGTCTGAGCAAACTCTTTATTATTAGTCTGTCTACATCTCTAAAGCACAAATGCTCCGTACCTCCTTGTAATGTCAAGAAGTGGTAGTTTTCAAGTTAACAGCTACCTTTTACTTTTAGTTCAGTAAAAATTACAAATTCCCGGGCTGAAATGATCCAAATGATTTTAGTTGAGCAGTTGAGCACTTCCTGTATTACCACATGACGTCACAAGGTGTTTTTCATTTGAGAGAAGAACTGAGCCTAAATATGCAGGACTGTTGTGTTGTGTGAATGTGTGAATGAAATTAAAACAACTCCAGGTGTGTCTTCGTTAAGGAAACAACATTATAACAAAGATCAGTAAATGGCATAATATAGGCCCATTAACCATGTTGGGTGAAATATGGGTTAAAGGGACAGTTCAGAATTTTAGACATAGGACCTCATTTCCTAGTGAGCCAGAGAGTTGGAGACGTTTGGAGACACTGCCACAGTATCCTGCCACTAAAAACAGTCTTACCCACTCCACAAAACACCCGAAGAAAATCTATTATTACACAAGGTTGTCGATGTATATGTCTTGATGTGTTGATAGAATAATGTTTGAGGTAAAACTAATCTCACATTGCATGAATCACTGCATGTTGAGGGACTATTTTCTCATATATCAGTCCGCCATTGCCCTAGCTTTCTGTTAGGAAGTACAACTCACTGCTGCTCAGACATATTCTTCAAATGCAAGGTTGGGTTTACTTCTAAAATTATTCTATTGACACAGACATTTACGTCGACACTCTGTTGTAATAATAGATTTGCTTTGGGTGTTTTGTGGAGTGGGTAAGACTGTTTTTAGTGGCAGGATAACTATGGCCATTGAAATGCACTAGCCTAGCACCAGCGACCTCTGCAAATACAAGGACTGGATGGAATATTTTAAAAAGTGTCTCCACACATCTCCAACACTCTGGTTCACTAGGAAATGAGGTCCTATGTCCAAAATTTAGAACTGTCCCTTTCAAAGCAAATAATTTTCCTATGCTTTGGCTAAAGTAAAATAAAGTCTTTAGATTTTTCCAGTTTTAGTTTATAGAACTTATTTGATTAAATTTAAAGACGCACAATTTTAAAGATACATTGTGTAACTTTTCTGCTGGTAGCTATCTCATCTCCATGGAGAGGTTATGGCATTGTTTTAAATGGTCCACAGTACAAAATTAAAACTCGACAATAAAACTCATATGTTCTTACGCGGGTTTGCTTTGTCACAGATATGACTTGTAACTTATCATTTCAGTGTCTCCATGGAGGTAGATTAAGGTTTAATGCCACTCTATGGAACATTCTAGGCCTTATGAAACATCTCAGTTAAGACAGCAGGTGTCAGATTCTTTTCCAGAAATGTTACGTAGTGAACCTTTATCTTTCACTGGTTTAAATATATACACAAATAAGCAAAAGGTTACAGTAAGTTTTATTTTAAATGTATAGTTAAAATGTGGGTCACAAAGAAGGATTGTACAATATATAACTTTTCAACAATTAGTTTAGAGCTACCTGTTTGTACGGAAATCCTCTCATTGCTTGTCTCTCATTTATCCAAAAGTCTCTACATTATCTTTTTTTAAAAAAATAACAATTCAATATACACCTTACGCATTACCAGAGGAGGAAGTAAGAGTACAATACTACAATACTACAATACAATTTTTAGATATCTGTACTCTACTTAAGTACATTTTACAGTGGATACGTTTTACTTTTACTTCACTACGTTTGAGAGCATATATCTGATTTCTACTCCACTACATTTGAGATCTGGACTAAAAAGTAAAAAGTACTTTTCTTTAAGATTTGAGACCTGCTGAAAAGGCTGAAACTTTTTTTTAACACATTTAATTTGAGTAAACATCCCACCTTTGAGCAAAACAAATAAACAATAATAAAACATAAAACAGCCAGAAAAATGTACAAATCAGTTGAATCACTTAAAGTCTACTTTAGTCATTATCCTTTATCCTTTAACCGTTCTTAAGTAGATTTTTCCTAAGCAGATTTTTTCATGTGATACTTTTCATTCTACTTGAGTAACCTTTGGCCCCAGTATCTGTACTTTTACTTAAGTAACAAAACTGAGTACTTCATCCACCACTGCTCATTACTAGTTTTAGGCTTTATAGTGCCCTTAGCTCTTACGTCTGCGCATTTCAATATAGTTCAAACCAGGCCACGGTGCAGTTACATGCAATGGCCAGTAGGGAGAAGCCTTCACCAGCAGATGGGATGTCCCCGCAGATATCCTCACGTAACCTTCTCAGATTAATCACACAAGTGGAGCATGAACACAACGAAAACAAACAGAACGAGCACAGACTTTAATCTCACTGTCCTCTTCAGCCCCATAAGCTCACATACAAATTATCACAGCATTTCTCAGACTGGTTCAGTGAGCAAAGGACTGGAGAAAGACTACTGGAACTACACAATATTATTTCAGTTCATTTTGTTCCTTAAAGGTTCACAATCTATTCCTTTGCCTTTAATGTTCCACAGTATGACATTACACACATTACACCTCTTACATTTATTCAATTACAGGTGATTTTATAGCTCATAAATACCTAAAAAAAAAAAAGGCATTCTGACTGTGAGCGGCGTCCCTTCTACAGATCTGACCTGTAACTTGGTCTCGTTTGGTGTCCATGAAGATAAAAAGGTTAATACCATACTGTGAAACATTTTAGAGTAGTAATAACATATAGTAGTACATCTCCATGGAGAAAACTATTTGACGGACACTCCACCATAAAAGTGACACAATTCACCTTTAAAACAGCTTATACGTTTCTCTGTACGTTAATATTGTGCTCAAAAAATAGTAAGAATAATCAATTGTAACTGTATTTTAGCAGAAATTAGACATTGAGAGCAGTTATTAGTTAGTCTCCATTGTACTATTATTCCAGTAGAAAAGGTACAAAGTAGAAATATATTCATTACTCTTGTCTAGTAAAAGTATATGATGAAAAAAATCTGTGTGATCAGAAAAACACTGCAGTTTCCAATATACTGAACATTAAAGGTGCACTATGTAACTTTCCTGGTCTGCCGCTTTCTTGTCTCCATGGTGATGCTGTTGCTTTGCCTGAAATGTACCAACATATAGCTTTACATATGTGTATTTTGTATTTTTATTCAATTACTCCTGCTCCTCGCTGAAAAATAACTTGGAAAATATCTTATTGTAAGTGGGCTTGCCTCTCCACAGATCTGACCTGTAACCTAATGGCATCACCTGCTTTCTCTACGAATATATATGAATGCTTAATGCTACACTGTGGAACATTACAGACAATGCAATAAAACAATACTTGTCTTTGTTTGGCTCTGATTTGAACCAGTTTAGACCTGATGTGGACTTGGTTTGGTTTAGTCTGTTAAGTTCTGATCTAGTCCTGATTTAGTTCTGGGTTTAGTCCTGGGTTAGTCCCTATGTAGACAGACAAATAATAAAGGATTACTCAAACATGTGAGCATGAAACAAAACACAACTCCAGGTCTGTTTTTGAGGAAGTAACAACATTCTAACATGGCTAAAACCTCACAAGAGTCAAGTTTGTGTAATATCTGACCTTTAACTACATTTAAAACAATGTACCTTAATAAGAGATACTTTCAAATCCATGCTGCTCTCTGCTTAACTATAAAAGCATATTATGTGATGGTATAATCTTGAATTTCTGAGGGTCAGCTGTGGTCTGCTGCATGTCTCTTTGGTGAATCACTCGATGTGCACTCAGTAACCTCCTCCCCTGGCATGTGCTCCACAGCCTGTGCACAAACCATCTAATTTAACCAGTGTGCTCTTCAGTATCAGTACACAGAGGTGGGTACAGTTAGTTACATTTACTTGAGTAACTTTTTAAAGGTCTTATATTACACAAAATTGACCCTTGTAAACATTAAGTCATGTTGTAATGCTGTTACCTCGTCAAAAACAGACCTGGAGTTGTGTTTTGTTTTATTCACACGTTTAAGTAACTAAGTAAGTATTATTAGTCTGTCTATATCTCCAAAGCTCAAAATGCTCTGTTCCACCTTGTGATGTCATGTAGTGGTAGTTTTCAAATTAACAACCCCTTTTACCATTTTGTTCAGTAGAGATTGGCAATTCCAGGGCTGAAATCATCAATCATCCAAATGATTCTAGTGAAGGAGTTTAAAAACACAGTGGAGCACTTCTCATATTACCACATGAGTGTTTTCTGTTTGAGAGAAATCCGTGTCATTAGTTCATTCGTTTTTCAATATAAAACCAAAAATAAGACAATGAAAAAAAAAAATGGTATTTTCTTAACAACAGTTTTCTTCATTATTTGTCTCCAAAACCAAAATTAAAAAATGGATAATGATTAATCTTTTCAGTTTTCAATTTTGTGTTTAAATGAATTATGGAAAAAAAACAGATAACATCCTTTTCCCATTTACATGACTTAAACTGCGATGCCAGACCTTACCAGGACTAAAACAGGACTAAGCCAAGTCCGGGACCACACCAGAACCAGACCGGGACCAGACCAGAACTGAGACCGGGACTGAGACCAGGACCAGACCAGAACTGAGATCAGGACTGAGACCGGGAACAGGACCAGCTCTGAGACCGGGACCGAGACTGGGACCAGGACTGAGACCGAGACTGAGACTGGGACCAGATTGAGACCAGACCAGGACTGAAAACGGTTTAGTCCTGGTTTATGGATATCTGTTTTTACATTTTGGTTTTGGAGACACATAATGAAGAAAACTGTTGTTTTTTGCGTTTTCTTATTTTTGGTTTTATTTTGAAAAAAGAATAAACGAATGACACATGCACTGAGAGAAGAACTCTGCCTAAATATGCAGGATTTGTGTATTAAATGTGTGGAACAAAACACAACTCTAGGTATGTTTTTGATGAGGAAACATTATAACATGAATCAGAAAACAGCCTAATGGGTTCTTCAAAAATATTATGTTTCTCTAGCAGCATACTGTTATGCCTACTTAATATTTGTATTGAAGTAACAATACTCTTAGTTGAGTAAAAGTTTTGATTACTCACAGTGAGCAATTCTAGTGGCAAAATGTTTATGTTGAGAATATGAAATGATTTGAACATTTGTTGCTTGCACCGCTCCTTCAAGTAAAATTTTGTTTCCTCATTTTTGTGTCTATCCTTTGAAAACACCAGATTCTGAGCATTATTTCATATTTTGTCCTTCCAATTACATTTACTTTAAATTATAATTCAGATGTTACATCCTGACCGTTACTTTTTCAGTTACTTGAGTAGTAGTTTACATTTTTACTCTTACTTGGACCACTACTTTGTACTTCTACTTGAGTAATAGTATTTTTAGGTAACATTACTCTTATTTGAGTACAGTTTTTGGCTCCTCTACCCACCTCTGAGTACATTTGAGGTTTATTTAAAAGCCATAATAATTTGTTTTTGTGGTTTTTCATTGTTTCAACACATGAGCAAAATGTTTAAGTGAATAGTCCAGGTTTTACAAATGTGGAACAAACAAAACAGGAGCGATGATGGAGATGAAGGCTTTCTCTTATTATAGATGACAACACGTGAAGAAAGATTCATACTCTTGCATGTCTCCCAGATGATGATTTAATGGATGATTTTTTTTAAAGATACAGCATGTAACTTGTATGTAACTATGGAGATGGCGCATGATTCCATGGAGATAGAAAGTTAAAACCACACTCTGGAACATTCTGCATGGAGAAAGATAAGTTTTATGCCATACTGATGAAAATTACAGCCAAAGAATTTAGATTTAGACTGGAAAACTGCAGCAGTAAAAATGAATAAATATAAACAGATTCGCACATCTATATCATGAAAAAAATCGCATGACTTAAATAAATAAATGCCATGGAAATATCAAATAATGCTCAGAATCTGGTGTTTTCAAAGGATAGACACAAAAATGAGGAAACTAAATCTTATTTGAAGGTGCGGGGCAAGAAACAAATGTTCAAATCATTTCATATTCTCAACATAAAGATTTTGTCACTAGAATTACTCACTTTGAGTAATCAAACTTTAACTCAACGAAGAGTACTGTTACTTCAATACTTACTATAATATTAGAAAAATATAATATCTTTAAAGAGCTCATATTAGGCTATTCTGATCCATGTTATAATGTTTCCTCATCAAAAACATACCTAGAGTTGTGTTTTGATTCACACATTTAACACACAAATCCTGCATATTTCGGCAGAGTTATGCTCTCAAACAGAAAACACATAAATATGGAAACATGGCAACAAGTAGGAGGAGGCTCAGGTTAGTCTGTCTACATCTCTAAAGCTCAAAATGCTCTTTTCCACCTTGTGATGTCATCAAGTGGTAGTTTTCAAGTTAACAGCTAACTTTTACTTTTATTTCAGTATAAATTGGCAATTCCAGGGCTGAAATCATCCAAATGATTCTAGTGAAGGTGTGTGGAGTTTAAAAACACAATGGAGCACTTTCTGTATTACCACATGACATCACAAGGTGGAATAGAGTGTGTTTTCAGTTTGAGAGAAAAACTCTTCTTAAATATGCAGGGTTTGTGTGTTAAACATGTGTGAATGAAACAAAACACAACTCCAAGAATGTTTGTGATGCAGAACAATCCTTGTATCATTCGTTTTTCAATATAAACCAAAAATAAGAAAACAAAAAAACAACTGTTTTCTTCATTATTTGTCTCCAAAACCAAAATGAAAAAATGGATAACGATTCATTTTATGTGACTTAAACTGAGATGCTGAACTGAACCAGGTCATGATCCAGACCGGGACTGAGACCAGGACTTAAACTGGGACCAGACCAGGACTGAGTCCGGGACCAGAACGGGACTGAGACTGGGACTGAGACCAGGATTGAGACCGGGACTGAGACTGGGACTGAGACCGGGATTGAGACCGGAACCAGACCGGGACCATACCGGGACTGTGACCGGGGCCGAGACCAGGACCAAGACCAAGACCAAGACCAAGACCAAGACCAGGACCAAGATCAGGACTGAGACTGAGACTAGACCAGGACTGAAAATGGTTTAGTCTTGGTTTAGTCCTGTTTTAGTCCTGGTTCAGTCCTGGTTCAGTCCTGCCTCTCAGTTTCAAGTCACAGAAATGGGACACGGCCATTATCCGTTTTTTCATTTTGGTTTTGGAGACAAATAATGAAAAAAAAATAATAGTTTTTTTCTTATTTTTAGGTTTTATATTGAAAAACAAATGAACGAATGACACACGGATTAATGAGGAAACAACATTATAACACAGATCAGAAACATATATAGGTTTATTTAGATTAACAACAGTAGTATTCTTCATTATCTAATCACAGGCACTGTAGTTGTGTTGTGGTGCTATGGGTTTGCGTGACTATGGCCCATATGTTGAGCCTGTGTATGTATATGTTTATGTATGATAATGTATGTATATGAGACCCCTTCAGGACTTCCCCTTACCCTTCCTCTCACTGGGGGATTGCTTGTTGTGTCTGTAATGCACTGGTCCATGTGTGGGCGTGCGTGTACGTTGGCGTGCGGTGAGACAGCGGTGGGTGTGACCAATTAGGCCAAATGGTGCGAACGGAGAGCGGAGGGGTCTGAGCGGTCACGCAATCTCGCATGGTACGGGATTATTGAGGTCTTCCCTTCGAGATACAGCTGTCAACAAGCATCAACAGTGAGCTTCGGGTGCACTTAGCCCTGAGCTTCTGTCTGCTCTATGGGATTGGATCAGTTCAGAAGCCATTGTTAACACCAGATAACTGCTCTTTTATTCCTTCCTCATTTCAGGACATCCATCTGTAACTTAACTTCTACTGTTTTGACTGTATTTGTAATTTCTGTAACCATTGCTATATACCTGTACTCCAGACAACAGTTTAGTATCTTTATTCCCATACACGCAAAATTGACTCTTGTGAGCTTTTAGCCATGTTAGAATGTTGTTACCTCCTCAAAAACATAATAAACACACCTTTATTATTAGTCTGTCTACATTGCCAAAGCTCAAAATACTCTCAAGTTCAAGTTAGCAGCTACATTTTTACCTTTAATTCAAAAGAAATCAATAATTCCAGGACTGAAATATTCCAAATGATTCTAGTGAAGGTGTATGGAGCACTTCCTGTTTAACCACATGACATCACAGAGTGGAACAGAGTATTTTTGTGTTTGAGAGAAGAACTTAGCCTAAATATGCAGGAGTTGTGTGTTTAAACATGTGTGAATGAAACAAAACATAAGTCCAGGTCTGTATTGATGAGGAAACATTCTAACATAGATTAAAAAATAGTGTAAAAAGGGCCCTTTAAAACATCTTTTTATAAATTATGCAAAAATGAGAAAGTTTTTGATAAAGGTCAAAGGTCCTCCCTCTCCTCTCCACCACCTCTCCTCCCTCTTTCCTTTCCCTCTTTTCCCCCTCTCCTCCTGCCCCTCCTCTTCCTCACCTCCCCCTCTACTCTGCCTTCCTCTCATCCTTGTCTCTCCCCCCACTCCTCTCCCTCTCCTTTGCCTCCTCCCCTGTTCCTCTCCTCTACCTCATTCACCTCCCCCTCTTCTCTGCCTTCCTCTCCTCCTCGTCTCTCCCCCCTCTCCTCTCCCTCTCCTTTGCCTCCTCCCCTGTTCCTCTCCTCTCCCCTCTTTCCTCTTCCTCTCCTCTACCTCATTCACCTCCTTCTCTCCTCTGCCTCCCTCTCCTCCTCCTCTCCTCATTTCCTGCTCTCCTGTGCCTCCTTTTCCTCATCCTCTCCTCTTTTCTCAACCTCTCCTCTTCCTCTTCTCCGCCTCCCTCTCCTCCTCTTCTCCTCTCTTCACCTCCCTCTCCTCTGCCTCCTTCACCTCCTCCTCTCTTTTTCTCTCCCCTCTCCTCCTCTCCTCTACCTCCCTCTCCTCTACCCCTCTTCTGCCTACTTCTCCTCCTCCTCTCCTCTTCTCTCACCCCTCTCCTCTCCCTCTCCTCTGCCTTCTTTTCCTCCACCTCTTCTCTGCCTTCTTCACCTCCTTCTCTCCTCTGCCTAATTCACCTCCTTCTGTCCCCCTCTCTTCTCCCTCTTCTCTGCATCCATCACCTCCTCCTCTCCTCTTCTCTCCCTCTCTCCTTCTCTCCTCCTCTCCCTCCTTCATCGCCTCCTCTCCTCTTCTCTCCCCCCTCTCCTCTCCCTCTCCACTGCCTCCTACACCTCCTTTTCTCCTCTGCCTCCTTCACCCCCTCTTCTCTCCTCTGCCTCCTTCACCTCCTTTTCTCCTCTGCATCCTTCACCTCCTCCTCTCCTGTGCCTCCTTCACCTCCTTCTCCCATCTCCTCTTCTCTCCCCCTCTCCTCTGCCTTCTTCACCTCATCCTCTCCTCTTTTCCTCCTCTCCTCTGCCTCCTTCACCTCTTTCTCTCCTCTTCTCTCCCCCCTCTCACTCTTCTCTGCCTCCATCACCTCCTTCTCTCCTCTGCTTCCTTCACTTCCTTTTCTCCTCTGCCTCCTTCACCTCCTTCTCTCCTCTCCTCTTCTCTCCCCCCTCTCCTCTGTTTCCTTCACCTCCTTCTCTCCTCTTTTCCTCCTCTCTTCTGCCTCCTTCGCCTCCTCCTCCCCTCTCTTCTCCCCCATCTCCTCTCCCTCTCCTCTCCTCCACCCCCTCTCCTCCCTCGACAGTGGCTGGCGTGCTGGGAATCGCGTGCAGTTGACAAATATTAAACATTTACATTGACGCTTATTGCTCATTGTCACAGCTAACTACACTGAGAGGGAGCTAACTCGTCCCTGGGGTGTGAAGCTACAGCGCTCGCCTCAGTTACCCGCTACTCACATGTGAAGACGTTACCATAGAGACGTACACGCATTTCTAATTCATGATTTTGCACACAATCCGAGCCAAACCAGTGCCCTTTCTATTCTTCTGGTTTGAGCAAAGAAACGATTTATAATTAAGATGTCATTAATTAAAACTGGACTACTTGTTGGTAGAGCTACAGCGAGAGCCTGAAGTCATGAAGCCAGAAGTCATATCTGTAGTCCACTGAGAAAAGGTCACAGTTCAAATAGGGCAAAAGTGATATAAACTGAGATAGACTATAGCGAATATGTGTAAAATAATGTTGTTTAATCCGTGTGTCATTTGTTCATTCTCTTTTCAATATAAAACCAATAATAACAAAATGAAAAAAATAACAGTTTTCTTCATTATTTGTCTCCAGATAACGATTATTTATTTATTTTTTTTCAGTTTTTGATTTTGTGTTTAAATGAATAAAGGAAAAACAGATATATGTGATATACATTTTCATGACTTAAACTGCGATGCCAGACTTTTGCACCACATACGGACTAAACCAGGACTAAAACAGGTCCAGAACCAGACTGGGACTGAGACAGGGACTGAGACCGAGACTGAGACTGGGACGGAGACCGGGACTGAGACTGGGACCAGACCAGGACTGAGATTGGGACTGAGACTGGACTGAGACTGGACTGAGACTGGACTGAGACTGGACTGAGACCGGGACCAGACCAGGACCAGACTGGGACTGAGACCGGGACCAGGCTGGGACTGAGATCGGGACCAGACCACTACTGAGACCAGGACTGAGACCGGGACCGAGACTGGGACCAGACCAGGACTGAAAATGGTTTAGTCCTGGTTTTGTCCTGTTTTAGTCCTGGTTAAGTCCTGGTTCAGTCCAGCATCGCAGTTTAAGCCACGGCCGTTATCTTTTTTTCCATTCATTTAAACACAAAATCGAAAACTGAAAAAACAAATCGTTATCTTTTTTTTTTCATTTTGGTTTTGGACACAAATAATGAAGAAAATACCAGTTTTTTTTTTTCGTTTTCTTATTTTTGGTTTTATATTGAAAAACGAATGAACGAATGAATTCTGTTTCCTCTCTTCTTGGCCAATTTTGTAGTATCTTTCTGCTACATAAAGGTGCATTGTGTAACTTTTCTGGCAGAGGGTCGGTTAAATGCTTTTCTCCATGGAGACGTTATTGCTCCACAGTATGGTATTAAACCTTTCTATCATCACGGAGACTAAACCAGACCAAGATACAGGTCAGATCACAATCAGAGTGCCTGTTTTTCATAATATTTTTTTAGCAATAAATCCACCTGTAATTGAATAAATGTTTAATACCACAGTGCGGAACATTTCAGGCAAAGGAATTACATATCTATAGGAACAAGCAGATGACGGACCCCTAACCAAAAAGTTACAGAATGCAACTTTAATAAATCTTAATCTGAAAACACTTGCAAACCCTTCTTATAATAGCTGCAGAAATGTGCCTTGTTCAGAATTTCAAACACTTACATTTTCTTGTATTTTTTTTGCTATTTTTATTATATATATGTGCACTTTAACCTCTTAACGTATAATCAAAATATAAGTACATGTTCACAATTTAAAGGTGCACTGTGTAACTTTTCTGTTTGTTGCCATGGAGATGTTAATGTTTAGGTTTAAATTGTCCACTGCATGGTATTAAACTAATCTGTCTTGCATTTATTCAACTATAGGTGTTATTTAGTGCTTAAAAATATCTTTAAAAAACATCCATTTGTACTGTGAGTGGGCTCGCCTCTCCACAAATCTAACCTGTAATTTGGTTTGTAAGTCTCCATGGAGATTCATAAGTTTATGGTCATACTGTCGAACTTTCTGGGCACATCTCCATGGAGACAAGCAGGCCACAGATCCGCGACACATCCGCAGACGTGTTACACAGTGCACTTTTAATAATTGGACCCCAGCTGAACTCTGTGTACCGTTGTTGTGTTCATGGGCAAGACATTCTGCATTGCCTAGAGTAAAATTACTTTACCAAACAAAAAGGGGAAATAATAGATAAATTAACTGGGAGCATCATGTTATTGCTTTGCGTAGAATGCTCCACGGTATGTCATTAAACTGATCAATCTCCATGGAGACAAGTTACAGGTCATATCTGTGGAGAGAGGACACCGCTCACAGTAAGATACGCATTGTTCAGTGTACTCTTGAGCAATAATAAAATATTGATTAGATCCGTTTCATGCCATACTGTAACATTTCAAGCGAAGCAATAACATCTCCATGGAGACAAGCAAAAAAGTTATCAGAAAAGTGTCATAATAGGCCTATACTTTTAAAAAATTTAATCTTAGGGGCCAAAGCAGGTAACATTTTAACAGACCTCTTTGTGTGTACAATAATTAGCTGTGGTTATAGTAACAGATCTAATTGACTTCCTGGTATTTTCCGTGTCCACAGCTGGTATTCATGTGATGTTCCTCTGTGCGCGTACAGAGAGGGGGAAGTAGGATTTTAACGAGCTGAAGTCCGTACACAGAAGAGGAAGTAGAAGGTACAGTGTGTGGATCTGAACAGCGACCGATCCAAAACACTGGCATCTGCCCAACGTGAGTCAGCGCTCACATAATCTACACTTGTTCATTTGGAGAAAAAACAAAAACAAAAAGAGAGGAGCAGATATAAGTGAATCATTTAGCTGCATCAATCTCGTTATGTTTTCATCAAACATATAATATTCTTTATAGATTGTTAATCATAAATCAAGCTTTGCGAGAATAAAATACTTTCTATTTTTGTATATTGTTGTGTTAGATTTAAGTCTTTTTTATTTGTTGAGTTTAGATCATATGTTTCTATGTTGTTTCTTGAACTTTGCGTTGCAACATTGGAATTTCCCCATTGTGGGACAAATATTGTTTTTCTCAAATGATCATACTTATCTATTGAAGTATAGTCCAATGTTAATGCAAAGAATATATGAGCTTTGTCAAACATATGCCAATGAAGAGAACTGAAAACTAATTTCATAAAATCATAAATAATTTAGATTTTTAACCTTTTTAAGTCTACGTTCACACATAGCTGGGTATATTGAAACGGATATTTCCCTGCCTCCATTTTTCAAAATAACATCATGCACACATCATTGTTTTCAAAAAAGTTTTCATTTACATCAACCTGCATAAAAACGCCATAGAGCGCCGTCATAACTATGCTAAGCCTCTGGGCGGCACCTGGATAAGATTCAAACCCATAGCATTTATTTCATTACAGTTGTAAGTATTACGCAAAAATACCTTAAAAACCTGCATTACTGAGTGGGCTCGCCTCTCCACAGATCTGTTAAAGAAGTGCTAAAATTGCTGACCTCTGAGCCTCATTTGTCTCTGGTCATGTATATGAAACATCAGTTGTGTGTGCAAATGCAAACACATGAAAAGTGTTTGCACCAGAAGAAATGTGACTGCTGCTCTGAATGCTCCATCATCATCATCACAGCAAAAGGGAAACATTGATCGCGTCAGGTGCCTAAATGTTTATCTCACTATCTCACAGCCGGAGTTTTTAGAAAGATTGTTTTTAGAGTCAAATTTTTGAGTCGAACCATTTGCATGTAAAAGATGGGTACAAATGAAGAGAAATGTCTCAGTTTTTAAAAATACCCATGTACATGTAAACAGGGCCTAAGTTACTCCCGTGTGAAGCACTTTGAACACTTGTTGGTTGTTGTAAATAGAAATACATTTATTTGTCCACTGGTCTGAAGGTTACCAGTTCGAATCCCGCTCTCGATGTGAACATGATTGGTTGTCTACGCAGATCCACTGACCCATGGAGCGATTCCAGCTCCCACAGATGAATACTGCCTTTGGGCAAGACACTAAACCCACCTTGGCCTCAGTGTACTGTGTATCCATGTGTGAATAAGTGAGGATGTAAAGCGCTTTGAGTGCCTTGAAGATGGAAAAACACTATGTAAAAAATTCACCATTTGAATATATAGCAGTGTGTTTTATTTTGGAAAATCCATCATCATTGCATTTTATTTAAGTGAAACTTAGCATAAAACTAATGTAAGAAAATCTAATCTTATCTGGTTATACACACTCATATCTTCTCTATTTAAATTCCTGACATTCCAGCACAGCCCACCTGCCTCCAGCTCCTCCTCACATCTCATCCTGTGGGCCTAAAGCTGAGCGATCCTATTACTCTAATACTGCAGCAGTAACACAACAAACACAGCCTCGTGCAGGGGATTATGCACACGAGCAGGATCAGCCAATCAGGGAGAGACTACGGCACTCAGTATACGCTACAGGCCATCCATAAGTTCACTGAGTATAGTGTTGACTTGAAGAGTAAATGTATGGAGAAATAAGATACATCCACTGATTCAAATGACTATATTTACTCATGATGAACTTATGCACTGTACAAGGTCACAAGCTCCTGCTCAGTAAAAAAAAAAAGAAAAAAGAAAAAAAAAGTATGTTTTATGGCACTCTATAACTTTTTGCTGTTCAGAAACTCCCTGAAGGACATGCATTCCTATATGAAAGCGGTGTCTGTTTGTCATCTTAAAGATAATGCCACTGTGGAACATTTCACTAAAGGCAATCCTGTATAGTATTAAACTTATTGTCTTTTGCCATTTTTTCAAGCAGGTGTTTATATTACATGTAAAAGCTACCTTAGTGATTTCATCTGCTTGTTTCTTGGGAGATGGATAAATTCAATTAATGCCATACTGTGAAACATTTCAGATAAAGCTTCATGGATACAAGCATATGGCATGTGAATGTTGTTACATCCTAAAAAACTTACCTTGTGTTTTTTTGTTTTGTTGTTTTTTATTTTATTCACACATGTTAGAGTAACTCTTTATTACCGGTCTGTCTACATCTCAAACGCTCAAAATGCTCATGAGGCGATTTTTCAAGTGTTCAAGTTCAATTCTTTTACATTTACCATATTTTTCAGACTATAAGTTGCTCCGGAGTATAAATTGCACCTGCCAAAAAAGGCGTAACATATATAAGTCACACTGGACTGTAAGTCAAACTTTTTTGGGGAAATTTATTTTCTAAAATCAGAGACCAGGAACCGACATTTCATCTTGAAAGGCAAATTATAGTAATAACAACAGAATAGAGAACAACAGGCTGTTAACGTTAATATAAACAATATAACATATCAAGTTTACCAAACTCTCCATCTCACTCCAAATAATTCTTCATCCTCAGTGTCACTTTTGAACAACTCCCCAACCTCCAGAGGTAAACAGAGCACTGCTTCTTCTGCGTAGCTGTCGTCAGACCCAGCATTAGTTCCGGTTAGAATTATTCCTTGTCTTTCTGAATCCCAACAGGATGATTTCAGTGTCACTGAAGTCCAGGCTTTGTCGATCCATCAAATGACTTCCCTCCCGGTTGTCATAAGTTTCTCGCTCATTACAAACTTTCTTTCTGCTGCTCGATTACTGTTTTCGGCTGCATATTTCAGGACTTGCAGCTTGTAATCTGCAAAATATGATTTTCTTTTTGGGAGCATTTGTGTCTCTTTCTGCAGGTGACATGTGCAGTAGAGTGAAATGACAATGGTACAGGAGTAACAGGAGTAGCAGATACTGGCACACAAGCTTAGAGCGCACTCTCGCAGGTGTCAGTGTGAAAATGTTTATATATTAGTCGCACCGGTGTATAAGTTTCAGGACCACCCAAACCATGAAAAAAGTGCGACTTATAGTCCGAAAAATACAGTAGTTTAGTAGAGATTATTATCTAAATGATTCTAGTGAAGGTGTATGGAGTTTAAAAACACAGTGGAGCACTTCCTGTATCACCACATAACATCACAAATATGCAGGATTTGTGTGTTAAACGTGTGAATGAAACAAAACACAACTCAAGGTCTGTTTGGGATGAGGAAACAACATTATAACATAGAAAATAGATCATAAATCAGCGTAATATGGGCCCTTTGAATCCAGCAATAGAGAGAAACTGTGCCCTCCTCAGTGCAGCGGTCCGGCCTTGGCTCTAATCCTGGTCTGAGAGAGTATAGACCCGGTCAGGTTTCAGTCCGTGTGAAGGGGTTGTCACGACGACTTCACAGCACATTAATCATACTGCTGTGATGGAGCTGTATCCGGTTCTGCTCAAGATTTATTATTCATCTAAGCACAAATCTGATGGAGGAAGCCACACTTGGACCATGTGAAATATTTAAGAGTGGGTTAACAGCAGTCCAAACACTCAGGAAAATGACGCTTCATTTTACCAAAGCACATCTGAGAAGAAATTATATCAGGGTAATTTACTTTAAAAGCAAATTATTATTTATTCATTACAGGGCCCATATCACTCTGTTTTCTGATCTATGTTATGTTGATCACAAACATACCTGGAGCTGTGTTTTGTTTCATTCACACACGTTTAACACACAAATCCTGCATATTTAGGCTTTATAAGTGCTCCATACATCTTCATTAGAATCATTAGGATGATTGAGCCGAGGAAATGCCCCATTTCTGTTGAACAAAAGATAAAATGTAGCTGTAAAGTAACATGAAAACTACCACTTAATGACATCGCAAGGTGAGACAGAGCATTTTGAGCTTTGGAAATGCAGACAGACAAATAATAAAAAAAAAGTTACTCAAACATGTCTGAGTTAAACAAAACATAAATCTGTTGTTTTTGATGAGGTAACAACATTATAACATGACTTAAAGCTCACAAGAACTTTTTGTGTTATGTCACTATTTCGTTGTTGCTGTGTTGAGTAGGATGTTTACCTCACAACCAGAGGATCTGTGGTTTCAAAAGGGAAGTAAAAGTATCATTAAGAAAGGTATTGCTTCTGTGTTGCAGTGTTTGCTGAATGGCTATTGACGGCTATTAACGTTAGTAGTAATAGTTGAGATTAATAGGGCCATTCACTGTTGTAGTTAAGAGTACTTCCCATCAGTACTGTTGTAATTATTTATACTTTGGTGGCAGGGTAAATGTTCACCATCATGTAACTTTTCTGTTGTCCTGTGGAGACATTAGCCTTTTGCCTTGAATGTTTTATGATATTATCAGTTTAATTTATATTCAGTTACAGATAATTTTATTGCTAAGGAAATATTTTGTATAACATGTTTTCTTAATTTGAACTGTGTTGCCTCTCCACAGATCTGACCTGTAACTTGGCTTGGAGGTGTCACCTGCTTGTCTCTGTGGAGACTGTTAAGGTAAAAGCCATAGTTTGGTAGCCTGATTCATCAGCTGGTTTCACTTCGTGGAAACCATCTGACCTCGTAGCATTATAATTCTTTCAATTGACGGTAGGTAGGTACTTTTTTAATTTAACCAATCACTGCTATTTGGTTGTGACGTGTATAATGTACCACTAATAAGACTAACTGATATACTAAGCTGTTCCCAAATCTCATAGCTAGAAGTAAGTATTTCCCCTTGATAAAATTCACCAAACATTCTC
Organism: Boleophthalmus pectinirostris; assembly: GCF_026225935.1. NCBI lineage: Eukaryota > Metazoa > Chordata > Actinopteri > Gobiiformes > Gobiidae > Boleophthalmus > Boleophthalmus pectinirostris. The sequence continues at coordinate 14,506,138 of NW_026571070.1, forward strand.
TATGTTCCGACTTTAAATGCACAATCTCAGGAATCGTTGCCAGCACAGAATGTATGTCTCTTTGCTGGTTGGCAGGTGCCCAGACTCGCACTTCCGGGGTTCTTGCAAACTGTTTAGTGTATTCTGATTCCTGATTTAGTCACTGGAGAGAAATGAAATTGAGCAGAGGCACTAGGTGGCATCTGCCTGACTAATAATGTGGAACATATCAGCAAAAACAATAACATCCAGGCACTCTAAAAAGTTAAAGTTGCACGAGGAAAAGTACAGAAAAATATTCTTCATTTAAAAACAATAATATCTCCTTGGAGGCAAGTGATGTTCCAATAGGAAGTGAGAATGAGTGCGCTTCTGGCTCCATCGACTCTAGCTCCAATTCACTCTGTATTGAGAAACTGCTGTTGTCAGACTTGTAATTTTGGTCTTAAAATGTTCATATTAACCTGCTCTACATGATCCAAGTGTTTTATTTCACTATTTTGTTCATAAATCAAGATATGAATATTAATAACAGACAGATCAGGTGCTTTCTTTCCCAGAAGAAGCCTGTTCCCTGCTAAAAAAAAGGGTGCGGGCCTTCAACAGTTTTGCCCTGGATTGACTCTTTGGTTGCTATGATACTAGAGGTCGAACTTAGCTCCAAATTCGCTTCTGTAACTGCAAGCCTCAATAAGCTTCATTTGACTGGAGCCAAATGCTATGTGTGACGTTACATTCCCTTTAGTCCATTTCTTTATACAGTGTATGTGTGCGCCTTTAAATATTATATAAGAGACAAAATGACATTACACAGGTCTGTTCCATGTAAAGAAATGTTTTAATAGACAAGTCCATTTGCAAAAACACATAGAAACATTGGAAGACACTGCTTATGTACACTGTGTGCGCTACCTTGCAGCTACCGCCTCCTTGAGACAAACTGTCCTTTTTTAAAACAAATATCAAAAAGATGTCGAGAAAAAAGCAAAGTATTTAACTCATTATGTAACAGAAAGCCTTCAAACTGTAGTTAGTTTAAATTATACACTTTACAATAAATACAAATCAGCAAACATGTTTATCCAAATGAACACACAAAGATAGAAAGACAGAGAGTTGTGCGTGTCTGGACTGAACTTCAAATGAGTAGTGCAATTTAACTACAAATGCTTCACCTTTACTGAGTCAATTTGGTGCATTTATTTGATTTGTGCAAAAATACTGATTGTGAAAGTTTTGATGTTTCTGGAGAAGACGATATCAAATATACAAAGGCCTGCATCAAGTCCGAATGCCAAATCTGACATAGTGCAGAGGACTGGATGTATTTTACACTTCTCTATTTAGAATTTGTGGGTTTTCAGTTCTACAATGTGATGATTTCAGACTCTCAGATGGGGGCAAGAGGCGATTTTTCCTATTGATACTTTGCAGCTGATGTCATAAACATTCCCTGTTTGTGTGATGCTAACTGTAGGCTCTGCTCTGTCTAAAGCTCGATTTAGACTTTAGACTTAGACTTTAGACTTACTTGAAACTCCTAAAGAGGATCTTGAGCACTCGTATTGATCACAGACTTCTGAAAATGTGTTGTTTAAATCCATTTAGTATTTCTTCTTGAGTTTCAGACTATACATACCGCCATATACATACATGCTGAACCCCCCCAGCTTGATGTCACTGCAAAGTATCTATTGATTACATTGTACTTTGTAAATTCTCGAATTCTCAATATTAATTTTAGCTGTCCCCATCTGTATTAAATATTATTGGCGTGTAGAGTTTATGTATTTTGGTAAATTAGTACCAGATTACACAGTATTTGTAGTTATAATCTTGCAGTTATCTTTTTATGTTGTCAAGTTGTAACTACAAACCTGTTTTATTGTATGTAATATTGTACAGGATTAAATGAAGAAGTAAAGTGGAATTAATTGGGCTTAAATTCTTGGACACAATACTCAGAGCTAGAACAGGCCCTCTGTAGTTTTATGTCTCCTCTTATTTATATTGTCAAATAAGTATTTTTACAGCAAATTCTTCAAAGATCCAGATGTGCACAACACATGTAACAAAACAGAATCGTGTTTCTAGACATTATTTTGCCTCATTATCACTAAAATCCAAAAAGTGCTTGGAGACAACTACAAAATGTACTCTTTAAAAACATCATCGATCCATAACAGGATTTTAAATTGTATTTTCAGATTGTCACAACACGAAAACAAGAACCTGAGCCTGATTCTCTTCCTCTGAAGTGAAGAGAATTGACTTGATTGTCTTAGATAAAGCTGGTGTGACAACTATAACAACACAATAATGCATACATACACGTATCAGGCAAAACAATATGACCACCTGGCTAATCTGCAGTTCCATACGGTCCCATACGATGCTATTGGTAATTTAAAGTAATTGACCAATCCTTGTAATAGATATTGACCATTACTGACTTAGCAATCCTCCAAAACCTGCATTTTCGTAAAGTTCTGGTTAGTTTAGCCAGCTAATAGTAATTTTTTGTTCAAATAGTCTAGATTCTTGTCTCAACCACCCCAAGTTCTGATGAAGCTGACTGACAAGTCAGTTAAAGGTGCATTGTGTAACTTTTCTTTTATGCTTTTCTCCATGCAAATGTTACTTCTTTGTCTGGAATGTTTCACAGTATGGCATTAAACATTTTATCTTCATGGAGGCCAAAACAGACCAAGTTACAGGTCAGATCTGTGGAGAGGCAGCACTGCTCATGATCAGAATGCCTTTGTTTGTGTTTTTCTAGGTATTTTTGAGCAATAAAATCACTTGTAATTGAATAAATGTAAGGTTGAGCTGTTTAATGACAAACTGTGAAACACTCCAGGCAGAGCAATGACATCTCCATAGAAACAAGCAGGTGACTCTCCACCAGAAAAGTTACACAATGCACCTTTAACTAATCCAGATCAGAAATGTATGGTGAAAGAAGGGTTAGTTATCCATTTAAGTTCTTCAGTTCTGACAGGACTAAAGAAACTCCTACTATGCTTATGGACCCTACCTGTACGACTGAAGTATAACACATAGAAATATACGGTTCATCTAGAATCAAAATTAACACTGTGGCTTAGGCAATTTTGAAATTAGACTGAAATGCAGCATAAATTTCAGCTGCATCAAGTTAAAAAGTTCACTCTGAATAATTAAGGTATATATGAGATATTTCATCTTCAGTCACAAGCTGCAGTTTTCAGCTTTCAGGTTTCTCAATATTCCTGTGTGAGCACGTATTTGTTTCTAATTGAACTAGAGACTAAAGGTGCACTTGGAACTTTTCTGGTCTGTCACTTGCTTGTCTTCGTGATACTGCTTTGCCTGGAATGTTACACAGTATGGCATTAAACATCTATCCAGCATTTATTTCTTTCAGTAGTAAAATATCACAGAAACATGCATTCCTACTGTCACTGGGGTCATCTCTGCACGGATCTGACCTGTAACTTGGCCTGGTGACTTCTCCATGAAGATAAATACGCCATACTGTAGCAGAACATTCCAATCCAAAGCAATAACATCTCTGTACAAGCAGGTGGTGGACCCTCTACCAGTAAAGTTATGCAGTGTACCTTTAAGCTTTTAAAAAGAATCTGTCTTGTCTGAATATATCAATTTTAAACTTAAATTCTTACCAATTTTTTGCCTACTTCAAACACGTAAAAACTTGCTCACAGTCTAACATCCTATACTTAAAGGTGCAGTGTGTAACTTTTCTTGTGGAGGATCCGCCAAATGCTTTTCTCCATGGAAATGTTATTGCTTTGTCTGGAATGTTTCACAGTTTGGCATTAAATCTTTCTATCTTCATGGAGACCGAACCAGACAAAGTTACAGTCAGATCTCTGGAGAGGCAACCCCACAGTCAGAATGCCTGTTTTTCTAGATTCTTCTGAGCAGTGAAACCACTTGTAACTGAATGTAATGCCATAAATGTAAAGTAGAACGGTTTAATGTCATACTGTGGAACATTCCAGGCAGAGCAATGACATGACAAAAAGTTACATAGTGCACTTTTGACTTCAGTCGTTCGTAGTCATACCATTTTGCCTGATCAGTGCGTTTGTGTGTAAAAAGAGGGTACTGCTTTTGTGAAGTTTCTTTAGGGCATGTACACATAGGGGGTAGCTTTGTGTTGCCCTGTACTCATTACACAAGGCAAATGATTCCTCTGCCCCACCATCATGGCCTGGGTCATCTCATTTTCGGACCAGGGGGGAGAATCCATGGGCTCCCGCTTGATCGAGTGAATCAAACCGTGACCTTTGAACTCGTAGGTGTTGTTGTGCTTGCCGTTGTAGTCCATGTACTGCTTGTGATTGTCCTGAGTAGATTGGTAGGCGTTGTTGTCCATGAGGTTAACAGACTGATTGTTGCATAGAGAGTCATTATTATAGGGAAGTCTGTGGGGGCTGAAATGGCTATCGGACATTTCCTTGTTGCATTTCGCCAGGCGGTTGTTCACGGCGTAGTTTTGGTAGTTGTTGCTATGGTTATACGGTGGACTGATCCCCGCCTTCGTCCTCTGGCACGGCGAGTATTGGGGGTCGTAATAGTCGGCTTCGGATTTGAGCTGGAGATTGCTATGGTCGTAGATCCCGCTGTTGTTATAGCGCCGGTCGTAGTTTTCGTAAGGTCGCCCGTAGACGTCGCAACCGTTCTCTGAATCCGAATCGTGCTCGACTTTGATTGGCGGCATCTCTGGCATCATGTGACCATCGTAGCATTCGCCGTAGCCGTTTTCGCTTTTCACTAAATCCACGCAATACGCATCGGGATCAGACGGGATTTGGACGTTACCGTAGAGCTTGGAGACGAAAACTTCGCCACCTCGATTGTTATGGCAACTGGGAGAATAGCGGTATGGTTTTCCAAAATGGCCGCCCTTCAAGCGATTGGGAGGGATGTAGCCGACACCTCCTCTGACTGGACCGGAAGATCTCAGAGGCCACGCCCCTTTTTGATGATGACCCATAGAGGATTTGCAGTAGTTTAGCGGCTCTTCCTGGTTGTAGTATCCATCGGGACGGTATTTGAGGTTGTCCTTGGAGAGGGGGGTCCAGGGGGTGTGGTGGCTCCGTTGGGTGGGTCCCGGGGTGGGGCACGGGAGGAGCAGGGGGTCGGAAATGTCACCCATCCCACCAGAGTATGGGTGTCTTCTGAGGTTCTCCCCGCGCTCACTGGAAAACAGAAAATACAACAGATCAACTTAAAATCTCAATTAAATTATTTATGTTTAACAGTAAGAGGACTACAGGACTACATTTATCCCATACTCCATACTCCAACTGTATAACAACTCACCCTTGTGTAACATATAATACTCCCTACAACTGTGCAACAACTCACCTTTATGTAATGTATATAAATTTGTATTTCTATATTTCTATTTTTTTTACTTCTACTTGTACATATACATTATATAATTATGCCTTATTTGACAGCAGTTTCTTGTTATTTTTGCTACTTATATTGAATTTATTATTACTATTTATATATTTTTTTCTTTGTTATTATAGTATACTGTAATGTGTGAGCTACTGTGTCCAAATAATTTCTCTTGTGGATCAGTAAAGTTTGTCTAAATTTAAGTCTATTTCTTCCATTTTAATTTCACATTTTAGCAATATTAGGACAAGATAAGTGATCATATTTTTGGTGGCATAGGTAAGTTTGATTTTGGGTTTTGGGTTGTTTTGAATATCTCCAAAACAACAATAAGTTCAGCTTTGATTAAAGAAGATTTCTGGGTCATTGGAACAGCCCAGGCTATCAATTCCAGACTGATTCATAACATAATTCTTTCCTTGATGTGGAAACATTTTTTTAACTTGACATAATTGGTTACAAAAAAGAGATCACTTTAAAGTAAAAATGTGTTTAAAATCATACTTTCTCCATGGAAATACATATATTTAATGCCATAATGTGGAAGATTACACCCAAAGGAGCAACATTTGAAGATAAGCAAGAGGAGGCACTCATAGTAAGAATACATGCTTTTCTAAATTTTCAGAGCAGCTTTTCAGTTTTATTTTTGTCTTTTTTTTTTTTTTTTTTTTGGATAAAAGGAAGTGGAGCTTTAGAAAAAGGCCACTGCATGTTCTTCATCTTATTCTCATTAAAGATTGACCAGAGTCCATTTTAGAGTGATGATAAATGAGAAAATTATCACTGTTGCCATAGCAAATAGCAATTCAAAACTCTCGTGAATGGTTCAAAGTCCTCAAAATGTCACCTATAATAACAAACTGAAACCCATCATTATTATTATTATTATTATTACAAAAAAATAAGGACATGAAGTGGGCTAGAGCCTATGCATTTGACTCATGCACATTAGTCATTAGCACAGCTATTTACTTGAACTGTGCATGTCTTCTGATAGTTTAAAGAAGATAACAAACAAAAACACAGGAAATCAAACTCAAAGAGGATTATATTTTCTTTTTAAAATGTTTATATCTGGGGTTTTCTTATACACAAATACACCACACAAACTGGGCTAAAGTTATCCCCATGTTGACGAGTGATTCAGAGCTTAAATATCCTGGTTTGGTTCATTTTAGTTCACAACTTCCAAAAGTGACTCATCCTTTCCTGGGCTTGTCCTATTTGAAAATTGGGAACAGATTCTGACAATAACAACGTATAAGGTATGAAAGTTATAGACCATAAAATGTATTGGAGTACATAAAAAAGGTGTCTCAGATATGTAACAGTTTCTACCACTTATTTGGGATGAAAACGTTACATAACTTTAAGTGTTTCACAGTATTTGCATCTTGAATTGGGGTTAGGGTATAATAAAATATATGTACTGTATATGTGTTTGATTAATATAGGCTTATCTAAATAACACAATTGCCAGACTCATATAATGTACGTAATGTAATGTGTACTAATATAATGTAGGTAACAGAATTAGTAAAGGTGCACTTTGTAACTTTTCTGTTATTGCATTGCCTTGAATGTTCCAAAATATCAGAAAATACCACCAAAACCATTCCATACTGTGGAATATTCCGGGCAAATGAATAACATTTCCATGGAGACGAGCGGACATTCCACCAGTGAATTTAGTTAGTTAGAAATTAGTTTAAATTAGTTAATCACATGTTTGTGCTGCACTTTATTATTCTTCTGTCTACATGTCCAAACCACAAAAGGCTCTGTTCCACATTGTGATGTCATGAAGCGGTAGTTTTCCAGTTAACATCTACCTTTTACATTTAGTTCAGTAGAGATCATCCAAAAAACCATCAAAACAAAATTATACAAATGATCCAAGTGAAGGTGCATGGAGCCCTTTCTGTATTACCACATGGCATTACAAGCTGGAACAGAGTATTTTCAGTTTAAGAGAAGCACTCCTAAATATGCAGCATTTGTGTATTAAACATGTAAGGAAACAACATAACATAGATCAGAAAACAGCGTAATATGGGCCCTTTAAATAAGTAAAATTTGTATTTGAATTTAAGTTTTGCACATAACTTAATTGGCATCTTTCATTAAAACTCTTGGTTAACATACGCATAACATAAAAGGTAAATGAATCTAAACTTTTGCTGAACTATCCCAGGTAAGGTTCCCTGTCGTGATGAGCTCTTAATGGTGCTGTGCTGCAGGTGGAGGGAGGATCTTCTGAACTATTGGCCTCTGAGCCTCTTTAAGTGTTAATGAGGCCACAGCTTTGCATTTAATCTTAATTGGACGCAGGTATACAGACCAGGGCTGTTACGGATTTGTTGGAGTTAGAAAATAAGTGTCGAAAGGTTTAGGCTTTGATGGAACATAAAGCATCACACATGGAGTTTAGATGTTTATAACTACTTTTAAGTAATCAAATATGGCATGAAATAAATGTATTGTGTTATTTGTCCATTTACAATCCTTGAAGTTAAAGAACACATATTGTGCTTGTGTCTGCTATATAGTTATAATCTATAACACCCATGGATCATTATGTCATACTTTGGACATTTTAAATCTCAATATTCACCTAAAAAATACTTTAAAAAATATGGACGTGAGCAGCAGATTTTTATTTTTATTTTTTATTTGAACCGAAATTACAATACAACACTACAGAATCCTAAATGTATCATCAATGACAAAATAAAATTGGTGAATAAAGTCTAACTTAAATAACAGAGCAGTGCCCTCAGTTAGCTTCATGCCTGCAGGGAATATTGATTATATCAGCTGTAAAGTGTCAATATCTAAAACACTGATTGGATAAGTTATCAATGTGGCATATGAAAAAGGTATGGAAGGTAGAGTAGAGTAGAATAGAATAAGTATAACACATTTTAAAAGTACTTTCGGTAACACTTTAATTTAGGGACCACATATTAATAGCTAACCAATAATAAAATGCATAATTAGTGCTTAATTACATCTTTGTTAGTATTTATAAAGTACTTTCAAAGCATTTTTGACTAAGGCTATGTTCTGCAAGTATTAAAGCATTAAATATTGTCTTAACTTTAAAGTTGTGGGGATTGTAATATATGTTCCTGTACATACACTGAAATCCTAATAAGCATTAATATTGTTTGATAAATTAATTATTTATCAAAGAACATTAATAATTAATTAGCATACCAATGACAATTTTGTTAGAGATCAATATGTGCTCCCAAAACTGAAGTGCTACTGTAATTTCACACCAAAATGTTCAGTATATTTAGTTTATATTGACATAGCCTTGACACCACACATGTACTTCTCACGCCAAATTGGCCTTTTCGAGCTCTGCCCTTTACTTGTAGTAGTGTTATTTTATACAAAGGTGTTAAATACTTCAGTATAAATCAGCCTCCACAGCTTCACTGTGGCAGGGACCACTGCTGTCAACTATGAATTTGACCTTTAGCCAAGAAAAGCCCATTAAAACGATCTGTGGACTTACACCTACGACAGTGTTAAGGAAAAGTTACAGGGAGGGCACTATATTTGCTCCCATTACGCTCCTTTTATCACTAATGGACATCTTATGAGTCTGTGCCTTTACTGAAGTGTTTATGTGTTAAAAAGGTCTGCTAGCTGCTTTAAATACTAATATATTTTTATGAATTCAAGGCTAAAGGTCATGGCCAGCTACTATGGGAGTCTGTGGGGGACAAATATCTGTATGGCGAACTTTCAGATTCCAGAACAATTCTTCAGAAAATTACCCTGATGGGAATCACATGCATCTACAATTCTATTATACTGACTAATTCCAGTTTCCCTCAATTCTTCAATTCTCTAGATTTCTTTTATATTCAAAGAAAACTAGCAAAATTCTTTACTTCCATAATATAAATAATTAATCCCATTTGATTCACTGGATTAATTGACTTGGACTAAATAAATTAAGAAAACTGCTTGCCTTTAAGTTACAGTACATTATAGAATACAGAAAGTGCACGTTTCTCATGCTAGATGTTGTTAGCTTTATTGTGACAGCAAAACCCCGCTCTGGTCACTGATACTTGTGCTTATGAACTCCTCTTGGTGCGCTGAATGCATAAGGTAAGTGAGGAATAACTTTGGACCACTGCAAACCTTTTATAAAGAACTAGTTTAGGGAGAGCACCTTTAAGAATGAGATTAGGTTAATGTACACGCCATTATTCCAGTAGGGAAATTTGCATTTGACCCATCCTCCAGCTGCTAGGACAAGAACATCTCCAGATCTTGAGCTAGGTTTAGTTAGGGCTAAGTTATCTGGAGAATTTTACATATTATAGTGTGTAAACTAATAAAAAATATCTGTCAAAGTAGTTATAGATGGGGTTACTTGTGTCAGTTCTTACCCATGCTCCAGTCCAGAGAAGCCCCCTCCCTTGGTCTTGCCTCTCAGTAACATGTTTTTCATCTTCATCTCGGTGATGGAGGGCAGCAGCAGAGGCACCGCAATGCAGAACAGAGCCAGCTGGGGGGGCAAGAGAGCGCCGGACCCCGACTTCTTCTTCTGTCCGTGGAGGAACTTCAGGCGACCCTGGAACTGCATGGTCTGGAAAGGAAAATGATAACAAAGATTAAAGAATAAAAGTTTGATCCTTTGAGTTATTTCCTTTGAGTTAACACTGCCAAAACATTTTAAAATAGTCTAAAAAAAAATACACCAAATGGATTTAAACATCACATTTTCAGGAATCTGTGAACAATAAGAGCCTTCCTGGTCGAGTTCAGGAGTTTTCAGCTAAAAATGTGAGTGTGCTACCCGAAAAAAGCTAATGCGAACTTATTAGAGAGGGGCTTGTTTAACAGCACAAATCATCTCCCCTGTTGTAGTTTCAACTAGGCCTAAGTCAGTTATCTATGGTCAGATTGTGTTACAGCAAAGCTCAAATTAAAGTCTAATTTGAATAACAGATCTTCAGACAGAGCAGTGCTTTCAGTTAGCATCACACCCCCAGGTAATAATAATGACCTCAGCTGCAAAGTATCTAGAGTAATTTCTAGGGGTGTAACGGAACATATATATTCGTGCTGAACCATTTCGATACGGGACATTTGGTTCAGTGCAGGGCTGTGCACAAGTGAATTTGCTCAATTTGTGTGTGTTTACATTCCACCACTAGATGTGCAGCTACACGGAAGGTTCGGCTCTTTAATATTCACCGTGAAACTTGTCTGTGATTGGGGCGGCAGTGTTTCCCACAGCGCTTTATAGTCAGTTGCCCCCTGCCTTGACTACTGCCTTTCGCCGGCACGGAATCAAATCACAAATAAACAACAAGTACATAGTTTTGCATTTTGTTCCCATACTGTACCGAAAATGAACCGAACAGTGAACCGTGATTTTTTTGTACCGTTACACCCCTAGTAATTTCATAGAGCGGGCAGAAGTGTCTTCATTTGCACAAAAAACGTTTTTACTAGGTTTTTACTATTGTTGAATTGCCAGTATATATGGGTTAAATGAACAATAATCATCAAAACAATCTTAAACAACAATGACAAAGATGGCAGTGCAGTCAGAAATGCTTAAGAAATGACTTCCCAACCCAATATACAAGCCAAAACCAAATAATACTAGCGGCATCTGGATAAGGAGCAAAATAGCTAAACCGCTATTGCCACATATTATTGCATAAGTAAGAAATGATCCATTGTTTAACCTTCTACGAAAAAATCTACAGCCTACGTTTAAATTATATTAGATTCAATTCCAGACAAATAGCAAAACAATAACTTTTATAATCTAATGCCAAAAATATAAACTGTCTGTTGCATAACTTTTTAAAATAAACATTACCACACCAAAGCCTTCATAACATTTTAATAAGTCTGCCATTTGATTAAGAGTGAAGCACTAAAACCAGCTTAAATACGTGTCTGAACTACTCACCAGAAAGCCAGAGGTGCTGTCCAGAAGACATCGGACCCTAGCTATGAAACATCTGTTGAGAAAGGGGGACATTTCTGCAGGTATGCCCCCCGCCTCCGGAGAGTGGAACAGGCTACTCACCACGTACTCCTCACCTGGAAAAATACAAGAATAACGGTTTAATATTGAAAGCCGTAACATACCAGACTGATTTTATAATACAATATAACATGTCTAATGAAGAGAGGAAATCAGATAAGCAGACATTTAATAATCAGGGTAATAAAATGAGAACATATTTTTCTCTTAGAAGTTTATAAATCAACAAAACCATATCATGTTATTTAATGCCTTGTCTTGCTTTGATATAATTTCGAGTAAAACAATATAAAGGAACAAAATTGAAATGAAAGAATTATTATCTTGGTTTAAAAGGGGTGATGTGAAGTCTTAGGTGCACTGTAAGTACATTTTCTGGTTGAGGTTTTGTAACTATTTGTCATTATGGAGATGTTATGCTTTGAATGTCAAATCCCGTAGGAAGAAGGGCAATAACATCTTTCACCTTGACAAAAATCACCAAACATTCTCTTTGTTCTGTGTTTAAATCCTCGATCTCGGGAATCGTGGTCAACACAGAATGTATGGCTTCGTCTACATCCATCTCGACCGCTTTGTTTACTGTTGTGCTGTACCACAAAAGGGACCCAGTCATGGCTTCACAGGTCTTCACTAATTGGACAGTGTGCGGTCTATAACTTCCGGGGTTCCTGCAAACTGTCTAGTGCATTCCGATTCCTGAGCTAGGTGCTGGAGGGAAATGAAATTGAGCGGAAGCACTAGGTGGCGCCACCCTGGTTACACTTGATTGTCTCTGCAAGAAAATGTGTCCTCTACATTTGACCTATTTTAAGCTAGGCTTGTTCAGGACCACCTTAGTAAGATCTACCTTGTTCAAGACTAGACTTGTGTATGTTTTGGGTTGATAGTGGAAACCAGAGTGCCACTCTTCAGACATGTGATTTGCTAACGATTCCTTTGTGGTTTAATATGCAGACCAATTATTGCAAGTGTACTATGATATAATGCTTTGAAATCCCCAAGTGATTTCTTTACACAGTTAGCACACAGTCTGCTTATTTGTGTCATTTTCTCCTGTGCTGTTGTAGTGATCTCTGGAGTATATTATGGGCCCTCAGGGAGTTACCCACCAGTGGTGGTTGGCAGTGGGTTGTCCTGGTTTGACTGCGCCCCCTGGTGAGCTGGAGGACACATGGCCCAGTGCAGCTGTCGTCTGAACTCCTGTCTGTCGTCAATGTGGATGTAGTCGAAAACATTCTGGTGCATCACGTCAGTCTACGGGAGAAAGGAAAACAGGAAAAATATTAGTTGCTTTTGATTATGAGTTTATTTATTGATCTTATTTAGCCTCACCCACATTTGCCACATTAATTTCAATGGAAATTTGGGAAAAGTTTGATGCTAAATTACAACGTAAAGTAGGTTGATTTGTGTAAAATGTTCAATGTTCATGTGTATTAACTAAGACAACAATGCAACATTTCTCTGAGGGCTTTAATATGGCTTTGTAGTCTGGACAGAACTAATTCGATGTCAAGAAAAAAGAGGAATAAAAGACAACCAAATAAATTAGCTAAATACTGCCAATGCAACCAAAGTCAGTTTTACAAAGCTAATGCATGAATTGTATTACATTACATTGTGAGTCTACTGCCTTAGTAATATTGGACTGCACAAAAATAAAACAGGCTAAATCAGGATGCCCTTTCTGACACTGCCATTCATACAGGGAGCAGCATAAATAGAACATAAGCGTTTGACTTTCTGTGGTCTGATTAACTAAAATTATTAAGTATTGGAGTTACAAGTGCTAATCTAGAGTCCCAGTGCATATATGAACATTACAGAAACAGATGTAAACGTACAGCGTAAGTCAGGGCCAGTGAGGGCAGCTGTGTTTGGCAAACATCGCGTGACTCCAGCCTCAAAGTGTCCAGACACTTCTCTCCCTCCTCTGTACACAACCAGGATCCCTCTCTCTCTCTTTCCAACCCTCCATCTCTCTCCCCCTTTCTCTTTCTCTCTCTTTCCATCTCATTTGTCTCTGTCTCTGGAAATGTGTTTGTAGGTATTTACATTAGAATCAAATTTTATTCAAACCATATTAGGCATGTAATAATGTTAGATGTTTTAAGTTTTAATTTCCCCATTGTGGGACAAATACAACTAGCCTGATTCATTAGCCGGTCTCACTTCTTGGAAACTGTCTGACCTCGCAGCATTAGGATTCATTCGCTTTTTAAAAATTTAACCCGTTGGTGCTAGTTGGTTGTGACGTATGTAATGCGCCGCTAAAAGGACTAATTGGTATATTAAGCTTTTCCCAAATCTCAAAAAGGGCAATAACGTCTTTCCCCTTGATAAAATTCACCAAATATTCTCTTTGTTCCGGCTTTTAATCCTCGATCTTGGGAATCGTTGCCAACGCAGAATGTACGGCTCTTTGTTGCTCTTTTTGGCTGGTGCCCGGACTCGCACTTCAGTGATTCTTGCAAACAGTCTAGTGTATTACAAAAGTGAAATTACAAAATTCATTATCAGAGAGATTGCATTCCTCATTTCTGAATTATTATAATAATGGATTGAAGGCTACTTTTCTAGTGGAGGGCTCGCCACCTAGAGATTTACCAAAAAGTTAAGAAAACTCTAATTATAACTGAATTTTACATGTTTGTCCATACATCATTACTTTTAAAAATGTTATATTCGTAGTTTCTCAGTGCTGCCTCAACAGATTCCTGACAAAAACGCCTTCTCCTCTTTCTCCTCTCTCCCTCCTCCCTCGTCCTGGTATTCCCTCCATCCTTAATTTCCAGCACAGTGGCACGCAAGGCCTTTTGATCAGCTGCCCTCCCAAACACAGCCGTTCTCGTGTACCGTCGTGTGGTTTTGGGTCCCGTAACTCAAACTCAGCCGAAATCCACTCACTATTGTTTAAACCTTTCACAAAAAATAAAAAATAAGTGGTATTTCCCAGACCTTCTAAATACACAGTACAAATAGAATCAAAAGCCTGAAGTGTTTTGTGGTCCGCTGTATATATACCATTGTAGTACACTGAGGACATGTATTTTGCTTTGATGGGGTATTAACTGTTAACACATACCATGTTTAGTGTTACCTTTTATTGTTTAAAACATGCTATTCGCTGAAAACAAACAAAATTTTAACATGTTTTATAAGCTTCACTTTCTCGCCTCCCTTTCATCAGGTTTGTCAAGTTGCTGTGTACAGTTTTGTGTCATGTTCTTGTATATTTATGGAGAATTGTCATGTGGGAGCATGGGTGACGTTGGGTTGTGGGCTGAGCATTGCACAGAATCTTACAGCTAACCGTAATGAGGGATTGAACAAGGCCTGAGAGAGATCACTAGATTACAGAAACATACATGGATGACATCTAAAACCTGTCAAGGCATGTTTTTAATGAGGGAACAGCATTATAACATGGTATAACGCTGAAAACTTTCTCTTTAAAGTTCGCGAGGTTTGTAAGTACGTACCAAAATCCAGTTCAGAAACAACATGGTGGAATGACAAAAATGCATTGCGTGTGAGGTTAAACATTTGGATAAATACGATGATAGGACTTGGCATTACAACACAATCTGTGCATAGTTAAATGTTAATATAATAATGCACACATGGAGCTGTTTTTATGCAAAGATAAACGCCTTATTAAGTAAATCTGCTTTACATGTGTGTGTCTTTTCTAATATTGCAGCTGTTGATGCTGTTTTGGAAAACCTTTTATTTTGATATGACTTCAATTAACACTTTGTCACGCTATTTTCAAGATTGAGCTGTGAAATGCTTTGTGCTTGCTGTCAGCATAAAAAGTACTGGCAACCCAATACGGTTATAATGAAATAAGTTCATTTGTCCACAGTGAAAATAGAAGTTAATTATGAGAGCTAAAAGTGCCTTGCTTTTATGGTGATGGGAGGAGGCCTATATTGTTCACACTGTACACAGTGTTAGACCAATATATTGTAGTGCAATGAAAATATACCCACATATGCATATATATATATATATACAAAACTGGATTATCTATTTTTCCAATTGAACTTTTGGTAACAATTTATTAGCCTGATTCATCAGCCTGTTTCACTTCATAGAAACTGTCTGACATTAGAATTTGTTCACTCAACAGTAGGCGGGTACTTTTTTTCATTTTTCTATTTGGTTGTGATGTATGTAATGTACCGATAACAGGGCTAACTCGTATATTAAACTGTTCCCAAATCCCGTAGGAAGAAGGGCAATAACATCTTTCCCCTTGATAAAATTCACCAAACATTCTCTTTGTTCCGGCTTTAAATCCTCGATCTCGGGAATCGTTTCCAACACTGAATGTACAGCTCTTCGCTGATTGGCTGGTGCCTGAACTCACACTTCTAGGGTTTTTGCGAACAGTCTAGAGTATTCCAATTCCTTACCTAGTCACTGGAGAGAAATGAAATTGAGTGGAAGCACTAGGTGGCACCAGCCTGACTGACAATTTATAACATCCATACTTTAAATAGTCTAAATAAAGCATTAACTAAAACTGAATTCCTAGGGAACAAATTGTGTGTTAGGAATGATTCAGGTTTAGTAAATATTTCATTAATACCCTGACTCTCTAACCTAAGTAGTAGTAAAAGTAGGTATTATAATGTGGTAGGTTGCCTGCTATTATGTTTTGCATTTCACTAATTTACATCGCAGACAACCACACACTACAATATCATGACTTAAAGGCCTAGACCTGATTTTTCCCCATGTATCTGAGCAATTGTCTTACCCTGGTGCAGATATATTGTATAGGCAGCTATTGAGGTCAAAAAAAGTCTGCTGTGTGCTGTCTAGATCAAAATAGAAAGCATTTTAATGTCTGATAATCAGGAAGTGCAAGTTAGCATGTTAGTGTGCTCTGGGATTGTCATAAGGTAAATCATAAGGTAAGTGAGGAATAATTTTGGACCACTGCAAAATGTTTTTAAAATAAACTTGTTCTGTACAATTTAAGGTCAGTAAAAACCACGCAGAGCTCCTTTAAAGCGCTGCTGTAGTCTCCATGTCCCTCACTGCTGTCTGGATGCCCTGTGAGCTTGTAAGCCAAGTGGAGGCAGTGGGGCAGAAAGATTTGCACCAGAACTGTGTGTCTGTTGTGCCTATCAGAGACACTGAGCAAACTGCTACAGTGAAAAGCACTTTATTCATGGTTTAAAAGGAGACCGCTGGCTACTGCACCACCAGACAAGCCCCACTGTTGATATCATTCATAATTAACAAGTGGTGGAGTTTAGCCGCTAAAGAGAACCTAGCTAAACCATCTGTGACATACAGTATCCCCCCTTTTTGCCCCCGTAGACCCCCCACGGAGCGAGAGTTGGGGTGAACTGGAGGTCCTAGCCTTTCTGTGGCCTCTTGTGCTCACATACAGTTTAAAGAGGGAATTAGAATAGAGGGGTCATGACATGTGTTGAAGTGTCATTCATTATTATAGAAAAATATATGTCCAGTTCATTCACTTCTTACCTGTTTCAAACTAAAATACAGAATAGAATAAATTAACTAAAAGTTGATAATAGTCTAGTAGTAGTTGAAATACGCACTACTGTATGTAAGTTCACTTGTGGGGGGTTTGCTACTTGCTTGTCTTTGTGCTTGTCTGGCATTAAACCTATCTGTGTTGCATTGTGTTCACTTTAAGGCGTTATTGCTAAAAAAAAAGAAAAAAAAAAGAAACATGCATTCTAACAGTAAATAGAGTGTGACCTCTCCACAGATCTGGCCGGTGACCTGGTAGCATCATCTGCTTGTCTCCATCAAGATGTACAGATATATACATTTAAAAAGTCATACTATGGTACTTTCCAGGCAAAGGTAATGGCAAAGAAAATGTACAAATATGATAATACAATTGGTTTAGTGTTTTTTAGTGCAGTGTTCCTTAAATGTCACTCCATATACACTCAAGACTGGCTGCTATTCTGTGTTTGTGTCTTACAAGGTGGATGAAGTGTCTTACCAAATTTACAGTTATTTGTTAGGGCATACTTCTAAAAATCTATATTTACAATGACAAATTTTCATAAACTCACCTGATGAAATCCCAGATAGTCGACGATGGTTGAGGAGGCATAGAAGACCATGCCATCACTGCTCACCACCAAAGCAAACCCGGTGAGAGACTGAAAACACACAAGACAGACACAGAAAATAAATAATGGTAACATTAACCATGGTTCTGCTCAAATATGTTGTAATTCGAATAAGATTTAAGGTCCTATATTTGACAAAATTGACTCTTGTGAGTTTTTAGCCACTGATGCCACCTTCTCCAAAAAACAGACCTGGAGTTGTGTTTTGTTTCATTCACACATGTTTGAGTAATCCTTTATTGTTAGTCTGTAATGCTCTGTTCCACCTTGTGATGTCATGGAGTGGTAGTTTTCATGTTCACAGCTCCTTTTTGCCTTTAGTTCAGTGGAAATAGGCAACTCCAGAGCTACGAAGTATCCAAATGATTCAAGTGAAGGTGTATGGAATTTAAAAACACAGTGGAGCACTTTTTGTATTACTCATTATTATATTGGGCAAGAATATTCCCCAGTATGGCATTAAACATATCTCACTTCAAGGAGGTCAGGTCAGATCTGTAGAGAGGTGATGCTGTTCACAGTAAAATGTTTTGTTTTTGAGCAATGAAAAGCTATAATTGAATAAATGCAAGACAGTTTAATGCAATACTGTGGAACATTCGAGATTCAAGATTAACCTTTTTTTTCTATATCTAGAAGTCTCAACATTTGCTAACAGTATTTTACAGATTTCAATTTATTTAGCGTAATCTGAATACTACTACAAGTGTCTGAATGAGTCCCAGATGTGTCTCGCCAATAAAGTGGGACTATTACATCCCAGACTCTCGAAAATATGTTTTGGGTTTAAAATAGTCTAAAGTGGTCATGTATTTCATCAAGTTTGCCTTTGATAAAGACGTCTGTTTGGAGGCTGCTTTCGTTTGTGACACCGAGAAAACAAATTCATTAAAAGCAGTGAATTCCCCCATGCTTCACTCAAACTGTGCACACGAGGGGCGATAATGGGCAAGTATATCACAGCCAGCAAGTGGTATGGGAATATTTGGTACAGAGAAGGAGAAGGAGAAGAAGGAGAAGAAGAAGGAAGAGCAGGAGGAGGAGAAGGAGCAGGAGGAGGAGGAGGAGGAGGAGGAGGAGAAGAATAAGGAGAAGGAGGAGAGTCATGAGGAGGAGGAGAAGGAGAAGAAAGAGAATCATGAGACGAAGGAGGAGGAGGAAGAGAAGAAGAATAAGGAGAAGGAGGAGAGTCATGAGGAGGAGGAGAAGGAGAAGAAAGAGAATCATGAGACGAAGGAGGAGGAGGAGGAGGAGGAGAAGAAGAAGGAAGAGCAGGAGGAGGAGAAGGAGGAGGAGGAGAAGAAGAATAAGGAGAAGGAGGAGAGTCATGAGGAGGAGGAGAAGGAGAAGAAAGAGAATCATGAGGAGAGGAGGAGGAGGAGGAGAAGGAGAAGAAGGAGGAGGAGGAGAATCATGAGGAGAAGGAGGAGAAGAAGAATAAGGAGAAGGAGGAGAGTCATGAGGAGGAGGAGAAGGAGAAGAAAGAGAATCATGAGGAGAAGGAGGAGAATCATGAGGAGGAGGAGGAGAAGAAGGAGAAGAAGAAGAAGGGAAAAAGAGACCTAAAAATATAGGGACAATATATTAAGAGATTAATTCAGAGGTAAAAAGTAGTCATAATATTATAAATATATAAAAATTAGGTCTGTTTGGTAATGTAAGTTTTAGAGTGGACTGGCTAATTATTATTTTATTATTTTATTAAAGGTGCACTGGGTTGCATTTCTAGTGGAGGATACAATATATTTTTGAAGTCATACCATGGAACATTTCAGGCAAAACAATTACATCTTCATGGTGGATCCTGTACCAGAAAAGTTAAGCAATGCACCTTTAATGTTTGAGTGTAAGATAAACCATAAAGTATGTTTAAAAAAAAAAAGTTGCACGAATAACACATTAATTAATTACTTAAAGGATTATGCAAACATGTGTGAATGAAACAAAACACAACTCCAGGTAGGTTTTTCATAAGTATAACATGCTTAAAGTTCACAAGAGTTAGTGTTGCATAATATAGCATGTATAAGCAAACACTAAATAACTAATTACTAGCCAACTCTGCATCTCCGAAAGAGGAAGGATGGAGAGGAAAAGAGCTGAGGATGTAGGACATAGGACATAGGATGCATCAGGAAAGAGACGAGAAGATAGCGTGAGGACACTTGACTTGCGTGACTGCAGCTGCCACTGTCTGTCACCTTTATTTAACAGCGACACTTTGCAGGACTCCCTCGCTCGCGGTTCATCTGTCTCTGTGTGTTTTTATTCACTGTATGTCACCACACATTCACACCAGCCTCCTGCCTCCTCCTCCTCTCTCTCAACATCGATCTGATTGTTTTCGCGAGAGGGGTTTTCGCGTGTCCGGCTGCTACTGATCAAGCCCTGACCACATGGTATTGAATTTAGTACAATTTATAGATGTTAAACCACAAAGTAATAATAAGGCATTGAACTCATTAAAGGTCTTAAACATGAAAAATAGAACAAGTTCATTTCAAACATAGACTTAGACAAACTTTACTAATCCGTGCATCATTCGTTTTTCAAAATAAAACCAAAAATAAGAAAACAAAAACTATTTTCTTCATTATTTGTCTCCAAAGCCAAAATGAAAAAACGGATAACGTTTTTTTTTTCAGATTCAATTCGATTTTGTGTTTAAATGAATAATGGAAAAAACAGATAACGGCTGCCTCTCCTTTTTGTGACTTAAACTGCAATGCCAGACTGAACCAGGACTAAACCAGGACTAAACCAGGACTGACGGGATGGGCCCAGAGGTGCATCCGCATAGCCTGTTGGGTGATCAGGACTGAGATCAGGACCAGACCGGGACCAGACTGGGACTGAGATTGAGACTAAGACAGGGACTGACACCGAGACAGAGACCGAGACCAGACCGGGACCAGACCGGAACTGGGACCAGGACTGAGACCGGGACTGAGATCGGGACCAGACCAGGACCAGACCAGGAATGGTCCCAGAAGCATTATCCGTTATCCGTTTTTTTCATTGTGGTTTTGGAGACAAATAATGAATGTTTTTTTGTTTTCTTATTTTTGGTTTTATTTTGAAAAAGGAATGAATGAATGATACATGGATTTTTATTGATCCATATGGAAATTATTTGGACACAGTAGCTCACACACAGCACATTATAATATAGTAACAAAGAGAAAAATTATAAATGGCAATTCTAAATTCTAAATAAGTAGCTAAAATATCAAGACATTCAAGAATATATCATATCAAGACACATTTGCAGTGGTCCAGTTATTTTTGCATTCCAAGCATCCTAATTATTCACAATGATGAGTTTACTATGCTGGGTATCATCATTATCACAATTGTGGGCACAAAAAGGACATTAGTAGACTGCTGCAATAAGATGAATTAACCAAATTTATAGACGTAAAACACAGAATACTTGCTCAAAGGCACAACAGCATTGTGGACAAACTGAACTGGGACTGGACTAAAGCCCAAACTTTTCTTTTGCCACTAAACCTAATGTAACATGAACCAAAGCACTGCAAAAAGTGAATATCTGGTTGTGTTGAAATAACTTGAACTCGGAATCTGGATTTGAGTAATTTTGACTGGGTTGGATCTCAGTCTCTTTTAGATTTATTTGCTTATTTAAAAAAATGATTTCAATGTGTTTCTGTTTTATTACAAAAGAATGTAGCTTGAAATAAGAAAACAATAGGTCAAAAGGTGAAGAGAAATGATCAAAAACTCAAATTCTCTTAACTCAAAGTGTAATTTGAACCCTTATTTGTGCGTGTACAACTGTTTGAAAACCCATGCGTTATTACAGTGAATTAAAACTGTAACTGTTCATCTGTGCACCGTGCGATGAGCAGTGATGTAAATGAAACATATCTGGGAAACACACACATGAATAGATGATGAGGCGGGGGAGAGCGGAGGATGAGGATGAGGAGGAGGTGAAGAGGGGGTGAAACATGGGTGATGGAGGGTGAGGGGGTGTAGATGCAGATGATGTTTGACAGACAGAAGTGGCACATCCACGCAGAGGGCAGCCCCAGACACAGAGCCCATCACAACAGAAGATACAGACACAACATACAGGCACGATACTAATCTTTGACTTTAAATGTTTACTTGTTTTATTGTCAAATTCTGTTATTATTCAGTACTTTCTGTTTTTCAGTGTGCTATATAAATAAACCTTGACCTTGACCTAAACTCTAGTCTATTTATTATGAATTATATGCAATCTAATATCTCTGTTTTTGTTTAGTCATATTCTGTTTTTAATCTATATTTTTAAGCACTTTGTGGCAGTACTGTCTGTTTTTAAATGTGCTTTATAAATAAACCTTGACCTTGACCTAAATTCGAGTCTATTTACAAAGAATTAGATGCAGAGCAATACCCTTGTTCTTAATATTGTGTACTGTCTCTTCTTCTTCCCACATTTAAAGCTGCACTGAGTAGCTTTTCTGGTGGAGGGTCTGCCACCTGCTTGTTTCCAATGGAGATGGTATTATTGCTTAGTATAGCTTTCACTGTATGGCATCACCAAGCTTGAGTTTAAGGTCAGATCTGTGGAGAGGCAAGCAGGTGTTTGTTACCAATAAAACCACCCAGAATTAAATAAATGAGAGATAAATATGTTCAATGCTGTAGTGTGGAACCACCCAGAGAAAGCCTCAATATCTCCATGGAGACAAGCAGGTAATGGACCTTCAACCAGAAAACTTCCACAGTTTTTAAGGTAGTCTGTGTCTTTCTTTTACAACATAGGAAAACTTATAACCATTTATTTTAGTATAGGCAGCCAACAGTGTATAAAAGTGATTTGATATAGTGTAATGTTTATTCCTTTAGTCAAATGTGTCAATACATGTTCGCAATCACGGACAAAGCATTATATTTGTGAGTTATATTTGGTTTATGTGTGATAAATTAAGTACTGGTTATTGCAGCCAAAAATATAAAATTAAACAGTCTATTAAACATATATTTTCAGCAATCAGCATGCGCTCAAAACATGCTTTTGTTTGGACTTGATGTCAAAATTCTTGTTAGCCCCAAAACCCTGCAGCCATTCCTAAGTCATAAACATGTCAAAAGCTCCGTATATTTCCCCAGTACACCTGATAAAAACTATGAGACCGTGTTTAGGAACTACAGACATCTGGTAACAGCATGTGGTGGGCCAATGCAATATTACATACAAAGGTGGGACTTCAGTATATCTAAGCCAGCGGAAATATGACGATAAAAAGCTAGAGAAAATCTTTATGGAGTGGCTTATATGAAACTAAAAACTTCACGGTGATGAACAGTTTTTGTTAACTTAACGATTTAAAAGTCCTATATTACGCAAAATTGATTTTTGTGAGCTTTAAAGGGACTGTCCGGAATTTTGGACATAGAACCTCATTTCCTAGTGAGCCAGAGTGTTGGAGATGTGTGGAGACACTTTTTAAAATATTTCATTCAGTCCTTGTTTTTGCAGAGGTCGCTCGTGCTAGGCTAGTGCATGTCAATGGCCATAGTTAGCCTGCCATTAAAAACAGTCTTACCCACTCCACAAAACACAAGAAGCAAATCTGTAATAATGCAACACTGTCAATGTAAATGTCTTGATGTATTGATAGAATAATGTTTGAAATAAAACTAATCTCACATTGCATGAATCGTCACATGTTGACGGACTATTTTCTCAAATATCACTCCGCCGCTGCCAAGCTTTCGATCAAGAAGTACAACTCGCTGCTGCTGCTCAGACATAAATCCTTCAAATTTAAGGTTGGTTTTACTTCTCAAATTATTCCATCGACAAAAACATTCACATCGACAGTCTGGTGTAATAATAGATTTGCTTCCGGTGTTTTGTGGAGTGGGTAAGACTGTTTTTAGTGGCAGGATAACTATGGCTATTGACATGCACTAGCCTAGCACCAGCGACCTCTGCAAATACAAGAACTGGATAGAATATTTTAAAAAGTGTCTCCACACGTCTGGCTCACTAGGAAATTAGGCCCTATGTCCAAAATTCCAGACTGTTCCTTTAAGTAGTGTTATAATGTTGTTACCTAACCAAACACAGACCTGGAGTTGTGTTTTGTTTCATTCACGTTTGACTAACCCTTTATTATCAGTCCGTCTACATCTCCAAAACTCAAAATGCTCTGTTCCACCTTGGGATGTCATGAAATGATAGTTTTCAAATTAACAGCTACTTTTTACCTTTAGTTCAGTAAAGATTAGCAATTCTAAGGCTGAAATAATTAATTAAAAACACAGTGGAGCACATCCTGTATTACCTCATTTTCAGATTTTGAAGAACTCAGCCTAAATGTGCAGGATGTGTGTGTTAAATATGTGTGAATGAAACAAAACACAACTTCAGGTATGTTTTCGTTGAGGAAACAGCATTATAACATGGATCAGAAAATAGTGTAATAGTGTCTTAATCTAAAAACAAAAGAGCTGTTTATTTAAAACATCTCATAAGCATAACATGAAATATTCCGCTAATTTTCCTATGTTCTGTTTCTTTTTTCCCTCTCATTCCTGACATAGTGGAGTGTATAGGTCATGGAAACACACACCTGCTGCTACGGCAACAACACCCCTGGCTCCTATAACTACCGCCCCGAAAACTCAAAGCTTTGACTGGACAAACCTTGGGAGACTCTTTGCACGCACAGTCTAAAATCAAATATACTGTATACTGGTGGTACTGTGGGGCAGGGGGGCAGGTGGAGGGGGGGCAGGGGGCAGTATTTGATTGTTTTGGAGCAGATCTCTTTCCTGTTAAAACCAGATGAAAGCGGAGACGATCAGAAGGCTATGAGAAACAATGAGCTGTTGCCACCGGTAACAGATACATCCTTCATATGTTCACGGAGCGGTCCACAGGGAATAGAAGTAGTAGAAGCAAAAATGTGGGAATGTTTTGTTTACACTGTTTTAAGGGGAATTTGGGATATGTATTAGAGTTTATGGTTCATAGATATTTAAAATTAAAGGGTTCATATTACACTTTTTCTGATCTATGTTACAAAGTTGTTTCCTCATCAAAAACATACCTGGAGTTGTGTTTTGTTTCATTCACACATTTTCACACACCAATCTTGCATATTTAGGCTGAGTTCATCTGTTTTTATACTCCAAATACACTTCCACTAGAATCATTTGGCTAATTTCAACCCTGGAATTGCCAGTAGTTTTCAGTTTAATAGCTACCTTTTACTGAACAAAAGGTAAAAAGTAGCTGTTAACTTGAAAACTACCACTACATGACAAAACACAGATGTACACAGACTAATAATGCAGGATGTGTGAACTGAACACAACATTGTGCATGTTTTTGATGTGGTTGCTCACTAGAGTCAATTTTGCACAATATAGGGCCTTTATAAAACTCAGTCGGGATAATAACTGGCATTTACAAACATCATAAACATATTTATTTAACTTTTTATTGCATGATTAAAATACAAAATAGTATAACTAACGCAATAGTCGAAAATAGGTGTGTGCAAAAATAATGACATATTGATATATAGTATCGTGTAATGTGATAATACAGTATCGATATCATGGCCTGCTGTATCAATGTATCGCCAAGAGTATTTTTGGGAATATTTTAGCGAATTATTTTGTGACAGTGCTACATTTTGTTGCTTGTTTAGAGGGTGAAAAGTCGTTTGTGCAACACATTTGACATTTTCACTGATGATTAAAATGTTTGTGTTTCATATGAACTTTGCACAAGCATTGGTTTAACAAAGACTTTTAGAATCACAGCCATGATTTAGCCATTACTTTTTTATTAAACCGTACCAAATTGATTTGAAATATATCGCATCGAATCAAAAGTGCACTATAACGAGATATGTATCGTATTGTGGCCTATGTATTGCGGTATGTATCGTATCGGCAACTTCTTAATGATGACCCAGCCCTAGTCTGAAACAGTGGTTCTCTGTTTTGTTGTAACACACTGATTGAATTAACTAAAGACTAGATTTAAATTCATTCTAACAAAAATAAAAAGTAAGACTAAGACTAAACTAAACCCTGTAACACTATAGTTTGGTGTCCAGTCTGAGTGCCACATATATAGACAGGCTGATTATGAATGAGTTGATTATGAGAAATTATTAAGATAGGAGGACAATAGTTATTTCAGGGATACAATTTTTTAGGTTAATTCAATTGTGATAAAGTATAATTGAAGTATAATATATCTTACATATATCTTTACACAAACATGCTTTTAAGATGCACATGTAACTGTTATTTCCTGTACCCTGCTCCTTCAGCCATAACCTGAATCTTATAGAAACCGCGTACATGCAACAATGAGCAACATCGCATCAGTGTAATGGGGATTTATGTATGTATGTACCTGTCAAACATACAAGCAACAATCATACCATGACATGCAATCATCTATGACATCAACTCAACCCCCTCCTCTCTCTCTCTCTCCCTCTCTCTGTCCCTCTCTTTCTCCCTCTCTCCCTCCATCCCTTCACCACAACAGCTAATGCACATCCGCCCACCAGCCAGTCACGCAATGGGAGCTTACAAAGGCCTGCACAATGAATCACAAATCAATATGGAGGTAATGGCTACAGCAATGATCAATATGACAAGAAAATACATATCACAACAATACAAAGTTCTCCATTTGGCAGAAATTCACTCTTATTAACTATTTATAAAGGCTAATTGCTGCTTTAGCCTTCTTTAGTCTCAGTTGAAGGGCTCATATTACACTCTTTTCTGATGTATATTATAATGTTGTTTCCTCATCAAAAACAAACCTGGATTTGTGTTTTGTTTAATCCACACATGTTTAACACACAAATCTTGCATATTTAGGCTGTGAATTTAAGGTAAAAGGTAGCTGTTAACTTGAAAACTGCTATTTTGCCACATTTTGAGCTTTGGAGATGTAAACGGGCTATTAAACCAGAATTACTCAAACATGTGTGAATGAAACAAAACACAACTCCAGGTATGTTGTTGATGAGGTAACAACATTATAACATAAGTTAAAACTCACAAGAATCCATTTTGTATAATATAAAGGACTAGGGCTGGGTATCATCAAGAAGTCGCCGATATGATAAATACATACCTTGCTACATAGCTCACGATATGATACATACCTCGATATAGTGCACTTTTGGTTCGATACAATATATTCCAAATCGATTTGATACGGTTCAATAAAAAAATAAAGGCTAAATCATGGCTGTGATACTAAAAGTCTTTGTTAAACCATTTCTTGAGCAAAGTTCATATGAAACACACCCATTTTAATCCTCAAAACAATGAAAATATCAAATGTGTCGCATAAATGAGTTTCCTTCCACTAAACAAACAACTAAATTGTAGCACTGTAACAAAATAATTTAGTAAAATAAACCAAAAACTACTCTTGGCGATATATTTATACAGCAGCCCATGATATATACTGTATCATCACATTATATAATATGATATTTCGATATTTCAATATTTTTGCACACCCCTACATAGGACCTTTACCTTTGACCAGGATATTAAAGCATTTACATTTTTGTTTTAATTTAATTGAAATAAATTTAAGTATAGTTATCCAAGACTGCATTTTGTATCACTTTTATCTAGACTTCTCCATAGACTTAACCTGTTTTTTCAGTGCTGATATGATGATATGATGCTTTTAAATCCCTATGGCATGATCTGTAATTATGAGTTATTGTGTAATTATGTTTCAGGTGTAATGCTTTCAATGGAAAAACAGCAGTCTTTCCAGGGATTTGATGTATTAAGCCTGATGTAAATTACATAAAACATTAGATTTACTATATGCAGGCCTGCTGACAGAAATGGCCCAGGGCAAGAAACCTCACATGGCACTTCCTCCTCTAGTATAAATTAATACAATGAGGTTCCAATTCAATTCTAGGCCCATAAAACCCAAGCGCCCGGGACAATCTGCTCTTCAGTCCTAGTGTTGCTTTACTTAGAGCCAGTGATTAGTAGTGTAGTCCTATTTAAGACATGGTTTAACCTTTGTAGACCTGGTATAGTCCTGTTATAGACCTGGTTTAGATCTAGTGGTACTTGTCCTTTTCAGCATGCAGGCCTCAGACGATAATAAAAAAAATACTTTTACTTTTCAGTCCAGCTCAAAAATGTAGTATCTGCTCTCAAATGTAGTGAAGTAAAAGTAAAACATATCTACTTTAAAATTCACTCAAGTTTACTTTTCTGGTTGAGGGTGTGAATGTTTTTTTTCTCATGTAAATCATTGTCATTGTCATTGTCATTGACTTTGTCTGGAATGTTTCACAGTATGGCATTAAACCTTTTTATCTTTATGAAGACCAAACCAGACCAAGTTACAGGTCAGATCTGAGCTATAAAACCACCAGTAATTTAATAAATGTAAAGTAGATCTGTTTAATATCACATTGTGGAACATTTTAAGAAGAGCAATGACATATCCATAGAAGAAAGCAGGTGACAGACACCAAACCAAAAAGTTATATAGTGCATCTTTAAGTACAGTAGTTTACTACTTTTGCTTCATTACATTCCACCACTGCCCTGTGCAAATAATCTAAAAAACAAAACAAAAACAACAACAACAAAAAAACAAAAAATGTAATTTAAATTTTCAGTATTTTGTTCTTTTCGTGACATATTCTCAATGGTTCCACTTCTCAACTGTGGGCAGACTTCATACAGTCAATTACATGGTTCACTGGTCACCCTCTGTCTATGCATGAAACATTGACCGTCTCACCCTTTTGTGTCAAAGCTTTGAACTGCACGCGTGTATCCCCGTCCTTATGCAATCGTAATACGTGTGAGTGCCTCCCTAACCAAGCCATTATACAGGGACCAACCGCCGAAGCCCAAATTGCTCTGTTGTTCTAATTAATGTTGACAGCGTGGTGTGTTTTTCTCACCATCTTCTGCTCACTTTCACACAGATGCCCTCCCACAGACACCACACTTCATCAGCTCTGACACTCTGATCTCGCCCCCCGTATCACGCAACACCAGCGCCCGGCAAAGGGGGTCACTACAGTGGGCAAAGGGCACACACGCAGCCAGCACTACAATGGAACACCCCCCCTCCTCTCCTTTCCTCTCTATACAAGAGCATGGGCCCTTCCTATAGCATACTAAAGACTATACCATTGGGGAATATAGAATGATTAGTGAGTAAGTAGTAAAAAAATTATTATTGTTCAAAGTTAAGGACGTGAGTAATGATTATTTCAGTAGCTCATTAGTCAAATCTTCATGTCTCATTTTGATTTAAAGCTCCATTATTATGCAAAATTTACCCTTGTGAGCTTTAGGCCAAGTTATAATGCTGTTACCTTCTCAAAAACATACCTTGAATTGTGTTTTGTTTCATTCACAGATGTTTGAATAATCCTTTATTATTAGTTTGTCTATATCTCCAACCTTGTGATGTCATGAAGTGGTAGCTGTCAAGTTCAAAGCTCCCTTTTACTTTTAGTTCAGTAGAGATTGGCAGTTCCACTGTTGAAATTATCCAAATGATTCTAGTGAAGATGTGTGGACTTTGCAAACACAGTGGAGCTTTTCCTGTATTTCGACATGACATCACAAAGTGGAACAGTGTGTTTTCTGTTTGAGAGGAGAACTCAGCCTAAATACGCAGGGTTTGTGTGTTAAACATGTGTGAATGAAACAAAACACAACTCCGTGTCTGTTTTTGATGAGGAAACAACATTATAATATAGATCAGAAAATAACATTATGATTTAAAATATTATACTTTTAAAAATACTACTTTAATATCAATCAAAATACCCTGTTTAACTAGTAGTATAAATGTATAGTTCCTTACTTCCAGGAGGAGGCTGCTCTCGTTCACAATGGAGCCCATGGGGGAGCTGTCTTTCCTGGGTTCATGGTTGGTGTGGATCGCGTGCTTTCTGGAGCTCTTGTCTTGGTTTGCTGTGACAAAAAAAGATAAAAAAGAAATGTGAGGAAACTTACATAACACTAAACATGAATTAAACACACCTTAAAAATAGGGTCATATCAGAACAGGAAAAACAGAGGAAAACAACAGGGCCAGTGATCAAAGTTCATATGGTGGACACATTAAGTGCATTAGAAAGAGATCTCCAGTGGCTCTGCCCTGGTGCCAGCAGATATCGCGTGCCGTGACTTCAGAAACAAGACAAAACCATGTGGGGTTTAATGACTTTACAGGGCAGCACAGTCACACAATATGAGATTTAGATTCAGACAACGCACAACAATGCAGATTACTACTACTACTACTACTACTACTACTACTACTACTACTACTACTACTACTACTACTACTACTACTACTTCTACTAATACAAATACTGTTACTACTATTACTACTTCTGCTACTACTACTTCTACCACTACAAATATTGTTACTACTACTACGACTACTACTACTACTACTACTAGTACTACTACTACTTCTGCTACAACAACTACTGTTACTATTACTACTACTACTTCTGCTGCTACAAATACAAATTTTTGGCTGTTCAAAAGGAAAAATATTTTGTTAAAAGAGAAAAAAATCACTCATCGCTCTTAAACCCATGGATAGTTTTAAAATATGTATAAACAACTAAACAAAACAAGGCCTTACAATTTTCAATTTCATTAAAATAGTTATTTCTAGAGATCTGTTGTTTAAAAAATAAAAATATATAAGGAAAGTAAATGGTTTGTAAGTGAATTAAATGATAGGAGAACAATTCTTTGTCCCACAATGGGGGAATTTCAGTTTTGCAACACAAAGTACAAGAACAACAATAGAATAAAAAAATTAAAAGTATGAACAATATAACTCAATATTATGACTCGTATTAACTCACATTATTATTTATTATTATTCTAACTGCATTATTGTTGCTTTGTTGAATATATAAAATGTTTTATATTGCATTTTGAGCTACTGTGTCCAAGTCATTTCTCTCACGGTTCATTTAAGATTGTTAAATTGTTGACTGATCTAAGCTTATCACATTCTTCTTCTTATAAAACCCACCTGCAGTCACTTGTATTGGTGGCGCCTACACATTAGCGAGTACCTCAAGCCCAAGTTAAAGTGTGGCGTGCCCTGACAGTCACATGTACATGGCCATGGCGTGTACATTGCGTGTTCAATTCATGTTTGCGTGTTTCTCTTACGGCGTGCTGTCAGCCTGCATGCATCTCCCTCCAACAGATCAAGCCTTCACTCACTGTAGCAGGCTCGGATTAGTCACGCAATATATAGCCTCATTACAGACAAACTACCTAAGTGTGTATACATAAATGGATAGATGCACGTCTCCTCTATATTCTCTATGCATTGAGATCTACAACATGCCCCGCCCCTTTTTATCCCCGGCCAATCAGACACTCCGTCCTCCCCCCATTAACCTTTGGCTATCATTGGTTCACTATACGACCCCCATCTACTCATAGTCATCATCAGATTTCTTTGTTCAGATGGCAGGCGATACGTGAGGGGTTTCGTGACACAAGAGGCGTTAGTCTTTGCTTAACTCAAGTTTTCATCACGCAACCCAGCAATTAAAACTTTAGAGTAATGTTAAAACAATACGGAACCAACAGATAATAGAAAATAGGCCCAGCATGCCTTGGCTAACTTATAAAGAAACAGAAATAGCTAAAAGGATGTAGACGTCTGGGTGAAAAGTAGGTTTACATATGCTCATATCAAACGTACTTACAATATGGCGTAGCAGGTAGAAGCAATTCAATGGAGAAATAACATAGAAGATGGTAAATGATTTGTTTTGGGTTTTATTCGCACAATTTCAAGACAAAAAATCTTGAAAATTTTGAAAATGTCTCTATAATAAAACTAAAATAGGTCAACAAAATGAACTGTTGTTGTTGTGTTTTGAAAATGTGTGGTCATATTGTTCTTCTGGTTGATTTATAATTGGGAATAATGTAATCTGAAAACATCTGAAACATTGCAATGACTACTATAACTTATGCTCTGCTGCTGTTATAAATACATCGAGGTGTTTTATTCATCCTCTCTCATTAAACTCTGTGTACCAGGGCCTCTCCATACAATCCTTATTGACTTGTCTTCCTCATCGGATTTCTTTGTTCAGTTCTCAGGCGATCTGCAGACGATTTCGTGACTCAAAATACATTAGTCTTTGCTTAACTTCCACTTGAATCACGCAACAAAACACAACAGCCCATCTGGGAAACTATGGCAATGATGTCAATGACCAAAAAGCACAATTTGGTGTCATTGGAGAAAAGCTTTTGATGAACTCTCCACCAAAAATGTTAAACAATGCACCCATAACTGGGAATGTGGGAAACTATAACAATGTTGTCTTTGTGCTTGAAGTCCATTTTATCTGTATATCAATGATCAAAAGCAGTTATTAAAATTCAAATTCCTAAACTTCTGTGAAATTTTGAACAGCCCCTCTGGAAGCTTTGGCCATTTTGTCACTGACCAAAAAAACAAAACAAAACAAAACAAAAAAAAACTATTTGATGTCACTGATTCAATATTGTATCAATTTTAAATTATTACAATCCAAATTTGTCATTAAATCCAAATTCCTAAACTACATTTATTTAGTTTTTCTTTGAAAAACTTCAATGAACAAAAAACAAAATTTGGGGTAATTTTAATTAATTATTATACTATATTCAAAATTATGAAAACCCAAATTCCAAAACCTCAACATTTTGCTTCATTTTATCAATATTTTATAAATTATTATAATTAGACATTAAAATCCAAATTCCTAAATTATTTTGTGAAATTTCCAACCCAATTTTCCTTACATACAGCATTATTTTAAACAAAAGAAGATACACAATTTGGGGTCATTTTTGGGGGTCATTCAAAATCCAAATTCCTTAACTTCACAATTTCGTGCTGTCGTTTTATCAAAATTTTATAAATTATTATATTCCAACATCAAAATCCACATTGATAACTCTTTTTTGGTGAAATTTCCAACACAATTTCACTTACACACTGCATTATATTAAACAAAAGGAGAGACACAATATTGTTTTTGTACCATTACGCCGAACAGTAGACAAACCAATTCAACCGTTCTTTTTCCACTTTTCACTCACATTTAAAAATTTTACCCCAAATATTTTCCTTCGACCCTTCAGTTCTCCGAATAAATAAAGTGGTGTCTAAGATGTCAGTTTGGGCCAATATTACTGAAGCATTGTGTCAGCACCTCCTTTAGGTGTGAACCCAGCCAAACAAATAGACTCTGACAGCCATTCTCCTAATATGGACCAGCCCATTGGAAAGCATTGCACAAGGAAATGAATCTATTAAGTCTGTATTTTGCTTCTTTCTCTCCTTCAACGCCTCATATATTTTTGTTTTCCTTCTTACGGCAGATTTTGGAGAGGGCTCAGGAAAGACAAACAGCAGCCATGTTTAATTATTATTCACACTTCCATGGCAACAATAAGATCTTTATTCGTGGTGAATTTGACTTTCCGACAAAACTATTTTCTTCACGCGAATAGAAAACAGAGGAGGTAATGTCCAGGCGTTTATGGGCTTGGTTTTGAAGACAGTACGCGAAGTTGAAAGTGACAAGTTGGAGCGATGTGGGTGCTGCCAAAAACGGCGAGATTTGAGAAGGTCTAAGGTTTTATTCAGAAGGAAGAGACCACCCAATGTTAAAAAGTGGCACAATGTATACTGAAACTGTTAAATATATTTTTTGTAATATGAAGAAGTGCTGAAATTAAATCAACAGAGGAAGTCCTAAGTAGTGGTAATAGGTATTATATTGGTGCTGCTATAAAATCAAGGTTGGTGGTGAAATCTCAGCTCTGGCCAGTGTATATTTTATTACTCTGATTACACCTTGAATGTTCCACTGTATGGCATTAAACATATCTCTACAGAGACTAACACGTGACTCCACCAGGACAAGCAACAGGTTAGATCTGGGGAGAGGCGAGTCTGCTAACAGCAAGAAGCAATGTAATTTAAAAAAATGCACAGATAGATCTAATGCCATACTGTGCAACATTTCAGACGAAGTATAATATGGAAATCTAAGTAAATACACAACATACAGTATCAGAATCAATCATTATCTCAAATTAAAATTGTGACTGTAACATTTGTAACATAAATGTATTAAAAACTTGAACTTTTGAAGGTAAAAATCCAGAGTAACAGTTTGGCTGAAGTTTTAGGTAGCTGTTTTCAAACCCAAATAATTTCAAAAACATAAAAAATTTTGAACATTTCTGTAAAATCCTGTATAACACGCTTTAAGCCGGGCGTACACTGTGCGATTTTTGGTCGTTTTTGAGCCGATTTTTCACTCATGTGACATGTGTTGTGCTTCGTGTAGTAAACATGGGGTGACGAGAACCGATTAATACCTCATGACCAGCTCCCGATCGGCAATCGTAGGTCACAAGAATATCAAACCTGTTTGAAATCCAGTCACCTCTTGTGAGGGTTTCATAGTGTTGAAGTACTTGGTATAATGTGAGAACATGAATCGTGAGCTGTGAACTTTTATTTGTATTTTGTCATACATTTTGAGCTGGGTCTAAGTGAAACTATTAAAAACATCGCAGTGTACACCCAGCTTTACAGCCTTATGATATGAAATGGATCGACTCCAAAGACATTACAAAGATGCCTGCCACTTTTTGACATCAACAGCTCCTTCTTTTTGACGTGAGCCTACACGACCATGACACTCTTCGTGACAATGACACTATATCCCCCTAAAGACATCTCTCTGCTCCTCTGCATGCTTCAGTGTGGAGATAATGGACTTTAAGCACAAAGAAATGTCTCACCTAAGAACAAAAGGGTATCAATATTTAGTGTAAGTGTGTACATTACGAGATAAAGAGAGAGGGCATGGCATGACAGTGTGTTGAGGGCTTCTTAAAGACTATGGGATCATGGTTTTAACTTATGGAGTGAATGTACTTTAAACCGTGACACAAACTAGCGTGTATTTTGAACTAAAAGGTCCATATAGTTCACAGGCAATACTTAAGATCATGTGTTTGCCCTCTTTGGAGCTCATACTTGGATGATTTAAACATGACAGCTTTCTAGCCTGGAGAGTGCACTGCAAAAAATTAAACCCATTGAATTAAAAACGTTGATCATGATTTAAGTAAATTTCACTTGACAAATAAAATTATCTATCAATGAAAAGACTTCTTGTGAGTAAAAAACGAAAATACATCTTGTTACAGTTAAAGGTGGAGGGTCTGTCAGATGCTTTTCTACATGGAGATGTAATTGTGTTCTCTGGAATGTTTCACAGTACAAGATTCAACCTTTCTATCTTCACGGAGACCAAACCAGACCAAGTTACAGGTCAGATCTGTGGAGAGGCGACCTCACTCACAGTCAGAATGCCTGTTTGTCTAGGTATTTTTGAGCTATAAAATTTAAATTGTAAATGTAATTCAACAAATGTGAGGTACAGCTGTTTAATGTCGCACTGTGGAACATTCCCGGCAAAGTAATGATATATCCATAGAAACAAGCAAGTGGCAGACCCTCCACCAGAAAAGTTACACAATGCACATTTAAGATAAGAGAAACAACAACCCTTTGCATTTATAAGAACAAAATCGAAAGTTGCTTGAAAAAGAAAAGTGCACTTATTCCATTGGTACATCTTTTTTTTTTTTTTTTTTTTTCAGGCAAATGTTCTTTTTATGAGTCATTTTAAATTTCACTGATATGGCTTTTTACAGTGTGCAGACTCCATGTTACAGGTTTGCATTATAGTTTAAATACATGCATTAAGAGACACAAGGATTTGCTTTTCAATAGTATATAAGATTTGCATGTCTTGTAATGTTGTCAGGCAAAGAGTTTTGCAGAACTGGTTTCCGCTGTTCTTTCCCATCTGGATGTCATTTATTATGTGATACTATGTGAAGAATTCCAAAGAAGAATTCCTGGCTGATCATATCTGAAGAGGTAAGGAAATACGGCATGGAAAATGTCACGGTCTGTACTTTGAAACAGTAATTACTAATCTTTACATTAAAAGTGCATTGTGTGACTTTTCTAGTGGGGCGTCCCTCAATTGGTTTCTACATGGAGATGTTATTGCTTTGTCTGGAATGTTTCACAGTATGACATTAAACTTTTCTTTCTTCATGGAGACCAAACCAGACCAAGTTACAGGTCAGATCTGTGGAGAGGTGACCCAGCTTACAATCAGAATGTCTTTTTCTTGATATTTTTGAGCTTTAAAACCACCTATAATTGAATAAATGTAAGGCAGAGTTGTTTAATGTTATACTATGGTACATTCCAGGCAGAGCAATGACATCTCCATGGAAACAAGCAGGAGGCGGACCCTCAAACCGAAAAGTTAAATAGTACACATGGCATAGCGTAGATCTCAAAATGTTATATTAAAGCTGCATAAGTGGAAAATCTGTCACTTTCTTGTCTCCATGGAGATGTCATTGCTTTGCCTGAAATGCTCCACACTATGGTATTAAACCTCTGTCTCCATGGAGAAAATCAGCTGCCACCACCAGGCCAAGTTACAGGTCAGATCTGTGCAATTGCAAACCCACTCAGAGTAGGAATGCATGTTTTTCAAAGCATCAAAAACATCTGTAACTGAGTAGATGCAAGGAAAAAGGAAGTTTAATGCCATATGGTGGAACAATCCAGGCAAAGCATTTGGAAGCAGATGACAGAAAAGTGACATAGTACATCTTTAATACAGGAGATGAATAACACTTTAAATTGGCAAATATTTTCTGAACTGAACTTTTAAACTAAATAAACATGAATGCATAAATATTTATCTCATTTAATAATTGCTCTCCAGTCTTCAGTTTTAATATTTTGACTGCAGAATAGCGCCCCCTTTTGGCAGCCTCTCCGGTTCTGTTTGTCTTATAGGAAACTTAAGCCACAGTATTTTCAGAGCTGTTCCTCCTCCTCCCCCTCCCTCTGCTCGCGTGAGTACAACAAACGCCTGTGTCTAGCCACGCCCATTTTCCTTCTTCTCTCATTCCCCCTTTTTTTCTTCTCTGTCTCTCTCCCCCTTCTCCCTCTCTCTTTCTTTTCCTTCTCCTCTTTCTCTCTCTCTCTCTCTGTATGTCTCAGTTTCTCCCGTTCTCCCTCTTTCTCTCCCCCTTCTATCTGTTTTTGTCTTTGCACCTCTTCTTTTCCATTCTCTCTTTCTCTCTATTTTCTCTCTCCTCCTCTCTCCTCTTTCTCTCTCTACCTATGTATCATATCCTATCTATCTATTTTTCTCTCCCTCCCTCCTTCTGTTCTCTTTTTCTTTCATCTTTCTCCCTCCAAGTCTCCTTCTCTTTCCCCCTCCGCTCTTCATCTCCCTCTCCCCCTGTCTCTTCCTCCTTCTTTTTACCTATCACTCTCCCTCTCCCCCTTTTCTCTCTCTCCTTCCACCCACTCTCCCTTCTCTTTTACTTTCCTCTCCCCCTCTTTCTCCCTCTCCCTCTCAGGAAATCCACAGCGGAGAAGCCTCATACACACACACACATTTACACACACACACACAGAAAGAGAGAGAGGAGCTGGTAGATCAAGGCTCTGTTGTCACGCGAGCCAGCCGTCTGTCAATCTCTCCCCCCTCTGCTCTGACAGGGCGCTGGCACAGGTCCAGAGCCTTGCGTGCAAACCGACCGGCCACATTAGCCCATAAAGAATTTCATAATAGCACCAGCTGTTAAATATTGATGACTGCTGGCAAGAGCTCTATGGCGCTCCGTAAAAAAAAAAGGTTGAGCCCACGCTGTAACGCAAGCTAATACTTCATTATGCTACAGATCAAATGTCCACGGAGCCCCTGTCCAGAACCAGCCCGGACTATTTGGACTTTGGGCTTGTTTTTGCAAAAGGGGGGAGATTGCATGAGAAGAAGTCATTGAGGGAAGACTTATTTATGATTCAGAAACTGTACAGCTATGGAAGCAGTAGCGCCATACAATAAAGCAAAGTTGGCGCTCAAGTTAAAGGCGCACTACGTAACTTTTCAGTCAGGGGTCCGTCACCTTGTTTCTATGGAGATGTCATTGAATGTCCCACAGTATGACATTAAGCAGCTTACTTTTATTCAATTACAGGTGGCTTTATAGCGCAAAAATACCAAGAAAAACAGGCATTCTGACTGTGAGCAGTGTCGCCTCTGCACAGATCTGACCTGTAACTTGGTCTGGTTTGGTCTCCACGGAGATAGAAAGGTTTAATGCCATGCTGTGAAACATTCCAGACAAAGCATAACATCTACATGGAGAAAAGCATTTGACAAACATTCCAACAAAAAGTTACACAATGTACTTTTAAAGCTCAAACATTAAACTTTGAGTAACTTTGCTTTGTTTGTTTGTTTGCCATGGAGACAGTTTTTTTTTTTTTTGCTTTGCCTGGAATATCCCGCAATATGGCATTAAATCTTCAAATCTATCTTCCCTTTAGTCAAATACAGATGTTTTTCTTGCTCAAAAATACCTTCAAAACATGCATTCTTACAGCGAGCAGGCTTGCTTTTCCGCTGATCTGACCTGTAACTTAGCCCGGAGGAATCTGCTTCTTTTTGTGGACGTAGATATGTTTCAGCCCACAGTGTGAAATATTTCAGGCATGGCAATAACCTTCACCAGAAAAAGTTACACAGTGCCCTTTATGTTGAAGTTCAGTAAAAAGTAAATTAATATGTTTTTTGACAACTTGATTACTCATTGAAAAGGTTGTCTAAAATGATTTAATGTCCTAATAACACATAAAAAATTATCTAGTTTTTT
Organism: Boleophthalmus pectinirostris; assembly: GCF_026225935.1. Taxonomy (NCBI): domain Eukaryota; kingdom Metazoa; phylum Chordata; class Actinopteri; order Gobiiformes; family Gobiidae; genus Boleophthalmus; species Boleophthalmus pectinirostris. The sequence goes on from NW_026571070.1 coordinate 14,544,553, forward strand.
ATTTTATTTTCTCTTCTGGAATATCCAATCGTGATGAATGCAAGATTATAGATTTAAATCATAATATTAAAACAAAAGTGTATTCAAAAGTACAGAAATAACTAATTTGGAGGATGCAAAGCTTTAAAAAAAAAACAGGAAATAAGAAAATAAAAACAGATTCTCTATATTTAGGCTATGGCCTGAGTAATAGAGGAAGTGTTACTACGACAAAGTAAATGGTATTACTGTGCAAATGTAAACTCAATTGTTTCCAGTTCGGTGTTTTGCTTGGCAGCTGCCGTGTGCTATCCGCCATGTACTACAACAGCCCTAATATGTCTCCTACACGTGCCCTTGGGCAAAACAGACTCGTAGTTCAACTTCTTCAGTCTGCTACTGTGTGTGGTGATAAATGTGGCGCCATACACGGAGAATGCACCAAATGGCTATTTACAACTGACTAATTATTATGAGTCAGTACAGAGCTAATTAATGCTAAAAATAGGCCATTTGTGCAGTGGTTTGCCTGTTTTTGTGAGTTTTTTCTCCTTTTTTTAAATTTCTATTTGGAGTCCACAACAGTTAGATGAGTACTGAAATATGTGCTGCCGAGTCAAGTGCTTCTACTTAAAATTCCTACAAGTCTATTTTTGTATTACACATTACCGCTGCTATGGCTTGATAAATTATATAACAACTTTAAATAAATCAAATTGTAAGTGTAATTGTATAATGTTTTTTTAAGATTTTCATATTTTTATGAAACAAAATGATTTACTGTTTTTACCTACCCAAGAACAAGACAAACCCAAGATTTTGAGTTTTTGAATTTTCTGATGTGTTATAATGTTGTTTCTTCATTACAAACATACCTGGAGCTGGGTTTTGTTTCATTCACATGAAAAATCTCTATATTTTGGCTGAGTTCTTTTCTCAAACGGAAAAAAGCTGTTCCAACTTGTGATGTCATGTGGCAATACAGAAGTGCACCACTGTGTTTTTAAACTCCATACACCTTCACTAGAATCACTCGGATAATTTCAGCCCTGGAACTGCCAATGTCTACTAAACAAAAGATAAAGGGTAGCTGTTAGCTTGAAAACTACCACTACATAACATCACAAGGTGCAACAGAGCATTTTGAGCTTTGGAAATGCAGACAGACTAATAATAAAGGGTTATTTATACATGCGTGGATGAAACAAAACACAACTCCAAGTATGTTTTTAAGGAGGTAACAGCATTATAACTTATGGCTTAAAGCTCACAAGAGTCACTTTGTGTAATATTTAAGTAATGAATATTGAAAGTAGCCTAATTATTGGATCACATACACTGTTTTGGGCATAAATCTCCATAATAAGCAGTTATTTTTCAAGTAAAGGAACTACACTCTCCCAATTCCTATTTGTGATGTCAAGCTTTGGGGAAATTAACCATAACATTAGGCAGACGTGGTGCAATATTTATGTACGCAATTAGCAAAACTAACAGGACGTGACTGGATGGAGGGCCCAAGGAGAGAGGGAGAGGGGGAGAGAGAGATGGAAAGAAAGAGAGAGAAAGAGCGAGAGGGAGAGAGAAAGAGAAAGACAGAGAGAGAGTGAAAAAGGGGAGCACACATTGAGAATATAGTCTGGCGTTGCGTGAGATGGAGCAGTTATAAAGGAAGTCTTTATTTGACTGTACCCAAACGAATATGACAGCAAATAACTAACTAATTGAAGCTGAAAAAGAAAAAAAAAACAGATTTTAAAGAAAATTTGACATTTTTTAAACAACATTTTTGTTTGTTTGTCTGCAAAATATATTAGACTTTCCAAGCACCTTATATTAACATGAGTAAACTGGGACTAAACCAGGACTACATGGGGTCCAATTCAACAAAAAATAGGACTACACCAGGTCTAAACTAGAACTAAACCAAGTCTAATATGTTGTAATAGACCTGTTGTAATGTGGGGCTACACAAATCACTATTGGTCCACATTAGAAGTACGTTAGGTCTGATTTTTATAATGCAATCTGAAATGCATGTAGTTTTTATTATTAATTTTAGCATATCATCTAATAAAGTTCCCCCACTGCCCCTGTCTATTTTTGGGGTAAAATATTGTAGCTTTGACACTAAACTGGGTCAAAATTAAGCCAGACCTAAACCAGTCACTTATTTACAAAATGAAACCTGAAAACGATTCAGTTTCCATTGTCATTTTTATCACATACTTAAAGTCCCTTGTAGTTTATCTCTGACTCTGCTCTCTGTTCTTACTTAAGTCCTTCAGGTCAGATGCAGTGACCCGGGGCTGAGGAGGATTGGACAGGGGTCATACCAGGACACACTGACTCAGCTCCTGGCAGCTCCACTGTTATAAAGGGAAGTATAGGGCAAAATGCTTTGTCCAAACTCTGCCCTGGTGAAGCCTAAAATATACAATGTCAAATTTGATTCAATACAACTACAATTTTGCTTGAATTTTGTTCATCCAGCTGCAACAAATCACCTTTCATGTTTCTATATTGTACAGTGGTTTATATATTGATATACCTATATGCAGTAAGTATTATTGAACAAGTTAAACATTTGCAAAAGGTGGTTTTATAGTAATTACTGACATGAGAAGTTACACTATTTAACATGTCTGTTCAGGGGTCTCCATGGAGCTGTAATGCCTTCCCTGAAATATTCCACAGTATGGCTTTATCATGCTTATCAGTCTTGCATTTCTTCAATTACAGATGTATTTATCGAGAAAAAAAAAAAAAAAAAAAAGCATTCTTACTGTGAGTGGGATCGCCTCTCCAAAGACCTGACCTGTAACTATAGTCCTGGTAGTATCACCTGCTTGTCTCCATGGGGACTGATAGGTTCAATCAAGGCAAAGCAATAACATTTCCATTGAGACAAGTAGATAGCATTTTATCAAAAAAGTTGCATAATTCACCTTTTAAAAACATTGTATTTGCTGTGATTAATTTAACTTTTAACTCTGAACACATAAGTAATAAAATAACTGTTTCATACCAGATCTCAAGGCTTGGTTGGATTAAGAGCTCTGAGTCTAACGTGGTCTCATAAATAACCAAATTTTACCAGTGCATTTTTACTATATGTACTGTATGTGGTATATTCTTGTAAAGTCTATTTTGGAGATAGAGCCCCTCTGTTAAAAGCTGTCCTCACATCTGACAGACATTACATTACTGTTAAAAAGACCTGCTTCTCACTTGCACCAGTGTGTTTGAGTGGTGAAACTATAAATAAGTGTTCTTCGGATTCCAGTTTTAAAGAGGCGGGGGCTGTTAATAAAATTCCTGTTCAGAAAAAGCCACCTGGCCACAATAAAGGCTCCAGTTCGGCTATTTTGGGATGTTCAAGTGCAGTGGGAAACGAGAGAGGTGAAAGAGTGTGGGAACGTCAGTCTGATAAGGCTGTGAACAACATGAGGAAACCAGGCCTAAGGCTAAAACTAAATATAATAGATTCTTTTCATTTTCTGTGAGAATTGGAAATGCTTTAATGGCTTAATATGGTTGATATACTTTGGCGAGACACAGCAGGATAAAATCTTAAATGTAGAGATATCAATTTGAAACTTCTTAGCCACAAAAATGGAAGAAAAAAATGTATTACAAGTTTTTTTTAATCATATAAAGTGTAAAAACTGCCAAAATTGACCCTTTTTGGGACATTCAAAACACAGAAACATGAAACCAGCCAGGCTTACTTTTCTTGCTTCTTTTGTTGACGTTTTAGTTCTTTAAAAATATACAGGGGATTTTGCATTTTTATTCATATTTGGCATTTAAGTAAACTAGATCTGAATGAAAATTCGCCTAAAAATTCCAATTTCGCCTTGTTTTTTAGTTAAAACATTAATAAATCAGATCAAAATCAAAGAAACAAGCCTCCACTTCTTCATTCATCATGGTTTTAAAATTGGCATTCTTGAAATTTGAATTAAAGTTAGTTTTAAAATGAAAGATAAAGATGTTTTACAATGTGTATTAATGTTTTAAAATTATGGGAAAAAAGTTATTCTTCTTCTCTGTATATTGGCTTTGTTGGGTCATTTCTAAATTCATGCAAAAATATTTATAAAAAAGAATAAAAAGTACTTTTGTTGCACTAAATTGTTTACTCAGACATGCTCTTTGTATTTTTTGTAGTCAAACTATTTAGATTATTACTTAAAATAATACTTCCATACGCTTATTCAGTATTTGAGTAAACTAAATCAGACTGAAAACTTGCCAAAAAATTCAAATTTTGCTTAGTTTTTTTGGTAAAGCTTTAATACTAAATCAGACCAAAATCCGAGAAACATGCCACCACTTCTTCATTCATCGTAGTTTTAAAATTGGCATTCTTGAAATATGAATTAAAGCTAGTTTTAAAATGAAAGATGTAGATGTTTTCACGGGGGAAATAAAAAAATATTCTCCTTCTCTGTATATTGGCTTTGTTGGGCCATTTGTGAATTCATGCAAAAATATTTATAAAAAAGAATAAAAAGTACTTTTGTTGCACTAAATTGTTTACTCAGACATGCTTGTTGTATTTCTTGTAGTCAAACAATTTAGATTATTACTTCCATTGTTTTATAATTACATGTTTTAACCACTTGTACAAAATCATTATTAAAACAATTTGAACATATAAGAAAGATGCCACTATGCCCTTCGTCTTACTAACCACTAATCTTATTCTTATCTTATTATCTGTGATCCTATTAACAACTTTGTATTGCTCTCATAACCAGGATGTAATCTGTTAAAAAGATTATGCTGTGATTCGAATCATTGAATAATAAAAGGCAGATGGCCCTCGGGCTAGATGCATATGGGAGGAAAACTACACTAATGCGCCTGTGTCACGCAAAGCTAAACAGAACTCAACCAGTGCAGCTAAAACTTCTTTTCAAATGAATACAAGTAATTAATCCTGGCTCTTAGCGGCCTGGAAAATGGGTGTAGGAAAAGATTATGTGACTTGTTACAAAAGTGAATCACCAAGTGACGAAATAGTACTACATTGAACTGCAACTACTACTACAACTATTGTTACTTTTCTATTAACTATTGTTACTTTACTGACTATTAATTGTGCCAATTAACAGGCTGGAAAATGGGTGCATGAAAGATTACGTGAACAAATGACGCAACTTTACTACACTAATACTATTACTACTACTACTACTGCTACTACTACAACTACTACTACTACTACAACTATTTTAATACTGCTGCAACTGCTAAAATAGCTACTGCTATTACCACTACTACTACTACTACTACTACTACTACTACTACTATTACTATTATTTTAATCCTGCTGCTACTGCTACTGCTACTGCTACTACTTCTACTACTACTACAACTACTACCACTACTACTACTATTTTAATACTGCTGCTACTGCTACTACTACTACTACTACTGCAACTACTACTGTAGCTGCTACTACTGCTATTATTACTACTACTACTACTTCTGCTACTGCTGTTAAAGCTACTACTATTACTACTATTACTACTATTACTGCTATTACTACTTCTAATTACCATACTGTACTGACTATACTGCTATAATTGCTGTTATTTCTACTGCTACTTGTACAACAATTAAAATACTCTGATATAACTACTACTACTGTTGCTGTTAATATTGCTACTACTACTACTACTACTACTACTACTACTACTACTACTACTACTAAACATCCTATTTATTCACTGTAGGAACAGTAGGGACTGAGGAGGCACTTTAACTTGTTAAACTTCTAATGGATTAAATTAACTTCTCCTCTTTGATAGTTTAGAAACATTTAGGATCAAAGCAGCTGATTAGATTAAGACCATTTAAAGGTGCACTGTTTAACCTTTCTGGTGGAGGGTCCGTCAGATGCTTTTCTCCGTGGAGATGTTAAACCTTTCTATCATCATTGAGACCGAACCAGATTGCGTTACAGGTCAGGTCTGTGGAGAAGCAACCCCACTCACAGCCAGAATACATGTTTTTCCATGTATTTTTGAGCTATAAAACCACCTATAGTTGAATAAACGAAAGGTAGAGCTGTTTAATGTCATACTGTGGAACATTCCAGGCAAGAGCAATGACATCTCCATGGAAACAGGCAGATGACGGACCCCCGACACAAGAGCAGTAAGTCAGTACATCCAGCCTGACCTACAGTATGTGTGAAAATGTGTCTTTAATGTGTGCAATTACTCAGTGTAGTATCCGCATTGTAACACTACACACAGTCCCATGTAATTAAATGGGTGAGGAGGTGAATGTGTCAGGGCAGAGGATCAAGTGATGGCGCTGATGCTTTATTCATGAAAACATTAAGCTGTCAGTCAGCGGCGGAGCAGAGGTGTCCTGTCACAGCGTACACGAGGCCAATCAGAGACGCAGAGACAAAGCTTAACCCCTGCTCTACCGCTTTCAACTACACCGCTGCCAAAACAAGATGAGATGTTTTTATCAAGAGCGAGGGATGGGACAAGCTCTCGTGACACAAAATCTACAGATTGCCACCAGACCGCGCACGCAAAGTCACAGGAGGAAAATGTTAGGAAAGTGAGGAATAACTTTGGAGCGCAAACTGTTTCAAATTACGTACTTCTGTTTTACCACATTTTAAAGACAGTAACAATCAGGTTCAGCGTCTTTAAAGCAGACCTATTATGCAAAATACAGTTGTTATAGTTGTGTCTCTTCACCGTTTACTCACCAGAAGTTGTAACTAGAGTGATTCGTGCATGTTTGAGTCATCTTTAAAAGCTTAGAGATCAATCCCTGTTTTTACCATCACTCCTCTGTACTTATTTCGTTCTCCATTTTTATTTTCTTAATCAGTGATACATTTAGGATTTGACATTTTTGCATAATAACTTTCGTACAAATGAAAAAAAAAAAAAAAAAAAAAAAAATCCTCTTTTCGCTAGCGTGATCTGCAGTTATCCATCAGAAGCACTTACTCTTTGTCGTGATGATGTTTACGGCGACATCTGCTCCCACTGGGCACCACATTTTTCTAACCCATAAGACAGCAGACTTGTTTCTTTTAAGTCATTTTAGATAAATATTGTTAGCCAGGCTGGTGCCACCTAGTGCCTCCGCTTAATTTAATTTCTCTTCAGAGACTAGGTCAGGAATTGGAATACACTAGACGGTTTGCAATAACCCCGGAAGTGACAGTTCAGAGAAGAGCCATACATTCTGTGTTGGCAACAATTCCCGAGATCGAGGATTTAAAGCCGGAACAAAGAGAAAGTTTGGTGAATTTTAACAAGGGGAAAGATGTTATTGTCCTTCTTCCTACAAGATTTGGGAAAAGCTTAATATACCAGTTAGCATCGTTAGTGGCACATTACATACGTCACGACCAAATAGCAGCGATTGGTTAAATTAAAAAAGTACCCACCTACAGTCAAGCGAACAAATCCTAATGCTGCGTGGTCAGACAGAAAGAAGTGCAACTGGCTGATGAATCAGGCTAGAATATTGTAACTTAAAATGTGCAAATTACAACAGAATGCTCCACGGGTGTCATAGATTCTAACTATACGGCAACACAAGCACAATATGTCTTCTTTAAAACAAAAGGTGGGGGATCCTGCACATGTAGTGGCTATAAGACGAATATATTTAAGATTTAATTTAAGCCTTTCTATCCTCTGTGAGCTAACATCTCACTGCCATTGGTTTAATCCACATTTAAGTATTTAAGAATATACTTGGATTAAACAGCACCGGATGGCCAAAAAAATTATCTCCCCAAATTGGCCTTGACTCAAATCAAATGTTAAATAGTCAGATCCTCTATAATGCTAAATAGAAAAAAGCTAAATAAATGAGCTACTGTCTCTCATGTACATATATTACAGTAACAGTGTGTGACCTCCTGTTGGGTTCATATAAACTCAAACACCTCACGACTCGACTCATCACCTTTTAATTTAACCTCTGACTGAACCAATTCATTAAGTACCAACATGTTAAAGCTGCTGTCACCTGAGCGCACTGTACGACTCTGCTGCTGCTTCACTGAGACCGTACATCCTGCAAACGCACAACAACAACAACACAAATCTGGACTATTACATTACAGGTGCAGTCTAGTGTTGCCACCGCACCTGTCTGCAGACAAAAGTGAAAATGCTCCAAACACTTCCACACACTACAACTATATGCAGTCTGGACATGGCTCTAGAGCCTGTGCTATTGTACAATATTAAATCTTCCACCTTCAAGGCATTGAAAACACTTTATACGCTCTTTGTTCATTTGGGACAGTAGAAAAAAGGGGTGGGGTTAAATAAGTATTTACTTCCTCCCACTACTTTTTGGACACAAATAAAATCTGTGTGCCTTTTATTTTTGTTCATTGTTATGGATAAGAAGTCTTAAATTTTTGTACTATATCTATGTATTTAAATTTTCTATATTTGTTTTATGCTTTACTGTCCGAGTAAACGTTCATTCATTCATTCATTCATTTCACACTCATACACTGGTATACACAGACACTGAAGGTGAGAGGGGTTTTCAGTGTGTTGCCCAAGGACACAATGACAGTATTCACACAATCACAGATCTGTGGAAGCTGGAATCGCACCACCAACCTGTGGGTTGGTGGTGGATCTGAGCTCTTTATCGTTGATGCTTATGTCGTGAGAGGAGCAGATTAAGAATGTTCCTGCTTGATATGTTTTATTTGATTTTGCTCAGTTTGGATCCTTTTTAGTCCTGGTCTAGTCCAGGTTAAGTTCCAGGTCCAGGGTGCGCCAAAGTCTGCAAAGGTCTTAACATTATTCATATACTGGGAAAAAAAACAAAATCTAGCCAAATTAAAATGACTTACATTAAAAATAAAAAAAAAAAAAAAAACTTATTTGAGGTGATTCAACTTAAAAAGCAAAATTATCTACTAATGGAATAATTGTGTTTTTCTTAATTCAAAGCAACATTACATTTTATTTCTTATTTTAAGTACAAAAAGTCTTGTTCAACTGGCAGATAATTTTACATATTGAGTGAAATTTACTCAGATCATGATAAAACTTTCTTAATTCAAGTCATCTTAACTTGGCTAGATTTAGTTTTTTGCAGTGTGTACATAAAATCAACAGGTGCAATAATATTTAATAATATACATATATACATTTACATTAATTAGATGTGTGGTTATTTGACAAAAAAAAAACAATAATTTGTTAATGAAGACAGTTATTGTAACAGTACTCCACTAGTAGGCCACAAAAATATAATTCTGGTTTATAGTATATTAATTCAATGGATTAAAATAACAAGAAAACCAAATAATTTATAGATACTCAGTTGCCCAGGTAACAAAAAACATTTCCCTGTTTGGTTGCTATCCTGCATCTTAATATTATGTTAAATATGAATTCCCAAGAAAATCCCGTTGTCTCCTTGTAATATACTAATTATGCGTTGTCTATTTATAGTTCGTTGTGTGCAGTTATGTTGTTTATGACACTGAGAAGTCTTTCAAGTGCAGCTCAAATCCAACAGGTGAAAATGAATGAGGTGGCGAGAGAGCCTTGGCTGTATCCCGTGACTGTCCACTTTACACAGCCCCATCTGTGGTCCTCGCATGTCAACGCCGGGCCCTAATCCCACGCTGTTTATTCGATCACTTCATTGGTCTCGGGGCGGGGCAGTTACATACCCCCCTGTGTGGAGAGGATATACAATGGAGAGCCAATGTCGCATCACGCAAGCCTCATCTAAAAGGGACCAAAGTCACGCACGGTCGCCACGCCAACAAAGGCATCTGGGTTAGCGTGATGCTACCAGGTCTGTATATATGTACTAGTGTTATGGCTAAGTCCCCGCTACCTAAGGAGATTGTCCATGGAGGGTAAACAAACATGGACTAGCCTGCCCTCACCAAACAGGCTGTCACTCTGAATCACAAGACTATTTCTCAGACTGAACATACATGCAGATTTGAGCACACTTCCTTCGTCTCAAACTCTGGGACATGCCAGTGCTGTGTGGATAGGGGTCACCAAAAGTATTAAAAACTAGTAGTAGTAGTAGTAGTAGTAGTAGTAAAATTCAGTAAAATTCTGAAACTAGTCGATGCTAAAACTAGTATTGCTACTAGTTTTGAGCAGGTATTGAAGGTACCTGAAGCTTTAGAATGATCTTTAGCTGTATCAGAACAAGTATAAAAGCACATAGTAAACTAGTATACACCCATGGACCACTAGGGAATGTACCTGGACCACTAAGGGATTGCACAGATATAAGTCCACATAGTAATAATATAAAAGAAAATACTATGATTTAATGTTAAATGACATTCTACATTCTACATTCTTCAAGTCTGAAATTTTGTATTTTAGTATTCTGGCAACATTAGTGCTGTGCAATAAAAGCTACGCAATGTAACTTTTCTGGTGGAGGAATCTATCACCTGGGCTACGTTTACACTGAAACGTATGACTGTGTATCGGAAAGGATTTGTGTCCAGACATGTCGTTTCTGTGTCCGCAATCAAAGCCTTAACTCCACACAGTGACACAAAACTGCCTGAAACACTAGTCACATGACTAGGCTGGCGTCACGCAGTCACGACGTCACGTGGGTGGGAAAGACAAGGAAGTGGAGCACTGTGTCTGAAGATGCAGCAGCCGATTTGGAGCAGAGGAAGATGGCATGCATGAAAACAGTCTTTTCGTGAACCGACAATGAGGTTCAGTTGTGACTGAACGTAACACTGGATTTTAAGATGAGCACGGTAGCTCAGAGTGTGGACGACCAATGACATGAACCCAGAGAATCCGGAAGGCACAAGTTACAGTGATGTGGTCCAATAACGATGGAAACTAGAGCTCCTACGTCAGCGTATCAACGTTTTCAGGTGTCCACAAAGGGCCCAGAGTGTCAGATCCGTACTCAGATGAATTTGGGGGAGCTGGCAACACCAGATCGTTCTGTCTCTGGAGTCGTTTTCCATCAGATTAGTGTGGACAAACACTGCATTTGCAACGAAAACAATTCGACTACGTACTAGTGTGAATGGGCCTCCAGGCCTATAGGTAGGTTAGAATAACATATTATCTGTTATGGCAAATACTTTCTTAACTGTGCTGGATGCTTTTATTGTATATTTTGTTATAAACTAAAGTATCTCATTACCTGGAATGTTCCACAGTATGGCATTAAACGTATCTATCTCCACGGATACAAGCAAGTTCTGTCACCAGGCTAAGTTCAGTTCAGGCCTCTATTTTAGGAATATAACACCTGCAAATGAGCAAATGCATGACACAAATTTTCCAGACTAAGCAATAACAATATCGCCATAGAGATAAGTAATAGTAGTAATAAAGACGATAATTAAAATGATTATGGCACGCACTCATCTTGTCCTTAAAAACTTGGAGGAGAGCCACTCATCTAAGCACCTGCTGCAACTTTAACAACATGATACATCACACATTACTAATAAATTATCTATAGTGTTAATTTACAGACATTTGAGAGTGTAAATGTTGCTTTTTAGATGTAAATATCATGCGAAATCAAACTGGAAAACTATACAAATTATACAAAATGGATTCTTGTGAGCTTTAAGCCAGGTTATAATGTTGTATCCTCATCAAAAGCAGACCTGAAGTTGTGTTTTGTTTCATTCACACATGTTGTTTGAGTAATCCTTTATTATTAGTCTGGCTCTGTTCCACCTTTTTACCTTTAATTCAGAAGATATTGTCAATTCCAGGTCTGAAATCATGAAGAAACAACATTAGATTCGCAATATGGGCCGTTTAAGATGCAAAGAAGCTTTAGACCAAGGTTATCCTCATTGAAAAACAGATATATTGGACTACAGATGGAATGAAAAACATATTCTACACCTCTTAATAGGATTTTGGTCAATATTTATAAGATAGTAAAAGGCAATGACGCACTTCCAATCCCGAATCCCAAATCTGATCATTAGAGACCAGTTTAAATCCAGGTCCCTAATGTGTTGGGACAATAAAGACATGTTTGTTTGGGGTCAAAGGTCAGAATTTGGCATCATTTATAATCCAAACTGAATTGAGTATTATCAAAGCATGAGAGCCTGGAGATTTAACGTTGAACAGTTACATTATTTTTCATTCCAGCAGAGGTCACAATCAGGTTTCCTTCTAAAAATACAAGAACATTAAATATTTTCTTTTATATTTCCATGTGTACTAGTCTATGTGCTCTTATACTTGTTCTGATACAGCTCAAGATTATTATAAAGTTATTCAGGAAAGGTTAATTTATGTCCTGGTAATGTGACTTTTTTAGTATTTTAGTAGTTTTATAGTTTTAGCATCTATTAGAATCAGATTCTCAGTACTTATAACATCCCATCCCATAGTAGATGCAAAATGTGTCCTATAAACTTACAAATAATAAATCTATGTTACTAATACAACTTAGTGTGGACCTTTCATGTACTTGAAGGCTTTAAAATTAAGTAAAGTCAACATCTCACAAAGCTCATTATAGTAGCTTTAAGCCTATCCTCATGTTTGTAATTGGAATAACACTGAGCTGCAGTGTTGCGTGATCGCTCTGTATTATTGTTTGTTTGTGTGGATTGGTTAGTAAGCCTTTGTTTCCCTTGTGTTTTACTCCAGTCATGATCTAATCACTGTTTAAATCCGTTTGTTCCCTCAAATATAATATTATATAACTCCAGATTTTGCACGAAAAGTGTTGTATGGCTGCATATGAAGGACAAGCACAGGGGAATGCAAGAACGCTAAGCAAATTCAAATCGTTTTTGCCCCCAAACCTGTCAGACCACTCTTGTCCCAGTTTACATGCGGGCCAAAGAACAGGAAATAGAATAGGGGCAAACAGGGGCTATGAGGCGTTCAGGGGCGTCAAGTACTTAACCAACTAAAACTTTGCAGCTAGCATTACTAAAAAAAAAAAAAAAAAAACAACTATCGTACAGTGAGGCTCATTTGGTTTTCCGATGTATTGAATATGGATTTTTAAAATTTAATTTATTGGATGGAGACAGGACGACTCTTTCAGGTGTGTGAGAGTATAAAAGCTCCCCTTGTACGGGTGTAAAGATGGAGCTATTTTTCTGCTTCCACCGGTAGGAAAACAGCTCCAAACTGGACATTTCACAGCAACATCACGTGAACACCCTAGTGAGGTATGAAAACAAACTAAACTTTGGTCTGAAAAAATAGTCTATTCAAATAAAAACAACTACATAACCTCATTAGACCAGCAACATCTTATTTATATTGAGCAGTTTCATTCATTTCATTTTTCAGACATGCTTCGAACTGCAGGAGGTGGTTCAATCGTCAGTCGTAGTTCGTGGGTTTACAGTTAAAAATTCTATTTAAATTGGACTAGGCCAGTTATCCCTTTTGTTTTTTTTTTGGTGTGCATGTAAACGTAGCACAGTGCAGGGTCAATGAGTTCAATTGAGCTGGTGCCTTCAATGACCCGAAAAATCACACGTCCAAAAATCACTCACCGATGAAACAATGAACTTTTGACTTCACAACCTTCAACGCTGTCTCGCCACAGCTACAAGAGGAACAAAGATATAGGTTTTCTGTTGACCCAAAGCACATGTTGGAATTTTGTTACTGAATTTAAAATATATACATTTTAATTGAGGATATTTGGATATTTATTATATAAAGATGCACTAAGTAACTATCTTATGGAGGATTCCCCACATTGTCTCCATGGAGATATGATGTTTCACAGTATGGTATTATAATAGGTAAAGTTAGAGGTGGAGAGGCAAGACTATTCACACTAGATTCACACAGACATTTATAGCAACAAGAAACTGAAATTGAAATTCAAAGCTGAAAACCCAACTATAAAATACTGTACATTTACATGGAATTTCTCAGTTTCTCTCTAACCTAATGCTATAGGGTTAATATTGCCCAGAATCACGCTATATGGCGCAGTTGTACGATTAAATGTGGAAAAGATTTGAGGACATTTCGCAGGATAATTGAATCGATGTAATAGTGAGTAACAGGGAGTCATCTTATAATTTAATTTGTCAGGATTTATGTTAGTGGAGGAGACAGCCTTTTCACAAATCCCCCAAAAATGTAATGAGATCATTTCAAATACAGTTTCCAAAAGCAGTCCAATATAAAAAATATGCACCGGGCACACAAAAAGAAACTGTCTCTGTCAAGGCACTGATACAGATTCGCAATTAAAATTCAGACTCAAACTTTTCCATTATTCCGTTATAAAAGTGGAGATGTTTCACTGTATTAGTTCTTTAACCTTACAACAATAAGGTCATAGGTTTGATTCCCAAGTATGTGTACATTTCAATTTTCATCATCCACCTAAAACATGTCGCCATGGAGATGATACTGGAATGTTTCACAGTATGGTTTTAAACATGTATGATCCATTTATCCAATTATTGGTGTTTTTATTGTTCAAAAATACCTTGAAAACATGTATTCTTACAGTGAGCAGGGTCACCTCTCCACAGATCTGACCTGTAGCTTGGTCTGGAAGTCTCACCTGCTTGTCTCCATGGAGATAGACATACTTGTTGCTTTGCTATACTGTGAAAGGCAAAGCAATATCATCTCGATTTGCATGTGACAATGCCTTTCAGGAAAGTTACATAGTATAGCTTTAATGATGGGTCAAATGCAAAGAACTTATTTTCCTACAAGGACCATAAAGTACATATATTTACCTTATCCTTAACCTTAAAGGGCCCATATTACACTATTTTCTGATCTATGTTATAAAGTTGTTTCCTCATCACAAACAGAACAAAAAACACAAAGTTCCACCTTGTGATGTCATGTGGTAATAGAGGAAGTGCTCCACTGTGTTTTCAAAATCTATTCACCTTCACTAGAATCAATGGGATGATTTCAGCTCTGGACTTGCCATTCTTCACTAAACAAAAGGTAAAAAGTAGTGGTTAACTTGAAAAAATATCAGAACATTTTGAGCTTAGGAGATGTAGACAGACTAATAAATAATAAAGGATTAATCGAGGGTGTGAATGAAAGAAAACACAGCTCACAATGGCTAAAAGCGCACAAGAATGCATTTTGTATAATATCGAACCTTTAAGTAATCCAGAGTACTTGATTAAATTAGAAAAACTTAAAAAAAAAAACAGCTTGGAATGTTATAAAACAAAGAAAAGGAAATAATATATGGTGCGGTCCTGCCATTATAGCCTCTGTACTAATGAAGTCGCAGTAACAGTAAGTGTAAGTAAACCACTGCTAACTCTTTAACTTCCTTTAGCCCTCCACAAGCCGAGCATTGTGGGCAACGTGGCTGGACCAGACGCGCAGCTGCAACCCTATCTGAAACACAGGAGCGGGCGGCCATGTTTTTTTCACTTCACTTTGAGGGATTACTGCACTGTATACTGTGGGACAATGTTATTAGGCTAATTACTTACACTAATGCCTGAAGAAAGAATAGCCTGTTTCCTACCACTTTACAATGCACACTTATACAGAAGCTATAAAAGAAGTGAGTCAATGGGAGTCTGGCTTTAAAAGCGATTTAAATACCACACTTTAACGGACAAAAATGCACTGACAAAAATGTGCTGATTTAGTTTTGTTCAGCTGTAAGTATCAGAAGTAAGCATTATATTGTTTACATACAGTACAGGAACGGTACACAGAGCAAAAATACCGAGCAAGAAGAGTTTTGAATTTAAAAAAAAAAGAATTCTTGTATTTCATATGTTTTTTGATATGTTTTATTTTTCTTATTTAGGATCTCCAAGGCTTGTGTAAAAGTCTTAAATGTAATGTGTGTGTGGTTTCAGATAGGCATTGCATAATGTATGTGGCGTTCATAGATATTTTCTTCAAGTGCGTCAGAACAGGGGAAAGTAGTAACTAAAAAGGTTTGGGATGCACTGGCCCACAAGATAATATCATTTTTTGTTATGTTTTAACAGCATATGGAAAAAAGTAATATAGAGTGGGCTGTATTCTCTATAAGAAAACAAAAGGAGTTGATAAAAAGATAGAAACTTGGTGAAGGCAATCGATATTGGGCGGAGGGTTGAGTGATATAAACAAAAATGAAAATCTCTATATTTTTTGGGATTATCTGGATGACAATATGAGAATTATGGGTAAAAATGTGTCTGTAAATGTCTTGTTTGAGGTAAAGTATTGCACAAAAATCCCCAAATATCCCTCATTTGAAAGATTATACTGCAAAGTTTGTTTATTAAAGATCATCAGAAACATACCTGGAATTGTGTTTTGTATCACTCCATGACATCACAAGTGTGTTTTCTGTTTCAGAGAAAAACTCAGTCTAAATATGCAGGTTTTGTGCGTTAAACAATGAAACAAACACAACTCCAGTTATGTTTTTGATGAGGAAACAACATTATAACATAGGTTAGAATATAGCATAACATGAGCCCTTTAAAGACTCATTCTGGAACTTTTCTGTAGTAGGGAAATGAGCAGAGTAATAATGGCATGTTATATTTAAGATAGCAGGATTTATTAAGCAGAGCCTCATCTATAAAAGCACAGTGCTGTCTTGTGGTTTCAAGAGAAGAAACTGAAGTAGCTGCTTTGTCCATTAAAAGCAGTCAGCTGGGGTGCTGTGGTCTGTCTTAACCATGAATATTGAGTTCAGCTGGAGTACTTATAAATCACATGTACTATAACTCTTCTGACAGACTGGGAGGAGATATTTCTAAATAAATGAATGCTAAGCGGGGCTAAAAGTCAGTATTATTTATAACAATAGGCCAAAAGTACAAAAACAAGCCAGACCGTGCAGTACATCACCATAAAGTGGAGTTTTATACTTTGACTACAGCTGATTGATGATAAGAATTCCTTTGCTATGGCTTCAGCGTGTCCGGGATCAGAGACATATCTGTGATTTGGAGAAGTATGAGCAGATCAGAATGTTTCGTGTCACTGTAAGAAACTCACGCGAAGCAAAAGCACAATATTATAAGTCCTTTTCTCACAGAAGACTAAAGACAGATGGTTTGTGAGAGCGAGAACTGTCAGTAAAATTAGATTCAGTACATAAAAATAAGCAGTGAAGTAATTGAATACATGTACCAAAAGTATGTATTCATGAGTAATTATGAGTATGTATTCTGGTAAAGGTACTTTTCTGAAATCAAAGGAATCAGTTGCAGTATTTGATAATGTAATGTAGTCTTAAATAAGAGTGAAACCAAAATTAAGCTGTTTTGAGGCATATTTTCACAGAATTGTAATAAAACATTAAGTATTTAGAACATAGTATTCACTACAAAATACATTTTATTACAGATACTACACACATACAAGTATTCTTCCAAACACTGAAAGTAAGATTATTGGTTTGTCCTGTTGATCTTTTGTATATTAAGACTTTAATGGTTTCAAAATTTTCCAAGATCAGCAGGGGTCTTTTTAAATGAGAGATCTGCAGCCAGTCCTCTGTCAGGATAATCAAAGGTGCATTGTGTAACTTTTCTGGTGGAGGGTCTGTCAAATGTTTTTCTCCGAGGATATGTTATTGATTTGTCTGGAATGTTTCACAGTATGGCATTAAACCTTTCTATCTTCATGGAGACCAAACCAGACCAAGTTACAGGTTAGTATTTTTGAGAGATAAAACCACCTGTAATTGAATAAATGTAAGATAGAGCTGTTTAATGCCATACTGTGGAACATTCCAGGCAGAGCAATGACATCTCCATAGACACAAAAAGGTGATGAACCCCACAACCAAAAAGTTACATACATACATAGTAGCGTACCTTTGAGCATGTTGTTTGAAGCAGACTTTGGTGCATGCATGAAATGAATACTGAAAGGATTTTTATTTGTTTTAATTAAAAAATAAACTAAATTAAATTAAAAAGAGGTCCTTCTTTGAACCATTTAACAGGACTTGGCATGTTGGCACGAATGCCTGAAGCCACGTTGTTGACTTTATGATCTACCAATTAAATTTCTTGTACTGAACTCATTGAAGTTCAGTACAAGAAAAACACTTATAAAAACTCAATTATAAAACAAATATTAAAGATAAATAGAAGCGATGATGATATTATTAATACAGCTTTAATGTAAACTACTGTGCTCCACCTTGTGATGTCATGGAGTTCAAGTCAAGTTAGCAGCTACATTTTACTTTTAGTTCAGTAGAGATTGGCAATTCCAGGGCTAAAATCATCCAGATGATTCTAGTGAAGGTGTGTGGAGTTTAAAAATAGACGTCACAAGGTGGAACAAATTGTTTTCTGTTTGAGAGAAGCTTAAATATGCAGGGTTAAACGTGTGTGAATGAAACAAAACACAACTCTAGGTATGTGTTTGGTGAGGAAACATGGCGAAAATGGCGAAATATGGGCCCTTTAAAATATTTCAACCATGGGCAGTCCAGTGTATCAAACCAAATGTCCCAAAAATAACCCGGTATCCTCCTTTGCCACAACAGCGGTGCGACTGTTTCTCATGTGAAAGAGTGAAAAAGAGAGAGAAAGAAGAGGAGAAGGAGAGGAAGAGAAGGAAGAGAGGAGTGCTGGAGAGAGGAGTAGGAGGAGGGAGTGGCCGGGAATAGCGTGAGAAGACCTAATGCAGCATTTCAAGCCCAGATGGGTCACATCAGTAGCCCGCAATCAACAAATTTTCACTGCTGCCAAGTTTACACACTTTACATGTCAGGAGGGAGAGAGACAGACCTGTTGCATATTTTAATACCACTGGTTGTTTTTGCACAAGATATTCATTGCAGATTGATTTCGTGTTTGGAAAAGTCTAGTGAAATGCGGACGACTATATTTCAGAAGCAGTTTTTGATTATTTTTCAGAGAATTTTGAGACAATTTGACAAAACAATAATTGAAATATTTAGCTAGAGAAGCAAGAAGAAGGCCCCAAGATTGAAAGTATAATGGTTTACCTTACATTTATTCAATTACAGGCAGTTTTAGAGCTCAAATACCTAGGAAAACTGACATTCTGAATGTGAGTAGGTTTGCCTTTCCACAGATCTGACCTGTAACTTGGTCTGGTTTGGTTTCCATGAAGATAAAAAGGTTTAATATTATACAGTGAAACATTCCAGACAAATTAATAACATCTCCATGGAGAAAAGCGTTTGACGGACCCTCTTTTTTCTCCTTTAAATGCGCATTGTGTAACTTTTCCGATGGAGTATCTGCACTGCCTTGTCTCCATGGAGAAGTAGTTACTTTGCCTGGAATTTTCCACAGTATGGCATTAAACGTAGCTATCTTGTGCTTATTCAATTACAGGTTTTGCTCAGAAATACCTTGATAAACATGCATTCTTACCGCATTCTCTCTCCACAGATCTGACCTGTAACTTATCCTTTTCGTGTCATCAGCTTGTCTCCATAGAGATACTGTAGATAATGCTACACTGTGGAACATTCTATGTAACACAACATCATCTAAATTGAGACAAGCTTGTAGCCAAAAACGTTACATACAGCGTCTTTAAAATCAAGATTCAGTTAACAGTGCACATAAATACAGGAATATAAAATGTTTAACTAAAATAAGAAATCTAAACTACAGGGTTAACATGATTTATAAAATGGGATTGGATTATTTCATTGTTTTTGCTGGACATTATATTGTTTGCGATAATTGAGACATTCAAATTTAAATTTTGATTCAATCTTGCAACTAAACCCCAAAGCGATTTTATATTTTACCAGTATCAGACACAGCCCTTTGAATGAATGAAAGACTCTCATTTGGTCCCATTTAAAATTCCACTCCCTCAGCCTGCAGTAATGATGGGAAAATCTCTGGAGATATTTTTAAAAGCTCTGTTAAATGTTACTCAATGTGTCTGCTTTTTGAATGGACAGATCACAGACACAAGAAAAATGAGGGCGCTCTCCGTAACAAAGAATGAATGGCACGACCACACAGCGTTTTGGGAGCTGATTTGCCCCTATGCTGCCCCTCTCTGCCCCTGTGCTGTTTGTGTGTGGGGCAGAAGCTGGGGTAAGATCTCACACTGATAAAACAGTGGCAGGATGCTTCACATTTGCCCGGTGTGGGTCATATCTCACGGCCCATTTCCTACAAGATCAAAATCAGGCTTCTTTAAACAATTCAACAAGAGCTGTCTAATGTCTAAAAAGGTGGCATTTGAGGTCATCTAAAACTTTTTTTTTCAAAGTAGTTTTAATTTCCCCCCCTTTTTTAAATTTATTTATTTATTTTTGTATGTCTATAACAGCTATACTTGGGATTTTTAGGTCTTCTCTCAGTGTCTCTCCACAGTATCGCATTACACTTATTTATCTCTAAGAAGACATCAAGTGACGCCATAGAGCCAAGATAAATGTCAGATCTGTGGAGAGGCAAGATTGCAAGATTTAAAGTCAACAAAAACCCACATTATTGAGCAAATGCAAGATGGATTCATTTAATGCCATACAGACCAAAACTATTCAGGAGAGGTCCAGTTTTTTTCCTGTTAATTTTTTCTTTGCTTCAATATTGACTTGTTCAAAAGAGAATGTAGTTTTGATACTTTGCAGTAGCGTCAGTTAGTATCTGGTATTTGTTTCTTTAATATTACAATATGTTTTTAACATGATCATTCTAAAACTATTCAAGAAAGATCAAATTCTGTTATTTTTCAGTTTGTTTTTTTCTCTTCAATATTGACTTGTTCAAAAGAGTATCTAGTTTTGATACTTTGCAATGGTGTTGGTTAGTATTTGGTATATATATTTTAAAATAGTATACAAAACTGCAATGCCAATAAAATAAGAATCCATGGCATCGACTTCTTTAAACATGCAGGTGAAAACTCCAGCAAAAGTGAAGAACAGGTGAAAAAAAAAATCATCAATAATGAAATATCTTCACTCTATACCAGTATGGTTTTCCAATTGATGCCTCACCGAAGAAATATGCCTATAACAATTCCATAGGAGACGATAACTATAACTACAAGCTATGGGAGAAGTGTCTTTAAACAGGATTCAAAGTCTTTTTTTTCCCACTGGACAATAAAACATGAAAAAGTAGGTGTGAGTCGGAAGAAGAGATCCTTTTTGGCTCTGGGATGCTGTGAGCTCTGTCCAGATGTGGCTCCGGCATGTTTTAGATTTCACTGTGTTACTTAAAGGGTCTTAGAGCAGAGGACTGGGTCTGTATTAAACCCAGCTTTAGTATGTTCACACAGGCAGATGGCTAACATATGCTACATGATATGAGCCAATGTGATGGTAATGCTATGTACAGTTATCCACTTTTCACATAATTGTACAGACATGCTCTTCCTTACATCTGTGCGAGATGTTTTCTGCAATTAGATGTGTTTAGGACCAAGTAACATGTGTGATTATTTGCCATGTCTGCCTCTATGTATGTATGTGCATTTGAGGAGAATTGTACTGGACGTAGCACTAATAATTAAAGATCTCATATTACACAAAATTGACTCTTCTGAGCTTTAGGCCACGTTAGAATGTTGTTTCCTCATCAAAAACATACCAGGAGTTGTGTTTTGTTTCATTCATGCATGTTTCAGTAACACTTTATTAGTCTGTCTACATCTCCAAAGCAGAAAATGCTCTGTTCCACGTTGTAATGTCATGAAGTGGTACTTTTTCCAGTTAACAGCTACTTTTTGCCTTTTGTTCAGTAGAGATTGGCAATTCCATCCATCCATTTTCTTCATCTTATCCGGGGCTGGGTTGCGGTGGCAGGAGTCTAAGCAGGGACTCCCAGACTTCCTTCACCACAGACACTTCCTCCAGCTCCTCAGGGGGTTCCCAAGGCGTTCCCAGGCCAGCCGAGAGACCGAGCCGAGTCTCTCCAGCGTGTCCTGGGTCTTTCACGAGGCCTCCTTCCAGTGAGACATGCCTGGAACACCTCCCGAGGGAGGCACCCGGGACGCATTCAGAACAGATGGCTGAGCCACCTCAATTGGCTCCTCTCGATGTGGAGAAGCAGCGGCTCTACTCTGAGCTCCTCTCGTGTGACTGAGCTTCTCATCCTATCGCTAAGGGAGGGCAATTCCAGGTCTGAAATCATCCCATTGATTATAGTGAAGGTGTATGGAGTTTAAAAACACAGTGGAGCACTTCCTGTATTACCACATGACATCACAAGGTGGAACAGAGTCTTTCCATTTGAAAGCAAACCTCTTAAATATGCAGTTTGTAATTTGTGTGTTAAACATGTGCGAATGTAACAAAACACAACTCCAAGAACAACATTAAAACATAGATCTGAAAACAGTGTAATAGTGGCCTGTTAACTGATGTACAACAGCGTCTTACCTCTTAAATCCTCCCCTTTTACATCCTAGAGTGTCAAACAGTTGCAGGCCTCACATATAAATCTAAATAGCCATCCGTCTTTCTTTCATTCAACACATACAAAATCATTACTGCATTCTGGTCACCTGCCAAATCTCTATACAATAAGACTGGTGGGTGTAGTCTCACTTGGCATAACTTCGGCTTAAACTGCTTGGTCGAAATCCAAAAGACATTAATCTGGTCGTAAAATAACTCAACTGTGTTAAACAATGGCTGATAACATCTATATGAAGCTAATTGGGATTAAATTAAGAGCATGCCACTGCCTCATAAATTATACTTCAAATAAAGAGTACAATAGAGTAAAGTGTGGCTTGGCAAAAGGTATAAATGTGATTCAAATAGACAAGGCTGAATTGACAAAATACCAAAAAAAGGGGAAATAGGTCAACCATTGATGCCAAGTAAGCAAAACAGTATCTTAATATCGCCAGGCAACAAGAGATTTTCCATATTGTAAAGGCGCATTGTGTAGCTTTTCCGGTGGAGTGGCCGTCAAAAGCTTTTCTCCACGTAAATGTTATTGTTTTGTCTGGAATGTTTCACAGTATGTTATTAAACCTTTCTATCATCATGGAAACCAAACCAGACCAGAAGTTACAGGTCAGATCTGTGAAGAGGCGAGCCCTCTCACAGTCAGAATACCTGTTTTTCTGGAGATTTTAGAGCTTTAAAACCACCTGTAATTTAATAAATGTAAAGTTGAGATGTTTAATGTCACATTGTGGGACATTCTAGAACAATGACATATCCATAGAAACAAGCAGATGACAGACGGCCAACCTAAAAGTTACACAATGCACCTTTAAAGGAGCACGGGGTCTGCCACTTGCTTGTCGCTATGGAGATGTTGTTCCACACTATGGCATTAAACGTATCCATCTCCATGAAGACAAAAGCATGTGGCATCAGCAAGCAAAGTTACACGTCAGATCTGTGGAGAGGCGAGCCTGTTCACAGTAAGAATGCATGTTTTTTTTTCAATTAAGTTTAATACTATACTGTGGAACATTCCAGGCAAAGCAATAACATCTGTATGGAGACAAGTGTGGCGGGTCTTCCACCGGAAAACTTACATTTTGCATCTTGAGTAATTGTTAAAGCTCTGGGTAAGTACTTTTTACTGTTACAGCGATACACAAAAGACCAAAACATGACTTCAGTAAACTTTTTTTTTTTTTTATTTCACGCATGTTTATTTTTATTCATTCATTTGTGTTTAATTTAAAGCCTTGATCCACGACTTTGCCTGGATCAGCATTTCCTCTGACAGATCTTAATCCCAGAGGTGTAGTGAGTGCATATGTGTAGGAGTGAAAGAGAAAGAGAGAGATGGAGAGAGAGAGAGAGAGAGAGAGAGAGAGAGAGAGAGAGAGAGAGAGAGAAAGAAAAGAAGAGAGGGAAAGAGGAGAGGAGAGAGAAGCGAGAGAAAGAAATATAGGTAGGGAGAGAGAGAGAGAGAGAGAGAAAAAGAAATAGAGAGAGATGGAGAGAGAAAGAAAGGGGGAAAAGGGAAAGAAAGAGAGAAAGGAAGAGAGGGAAAGAGAGAGAAAGAAATAGAGAAAGAGAGGGAGAAGGAGTGAAAGGGAAAGAAAAGGAGAGAGAGAAAGGGGGACAGAGAGAGAGGGAACGAGAAGGAAAGAGAGAGAAAGGGAGAGAGAGAGAGAAAGAGAGAAAGACAGGGAGAGAGAGTTAAAGAGAAAAAGAAAGAGAGAAAGAGAGAGAGTTAAAGACAGAGAGAGAGAAAGAAATAGAGAGAGGAGAGAGAGAGAGAGAGAGAGAGAGAGGGGGAGAGAGGAATAGAGAAAGAAAGGGATAGAAAAAGAGGGATAGTGGGAGAGAGGGAAAGAGCTGGGATTCCCTTAAGCGTGTTGAGTAAATCCTCCCGCAGCACGGACTGTCGGGCATCGCGTGCAGGGGGGCGGGGCCTACAGTCGCAAGCCCCGCCCCCTCACTCATATACTCCTCAACATACACTCAACGCGGAGCAGTAACAGAAGCCAGCAGGTTGCCGTGGGAGCAGGGCTAATGGATTGCTAACCATTTATTCACCTGTCAAAGCATTTAAATGTATGACTTAACCTTTCGTGACCAAATAGGACCTCTTGCATTGGTAACAGTGGTCTGGTTAACCTCAAAAACAGTTGAAATGCATATCTCCTGTTCAACCGTAGCGCTACTGTCACAAGAAGGAAACACACTTAGGTCATGCAAAGAGTAAAGAGTAGGATGTAGAGCAGGATTATACGCACTGAATCAAAACGTTAAAGTTGGACTGTGTAACTTTTCTGTTTAATGTGCATTACTTTGCTTAGAAACAGTTATCGATCTTCATGACATTTATGGTATGGGGAAAAAAATGAAGTTGGTTATGATTAATGACATATTGTGGAAGGCAAAGCAACTAATTTACATGGAAACAAGCAGAAAAGTTACATTACGCTATTTTAATGGACACAAGAGGTAAATCATTAGGTATAATTTTTTTTAGTTTAGGCTTCTACAAAGAACTTCTGAAATGTATATGATTTTTTATTAGCTTAGTAATAGTTCAGAATACAGTCTTCTCTCAAATGTTAATGTTTCTAAAATGTGCACTGTGAACTGAATCTTGATTTTCAAAACAAATTGCATATCTGTATATCCATGTGTTTCAGAACGATGGAAAAATAAGACTTCTCGCAGAACAGTGAATTACCACAAACATATGATTCTAGAAATACAGGAAGATAGATATTTATTTTGGTTACAGTAGTTGGCGTTGTCACATGTTTTGCTTTGATCAAACAAAGAACAATGAAATGCAATGTCAGCAAACTCAGCAAAACCAGTGAGGAATGACGCAACAGCTGTCCAGCACGTAAATAAGGGAATGACCAATTTTCCATTCGCTGCTTAGTTACAATAAAAATATGTTGGGGGCTATATATTTTAGAGAGTTTATTTGTAATTGCTTTGGTTCTCACAACAAACTTCATCCCCTATGGAAGAAGATATTGCTCCAATAAAGGTGTAACTGTACTGTAGTCCAAAGCAAAAAAATTAGCTGACAAAGGCTTTTTTGGCCGAAACATTATTTAAAAATTAAAAAAAAGCTTTTGGACATCGGCCATCTGAATGTGCTATGCATTTATTCACGTTCACATTTTGCTGTTCCTTACATTTGCACCTCTACTTTGGTATGCATTTTTTCTTTCATTTGGCACTGTGAAACTGTGTCACTTGTTTGTTTCTATGGATATGTCATTGCTCTGCCTGTAATGTTCCACAGTATGGCAATAAACAGCTCTACCTTACATTCATTAGGTGGTTTTATAGCTCATAAAAACATGTATTCTGACTGTGAGCGGGGTTGCCTCTCCACAGATCTGACCTGTAACTTGGTCTAGTTTGGCCTCCATGAAGATAGAAAGATTTAATACCATACGGTGAAACCTTCCAGACAAAACAATAACATCTCCATGGAGAATAGCAACATTTCCGACTGGTCCAACATGATTATTGCTTTGGCTGGAATGTTCCACAGTATGGCATTATACTTTATCTCGCATTTACTCAATTAAAGGTATTTTAAAGTTGACAAACACCTTGAAAAACATGCATTCTTACAGTGAGCGGGCTTGCCTCTCCACAGATCGGACCTGTAACTTGGCCTTATGGTGCCACCTACTCGTACATGGAGATACAGAAGCGAGGAACATTTCAGGCAAAACATCTCCAGGACCTGACCTGTAACTTGGTCTAGTTTGGCCTCTATGAAGATAGAAAGGTTTAATGCCATATTGTGAAACATTCCAGACAAAGCAATAACATCTCCATGGAAAAAAGCATTTGACGAACCCTCCACCGGAAAGTTACACAAAGTCAAGACATCATGAGCCACCTTTTTTATAGCTACATTAGTCTAAATTATCGCCATAGCTACTTTTAAGTTACTTCCATTGCATTGAGTGTTTGTGTCCCTTTGTGCCTCTTCTCTCTGCACTGCACCTGTCTTGTGAGCGTTCTCGTCTGTGGCCAAAACAAGATGGATTTTGATGATTGCAGTTTGGTCATTGGTTTGGACACGACTTTGGGTTTTGTATTTACAGAGCTCTTTTTGGGTGTGATGGGTCCCACATGGTGCATGCTGCGCTGTGGGTGGTCAGATTGAAAAGTGTTTCTGAGTCTCAGTGCAGGGCTCAGTCCACTGTACCAAAACATGTCATTCCTGAGAAATGGCTCTCTCTCCACCTCTGAATACAACACGCTGAAAAAAAAAAACTTGAGAAAGAACCAAAAATACACACAAAGTACTGCTGTATCTGAGACCTCCAACAAGGCTTTAGCTTTGTTATGCTATGGACTTCATCATGCAAATAATAGATAGTTCAGGGGAGTTCTTTCTAATTGAAGTACACAAATGATATAGCCTAAAAACAAAATAATAGTGTTTAAAGCCACAATATGTAACGTTTTAACAAAAAAATAGACTTCCACCAAAAAACACAGACCCTTGTATCTTGCATGGGCTTGCATCTCCACAAACCTGACTCTTATTTGGGCCTACTCCAGATTGTTTCCATGGAAATATTGCTCCTTTTCCTGCACAATACAGCATAAAACACACTTATCTCCATGCAGAGAGTTCCGAAGTCTGGATTTAACTTTTAATCTTTGTGGAATCAAGCAGGTGACCTTTAAGTTTAAGTATTTGAAATTACCATACTGTCTAGGGATGTAACAATATCCAGATCTCTCAGTACAATATTATCACGATATGCATCTCACGGTACGATATTTACTGCGATATTTTATCTAATTGTAGATAGGACACTTTTTTGATTTTAAAATACCTTGACAAGAATTTGGGGTGAATTATTTCCATCATAATCCCAAGAATTCAAGTAAAAAACATATATCTTCATGTTGTCTGCAATGAAATGAATCATGGGATATGTAGTTTCTGATGTTTATAAGCTGTTACTGCTATAAAACCATGCATTTAAGCAAACAAACTTATAATTCAATATATTGTGACAGCCCACGATATTATTGTGAGATTTTTGACGATACGATATCACAATGTTTCGGTTTTTGTTACATCCCTAATACTGTTCAAAATTTTAAATGGGGCAGAATGAGGCAAAAAGTTCCTCTACACCAAAATGAATTATGTATATCGTATATCAGCCGTTTAATCTGTAACTTTGCTATCCTCAGGGAGACATTTTCAGTTTATAATTTGCATATTGTCTCTATAGGCTTGAACTGAAATTTCACTATTATGTCATGTACGCAATGTAATTTTCATATAAAGTAGCGTGCCTAAGTAAACAAGTTCAAATAAAAAACTTAAGTATGAGTAGAATCAACAACAAGAAGGAGTTATTTGATGTTTAACTGACTATAAACAATATCAAACCACACTTTTGTCTTAGACTGTCCCTTATGTCACCATATTTTACTGTATTATTCTATGTTTGAAGTTACCATAGTGTCCAAAACTCAAAAACGCAACACTGAAATTAATCATGTAAAGCAAAAACTATTACTGCTACTTCTGCTACTACAACTACTACTGCTGCTACTGCTAAAACTTTTCCTCCAGATTCATTATCCCAGTTAGGAAAAGAGTGGACAGATTCTGCTCCTTGTAAAATGGAAAATTCTTTATAAATGGTTCCGAAAATTCAAAATGGAAATGTGATGAAAGCTTAAGACGAACCTGGGACAGACATACAAATCCAATGGAGTAATTGGCAAACTCTTTATAATTTCCATTTGGCATCAAGGTGACCTACTCGATTACTGCACAGTGGACGCATCTTTCAGCACAGAGACACACAAACCCAGTCTAACTCGAGCTTACTGACAAGGAGGAGAAATAATGCAATCATCACCTAATTACAGCTATTTCAAACTGCAAAAGGGAGCTCCTAGCATAACATTGGCTACATTTCAAATACTTTTACTACTATATTAAATTACTCACCTTTTACCTATAATGCGCAAATTACCAAATGATCATTCCTTGTTGCTTGTAGTAATAATAAATCTCACCAAAGCAAAGTGTAGTGGTTAAGGATTTTAATTTGAGGCGGTTTGTGTAGTGAATGCCAGCCCTTAGGGAGAAATTATGGTCACAATATGAATTTATAACTGGTTAAAACAGGATCCACCCATAACATTAATCATTTTTGTTCCAATGGGTTTGAAGTTTTGGTTTTGTGTGTTGCTATTTTGGAAATAGATGGAATAGTGCTTTACAACGTGCAATGACAAAAATAAGAAGCAGCAATTTTTTCTGTTTTTCTTCCTTGTAAACACTTCAGAAATGTGTCAAGGCCTAAGAATGTATTTGTTATCTCTGGGTAATGCATATTTTGCACTGTTGCCATTGCAATTAAGAATTCATAAGACATTTTTTTGTCCTCAGTGTCCTCAAAATGTTGGCTATAAAATGATTTTGACAGTATAACCAAAACAGTGATTTTTGGGCATGAATACATAAATTAATGCTGCACTACGAAACATTTCTGAATGGTCCGACGTGATTATTGCTTTGACTGGAATGTTCCACAGTATGCCATTACACTTTATCTCGCATTAACTCAATTACAGGTGTTGACAAATACCTTAGAAAACATGCATTCTTACTGTGAGCGGGCTTGCCTCTCCACTGATCAGCTCTGTAACTTTGCCTAATGGTGCCACCTGCACGTGTCCATGGAGATTTAAAAGTTTAATGCCATACTGAGGAACATTTTAGGCAAAACAATAACATCTCTATGGTGGCAAACAGGAAAAAGTGAATGCACCTTTAAGGACTAGAGCGACTTTGTGTGAGTTTGTGGATGTGTGTGTCAGTCCTCAGGGACAAATTTAACTGTTTTAAATTTGCATGTTGTCTCTTTATGCTTTAATTATATTGTTATCTGATGTATGCAATGTCGTTTTAATATGAAGTCATATGCCTAGGGGAATCCAAAGATTATTCGATCTATAACTGACTATAACTGACTATAGGTTGTTATCTCTTTGCAGCTGGTGTCGTCAACATTCCCCAGGGTGTTACACTAACTGAAGGTACGACTCTATCTGAAGCTTTGTTGGTCAAGTTAGACTTCAATCTGAGTTTTATTTTTTCACAAGCTGACCAGAAAGAGCTGACTCACACTCCTGGTCAAAAGTTTTAAAAGTTTTTCCAGTTATTTATTACAGTTCAAGTCATGCAAGTCCAATGAAGAGCTCGAAATGGTACAAAGGTAAATACTAAACAGCCAGAGGTTAAAAAACAAAGATAATGACCCAAAACACAAGACCAAGCTCTGCCAAAACTACCTCAGGAAAAAACAACAAGATGGCAAACTTGAAAACATGGAGTGTCCAGCACAGTCTCCAGACTTAAATCCCATCGAGCTGGTTTTGGGATGAACTGTACAGAAGAGTGAAAGTGTGAAGAGTGAACCTACAAGTGCCACACATTTATGGGAACTTCTGCAACAGACTTGGGAAGAACTTTCTGAAGAATATTTGATTTCTATTGTAGAAAAAGAACAAGCCACATGTGTGTTCAGCTGTTATATCTGCCAAAGGTGGACACTTTGATGAGTCAAAAGTTTAGAATACATTTTGGTCTATAAATTGACTGCATAATTTTCTGTTAAAAAAAAAAACTGAAAAACTGAGGGGTTTTAAAACTTTTGACTGGTAACAGGTGAGTTGGTTAAACAAGTCTCTCACATATAAAATTATTACAGCTAGATATTATTAGCCAACAGTTAGTCACTCTCATAGTTTTGTTGAAACTCAAACACCTAAACAGGGCTGTGAATCCTCGTACTGATCACAGGCTTCTGAAATTATGCAGTTTGAATCCATTTTGTTGAGTTTTCAGTGAATCTTGTGTATTATGTGCATTGTGTCGCCATGTAAACTACATGACCACCCCCACTGCAAAGAAGCTATACTGAACTATGCATAAACCTTTAAAAAAATCCTTCTGGTACACTTTATTTTACTCTTTTTCAATAGATTTTTGGAGAACATGCTTTGACTTGACTCACGCCCGCCCTGTACCAAAACCTATAGCTCTATTGTGTCCATACAGTTGCTATAGGGCTGACGGCACTGCAGCCTGTGATCCTCTACACCTGAACAAACAAAGCTACAAAGACGCCCCTGTTTTCATGGACTGGTTTTTAATTAGTCTTTAATTACTCCACAGCTCCCAGTGTTCCAGCTGAAGACTGCAGCAAAACACACCACCCAATGGAGATTAACTGAAGAAATGAACGGAAAATGTCTCTTTCTTTCAATAGTGCGGCCTTGAATCAGTTAAAACCAGATGAAAATGTAGGGTTTTTGGGGGCACAAAAGTAAAAATTGCATGAAATGAATGCTGTAATTAATAAAGTAAAGGAAAAGTTACAGTAATATATTGTACCAAATATGCCATAATTACTCATCTGCTTATACACAGATATCTGCTACAATTTGGGCTGAACAAAACTTGAAATAGTAAAAAATTGTAAAAAAATAAATAAATAAAAAAAAATAAAATAAAAAAAAAAAATAATAATAATAATAATAATAATTAATTAATTACCAACAACACAATGCACCTTTTAAACTCATCCAGGAGCAGTAACATTTTAAAAGTGCACTGCCAAATATTTCTAGTGGAGGGTAACCCTAACCCTTGCTTGTCTCCATGGAAATGTTATTGTTTTGTCTAGAATGATATAAAGAATAGATTAAACCTATATATCATGAGGAAGATGAGCAGGTTACAGCACTACGCTACATTACAGTTCAGATCTGTGGAGAGTTGCCCTTATTCACAGAAGGAATTGCAGTATTTCTGAGCAATGGAAACACATGTAATGAATAAATGCTAGATAGATGTGTTTAAAGTCATACCATGGAACATTACAAGGCAAAGAAATAACATCTCCATGGAGAAAAGCAGCTAGCAGAGCCTCCCACAGAAAAGTTACATAGTGAACCTTTCAAATCATCTAGAACAGGGGTGAGCAATTATTTTTTCCATGGGGCCAAAAGAAAAACAGAAAATATTGTGGAGGGCCAGGCCAAAATTCTTAACCCAATTCGGCATAACATTAATTGTATTTCTTTATTAAAAAAACTGTAAATATAATTGTTTTGACAAGATGGTAAGACCATTAAGAGTTTATGTTATGACAAAACACCTCTAAAAAATAAAAGCAATGCAGCTTTAGTCCATGCATGAAGTAAAATAATAAAATATGTTTATTTTGGAATTGCAAATGATCTTAGAGGGGTCGGACAGACTCAACCAAGCTGTACAATGCCCAGGTCTGATCTAAAAGCAATAACATTTAGAGTTATTATATGAGTTGCCATATGTCAGAACACTGATAAAAAAATATAAAAAAAATGTTAACCTAAGTAGCTTACAGGGTTAGCTGGTTTATACTTGCATCCATTCTCAGTGCAATTTCACTCAATTACTTTTGCTCGCAATGTTCTCTATGCTTAATAATTATCCAAATAGAAGCCTGCAGCAAAACAGCTAAAACCCTTGTTGCATGGGAAAATCAGCAGATCTTATTTGGGTCAAAGTTGTTTATTAAATTATTCTTCACACACCTCCATCTCTCCTCTCCTCCGAGGAATACTGCACGATTTACACAGTGCGTCCTCACAGTTATGCAATCCTAAAACATGTGGCTAGCTTTGAAAACAGTCCGTGGCACGCTAGCGGTGGAGGGGTCAGTTTACACCCTATACCTGCTCGGCCTTCCCAGAGGAGCACTTGTGGCTCTCATGGGGGAAAGAGTCAGACATTATTAGCTCAGAAACATGCCGACAGCTTTTCCCTGACAGAAGTCCAGACATTTAAATAGACACGCCGCTGTAGGCACGCGATGGGTACAACTCTATTCAAAATTCTATTCACTGGAAATTAAAAAAATAAAAGTAAAAAAACACTGGAAGTAAGTAGATGCGATGGCTGAAGTCATGGATTTAACAAAATAAGCAGAATTTCACTATTAATAAATCTATGGTTGCCAGAATTATAAATTATTAGTACTGTTGCCATGGAGAGTAACAACGTAAAAGTAATAAACCTAAATACTATTTCTTCTGAATATATATATAAACAAAGGTCTCAATAAGATGATGGAGCACAGGTGCAGCTGATGCATCAACTTTCCTTGTGGGTGTGAACCTAAACTAACTGGAAGGCACTGTTCTGTCTGAAGAGCTGTTATTCAAATTAGACTTAATCTGAGCTTTATTTTAACATTATCTGACCAGAAATGGCAGGCGTGGTTCACTAATGTGTGTGTGTTCTGAATTACAGTGCTGAATAAGTAAAATTTGATGAATGAAATGCCTTTTACCATTGTACATGTATCATTTTGATGCCTAACTTTGCGCACTAATAAATGGATAATGGTTTATGTTTTATAGGCATCTATCTAAGAGTGACCAGAGTGAAACGAGTGCGTAATTAAGTAAGACTTTTCTGCACTCGGCCCATTTATAACGAGTCACATTTTCTTTGTGCTTGGTTATTTTTAAGCAGCTTTTCTGTATTTTACTTAAACAAATGACAGTTAATACCGCACTTTACTGTTGACAGGTATCAAATTGGCCAAAAATAGGGACATCGGAGACATTTCTTGTATAAAACTGGGACAAATCTGCTGGGACAGGGGACACAGGGCTCAAAACTGGGACTGCCCTGTGTAAATAGGGACATCTGGTCACACTAATCTAACTGTACTTCATCGAAGGTTTGCTGTGGCTCTGTTATATACAAAATTTCTTGTGAATACTAAAACTAGTTGCTCTCTGGCATTTTGTTTTGTAAAGGTAGCTCACCTGAGGAAAAACATTGGAGAGATACATGTAGAACACCCTGTGCATGAGGTCACTGTAAAGAATCAGTATAACTCTATGGGGGATTCACAATTTGTAATAGAAATGAACGAAAACCCAGAAATGGTTAGCGTTATCTTTTTATGTTAGAGACTGGCTCCACAAACTTGACATATTCATCGATACAGAGAAACATGATGACTACTTTTCCATGACAGACATCCAGACACAGCAGAGAGGCACGCAACAGGGTCCACTCAGTTCAAAACATTGTAAGTAAATGCACTGGTTGAAGTCTTGTATTTAGGACAAAATAAACAAGATTTCATTAGTATTTTAGAAGGTTGTGTTCATGTTGTAGAGTTTGATTATGTCATAACTTTACGTGAGTTTCAGTTTCTATTACATGCAACATTGTGAGAGGATTGTTCTCATTTCATAAGACAATATTTTGGTTTTCATTGTTAATCACAATAGTGAACTTTATTTTTTGTTAGAAACTGACTCCACAAACATATTAATCATATCTTACATTCTTTTCAACTGACAACTTGCATGCCTTTGTGATTGAATAATGCCCCTTTTTGAAAATACTACAAAGTTGATTTGTGGTGACAAGGAAGAGCTGAACTGAAAAAGATATTAACCATAAATAAGGACAAAACATCTGCATTTCCACCGGTCGCTTTGATCATCTGATTCTGACCTGTCCTCCAGTCTTATGGTCAATGTGAAATCTCCTTTTATCTTTTTTATTTCATTGAAAAGTTGAAAAGTTGACATAAAAGTGTACTGAATCTAATGGTGATTGTTACTTTTTCAGATGCAAAATTTGGTTACTTAATTTATTGAGGATTATCATTAACACTGCATCCCAACCACTTTATCTTGCCTATTTTTCTGGTCCTGGCGTTGTTACAGTTTAGTTTTCAGTTCTTCATTGGACCTCATCTAGCCCTGATGCCACGTGAAATTCCAAACATACTTTAGATTAATACTAATACTTTTTGCTACAGTTTTAGGTACTTTGTGTAAATTACTGCAAACTATTTCAATATTTCTTTTGAAAAACATATAAAGGAAAAGGTAGTGAAAGTTCTTAGAGAAGCCTGTCTGTGTGTCAATCCCAGGCTTGAAAATAGGAAAACTGTGTGAGGAAGGGCAACAACAGGTTTTCAACATCTTTGGCTTTGAGTTTATTCTGATTCCAATGCGATGAAAAGACTAAAAAGGACAGTAAATGACTATGCAATGCTTTGAAATGGCTCAGATCCAGTTTTCACACCTCAGAGAAGACTGCAGCCCTGTCCTGAGGCGAGAGCTACAGTCTCCTCTTCAGGCCTGATATGAAACATGTGACAGTGTCTTTGAGCTGTGGCCGCTGTGTAATCTTCATGTAATCACTCCCACACTGAAGAGGCAGCCAGCCAAAGAGAGGTCTGAGCCACCACTGCAGCCAAGATCTGCAAAATAGTGCACAGTACAGAAGGCCTGTTTTGTCTAGTCATTACGAAGCATGTTAAGGGTAGTTAATGTCATCTCTGCTAATACTACAAAACTGTACTGCAAAAAGTCAAATCTAGCCAAGTTAAGATGACTTGAATTAAGAAAGTTTTATCATGATTTGAGTAAATTTCACTTGACAAGTAAAATTATCTACCAGACATTTTGTGGCTAAAACATGAAAATACATCTTGCTACACTTAAAATAAGAAACAAAAGCTAATGTTGTTTGAATTAAGAAAAATATACTTATTCCATTGGTAGATCATACGGGCGTAACAATATCCAAGTCTCACGATACGATATCATCAAGATATGAACCTTACAGTACAATTTTATTGCAATATCGTGGGAAAGCTCAAAATATGGTGGGGGGTATGATATTTATTGCAATATTTGTGGAGGCAAAACTGTGAATATTCTACTTTTTCCTCTTAAAATGCCTTAACAAGACTTAATCCAAAGAACTAAGACTTAAAACTATTATTTCTTCTTGTAGTCTACACTGAAATGGAGCAAAGGATCATGGTCTATGTAGTTCCCTTTGTCTTTTATTTTAGCCATTGCAAAGAGACTTGTAATTCGATATATTGTGATGGTCCACGATATTATTGTGAGAACACTGACGATACGATATCACAATATTTAGGTTATTGTTACATCCCTAGTAGATCATTTTAATTGTCAAGTTGAATTTACTCAAATACTGTAAAATGTTCTTAATTTAAGTCATGTTAACTTGCAGTGTGATTCTGAGATTGTTGTGTAATTTGTAATGTAATTTGAAAAAATGATCTGGTATTTCTTTTACACATTGTTTCTTATGCCATATTATGTTTTCTAATAAATTATTTAATGTATAGTAGATAGTAACACAAATATTTAGCTGAAATTTGTCTACCTAAAATTGATATGTCCGATTAACATAAATATTTTAAAGGAAAAGATGACATACTTTGGGATGACAGTGGCTCAGTGGGTGGTTAGAGCAATGCTGGCAGTGCACGGTGGTCGTATGGTTTGAGATTGCATGTAGTTTAGGATAGCCATTTTATAATTTTTTATAAAGGAAGTTTGACATTTTCTCCATATGGGCAAATGATACTAAAAACATGTGAAAACTGCTACAGCAATCACTTGTTTCCTGTCTATTTGATGTGTAATGTTGAAGTATAGCAGCAGGTGACTAGATAAGTGATTTTTTTTTCTTCTCTTCTCTCTCTCTCTCTTTTTTTTTTTTTTTTTTTGGTCTTTTTACTGGTGTCGTAAATGAAATGGACTCTACATGTGTGAATCATTGTTCTGTCTGATTTTGAGGAAGACCCAGAGACTAAAGGAAGTGACCTCTGCTTCCTCAATACTTCACAAATATAACTACTTTTAACTATAGACCAGTGCTATATAGTGGCACACAGGTTTTCATCATTGCACTAGTTTTTATAAGTTTACCATGCAAAATTCATTATTTTTATTAGTCCTAGTTTACCACACAGTAGTTTTCAGTTTGTCATAAGATCTGGTCCAGGCCTGATGCTACTTGAACTCCAAATATTTAACTTTACATTAATATTAATATTATTTTAGGTACTTTGGTACTGAGAACTATTGCAATATAGTGTAGGCTTTAAACAGCTTTGACTATAGATTTCTTTATGTAGTATTATGTATCATTTAAACTTGAAAATATATAGGAAAAGTAGTAAAAGTTGTTAGAAATACCAACTACCAGAAGCCTGTTTTTACTACAAAAATAGGAAGGCTGTGTGAGGAATAACATCTAATCTAAAAATATTTTAAGAACTTGCCTATAGGTTTTCAACATTTTTTACTTGTTTGGACTATAGACCTGTTTATATAGTATGTAGTATTATGTTAATATAGTATAGGAAAAGTAGTAAAAGTTATCAGAGTCTGTTTTTGCCAGCTCCAGGCCTGTGTGAGGAAGGGCATCTGATTTAATAATAGTGCCTGAATAATAATTGATCACGATAACCAATGAATAGATGTTGATTTGTCATTTAGGGTTCAAGGAATTTCAGTTTGAGCTGTTTACATCGTAATAAAATAAAAGCTAAATCAAACCTAATTGAAATCATCTTGTTCTCAAATAGGAAAAAGTGTACCAATTATTCCAGGATTTTTGCACCAAGATTTCCCCTTTTTAGCTAAACACAAACCATAAACCTCTTTTAAATTATTGTATTGCATTCCTTACAGTACCACTACAAAAGAAGCACGAAAATGGGACGCCACAATAGATTAATTAAAATACCAACTTGCCACAACTGTAGTCGATGCAACAACTGTGAGACCAAGGTTTAACAATGTCACGAATGACAAAAACACAGACATATGGGAAAGTCTGAAGGCCCCAGTAGAAAGAATAGACTGCTTCTGTGTATAATATAAACCAGCCCACAATTTGTCTTAATTATACTCCGCTGCAGAGATGTACAGTAAAGTGTGAGGAGGGGCGAACCAAAGACTGTCACATATAACATGATACGACACTTTGAAATCACTGACAAAGATGCAGAAGAGTTTAAGGGGCCCTGATCTATATTCTGATCTATATTATCTATGTTTACTCATCAAAAACATACCTGGAGTTGTGTTTTGTTTCAGCCACTCATGTTTAACACACAAATACCGCATTGTGTTGCATTGTTCTTCTCCATCTCGGTTCCTTATGATGTCATGTAGTAAAACAGGAAGAGCTACACTGTGTTTTTAAACTCCATACATCTTCACTAGAATCATTTGGATCAATTCACACTCAGAATTGCCCATCTCTACTGAACCAGAGGTTAAAGGAGCTGTTAACTTGAAAACAGCTTCATGACATCATAAGGTGGAACAGAGCATTTTGAGCTTTGCAGAGGTAGACAGACAAGTGTGAAAGAAACAAAACACAACTTCAAGTGTGTTTTTGATGAGACAACAACAGTATAGCAGCTTATATGTTAAATGTTAAGGCTCACAGGTCTATTTTGTGTAACATGAACTGAAAAATAAAACAGCATCAAAAAGTATTGTTACTGCAAACGAATAATACTCTAAATCAATATACACAATACAATATGCCAAAAAGCATAACTTTCTACCATCATGAAAGAACAAAAATATATATTTAATTGTGTAATTTATAAAATATATAATAATAAATCATGCAATAAGTCAGTGAGTGCACTGCGAGTAAAATGTTAAAAATAGATTTGATTATAAAACTTCTCTTTGGTAACTAACACCAGCTTCCTCCTTTTTTCCTCCCTTCCTTTTGCATAATATTTAATCAGTTGCAAAAAAGCTATGTTTATACACTTCAAAGGTGCACCACTGGGTAAGGATTGCCAGGAATGTTCCACAAGATGGCATTAAGCTTGTCAAATATTTATTAAATGACATGTATTTTTATTGCTCAAAAAAACATGTATTCTTACTTGAGTTTGAGCTTGCTTCTCCACAGCTCTTACCCATGACTTGGCCTGGTGGCATTACTGGCTTCTCACCATGGAAATAGAAAAGTATAAAGCCAGACTGTGGAACATTCAGGCAAACCAACAACATTTTCATCATGGAGACAAGCAGAAAGGTTACACAATGTAGAAAGAACAATTGTGATCAAATACCCTTTTTTAAACACAGCTTTGTACTAAAAGAACTCATTGTGCCACTTCCAAGTATAGATAAATGTGTGAGGGAGGGCATC
This sequence comes from Boleophthalmus pectinirostris, assembly GCF_026225935.1. Lineage (NCBI taxonomy): Eukaryota > Metazoa > Chordata > Actinopteri > Gobiiformes > Gobiidae > Boleophthalmus > Boleophthalmus pectinirostris. Next base: position 14,582,984 of record NW_026571070.1, read on the forward strand.
TGGATCTATTTTTGCTGGTTTGACTTGTTTAATATTTAATTTTGGTTCATCACAGGATTTTTCGCTGTTATAAAATCTTAAAACAGATCTTGTCTTGTGTCTTACTGGCATTAGATCACATTTGAGTCTCCAGCGGCTCCCCCACTTCTGTGTTTGCAAACAGTCACAACAGAAATAATTTAAGCAGCCCGACTCATGACTTATTTAGGTAGAATCCAGTTGAACTTGTTGTGAGCGCCCTGTGGAATCCCTCTTATGTAACTACAAAATTAAACACAGAATTTTAACTGTTAAACCAGGTTAACTGTATAAACTACAATAATAATTTACATGTGTGGCTACAAGTGAAATTCAATCCCTATCATATTTATCTTTTGGCAAAAAATGTAACATATTATGGCTTTAAAGGTGCATTTTGCAACTTTTTTTTTTTTCCATCACCTGCTTGTCTCCATGGAGATGTTATTGCTTCGCCTGGAATGTTCCATGGTGTGACATTAAACACATCTATCTAACATTTATTTATTTATTTATTATGGGTGTTTCTATTGCTCAAAAATACAGCAATTCTTTTGTGGCTAAAAGAAAAAAGACAGTACTCTAACCTAATCATATCTTGGCTAAAATGTTACATACTGTGGCTTTAAGTAGAAGTAGTCAAGAAGCCATGGGGCCATATTAGAAAAAGCCAAAATGCTTAACTCAGTTCTACATAATATTAATTGTATTTCTTTATAAAAAGCAGTAAATAGTATTGTTTTGACGTGCTGGTAAGACTGGTAAGAGTTTATGTTATGACTAAGCAATGAAAAAGTGAGGCTGCCTTACAAAAAATGTCTTTTCAAAAAATAAAAGCAATGCAGCTTTAGTCCATGCATGAGATAAAATTATAAAATATGTTTATTTTGTAATTCCAAATTAGCTTAAACGGGCTGGTCAGAGTCAATTAAAGGACTGTATGTAGCCTGGGAGCTGCACAATGCCCAAGTCTGCACTAAGTAGAAGATACAGTCTCGGTTTATGAGTTTTATGTAGTATTGTGCGATTTTGAAATATCATTTGAACAAAGTTTTATCAGTATATTTTCCTCCAGTACCTCTTTAAGCTGAAGCTCTACTCAGCTCTACTTTAAACCATGTTATAATGCTGTTACCTCCTTATAAAAACAGACCTGGAGTTGTGTTTGGTCCATACACACACGTTTGAGTAATCCTTTATTATTAGTCTGTCTGTTTCCAAAGCCCAAAATGCTCTGTTTCACCTTGTATTGTCATGAAGCTGTAGTTTTCAAGTTAAGGTCTGGTCTGAAATTATCCAAATGATTCTAGTGAAGGTGTATGGAGTTTAAAAGTACAGTGAAGCACAACTGGGAACAGAGTGTTTTCTGTTTGAGAGAATAACCCAGGATTTGGGTGTTAAACATGTGTGAATGAAACAAACACAACTCCAGATATGTGTACGCCAGAACTGAAGAAACAGCTTGGATGAGCTGCGAAAAATAAACTTTTGTCCAGCTGACAAATTGAATCTCTCCTTTGTCACAACTCCAGGTATGTTTGTGATGAGGAAACAACATTATAACACAGATCACAAAGCAGTGTAAAAACCACTTATAATATTTAAATGTGTTTATTTGTATATTTGTTGATCTACAGCGAAATGTGTAGAGCAGTGTCTGACCATTTCACACCCAAACCATGAAAGCTTGCGTCCTTCAGTCCAAAACAAAGCCTCTTATTGTAGTGACACAAGCAGACTCCTTCACCCCTTCCCTTCTTCTTCCTCTCCTCCTCTCCTCCCCCTCTCTCTAACCCCTCTCCCAACACTGTCCCATTCGCGGATACAATGTGCTCCACTGTGCTCTTTGAAGGCCTCAGCATTAAGTGTTCACACGCAATCGCTCATATCTTCACTTCTATCTTATCCTCTCTTCCTTTTATGCTTAGTGGTATTTCTAATAAGAGCTTGCTTCTTCTGCTCCTAATTTACTTTACTTTGCACAGTTTCTTGTCACGAATATTTTCTTCTAAATCAAAACTTGAAATATATACTCTCCTTTGCCATGAAAAACTAAATTAATGGCTTGCATAGTTTTGATTACACACTATGGGTTTTGCAGACTGGGTTGATGGCCAGACAAAATGAAAGATAGAAGCCTCTGGGCAGACCACAATCGCATTACAGAGGCTAACCTGATGTTCTTCTAATTATTTCAAACACACCGGATCCATTACGCCACATTAGCTTAGACTATATGAATGAGACAGTGGACTTGTGTTGAACTTTCCTGTCTAAATAGGATTATTGCATTACATTTGGTGATTACAAACCCAAAATGAGATGAAAGCGGAGCTGATTGAGGCTAAATAAAGCCCGCTAACTAGGAAATAGATAAATGTGTATGAGTATTTTTGGATCATAACTGTCGAAGTATTAATTTTGATTTTAAAGGTGTTTTGTGTAACTTTTCTGGTGGAGGTATACCTCAAAAGCTTTTCTCCATTGAGATGTTATTGTTCTGTCTGGAATGTTTCACAGGATGGTATTAAACCTTTCTATTTTCAAGAAAACCAAACCAGACCAAGTTACAAGTCAGATCTGTGGAGAGGCGACTCCGCTCATAGTCAGAATGCCTGTTTTTCTATGTATTTTTGAGCTATAAAACCACCTGTAACTGAATAAATGTAAGGTAGAGATGTTTAATGTCACACTGTGGAACATTCCAAGCAGAACAATGACATATCCATAGAAACAAGCAGGTGATGGACCCCCAACCAAAAAGTTACACTGTTCACCAGGGGTCTCCAACCTGTAGCTTGGGAGTTACCGGTAGCTCTCCACCCCCTTTCAAGTAGCTCGCCGAGGGATTTCTGAATTACACGTATTGTGCTGAAAAAAGTTAAATCTGATTAATTAAAAGCCATTGTACATGTATCATTTTGATTTGTAACTTTGTACACTAATAAATGGATAATGGTTTATATTTTATAAGCATCTAACTGTACATCATCTAAGGCTTGCCATGGCTTACATATACTCAATTCTTATCTTATGACTAGTAGCTCTTTGGCTTTTTCGTTTTGTACAGGTAGCTCACATGAGAAAAATAATTGGAGACCCCTGCTGTAAACCTTTAAAATATAGGTTGAATATACGAAAAATAGGTAAAATAGGTAAAATACACGAAAGCCTCACAGCTTTCTTAAATTAGAATGCACATTAGTAACACATAATAATAACATAATGCACTATAACACGCTTAACACGTCTTGTCATGTTCCAGTTTTATGTATTGCAACTGTTATAGAGTTAAACCTATTTTGTGAAAGTAAAAAGATGCACTGAGTAACTTTCTGGTGGAAGACCCGTCACCTGCTTGCTTCTATGGATATGTCACAGCTATGCCTGGAATGTTCCACAGTATGATATTAAACAGCTCTACTTTATATTTATTAAGTTACAGGTGGTTTTATGACTCAAAAATATGTAGAAAAACTGGCATTCTGACTGTGAGCGGGGTAGCCTCTCCACAGATCTGACCTGACCTTAATACCACACTGTGAAACATTCCAGACAAAGCAATAACATCATGGAGAAAAGCATTTGACGGATCCTCCAACAGAAAAGTTCCACAATACACCTTTAAGATAGTTGTATAAAAGTATTACCTTCAAAAGACTAGTATATTTTGAAACTATAAGATTATAATTTTCACACTTTTATTGTTGAAACCGATTGATGGAAACTACATTGGCATAAAGATCACATTTTTTAAGATTTCTGTAAAGTGGTCAAATCTTAATCTCTACAAATAAATCAGGCGTTATAATAAGACGATGTGCTGACAGCGCTACTAAAACAAGACATAAAACTAGTGATGGTTTTGAATTAACAATTTCCTTTTATTCCCTCAAACTTTTGTATGTTTTCATGTCTTTTTTTTCTCGGTCCAATTGCTTCCATGTGGTCAGCTGCTTCCTGTACATTTGTAAACCTGATACTTGACTCTCTCTAAAACTGTCCGCTATTCTTTCTGGGGATTTTTACTGAAGAATTTTTCTCATTTTAAATTTTTGGCTGCTCTCGTGACTCGGTGCATGTCCGTGGTTGAGTTTCTAAAACAGAACAGAGAAAAAGAACAACAGGAAATTGTGTTATGTAAAAATTACTTGTGTTTTATAATGATTAAGAATATAATTATATGAAATTCCAAGTTTTTTTGGATTGAAAGTTTTGACATGAGATATTTAGAATTTCTTTGTCCAGTATTTGATTTGTTTATGTAAAAATGTTGTTATATTAAAGGATCAAAGGCAGTATCATCTCTTATCAGTCATGTTGAAATTCATACATAAACAAAATGAATGTAATTTGCATAATAAACAACGTCCATATCCAAACTAACTGTTGCAAAATGGAAGCCTTTTTTCACCTCTGTCTTCTTTTATTCTCTCTCTCTCATACTAGCTCTTTTCCTTTACCCCCTCTCTCTCATATTCTCTCTATTCTCTCACCCTCTCTGACACATTTAGCTCCTCTCTCTCTCTCTGTTTCCTCTTTCCCTCTCTCTTCTCTTGCTTTCTCCCTCTGTCTCTCTCTCATATATCTCTTTCATCTCTTTTCTCTTCTCCCACTCTATTTCTTCTATCTCCATTTCGTTTCCTCTTTCTATTCCCTCTTTCTCTGCTTTTCTCTCTCCCCCTCTCTCTTATTTCCTTCTCTTTCTCTCTCCTGTCACCAGTCTCTCTTTCTCTTTCATTCTCTCCTCCACTCTCTCTTCTCCCCCCACGCTCTCTCTCTCTATCTCCCTCCTTCTTCTCTTTGTCTCTCTACCCTTCCTCTTTCTCTCTCTCCCCTTTCCTCTCTCCCTTCCTTTTCTCTCTCTCCATTCCTCTCTCTACTGTCTCTCTCCCCCTCTTTCCTCTTTCCTTCTCTTTCTCTCTCTCTCTCTCCTGTCACCCCTCTCTCTCTTTCTTGCCCTCTCTCTCGTTCCCTCTCTCCTCCACTCTTTCTCTCTTCTCCCCCCACACTCTCTCTCTATCTCTTCCTACCTCCCCCCTCACTTCCCTCTACCCTCTCTCCCTCCTCTCTCCCTTGCTCCCTCCCTCCCCCCCTCTACTTTTGCTCTCTCCCTCTCCCCCTTCTTTCCCCCTCTCTCACCCCCTCCCTCTCTCCATTCCTTTTCCCTCTCTCTCTCTCCCTCCATCTACTTTCTCTCTCTCCCTCCCTTCCTCTTCTCCTCTCTCTCTCCCTCTCTCCCTCAGTCGTTCAAACAGATCATTTTCATAACCACTTTTCTGAGGTCAGAGCCTGGTCTGCAGTAGTCACGCAACCTCCTCTCCTCTGTCTGCGCCTCACACACCAGCGGCGCTCTACTGTACGCTCTTAAAGGGACAGCGCACTCTTAAAGGGGCAGCGCACCATTATCTGACAGCCACAACATGTAACAGAGCACGCTCCGAAGAGGTCAGCCCAGCTATTTTTATCTCAGCCTTCCCCGCTACACATGCAACCTGTAGCTATACAAGACATACAATATTCACCATATATTAAACCTGCAAGATTCGGCGCAGTAGAATCAAAGTTACAGTTTGAACGAGCAAATACTGCATTTTTTAAAGAGCCCATATATATTATAATGTTGTTTCCTTACCACAAACATACCTGGAGTTGTGTTTTGTTTTGTTCACACATGTTTAATTCACAAACCCTGCAAATTTATCACTCTGTTCCAGCTTGTGGTGTTACGTGGTAATACAGGAAGTGCTCCATTGTGTTTTTAGACTCCATACACCTTCACTCAAATCATTTGGAGAATTTTAGCCCTAGAATTGCCAATCTCTATTGAACTAAAGTTAAAAAGTAGCTGTTAATTTGACAGTTTCATGACATCACAAGGTGGATCAGAGCATTTTGAGCTTTGGGGATGTAGACAAACTAATAATAAAAGGTTATTCAAGCATGTGTGAATGAAACAAAACACGGCTCCAGGTATGTTTTTGATGAGGTAACACAATTTTAACATAATTTAAAGCTCACAAGAATCATTTTTGTGTAATGTAGGACCTTTAAGTACAACAATTTCCTCCACAAACAACAAAACCTCCTGTCTTATTCTGCATAAAAACTGCTAACCCTGTAGTTTAGATCTGTACAAACATGTCCTGAAATGTGATTCTTGTATTAGTCTGTCAGTTCATATTTCAGTGTTTTTCTCCATTCTCCTGGAAGCGTTTAAAATGTGAACTTTGAACAGAATCCTATTATTAAAACATAAATCGCAAATGTAATCACGATGCTTGTCAGAACAATTGCAATGGATACCGAATCAGCCCAAATATATAAACATGTTACTGATTTAATTTAGTTGTTTTTAAATATTTGTTGTATTATTACATGTAATTGGAAACACATAGTCAAAAGCTTAAATTATTATCTTTAAGTAAAACAACAACAAAATAGCTAAACATGGCTTTGATTTCTAGCTATTTGCATGCAACCTGTGCCTACTTAAGACAGTCAATATATATAAACATGAAACTAATGCGCGCAATCATTGTCAATGTTTGAAATAATTAGAAATGTTGATTAAACAGCTTCTTAAGGGAATTAAAACAATATATTTTCTGTTTTCTCTCTAAAATAAGTCTCTCATGGAAAATGTGGCATGCGCAATGTTTCTACAGCATATTATGTTTTGGAAATATAATTTGAGTAAGACACGCACTTTAATTTAATGTTTTGTTAAATACGAGGCTTTACTTGTAGCTGGAAAGACACTAAAAAGATTAAATTATTACTTTAAAGCAAAACAACAACAAATCTGACTGACTGTCTAAACAAAAATAGCAGCCTCAATTATTTCATTATCCTGATTTGTGCAGCACCATTATTGGTTCGGTCATCTTTGCTAGACCTGTTTTCAATAGCGTTTGAATTTTTTTTTTTACCCCATTTACCACAAATTGTTTGGTGGTTTTATACCAGTGAGTAATAGCATTGTGTCCTTGGGCAAGGCACTTAAAGCCCTTTGAACATCTGAATGTGGGGTGTGTGCCTGGTAGTCGTCAGGAAAGGCCAAAAGGAAAGATTGGCAGTCACAGGTGAATGTGACGGGCGTGATTGACAGGCGGCTTAGCCAATCAGGGACGAGCGTGGTCAGTCTGTATCAAAACAAAAACAGCTAAAAGGAAAAAAGATCGCATTTACCACAAGATTGAACAAGACACAAACGAAATCCACTGCCCAATCTGTATCTTATATCCCACCATAATAACTAGGCCCCAAGAGGAAAGCAATTGTCCACAAATTGGTTGGCGGTTCTATACCAGAGTATAATGTTATTGTGTCCTTGGGCAAGGCACTTAAACCTCCCAGAAGATCTGAAAATGGTTTGACAGTAACTGGTTGCAGTTGCAGGAAAGGCCAAAGCACAGATTGTCGGCCACGTCACGATTGATACAAACTCAACGCCTAAACCTGACCACATAAATTTTGTATTTTTTCTTTAGTTTTCCGTACTTTCTCTTCAAGCTTTTTTCTCAGTGTTTGCTAATGTCGGCATTGTATCACCACAGATGAACTTTCTGCCAATAGAGATACATGTAGAACCCCCCCAGGCATGGTGTCACTGCAAAGTATCAATAAGTCTATCCAGGACAGCTGTGACTAAAGTGAATGAATAATGCAGGAATTTTAAAACCAACTTTGGGCATCAGGAAAAGTGGTCTAGTTTGCAGTATTTTTGTTGTTTATTTGTATATTAATATATTGTTATCACATGAAATACATTATAGTTTTAGCAGAATTTATTCATAATCTTTTGTATGTCTGATTTTACATGTGTAACTGTTGCTTTTCTGTATATTCAGTTTATGTCAGGGCATGTTTGGGGTCAGTTTGTTACACATTTTCCACTTGTTTCCTAATGTTTCCAAACCGTCAGTCTCTGCTGTCAACGCTGCTTCACTTTGTTTTGTTTTTCCCAACACCTTTCCGAGCTTTCAGCACCTCAACTTTTCCGGGATGTCCCAAAGGAAGCAACGAGAGCAAAGGAGACGAGGAGACAAGAGAGTCCGATGTCCAATGGCAGCATTCAGGTACAACATTATGATCAGTAAGGTCAGATGAAAACAGCAAAACTACTTATAAGGCTGCCCAAACAGAGAGAGAGAGAGAAGAAAAGATGAGAAAAGAGAAGCAGAAGAGAGAAAATTCAAGAATATAAAAATATCTACTGCCCAAAAGCCTTCTTTTACAGTAATTAACAAAGAAATAACAACAAGAAAGCTATCAAAACCACAGAGTCTTCATTCAGAGTACTTCATTAAGTCTGTGTTTTTATTTTTTTTTGGGAGGCCTGGTCTTTTTGTGTGTGTGTTTTTCTTTTCTTTGTTTATTGATTAAATTCATTGCACATCCGCTGGTTTTGTATTGCAGAATTTTCCTGCTGAATGCATTATGATTTCTGTTTTTACATTTCTTTAATCAAAAAAGTCTGTTTCCACAAAAAAGGAAACAAAAAAAAAGCATGTAGAATTTGTAATATTGAGTATATCTTTATGATTTTAAAAAAAACTGTCAAAATGCAGTCAGTATTGCCTATAGCCTTAGAGTTGTACAGCCTAGTGCCTACCTACTTCATAATGCCTAATTTAAAGTGATGTTTTTGACACTTTTCACTGCACTAAACTGCGGACAGTAATTCCTTACAAGTCCGAATGAGATTTTCCAGCTCATCAAACGTGTGTGTGTTGTCATGACATCACCGGCACAGAGCGGCCGTGATCTGAGCCTGGAAATACAGTGGGAATTTGGCCGGAGCACACATCGCATGAGAAGGAGCGAGGATTCGGAGTAGCAGGCGGGAGCGGCCCTGCCAACAGAAAAGGCTGGGGCCCGAAGGCATTTGGCAGGTGCTTTGTGTCTGCGATCCGTCCAGAACCAAAACACACAACTGAGACTGTAGCTGCACAGGCTGTAATGATCAGAATCAAGCTAATTTTAACGGCAGGACAAATATGGGAGAGATGTAAGAGCTGTCAACACAAGATTATTTTTATGTACAGTGCATACTTATGTCTCTATATGTGACAAACTGCACCGGTGTAAATAACATGTGAAACACTATTACAATTTTACATGTGTTTTTTTCCTCATTAACACATTTTTATATTTTTATTATGTTATACACTAGTTAGTAAGGATGTAACAATAACCAAAATATCGTGATATCGCATTGTCAAAGTTCTCACAATAATATCATGGACCATCACAATATATCGAATTACAAGTTGCTTAAATTAAGAGTTATGGTGCAGCAACAGCTAAAAAAAAAACAGAGGGAACTACATAGACCATGATCCTTTGCTCCATTTCAGTGTAGTCAAGAAGAAATAACAGTTCTAAGCACTTATAAGTCTTAGTTCTTTGGATTAAGTCTTGTCAAGGCATTTTAAGAGGAAAAAGTAGGATATTAGCCTCCACAAAAATATCGCAAAAAATATCGTACCGTGAGATGTGTATCATGAAAATATCGTAAAGAGAGATGTGTCTATTGTTACATCCCTAATCGTGAGCCTCCCCACCATATCGTGAGCTTTCCCACGATATCGCAATAAATATCGTATCATGAGGTTCATACTGTGACGATATTGTATCTTGAGATTTGGATATCGTTACACTCCTAGTAGTTAGTCAATAATTATGCGGGAGTATTCAGTAAAAGCACACACAATTAAAGGTGCATTGTGTAACTTTTCTGGTGGAGGGTCCGCTACCTGCTGGTCTTCATGTTTTTCTTATTTTATTGCTTTGCCTCAATGTTCCACTGTATTCAACTTTTGTATCTCCATGTAGACAAGGATGCCACTAGGCCAAAATATGTGTCACATCTGTGAAGAGTCAAGCCCACACAGTAAAAACACATGTAACTGAATAAATATTTGATAGATAAGTTTAATGTCATACTTAACCCAGGCACAGTAATAACATGCAGCAGTGTAACCTCAGCGCAGTGCACCTTTAAGGAAATTAGTTTGAAAGCCATTGTTATTTGTTTTAAAAGGTGTACCGTGTAACTTTTCTTGCTAGCCTCTATTAATATGTCATATCCTGTTCTTTTTGCCTATTGACTATTGTTAGATGGTTTATGGTGTGAAACGTCAACAAGAGTCATGACGTCTGTGGAAACCTCTTGGACAATACAGTCTCCTATCTGTCTATCTATTTATCTATTTGATTTTTTACTAGAATGTTTCACAGCACGGTATTAGACGTATCTGATGTTAAGGAGACAAGCAGGTGGCATAACCAGGTCAAGTTTCAGGTCAAGTTTCAGGTCAAGTTTCAGGTCAGATCTGTGGAGGGGACAGACCTGAAATACATAATGCATGTTTTTCAGCATATTTCCTTTTACCGTTTACTCAGTTTAGAGATTGGCAATTCCAGATCTGAAATCATCCAAATGATTTTAATGAAGGTGCTTCTGTTCAGTTTATTTATTTGTAAAGGGACAGCACATAGCAATGAAGACTTAAAATGCAACGTGGGTAATTTCAACTTAAGTCCCTCGGCAGGTTGATGTGAAATCATCTACAAGACAGGGAAAAGTACAGCAACAATCACACAAAAGTACATAAAACCAACACACTCGCTATACATACAACACACTCACTATACACTCACTATACAAACAATTCATTTCAGACAGTTGAAGTTCAAAGTCAAGAGTTAAAGAGTTTGAAGTACGAAGTTGAAAAACACAGTGGAGCATGTCCTGTATTACCACAACATCAAAGTGGAACAGAGTGTTTGCATTTGAGAGCAGAACTCAGCCTAAATATACAGAATTTGTGTGTTAATGTAACATGTAAATGAAACAAAACACAACTCCAGGTAAATTTTTGTTAAAAAAAAAACCCAGTGTAACAGATCAGAAAATAGCATAATATGGAAAATATGTTTACTATAAAAGACATCCTAATAAATGATGCAAGGCGCTTAACCTCTCTGCTCCCTGCCCACCCCGCCACTCTTTCTTTCACTTTCTCTCTCCCTCCCTCTCTGTCTTTGAGTAAAAATCACTCTCTCTATCCCTCCCTCCCTCCCTGTATATGAGTAAAAATCACTCTCTCCACATCCCTCCCTCCCTCTCTGTATATGTGTAAAAATCACTGGAGAGGTATTATCTTATTGCGTGCCTTGTTGACCCCGTTGCACTCTGTGGATGAAGCGGAGAAATCCATCCATTCACTTCAGTTCAAAGTACAGAGGTTTGCCGTGGAAATGTCAAGTTGAAATCTCACAGGCCCCGAGTCGAACAGCAAAAAGGAAGGATTAGGCAAAAGATTAACAAATAGAAGAAGGAAGGAAAAACACTGGCACCTATGAAGAACACAATTCAGCTGGAAAATGTGGATTAAGCTTCAGGGCTTAAGTCCAGGATGGGAAATATAACAGTAAAAGTGGTATTCACAAGAAAGCACATTGGAGTAATACATGAATTGTGTCTGTATAGAAAAGAAAGTGATTTATAGAGACAGTTCCTCACAGCATTTTGACTAACTCACACAACTGGTACAGCGAATATGAAAATGACTATTATGTGTAATGTTTACTTAATTTTGCTAACTATTTTTACAGGAACAAATGCATTTTAAAGATTTCTAAAGATACCTGTAATTGAACGCATGCAAAACAGATATACAACACTTCATGACATCACAAAGTGGAACATTTGGAGCATTTGGAGATGTAGACAGACTAACAATGAAGGATTACACAAACAAAATACCACTCCAGGTATGTTTCTAATGAGGTAACAGCATTATGACAAGGCTACAAGATCCAATTGTATGAAATAAAGAAAAAAAAACTGAACATAACAAAGTAAGAGTAGTAAAATACTGTACATAAGTATGCATTTTAGGTATATGTACTTTACTTAAGTAGATTTTAAATTAGATTTCAAGTGGATATATTTTTCTTATGGATACTTTTACTTCACTAGATTTGGGAACTAGAGTATCTGCACTTTCTACTCTTCTAGTCTTTTTTATTATAGTTTGAGACTTGCTGAAAAAGCTGAGGATTTATTTTTAACACATTTGTGGTTTGAACAAACAAAAAGATACAAATAAAAACAGTTCAGAGAAATAATAGTAAATTAAATTGTTTTTGTTGGAACAAATTTCAGCACAAATCTTTATAAAAATCACTACATCTGAAGCTTTATTAGATCTGAAAATCTGCCTGAAATACTTTTACTTTTTACAATTTTTTTTTCAACATTTTTCAACAGATTTCATATTTTTACTTAAGTAGATGTTTTCATGTGATACTTTTACTTCACTAGATTTGAGAACAGGTATGTGCACTTTCTACTCCACTACATATTTGAACAAGACTGAAAAGTAAAAGTCTTTTTTGTTATAGTTTGAGACCTGCTGAAAAGGCTGAGGTTTTAATTTTCTAGAACATTTGTAGTTTGAGTACACAAAAAGATACAAATAAAAACAGTTCAGAAAAATAATAGTAAATTCAACTGGTTTTGTTGGAACAAATTTCAGCACAAATCTTTATAAAAATCACTACGTCTGAAGCTTTATTAAATCTGAAAATCTGCGTGAAAAACTTTTACCTTTTACTACTTTTTTTCAACATTTTTCAACAGATAATTTCATACTTTTACTTAAGTAGATGTTTTCATGTGATACTTTTACTTGAGTATTTTTTGCTCCAATAGCTATACTTTTACTTTGAAAATCAAGTACTTCTTCCACCTCTCAGCAGATGCATACGGAAGTGGCAAATATAATTACTTAGTTGGATTCGTATTTGATTTAAGCCAACGTTTGTATTGTGGTCGTGGACTATCAATATCACTTATCACCTTAATGCTTGCCACATACACAGTCTGGATCGACTTGTATTTATCTCCACTTGAAAGACAGTTACACGAACAGATGGTTGGATTTTTTAGATTTTGACAGTGCTACCAGCCCTCGCTCTCACTCCCTCTCCAGCCACCCTCTCTCCTCTCTCTCCGCAGCTCCTGTGTGCATGAGAACTAGTATTTATAAAGCTATCACCACATTATCATGCTTTAGACATGTGAGCGGGCGCGCCATCTTTGCCCTTAACTGGTTTAGGCCATATTGAGGTCATTTCGCCCGCATTTGCACAACATTGCGTGAGAAGAGAGAGGGCTGTCCGGTGGATCCAATTGCTCTGTGTCAGAAGCTAGCAGCTCCTCCAATGAATGTGTCCTTTGACTGGGCAAAGACACAGACAGACAGCGGCCAGTGTGGAGAGTATCAGGAAATAGACCGATGCGACTTCAAAAGGGTTACAATGATGTTATTATGGTCCTGTGTCTTTCTGGGAACTGACTATTTACTGGGGATTGGTCACTAAGCTTGGTTTATGTTTTGGAAAGATCATAGTTCCAAGTTATTTTTATTAGACTTGTTGTGGAGACATTGGCGGTCCTGTCTGTATACATTATAACAAGCAATGTACAGTATATCGGAATGTTTGTATTTTTTACTATTTACTTTAAGAAACTATGAACCAGATTTTATGTGGTCTTAATAAAAATTGAATTAGAGTTTGACTTAGACCAGCTTTATTGATCGACAAGGGAAATTATTTGGACACAGTAGCTCACAAATCATGATAAATATTATAACAAAAAGTAAAAATATGAATGTTGTTTATGTTTTTTATACCATATTCCCTTCCAGACTAATATTTTTTTCTCTGATTTGTGTTATAATGTTGTTTCTTCATCAAAAACATACCTGGAGTTGTGTTTTGTTTCATTCACACATGTTTAACACACAAACCGGTATATTTAGTTTGAGTTTTTCTCTCAGACAGTAGAGAAAACCCTCTGTCCTACCTTGTGATGTCATGTGGTAATACAGAAAGTGTTCCACTGTGTTTTTAAACTCCATACACCTTCATTAGAATCATTTGGATAATTTCAGCCCTGGAATTGCCAATCTCTACTGAACAAAAGTTAAAAAGTAGCTGTGAAAACTTGCGCTTCGTTTTTGAGTCATAAAGTTTCAATATGACCTTTTATCGTCTATATTTACTTCAGCAATAATGTATAGCACATTTCAAAATATGTTACCGTGACAGGCCTAAGTGAGACAATGAAAAGTAATGAACGATTAAGCATCCATACGGCTGAAAAGACTAAAAAGGAGCAGTTGTATCTGAAGTCAAACATTGGTGGGAGCGTCTTTCTTTGACATGTGACAGTGTATGGAAACAGGGATTAGGCTGTCAATGCCGCTTCTGGATAAACACCCTGAAAGTCTATAGACGCGTTATGCATATTTAAAACATTTGCAATTTGATGATGAAAACTAACCACATTTACTATGGAGAATTCCCCTCTCCGCACGCGAGCGACGGTGAGGGGAGGGGTCAGAGACAGCTGTTTGAACTCAACACTGTCACTGCTGCTATAGGCCAACACAGCCAGGAACCTGCACCCTCACTAACTACTGCTGACTATATACATTTTCTGTATATGTGGCCTATAGACATGAGTGAAAGAGCAGGTTATGTGCATGCAAATATGTTAGGGAAATATGTACTTGAAGGTACATTATGTCACTTTTCCGGAGGAGAGTCCGTCAAATGCTTTTCTCCATAAAGACGTTATTGCTTTGTCAGATCTGTGGAGATGCAACCCTGCTCACAGTCAGAATGTATGTTTTTCTAGGTATTTCTGAGCTATAAAACCACCTGTAATTGAATAAATGCAAGCTGAGGGAGCTGATTAATGTCATACTGTGGAACTTTCCAGGCAGAGCTGTTACATATCCATAGAAAGCAGAGACAACTGTGGCTGAATGGACTAAAAGCTTTGAACTCCCAGTGTCCCTTCAGCGCGTGCTGTCCATGTCTGTTCAGATCTATGAGAAGTCCAGTGATTCAGCGTACTCTGATGTCATTGGGCAAAAAACAAAAGAAGTCCAGTTTGGTTTTTTAAGGTCAAGCAAGTAAATAACTGCTTGAAGAACGCTCTGGCAATATGATGCAATTTCTTTAAAGGTCCTATATTACACAAAATTGACTCTTGTGCACTTTAAGTCATGTTGTAATGTTGTTACCTCATCAAAAACATACCTGGAGTTGTGTTTTGTATCATTCACACATTTGATTATGCTTTGATTATTAGTCTGTCTATGTGTCCAAAGCTCAAAATGACAAGTGTGATATCATGTAGTGGTAGTTTTCAGGTTAACAAACACCTTTGTCCTTTTGTATAATAGAGATTTGCAATTATCCAAATGATTCTAATGAAGGTGTATGGAGCTTAAAAACACAGTGGGGCACTTCCTGTATCACCACATGACATCACAATTTGGAGATATGAGAAAAGAACTCAGCCTAAATATGCAGAGTTTGTGTGTTAAACATGTGTGAATGAAACAAAACACAACTCCAGGTATGTTTGTGATGACGAAACTCCATTTTAACATAGATCAGAAAACAGCGCCCTTTTAAGGAAATTATAAAAACATTGATCTTTTTTTTTTTGCAGTGTGTTCACATCCTCAGCTCAAATACCCCCAGGCTCAGATATGGCTCTGTTTACTGTAAAACACTTATAGCATCTTTTTTCGTGGTGAACACAATTCGCCTCTGGGGCTTCAGCGCTGAGCCAAGCACGAGTCACGCAATGCCAACTCTCCCTCTCTCGCTCCATCTTGACTTATTGTCATTTAACTGCTACATTCAATAATACGGTTAGAGTGGCAATTGACCTTATTAAACTGTGCATTCAATCAATTACTGGCATTAGAAGTGTTAAAGGGATTCATTACCTCATTGCATTTGAGAAACTAGTTCTAAACAACTTATATGTAACCTAAAGTAAGTGATAACATTATTGATTATACAAGAGGTATTTGACCTATATGTTTGGTGTGTAGGATGTGACTTGTGCATGTTAAAGTCAAATCTGTTACATAAGATGTGGTTAAAGGTGCACTATGCGACTTTTCAGGTAGAGGGTCTGCCGTCTAATTGTCTCCATGGAGATGTTACTGCTGGGGAATGTTACAGTATGTCTACATTTTACATTAAGTAACTGATATTACAATTATGTACCAAGCAAAAAACAAAACAAAAAAACATTACAACAGTTACACAGTCGATAAACCACAAACTTAACACCGTAATTATTCACCACAGTGAGTCCTTTACACAACAGTCACAGTCAAACCCTCTTGTCAAAGCATGATTTCATCAGATCTAAGCTAAGCAGGGCTGGGCCCGAGTAGTATTTGAATGGGAATCCACTGGGAATTCCAAGTGCCACAGTGGGGCAGCAGTGGCAAAAACTGTTGTTGTGTCATTAGGCAAGACATTTCACCCACATTGTCTAGTATGAAAATGGTGTGTGTGATGATGGTCGCGGTCAGAGGGGCATATTATGATAAAGCTAACAAATGCTAACAGTGCACTTCCTGTATCCGGGGAATAAAGCGCTCTGTAATTAGATTCAGACAACCATAAGATCTGATTTGATAATATATCTGTACATGGGGCAAAACAGATTTTACTTCCATAAAAAAATCAAGTACAGGCCTTTTAAACTGCTGACCGGTCTATAGGTTTTGGTTTTGGGCTGACTAAACTAGTTTGGTTTAACACAGCTTTCCTCACTCAGCTTCACGTTGTCGCGGCTCATGTGATCAGGGACCGTCTCTAGCCCCTCCCCTCCTGTATACCCTCACCGTACCCTCCGCTCGCTCTCTATCTGCCCTAAAAATATTTTGTCAGACTCACTCATTCGATGATAATTCGGCAGCGAGCATGAGTTCATGAGGAGTTCAGGCTGTGTTGAGTGCATCAAAAAACCCTGCCAGCCATTTGAACAAAAACTCAAATAACCCCTTTTATATCTTATATCATTGTGTTTAATTAGACTGCACTGTAGACTTCCTGATAATTATTTGCTTTTAATTGCAATTTTTAGTTACATTTTTGTCTAAATTCTCGCCTCTGCACAGATCTAACCAGTAATTTGTCCAAGTGATGTCACCTGCTTGTCTTTGTCAGTATAGATATGTTTAAAGCCACATTGCGAAACATTTTAAACCCCACAAGAAAGGTTACATATATATTTATTTTATTATTTTGTTGATTTGTACTGTTAAAAATGTGTTGTTTAAATCAATTTTGTATCATTTTTTTGTGTTTTCTGACTTTCTTAAAACTTTTTGTGCACATTGTGTCACCATGGTAACTCACCCACCATACATAGAGATAGAAATACACTAACTGTCCCATTTTAGTTCATCCAGTCTGCCCCAATGTACGTTTTTCTCAGGTTTTAACCCTAATATTATGTGACAAGATCTGAAGCTCTATTTTTACTCACAAAAGGGAAGACGTATACGTTTTTCCCATATCAAATGCGAATGAAAGAGGACCTCATCTGGCCGCCTGTAGTTAGCCTATCGCATTGTATCAGGTCAGATGCCACCTTTGGTTAGTGATCTTTCCAACCACACGGAAACCTATCGATTTACATTAGAACAACAGAGTGCATGGGGCAGTGCTGCAGTCAACCATGGCTCAATTAAGATGAATGGAGGTGACAGACTAAACAATGGATCCTGATGCATTGTGGGAATTGCTGAACTTAAAACAGATAAAAATTTATTCGCTGTGTTTTAAATAGTGTGTGATAAGATTGAAATGTCAATTATATAGAAAAACTGATAAAATGTATTTGTGCTTTTTTATATGCAACATTTTGTGGACTTTTTCCCATTCAAAAGATAAAATATGTTTTGTTATAAATTGTTAATGGCAATGGCAACGCTCGTAATTTCTCATGGTTCTGAAATCCATGTTTTGAAAAGACTGCAAATCTGAAGTTGGTACATTTTGAGGGCTTTTTCCCATTCGAAAGATAAAATATATTTTGTTCTAAATTGTTCATCGCCATGGCAATGGCACTCTTTTCTCATCGTTCCGAAAACCATGGATTGAAAAGGGTGAAATTCAGAAGTTGCCTAATTATTCATAATTCATAGCGGCAATGGTAAGTGTGGAAAATGATTTATCAAACTATTTAAAAATAGACTAAAATTACTTCAAAATATTAAAAAAATCTTAATATTTTGTGTATTTTTTATGTGTTTGTTGATAAAGCTATGTAATATTAAAAACTCAGTACTTGCCATTTTATTGCTCTTTTGAACAATTGTATTCTCGGATAAAACACTAAATAAAAATGTTTGTCGGATTTGATCTAACAGCAAAAGTTGTACAATATTATCTTATTTTAGGTCCTTTATCAACCCTGGAAAGAAAACTTGGCATCCTCGTAGCTAATCCGGTAATCTACCTACCTCTCCAATGTTTAAGCCCTGGTTCAATTACTGCCTAGTGCTATTTCCGATGTCACTTTAACTCTGTCAATCAAGAATCCGATGCCAACTACTCATTTAAAAAGCATTATAACAATCAAATCTGAACGTCACTGCAGATCTAATTGCTTTGGCCATAGCTTTTAGTGATTTAAAGGCCCATAGTTCTTCTCTCAAATGGAAAACACTCTGTCATGTCCATCACTAGAATCATTGGATCATTTCAGCCCTGGAATTGCCAAACTCTACTGAACCAAAGGTAAAAGGAAGCTGTCAAATTGAAAACTACCACTACATCACAAGATGGAACGGAGCATTTTGATCTTTGAAGATACAGACAGACTAATAGTAACAGATTATTATAGCATGCTTTTGACGAGCTAACAACATTATAACATGGCAAAAAGCTCACGAGTCAAATTTGCGTAATATGGGACCTTTAAATGATTGCCTATTCATGTTACTGACAAACTACTTAGCATTTATAGGTTAATTTGCTTGTGCTAGCCTGGCATGTATCGTACTACAGTAGCAATGTCAGGGAGTTCATTTATCAGGCTTTTGTGAATAGCCATGAGCAGATCGCGTTACTAACACCACTGGCTGTTTGATGCGGGTGCCCCTGTTAAATTGGTTGTGCTCTGTAGCTAATAGGCAATGGGAGTCTTCAATCGGGCTGTTGTCTGAAATCAGGATGGGCCCAGACACAAAAAGAAGAGATTTATCATGGGTTTTTATGAGTCTGAGAAGCAGCTGGCAACTTTTGGGTTGGGTTTAGTCATGTGGTATTGTTGCAGATAGACGGATATGTAGATTCAAGAAAATTCAAGACAAAAATGGGGAAATTAACCTATATTGTTAGTCAAACTAACTAAAGAGTAGTAGTGATGAAAAGCTAAGTTTGAATATAAGACTTTTATCATAATGAAGACATAGTTTATTAAGAAAGATTCAGACTTTGTAAGTATGCTTAAAGGTGCACTCTGTAACTTTCCAAGTGGAGGCTCTGGCACCATGGAGATGTTACTTTGCCTGGAAATTTTCACAGTATAATATTAAACATATCTATTTTCATGGAGACAAGCACCATGCCAATTTACAGGTCCAATTTGTGGAGAGGTGAGCCCGCTTACTGTAGAATGCATATTTTTCAAGGCATTGCTTTATTAATAATAAATTTAAAACACCTATAATTAAATAATTAGTATGTTTAATGCCATAGTGTGATACATTCTAAGGAAAGCAATCTCCCTAGTATCTCCACGGACACAACCAGGTGCTGGACTTGTACCAGAAAAGTTACACAGTGCATCTTTAATTAAGGGGTCAGAGTTAAAATATTGTTTTTTAATAAATTAACTAGTTTCTAACCATTATAAACTATTTATACACTATGAGATAAGTTTTTGTTCATGGTTTATTAAGACTGTAGTTTAAGTAGTTAGCTACCTGACTTTTTTTCATTTTTGATTCATGTGTGATGCTTTTAAATAGATGCGCACACTCAAAAGTTTTGGTACAACACAAACATTTTTAGTTGCAGAGAAGAAAAGAACAAGTGAAATATTAAAAGACACGTGGATCGGGTGAGTGTAGGACAGTGGTAAAAATAGAAGTGTTACATTTGACCCAAAGCGATTCTAGACTCAACACAGTCTGCTCAAAATAAAAAGAAATAAAGCACATGATCTGATGACTGAGGTGGGCCAGGGTTTCCTAAAATATTTGCATTAAATTTTTAAAAAAGACAGATCATAAATATTGATAGGCACCCCAAATTCTATATAAAACTGGACAATCCTATATCAACAAATACGTTAACTTAATAATAATGTTTGAATTAATATAAACTACATTGTCTTGTCTTTTTTGCAGCGCAGCTTTCGTACCTCACTGTGTGTTAGACTCAACATGCTCCAAATGTTTCAATAATATAATGATTGTCCTGTGGGCTTTGTATTGCTTTGCTTTTTGCGCTCTCTCTCTTTCTCCTTCTGTCCATCTCCTTCGTTCGTTCTCTCTATATCTATCACCTCATATGTCCCTTTCCCAATCCCCCTGACTCCCCTCTCTCACACACCATTTTTCCCCTTTCTCTTTCTCTCCCCTTCATTCTTTCTGTCTCTCCCTTCCTTTTTCTTTCTCCACATCCCTACTCTCTCCCTTCTTTCCTCTCTCTCTGTCTCACTATTCTCTCATCCTCTCTCTTTGCCTCTCCCTCACCTCTCCATCGAACCTCTCACCCCGACCCCCCACCTTCTCTCTCTCTGTCCCCCTTCTCTCTCTTTCTCCTTCTTTACTCCATCTCTTTCCCTCCTCCCGCTCTCTTCCTCCATCGCTCTCTCCTCCGCTAAGCAGTAGCACTGACAGTAATCACACTGGACAACCTCCTACAATAGTGTTGGCCCAACAAAGCCGACTGCTCCCTCTGCACAGCTCTGCTCTGTCCATTCACACTGTCCGCCCCCCGTCTCTCTTTCCATAGACACACATACGCGCCTCCTATCACCCCCACTAGCTGTTACACTTAGCACTAATAGGGGGCCCGCTTAGCACTGATTTCGCTAATTCACTTATGGCCCTTTGTGATCCCATGGGGGCAAACAGGGCAACTCCAGTGAAGTGTGCGCGACCAGACAAAGAAAGTGTCATGGCTTTGATTGGAGCAACTAATGAGTAAGCTAAGGGGATCCTAAACGCACAGGGAGCCGCATACATTCACACATAGCGGGGATTAGCATGGCTGGGCTGTCACACTGGTTAACAGCTATTGTGTGTCTGATTACAGCACACAGGGCAAACATACATGCGAGAGGGTGAGAGAGAGCGCGCTGTGTAATTTAGCATGGAAATACCAAGGCTAATGTGACACAAGAAACATGCAGGCGGTTTAATTGAGAAAAAATATCTCTATCTGATAATTGCTGTTAAAGAGCCCATATTAATGCAATTTTTTTTTATTTGTTATAATGTTAAGTCTTCATCAAAACATGCCTGGAGTTGTGTTTTGTTTCATTCACGCATATTTAACACACAAATCATGCATATTTAGGCTGAGAAAACACACTCAAGAAGTGCTTCTCTGTGTTTTTAAACTCTTCACAAGAATCATTCGGGTAATTTCATCCCTGGAATTTCAAATCTCTACTAAACAAAAGGTAAAAAGTAACTCTTAACTTGGAAACTATAACATGATATCACAAGTTGGAACAGAGCATTTTGAGTTTTGGAGATGCAGACAGATTAATAATTACTCAAACATGTATGAATGAAGCAAAACACAACTCCAGGCATGTTTTTGATCATGTAACAACATTCTCACATCGCCAAAATTTCACAAGAGTTCAACTTTAGGTATTGTAAGTGTTAGAAAATAAATTATTGGAATATAATACAAATGCTTTATAAAAGAACCCTATAAGCAGCCATACGTTGTCAGTTACAGAGGCGCAGGAGTAACATGGGACAGCAGACGTTGCATGCAAAGAGGAAGAAGGAAGTAGAAAATCCTAGCGGTGCCATTTGGGCCGGTCACGCACTGGTCAGGCAAGAGGTGAATCTCTTTTACACAGAGGTCAGAAAGACACAGACTCATAAACAGACAGGGGCAGAGGAGGGGGGCAGGAGCAGCCAAGGGGGACAGGAGCAGAGGAGGGGGTCAGGAGAAATGATATGGGCACAAAGGTGACAAAGAAGCATGGACTGAAATGAAATAGGTTTTAGACTGTGGATAATAATGTACAAAGTTAGAATGATGCTAATTGCATTTGAACATATAAAGTTTCCTTATAGGTGACACCTTGAGGACTTTTTAGCTTTCAAAAGAAATATTTTTAATAGATATAAATTGTAATATATAAATAAAATGACTGAAAAATCTCTTAAAGCTGGTAACATAGCAATATTTTTACCTCTACACCAGAAATGAACCCTCTTTTGCATAAAGATTGGGTCAATTAATCATTCAATTGAACATTCATATTCAGAGCATTAAAACAAAACAGCAATTTGTACAGAATTACTTACAGTATATAACATTATTTACAGTATATAACGTAGCATAATGATTTTCTACAACAGTAATGCAGAAAATTGAAAACAGAAAGTTGACAACATCTAAACAGTAGATTGGTAAGATTAGTTTGATCGCTTTTTGCTAAGATTTTAAGGCATTTTCTTTCCTTAATTGTATGTTATAGATAAATGCAACACAAGCTAAAAAACTTTTCAAATAGAGATGCACCAATACGATACTGGTATCAGATATTGAACATTTAGATGGATCAGGTATCGGTCCAAAGATATCGGTTCAATCAATATCCCATTTTGGTCTACAAACTACTGTAATAAGACGATTTACTGATGTCTGTTGTTATAAGATGAATACGTTACAAAACACATTTGGATAAAGCCATACAATCCAATACATAATATTTTCAGTCTCAGCTTTGGTATTGGTTATCGGATATTAGCAGATAGCCTACTTAAAGCCAGCGTATTGACATCGGTATTGGAACAAAAAAAGCTGGATCAGTGCATCCCTATTTTCAAATATCCTGAAAATAAAATGAAAATTACA
This sequence comes from Boleophthalmus pectinirostris, assembly GCF_026225935.1. Lineage (NCBI taxonomy): Eukaryota > Metazoa > Chordata > Actinopteri > Gobiiformes > Gobiidae > Boleophthalmus > Boleophthalmus pectinirostris. The sequence goes on from NW_026571070.1 coordinate 14,605,970, forward strand.
AGCCACCAGAATACCCAAGTAGTTTTATTTACAGACCTGTTTTGACATATGACATTCAGATAATGTGATAGGTCAATGGCCTCGAAGGCTTAAGTCTCAGAGCTCAGAAAACCACATGTAAACACTGATTCAGAGCTTGTCACATCGATACTAATCACCAGAAGTCTAACTAATGTCCGTTAATTGTTTTTCTCTAACCTCCGCTTGTACCGCAACACAAATTGAAAGCAGAAAGGTTAAGGGTTGCGACCTTTGGCATGTTGGAGTGTTCACTTCAAATGCAGGTTAATGAGCTAGGCGGCTAATGCTAAGCTAAAGTGGAGCGTATTATGATACAAGCGACGCAGGTCAAGCAAGGAACCCCAATTATCTCCTGTGTCATGAATGCTTAGGGAGATAGGAGTTTTTCAAGGTGTTTTCAAAAGTGACAATGAAAAAACAAAGGTCTGTATGGGAGGCTGTTGAACATATAAATTTATAAACAGGCCATCTCTGCCCTCTATTCAAATACACAATGAGCATAAATATTTGATCAGCGGAGGATTGGTGAAGTTGCTCAGGGAGGTGTCTGTCCTTGCATGTTGATGGCGAAGACGAGAAGGCGGAGAAGAAGAAAAAAAACAAAAAGATAAATGCAGTAAAAGCAGGAATAAAAAAAGGCTTTTTAAAGGTCCTATATTACACAAAATTGACTCTTGTGAGCTTTTAAACCATGTTAGTATGTTGTTACCTCATCAAAAACACACCCGGAGTTATGCTTTGTTTCATTCACATGTTTAGGTAATCAAGTTAGGAGCTACCTTTTAGCTTTTGTTCAGTAGAAATGGGAAATTCCAGGGCTGAAGTGAACCAAAAGATTCTAGTGAAGGTGTTTGGAGTTTAAAACCACAACGAAGCACTTCTTGTGCAGTATTACCACATGACATTACAAGGTGGAACAGAGGGTTTTCCATTTGAGAGAAGAACTCAGCCTAAATATGCAAAATCGTTTGGCTGTGAGGTGAGAATGCTAGACACTCTTTGCCCGTGTCATTGCTTAAAACAGACTCGATACAGGATAATTTATTTACTTTTTTAATTATTTATTTTTTTACATTACATGAATGATTTAACCAAAGCTATGGAGCACTAGGTGAACTATTTGCAGTGATAACAAGGAAAGAAAAAGGAATTGCAAGCTGGCAAACATATTGTTAAAACATAGACCTATTACTAGAAGCTCAAATATCAGCACAGATACTGAAAATACTGGTAAAGCTGATATCCTGGTTGGACCTTTAATTAATGTATGTAATAAGAATAGTTACAGGCTGATTTGGGCCTAGAATGTCTCATAATGTGTGAACTTTTTAAAGTCAGTTCAGTAGTTATTTGAAATATAAATTGCATAACACAACTGGATCTCTTGTGTAATAAGTGAAAATTTTTTTAAAGGAAACAACTGTCCCCTACACTGTTATCGGGTATTAGGTAAATGGCAAATACTGATATTACAGCTGAGAATGCTGAATCTGTAAAAGTAAGTTTTTTTTGGTAATGTTAAAGGTGCATTGTGTACATTTTCCCGTCGAGGGTCCAGCAAATGCTTTTCTTCATGGAGATATTATTGCTTTGTCTGGAATGTTTGACTATCTTCATGGAGACCAAACCAGATCAAGTCACAGGTCAGATCTGTTATCTGTTTTTAGCTTTGTAAGGAGGAGCTGTTTAATGTCCTACTGTGGTACATTCCAGGCAGAGCAGTGACACATCCATTAGGGATATAACAATAACCGAAATATTGTGATATCATATCGTCAAAAGTCTCACAATAATATCATGGGCTGTCACAATATATCGAATTATAAGCTACTTTGCTTAAATGCGTTGTACTTTAGTAGAAACAGCTTATAAACATAAAGAACTACATGTCCTATGATTTATTTCAGCACAGACAACATGAAGAAATATGTTTTTACTTGAATTCTTGGGATTCTGACAGTAATAATTCACACAAAAGTCTTGTCAAGGTAGTTTAAATGCAAAAAAGTGTCCTAGAATTATATCTGCCACTCCAAAATATCCCAATAAATATCGTACGGTGAGATGCATATCGTGATAATATTGTACCGAGAGATTTGGATATCGTTACATCCCTAATATCCATAGAAACAAGCAGGTGATGGGCCCTCGATCAACAGACTGTAAAAGTAGTTATTTGATCCGAGTACCAAAACATAAATAAGATAAGTACATTTTGAATGTCATATTTTCCTTGTCTAAAATGGCCCCTGCAGCTTCAGCTAAATCTCACGAGGCAGATATTCTATTTTTAGTTTTGGTAAAAATGACCAAAATGTGACCTTTTTTCTGCTAATCCTCAGTCAGCTCGTTGTGTAGTGTGTGCTGAGTCTGGCTTCTGTGCTACGGCCTTTGGGTTACACTGTGGAGGAAGGAGGAAAAAAGAAGTCTGGAGGGTCACACAAAGTTTAGTAAACACAAGGTCCATCTATGACAAGAGGGCTATAGATTTTACCCAAGAAAGAGCCATTTCAACAGGCTGAATGAAATTAGACACGCAAAATGATAAGATAAAATTGATTATTTAGTGGTTTGAAACTGACTAATTGAATAACAGTTATTTTGTTCCATCTGTAGTGTTTTATGTTGCTTATAGCAGAAAAGAACTTGACTTTAACAGTACACCGTGTTACCGTCACCTCTTGTTTTTGTGGATACGTCATTGCTCTATCTAAAATGTTCCACAGTATGATATTAAACAAGTCTACCTTACATTTATTTAATTACAGGTCGTTTTACAGCTCAAAAATACCAAGAAAAATAGGAATCTTCATAGAGAAAAGCATTTGACGAACCCACCACCCAAAAAGTTACACAATGCACCTTTAAACCAAAGCCACAATATTTATTCTTCACTTTAAAGATGCAAATAAGGAAACATTGTAATCTTGTCAAAAGAGGTATACAATATGTAGAATTATCAATAATCTGAATGCTGATTTAGTATACTGTCTATAATCTCAAAATGCAGCAAAAACTTTTTTCATTTAAACTTCCAAATGCAGTAGCTATACAGTGATATTTCTAAATGTTTTGTGTAGTTTTACAGTCTCTTCTCATTCTATCTGATCCTTAAACCTCAGCTAATTTATTTAAAGTGGAATATAGTTAGAATATTTCCATTGTATTGTCAAAATATCTGATAATCGACTAGAGTTGTCAAAAGCATAAAAAATCAGATACTATTCGATACTAAAATTAGTATCAGAACTAGATACTAGATACTTTTAGAATGATCTTGAGCTGTATCAGAACAAGTATGAGAGCACAAAGACTAGTACACACCCATGGACCAGTACAGAAACAATGAAGGATTACACAGATATGAGGTCACATGGTCATATAAAAGAAAGTATGATTTAATGTTAAAAAAATCACATTCTATTGTCTGAATTTATTATCAGGGCATCAGAATCAGTATCAAGTCTATTCCTTAGTATCAAACAGCAACAACACAATTATCAAGACATTAAAAACAATACAATATAGGCTATACATACATTTTTATCAATTAATACTTTTTATAGAATGTTCCACAAATCAAATTACAAATCAGATCTGTGGAGAGTCGCCCCTATTCACTGAAGGAATTATTGTATTTTTGAGCAACAGAAGCACCCGAAATGAATAAATGCTCACTGGAAATGTTTAATGTCATACAGTTGAACATTTCAGGAAAAGCAATAACATCTCCATGGAGACAAGCATGCAGCAGACCCTCCACTAGAAAGCTGCGCAGTGCACCTTTAATATTTGACAGCAGACTGAAATATGAACTGTGAGCAAGTTTCTTTGATGAAATGTGATTTAACTTTTGAAATCTTGCATATGCTCACCGCAAGATTCACAAAGATTGACAAAATAGCTTAGTCACCCACTTCTCTTTTAACTTTCAAAATCACGCCCAGTCTACACGCTCACGTCACCAGGCGCGTAAGTTAGCGTGTGTCTGCGGTCCCCCTCTTCCTCTTTTATCACCACCAGACAGATCTACTGCAAGGAAACACGAAACTTTCAATGAACAACATCAAGCAAGCTGAATTCACATTACGATACACAAGTACTTTTTATTCTTCTGCAGCCTATAGCCTAAAGGTTTTCCCTATATTTAAAACATCTTTGCTTGAGCAAGAATTACTATTTGAATATTACAGGAAATAGTTACAGACAAATTCAGTAAAGGGCTGTACATTTTAAACTTTTAATTACCTACTTTTAAAGAAAATTTAACAATAGTTTTCAATTCCAAATAACAGTGAAATAAACTAAACAATGAAAAATTAATGACGTAACATTATTTTTGGTATCATTGTTTACAGGTCCTGTCTTTTGCAAAATGGATTCTTGGGAACTTTAAGACATGTTTTAATGTTCTTACCTCCTCAAAAACATACCTGGGGTTTTTTGGAGTGTTTTGTTTCACTGACACATGTTTGAGTAATCTTTTATTATTAGTCTGTCTACATCTCTAAAGCTCAAACTGCTCTGTTCCACCTTGTGATGTCATGTTTTCAAGTTAACAGCTACTTTTTACCTTGACTTCAGTAGATGTTTGCAGTTTCAGAGCTGAAATGATCAATTCTAGTGAAAGTGTATGGAGTTTAAAAACACAGTGTAGCACTTCCTGTTTTACATCATGACATCACAAAGTGGAATTTAGTGGAAGTGGAAATTAGCAGAACACGACATTATAACATCAGAAAATAGCATAATACGGTCCCTTTAAATAATGTTAACCAAGATGGCTGGTTACATTTTTTTCTGTGGTTTATGCAAAGTTATTGTTGATAAAACGAAATAGAAAATCACTCACACAATATACTTCTGATTTGATCTAAACTGAAAACGCATCTGTTGCCACGGGAGACATGCTCTGACGATTATTCATTGTTCTCAAATAAACACAGAGAAAACGGCTGTCTGAAAAATCATGTGACGCCAACCACAAGCTTCAACAAAGACATGACCGCAAAATGCAAAACTCCTCCCCCAAATGGAGCCCAGGAGAACCAATATACCCTATCGGTTACCATATCTAAACATGTAATACCTAAATCCACAAGTTTGGTCATTTAAATTATATAATGTTTTGTTACATGATTAAGACTTTTTACAGACTTCTGCAATGTTGAAATGCTAAGTTTTAATAACTGCTTTAACTCTGAAGTTTAAAGGTGCGCTGTGTAATCTTCCTGGCACGGGTCCAGCACCCACTTCTTTCTGTGGAGATTGCTTTCCCTGGAATGTACCACAGCATGGCATTAAAATCTGATCCCAGTAAAAACTTATGAAACACTTGTAACTGAACAATAATAATAACAAGCAGGCAGTGAATAGTCTGATTCATCAGCCAGTTTCACTTCATGGAAACTGTCTGACCTCGCAGCATTAGGATTCGTTCGCTCCACAGTAGGCAGGTACTTTTTTTATTTAATCAATCGCTGCTATTTGGTTGTGACCTATGTAATGCGCCACTAACGGGCCTAACTCCTATATATTAAGCTTTTCCCAAATCCCATAGGAAGAAGTACAATAACGTCTTTCCCCTTGATAACATTCACCAAACATTCTCTTTGTTCCGGCTTTAAAGCCTCGATCTCGGGAACTGTTGCCAACACAGAATGTATGGCTCTTCGCTGATTGGCTGATGTCTGGACTCACACTTACGGGGTTCTTGCAAACAGTCTAATGTATTCCGATTCCTGACCTAGTCGCTGGAGAGAAATGAAACTGAATGGAGGCACTAGGTGGCACCAGTCTGGCGGTGAACCCCTGCTACCAGAAATATTCCGCAATGCACCTTTAAGAATTTAACTTAATAATAAACCTAGATAAGTTGTAGCTAGAGATCTTTTTTATTTACTCAAGCCACATTTAAATGTTTTCCTATAAAATCCTATATATATACTTTGTGCATGTGTTAGTATAATTTATATATTTCTGACATGACCACAGCGAGTCTGTCGTTTCCTGTCTGGTCCCAAACAGAGCTCCCAAAATGCATCAGTGTAAGCGGGAATTAACGAAAACAGAAAAACGATCAGAGGATTAAGGATTTAAAAATACGATGGGCAACTGTGTCACTGTGTCAGAGTCCTCATCAAACCAATGAAGCCCTGTCCAGATGTCAACTGTGAGAGGAGGTTAGAATTGACTTTGCTTTGCCTGGAATGTCCCACAGTATGGCATTAAACGTATCTATTTCCACTGAGACGAACAGGTGACGCCATCAAGTTGCAGGTCAGGTCTGTGGAGATGCAACCCAGCTCACAAAGAATACATGTTTTTAAGAAGGAAAAAGTTGCTATTTTTTATCTATCACAAGATAAGCTCAATGCCGTACTGTGGAATTTTTCAGGCAAAGCAATAGCATCTCCATGGAGACGAGCGAGTAGCAGACCTTTGACCTGAAAAGTTATACAGTGCACCTTTACCTACAGTTACATAAAAAAATATTCATATCACCATATCATCTTGCAATCTTCAACAAAGCATATTATTTGTATTGTTTTATTTATTATATTATTATTTATTATGGAGCCTTAATTAAAACAGGATTAAATCTAAAATGAATTTCTACTATATTTGTGCACAGAGTAAGAAAAGTAAGAACAATGGAGGCAGAATGACAAAGCAGCAGGATAGGTAATCCTCGGGGTAAATATTTAACAAGTTCAGCAATTACAGAGAGGGCACCGACCGAGCCTGGGAGAGGAGGGGCTGCAGGCCAAAGCTGTCAACACACTCAGACATACAACAGATATGGAGCTCAAGACACGAGCAATGAGAAAACCCAAGACCAAAATATGATGAAAATACTGTAAAACATGACCTGAAATTTAACAAAAAAAAGATGGACATAAAAATGATTTTAACTCTTTTGAACTTTAAATAGGAATGGCTTAGGTTGATCTGTCACATACACATAGACTCTACTGTATATTTCTATTGCATTTTACTTTTACTTGTACATATACATTTGAATAATTATGCCTTATTTGTTTCTCTTTGTTATTAGAATATATTGCAGTCTGTGAGCTACTGTGTTCAAGTAATTTCCCTTGTGGATCAATAAAGTTTGTCTAAGTCGAAGTATAAATATAGTCTATGGGCTCATGTAGCATAGGGTAAATTAAAGAGAATAGAAATGCATTTGTCATATGTAAGCAAAATAGAAAACTGAACGCCCATCACTAAATAATAATTATGAAACAATGTGTTTAAAAAAAAATTGCAGCAGGTTGTAACAGCAAAACATGTCATTAAAAAGTGGTCAAATATGAGTGTGGATTTGGTCAGAAAATGACCAAATCGATCAGTATAACACAGGACTGAACCCGGACTAAATCAGATCTAAATCAGGTCTAAACCAGGACTGAACTAGGACTAAACCAATATACAGTATAACAAAACTCATATCTATATTGTTACATAACTATATACAGTAGATGTATCCATAGCAACATGATCTGGTTTATTATTGTGGTTTTATAGAGGGTTTCAAAAGATAAGGAACAGATAATTTACTGAGAAATTTGTTATCACCAGGTACTATATGCAGTTAATGCAGTCAGCCTAAGAAAGTAAAATAACTTATTTGCCAAAGGTTATCAAAAGTGTCAAAAGATCAGATACTAATCAATGCTAAAACCAGTACTGAAAATAGATACTCAATTTAACAAGTATTGATAATGAAAAATATCCATGAACATGAATAAATCTGAGGTTTTTTGAACAGTTTTAGAGTAATCTTGAAACACAAGGGAAATCATTATAATAACAAAGAGCAACAACATAAATGGTAAAGATAAAGTCAAAATAAGTAGCAAAAATAACAGACCGGTGTCAAAAAAGGCATAATTATATAAATGTGAATATATAAGTAAAAATAAAATATTGAAATATAGTAAAACAAATATATATCTTAAAGAAAGCAGTATTATTTGTGCAGAAAATTACATTCTATTGTCTAAGTGGTTTTTTTTTTTTTTTTTGTTTATTCATCATTGTGATATCGAAATTGGTATAGAGTATTGAGAGTTTTCATTGCTATTGAAATTGAGTTTGAAACTGTATTCACATGACAACACTATTAAACTCAGCTGCTAAAATGAACCGTTAATGAAACTTAATTATATTTGTGCTTGTTAAACGTTGTTTTATTCTTGGCCCTTACACAAAGAGCTGTATGGCGCCGCATGCACTGGGCCCTGAGGCTGTATTTGCATATAGTGCCATAGGTACACACTCCGCTAAAACCCGCCCTCCGCAGAGTCACGCAACAACTGACAAAATTTAAGGATGCTCTTTTAAAAACACCCACTATACTCTCACTCAACGCATACTCGGTTTTAAACTTTCCTGGTGGAGGCTTCATCAAATGCTTTTCTCCATAGAGATGTTAATGCTTTGTCAGAAATGTTTCACAGTGTGGCTTTAAAACTTCCTATCATCATGGACTCCAAACCAGGTGAAGTTGCAGGTCAAATCTGTGGAAAGGCAACCCTGCTCATAGTCAGAATGCCATTTTTATTTCAGCAATAACGCTATCTGTAAGTGAATAAATGCCGGGTAGAGTATGCATGTTTAATGTCATATTGTGGAACATTCAAGGCAGAGCAATGAAGAAACAAGAAGGTGACAGACCCTCAACCAAAAAGTTGCATAATGTACCTTTAAGTTTAACAATATATGCAGAAGTTAACACCGAACCTGTCTACTGTAGCTCTACTGTACAAGCTGGAGTCAAGAGATCCCCCTGCTATTTGACTTCTTATAGTCCTCCTAGTGGACAATGTAAAGAACAACAGGCTGATCACAAAGACATGTCTGTTAATACATGCAAGCAGATAGATAAGATGTATATTTATGAACACACAGTCAGTCAGTTAGATTAAATTTGGATAAATTAATAGTAAGAATACAATATGGTCCAAAACTAGTTCTGCTTACGGTAAACATTATGGCAAATCTGTATTACTTGGCTCATCTTTGAATTCACAATTTCTTCTATACTACCAAAACAGACTTTTATAGAAAGCATAGGGAAATATATTTATAGTTTATTGCTATTTTGAGACGTTTTCAAAGCCACTGTAGATTAGAAAAGTGTCTTTGCTTTATGTTTGAATGGTAGAGCAAGCCAAGCCATGGCATATGAGATTAATTCTTTGTATTTTTCATGACAACATTTTGTAATAGAGTTTGGTAATACTTGAAATCACAAATATAAATTCAATTGCACAGCCTTATTCAAACACAGAAACAACCAGGGTGAAAACTTGTTTCTTACCTTATCTTAAATATATTTTTGACATATTTTAAATATATTTTTTTTTCCAGTGATCAAGAAATACTTAAATTAAAATGATAAAATGTAGGAGTAGGTAGCAGTGGAGGGTTGATCATACTATGGAAGACTATATACAGTGTAAATTAGAAAGAATAGAAATGCATTTGTTTGTAAGTAAAATATGTAAAATAATAATTATGCAACAATATATAAAAATAAAAAGTTGCAGCAGGTTGTAAGAGCGAAACATGTAACAAAAAACCCACAAAACTTGTTGCTTATCTTAAATATATCTGTGAGATTTCCAGTGGTCAGAAAATACTTAAATTAAAAGATAAAACGCAGGAGTAGGAAAGCAGTGGAGCGTAGATCACAGATGTATACAGACCAAAATCCCTCATGCCCTGCTCTAATTAATCTCATTACGCTCGGCATCAAAGGAGAGCTAAGATGGTCACCACAACCACTGACAAAATCCAACAGTAACGCATGGCAAATACACTTTTACCTGGACTTTGTGGAACAGAAACTTATATACCAGCATATATAAGGCAGATTTTAAGATATTTACAGATCAAATGTGCTGCTAATTCTGCATAATGCGCTGTTATGCTTCAAAATAATAGACAGTAGTAGGAGAAATTTGGTAAAAGCCAAATAAAACATAGTAAGTAAGCTATATGATTTGAAGTTTGTAGAGCTTAGCTAGATAAACACCTGTACTTACTACTACTTGCGTAACCACTATTGCTGCTTCTGTACTACTACTACTGCTACTACTGTATATATATGTAGATACAGAGTAGATATAAACAGCTAGTACAACAAACCTAGTATAGACCTTTAGTAAGTAAATAATGCCTTTAAAAAGTTGTCAGAAAAGAAACATGCACTGAAATTAAATACTAAAAGTAGTAGTAGTAGTAGTAGTAGTAGTAGTAGTAGTAGTAGTAGTAGTAGTAGTAGTAGTAGTAGTAGTAGTAGAAATAGTAGTAAAAGTTAAATTTGTTTTGTCAAAATATTATCAGCAGTCTATCTATGAACAGTTTATTATCATTTATTATTTGTTTTCATAATCACAGGTTATTCTGGGCACTCCCCCTTCACCAACAGTCCTGTCCCCTGCGTGATTCTTTATCCAAGAGAACTCACTGTTAATACGACTGCTTATAGGTCATAGGCTACAAGTTTGCGTGCTCTGAGTGCTGACTAAGCTAAACTGGACTAAACCTCAAGTACAGATAGTTGCTACGAAGTTTACAAAGAATGGTAAAAGAAGTGTGAAGAATAATAAAGAGATCGTAAGAGATTGGAATGCAAAGACTTATAAAACGTGAAGAAAATATCAAAATTTGCATTACATTTGCATTATAAGTTGTAATTAAGACAACATTAATATTGTGCTTTCTGTAATTGACTTCCCTGGGGACAAAGTAAACAGTTTCTCAAAAATTTCACACGTTTTCCAAATTGAGAAAAATTCGATCCACAAGATAAATGCCTTTGTGTCTTTTCAAATTAAGCATCCAGCTGTGTAATTACAGTGACAGCTATCGTTAATGCAAAATTTCACAAGTGGCAAGTGAGGAAAATTTGCAGTGTTCTGAAAAGTAATGTAAAATCTACCTTATAATTAATACAAATGTAATAAAAAGAGCTTTAAATTGTCAGATGTGTGAGAAAACTGTTATAGGTGAAAAAGGTTAACAGCTAAAAGAAATTAGTCAAAATGCAATGCAGCTGTGTAATATATGAGGAGCATGTGTAAAAGTTTCAAAGATAACTCAAGACAGAAAGAAACCAAGCTAATAAAAATGTTTTAAAATGAAATTAAAAAGCAAAATATATTATTTCTAATAGAAAAGTATATGGTGGTGCAGTGTGTTGAGGCTTTTTGAGAGATATTAAAACAATAAGCGCACAAATGAAGCCAAGATCAGAAGAAAAAAATATCAATCAAAATCAATAAGCGACAAAATAAAAATTATCAAAATATTTTCAGGTTTTAAAATGAAATAAAAGTGAAGTAGCACATAGCTGTTTTCCATGGGATACTAAAACAATGTAAAGCTGCTTCTGTAATTACTACAACTACTACTACTACTATTACAATTACTCCTACTGCTACAACTACTATCACCAGTACTTCTATTTTTTTTTATTTTAAAGTTTCTGATCTTAAAATTAAAGAAAAGCGCAATATAGATGAATTATAAGAGCAAAGCATAAGATGTTGTAGCGCATAACATGTTTTCCATGGGACATTAAAACAACTTAAAGCAATCAAAACCAAGAGAAATTGTAAAAATTTAAATAGATACGTGGCAAAATTTTAAAATAGATAAAAGTATATGAGTATTTTTGTGGTCCTACCTTGGAAGAAGCTCTTGACGCGGAGGTAGGACACAGCCAGCCGGAGCACGGAGAGTTTGTCCAGTTTGGAGATGACGTCCGGGGGGAAGGGGAGCAGGTTGGCCAGGCGGTCCAGCTCTGCGTTCAGCCTGTCCCTGTGTCTCTTCGAAGGATTGGTCTTCTCATTGGCAGACGAAGGCTTCCTAATAATAATAATAACGATAATTTAATATAATGAAAGCGGTAGAAACACAGTGAGATGAGAGGAGAGGGTTAATAAAAGTTGGCACAGAGGATTTGCGAGCTTTAATGGGTAATTCTCTCACTACACACTGAGCATTTACAGTTGGAAATGCTTCAAGAAAGTGTAAGCCATTTAATTGTTTACCTTATTGGGGCTACTGTTAATGGTGAAGTTGTTTTATTCAAGTTAAACACAAAGTTACCAGCGAAATCATTTCAAAATAAAATCCGTTTTGCTCTATGACTTACTGTCGATGTCAAGGTCTGCCTAATATTTTTTTTTCTTTTTTTAATAAATTTAACTTTTCTTACATGCAATTTCTATTATTATATTCAATATCTCAGTAATTTATTGTCTGGTTGGTGTACTGTTTTTTTAAGATGTCCGTTCAGTGTAGAGGAAAGTCAAACCACAGAAACACATGATCGAATAAACCACATTTTCAGCTCTCTACTTCCAAATGTAGCCCAGTGAGTTCATGTTTGTTAACACATTTTGAAAACTTTGATCAACACAAAAGAAATTGAAAGTAACATACTACACTATAAAAGCAAATTTTCAGTTTCAGTTAATAATAATAACATAAACTATAAATGTACAGGTTAGTAAGTTAATAAGTTGCACCATTTGTAGTTTAAATAGTACCACTGATCTGGGTTAAGTCTTATCAAAAAAGTTTTTCTCACGGTTTAGTCAACTAACAATTTCCTTATATTTTCTTATGTTTAAAATGCACACAAATATAGGGTTAATATCTGAAATTATATCAAGCCAAGAATACAAGCAAACTTCAGCGCGTCTCCTAACATGTGTCACTATCTACTTTCAAATTATTGATCCGATGGGACTTTAGTTACGCCAAAAAAGCTTTGTTAAAATGCAGCTTGCCTTTACCGGATCTAATAAACCCAATGCTGTCCAAATTTTAAAATACGTTTGACTGACAAAATAATATGCAAAACAGGGGACGATTTCAAAAAGTTGCAAGCAATTTGTTACTGATAAAACTGAACTGGCAAAGTTAGGGGAACTCACAAGCGTGGAAATCCACAAGTTCTAACAAACCACAAAGTAGTTTTATTGAAAAGTGTAACGAAGTAAGTTATGATTACATTAAATCAAAAGTCAATGGCATTAGAAAGAACAGTTGCATCGAGGAAACTACGGGGAATCAACTTGTCATGGTGTGATAATAATGCAAACACTTATACTTCTAAAAAAAAACAAAAAACAGATTTCGAATGATTCTTTAAGCTGTATTCACATAGGCAAGAAAAGTCCATAATAACTGGTCCTTACACATTCAGCAAATAGATATTTACTATACAAATACTACAACTATTGAGTTACATTGTTAGATCATATAGTATAGACTAAACTACAGAAACTTAATATTGTGACAAGTGACAATCATGCATGCAAATTGGATAATTATTTTTTTTTAAAAAGCAAATTTCTAATGACAGCAGACTTAAATTTATAATTGCAGGCAAGAAAAGTCAAAAATAACTTGTCGTAAAACATTAAGAAGAGACACTTTGCAACTATTACACTGAGTGACGTTATTAGTGTATATACTGTAGTTAGTTAGAGTTGCATTAACAAGTATCTTAACTGTTTTTGGATGGGCTTCCTCCGCTTCCTGCCCGCGTACATGCAGTCTCCAGGAGGGATCATGATGGTTCGGCGCTCCGTGGAGGTAACAGGTGCGCTGTGAAGAAGACAGAACTTTACATGGGACGAAAACAACGTGGAGACTACAGTACACTGCTTGATAAAGTTTAAGATAAGGCATGCATGGATAAAGGCAATTTGTAACTATAAACTCATATAAAAATTGTACTGGAGTAGATTGTCAACTGCTTCTATAGGCATTAGCACACTTCATACACTTTGAGTAAGATCAAATTAATATATTTATCTAAAAAAAACATTAGGATCATAGTACTGAAGTATAAATATAATAAAAAGTGCTCAGAACTTGATAACAGTTGCATAATAAAGTGACAGTCCTGGTTTTAGACATGCATGGACTTACTGTACACTAAGGTAATAGCAACACAGATACAAATTAATCAAAGACTAGCAAAAATATTAAAATAATCCAGTCATGATCAGGGATAAAAGTCAAGATAAAATCATATTAAGAAAATGTAGTCCAACAAAAATGAGTAAAGGTAAAAGTACTGACCCAAACGCAGGGTTACTGTGAGTTAATTCCAGTATAGAGCTGTATGAGGAGTCATTCACTTAAAAAAAGAGCCGCGTGTCCGAGGATGCACTGAGTGGACTGTGCCAAAGGATAAATCCAGTAGAAATCAAATAACAGGTCCGGTGTCTGCATGCGCGTTTGTTTTGATCAGCTGTGAAGTGCGAGGGGCAGATGTGGGCTTCTGATGCTTTATACCCAATTGAGTCGCCTTCTTCACTTCCTCGCGTTTCAGGTGGTGGATTCCTCTGAATGACATGTCGAGCTCTTCGCACGCAACTCTGCCTCACAAACAGCGCGCGGCCGGCAGCAGCACACACACCGGAGCGCGCGCAAGCTCACGACGCATTCAGGGGAGGTGCACGGGTGGGAATTCAGACGACTACGCGCGTTAAAAGTTAAAACATTAAAAGTCTCTAGAGAAATAACGTGCAGAAGAAATGCAACGTTTATAACTTTATGACAACAGGAAATTGCAGTTTCTATGACAAAGAACGGTAATAAAGTCTAACTCTTTAGGCTAAATTTGAAAGCTGCATTCACGACGATTCAACAATGCTGCTATTAAAGAACCAGTAATGTAATAAAAATGTATTACCACAAGTCGCTTTCTTTGGTAATCATGCTAATATCAATAGATTTCAGAATGATAAGAAATTAAGATCGTTGCCACAGCGATTAACAATTTAAAACAAAAATAGTATAGGCTTAGCTTTTGAAAGGGAAAAAGTCCTCAAAATGTTGCATAGAGCCAGAAAACTGAAACCCAAAGCCTAGGCTATAAAATTTTGCATATAATTGACAATTTAGTTTGGAACTTGAGGTCTATGAGTGTAAGTGGGCGTAAAAGTAGTTTTATGTAATGCAGACTGTTAAAGACACCACGTGCCAAACATGCGTAATGGCAAAGATCAAAATAACAACAAGACTATAAATAACCAGATACATCTTGATTAGATCGAGAGAAATATTCTTGGTGCGTCGCGCTTTTTACGGACTCGTTGAACGCAGCGCTAGCCCAACCCGACCCGAGCCCACAGAGGCGCACAGTCCACACACACAAGAAGGAGGGATCTCACGCGAAGGGCAGCAGACGCACACAAACATCCCCGCGCTCACAGCCAGGCAATCCTCGGTCTCCGGCGCGCGAGGACCGGAGGGCTTCCCCTGCGTCACACGGACCAATATTGCCAATTTTACTACAAAAACAGACTGCGGGCGAACACGGCGGAGCACTGGACGTGGTCGGGTCGTGTAGGGTCACTGCGCTCTTTGTGGATGTAGTTTGAAACGGACGATTTTGGATAGACGCGTGTTTATGGTTCGGATATTGACTCGAAAAAAGGCAGACTGGATGCGTAAAGCTGCGCGTAAAACAGCTCACTTTCTGATTACTAGGACAAATGTTTGTTTAGCTTGATTATGCAATGTGCTTTTAATTAACAACGCTATTTTCCACAATACGCCACTCAACTGTGTCCTATTATGACAGTCAAGTTGAACAATAGTCTTATAAATACTTAGTTTGTGTCTGAATACGTTTATAGTATAGCCTATTCTAAACAAGTGAATAGTCTTAATCCCTTTACAGAAGGTGAGGTAATGTATAGTATGCTGGCCTACTATTGGAGATATAAATAGAAATGTTGGGCTGCAGCTGGAGCTTGTGCCACGCGTAGCCGCTCTCACCATAACCACATTAAAGAATGTTTTACAGCAGCACTTTCCAAAGCTTTTGTGTTTATCAAGGCCAGAGTTGTTTATCTGTGCGTGTTCATTTCCTTTTGGGTTATACTGTATGTGTATTTTGTAAAATGTGATGTAATTTAATAAAGTGGTAAAACAATGATGGTCGCTTTGTGTTATGGCCATTGTACCGCTCCCTGGTGTTCAAATATGGCTATACATTTGCAGATCAGGTTTCAAAGTATAACATAAGCCACTGAATATCTGAGAAATTGTATAGATTAAAAGCGAGCATTTAAAGTGATTAGAGTTATGAGTCACTTATAGGTGCATTGTGTAATAATAACAAACAGCCTACAATTGTAAAAAACAAATGAACAAACAAAAATCTTTAAAGGTGCATTGTGTAATAACAATAAATAGCCTAGAATTGTAAAAAACAAACAAACAGACAAAAAACTTTAAAGCTGCATTGTGTAATAACAACAGCCTGGAAAATAAAAAACAAACAAACAAAAAAACTTTAAAGCTGCATTGTATAATAACAACAGCCTGGAATAGTAAAAAACAAACAAACAAAAAAACTTTAAAGCTGCATTGTATAATAACAATAAAGAGCTTAGAATTGTAAAAAACAAACAAACAAACAAAAAACTGTAAAGGAGCACTGTGTAATAACAACAAACAGCCTAGAATTGTAAACAAACAAACAAACAAAAATTGTTGGTGCATTGTGCAACTAGTGGAGGGCCCCTCAAATGCTTTTCTCCATTGAGATGTTATTGCTTTATTTAGGATGTTCCATAGTATTTGTGGTATTAAACATTTCTGTCTTCATGGAGACCAAACCAGACTGTTACAGATCGGATCTGTGGAGAAGCAACCCCGCTCACAGTCAGAATGCTTGTTTTTCTAGGTATCTTTTAGCCATAAGTACCTGTTATTTAATAAATGTAAGATAGCAGTGTTTAATGTCATACTGTGGAACATTCCAGGCAGAGCAATGACATAAATAGAAACAAGAAGGTGACAGACCCCCCAACCAAAAAGTTACATAGGCCTATTGCACATTTAAGTAATAATACTATCAAAAATGTCAAAAAGGGGACAAATATTCAGACTGTTACTATAAAATATAATTTAATATGAATATAAAATCACTATTGTGTTACTCTCATGTATTATTGAGTTACAGGGAAGTTTTATTCAATACTCTGTCTGTCACTGGCACTGTATTATTACAGACAGGTGGAGGAGGGCACGGGGAGGTCTTTAGGTCCCGTTAACACTGTCAGGAGCGGCCATTAAAGCCACGGGGAGGTTTGGTATCAATGTAAATCCACCAGCAACACTATCTGAGCTGCTCCAGATTAGCCTGAGCTTATGGCGTGATTTACGACGCAGGAGCAAGCTTCTCACGCAACCCAATCTGTGACATATGTGTGCACAGGTCTGTCTTCATAACAAAGGGATTATAAGAGTTTACAGGTTATCAGGTAAAAAATGTATATTATAAGAAAGAATGTGATAAGCACATGATATTTATTCTGTCTGACATTTGGAGGTAAATTGTTCATTCTAATTAAAGTGCTCATATTACACTATTTTCTGATCTATGTTATAATGTTGTTTCATCATCACAAACAAGCCTGGAGTTGTGTTTTGTTTCACTCATGCTTCTTTAACACACAAATCCTGAATATTTAGAAATTCTTTCAAATGGAAAACACTCCTTGTGATACCCTGTGATGTCATGTGGTAATACAGGAAGTGCACAACTGTGTTTTTAAACTCCATACACCTTCACTAGAATCATTTGGATAATTTCAGCAACGTTATCTCTATGAAACAAAATGTAAACTATAGGCTATAGCTGTTGACTTTAAAACTACTGCTTCGTGACATCACAAGGTGGAACTGAGCATTTTGAGCAGAGAAAACAAAAAAAATGTGGCTGTTTGCTGCAGGCGTTCCAGTCAGTTGGCGCAAGTAGTGGATGCTCTTGGAAAAAGGATCAAAACTTTAAACACAACAGAATCCAGGCACCCCAAAGAAGTAAAAATCACACAAGGAAAAATGTATAATTAAAAGGCCTTTATTTAGATGGCCAAAGCCAACATGTTTTGACCCAAGTGGTCTTCATCAGGCCTTAGAGCGAGCATTTTGAGAATTTGGAAATGTAGACAAAGTACTATTAAAGAATCACTCAAAGATGAAGGAAGCAAAACACAACTCCAGGTATGTTTTGATGAGGTAACAACATTTCAACACGGCTTAATACTCACAAGAGTTAATTAAGAGCAAGAGTATGGGCATTAGTTTAGGGTGTAGCCTACATCCAATTATTATAATAGCAGTGACAAATAATAATGATGATAATTATGATCTACTGGATTTATATAAGTGCCTTTAAAGACACCCAAAGCTCTTTACTGTGTATTATTCATTCACTCCATAAGGTAAGATACTTTTGTAGCCACAGTTGCCATGGGGCAGACGGAGAAAAGAGAGGCCACCACCACTCACACATTCATACTAGGCGAGGTTTGTGAAGTGTCTTGCCAACAGAGAAAGTGCTGGCAACGAAGTAACATCAATTAAAGAGAAAGTCTCAATTCTAATGCAAAGAAATCCACATCGGTGACATATTTCTAAGCCTGTATACATTCTGTTTTTTGATTAATTAATGCTATTTATGCTGATTTTTTTTTCTTTTTTTCTTGATAGCAATGTAATAGTATTTCTTCAATCTAATAACAAAAGTACTATAGTATTTGCAGTGGCTGATTACGGCTATGTAGTATTTGGAAGTATAACAATAATTCATATCACTCATCTATGTACCAAATCTCAAATATGTTCATGTACATATCCCTGTTTTTGTTATTGTTTCTGAATTTTGTTGTACCCTGCTCAATCAAATAAAATGGAGGATTAAAGGAATAAAGGATTGTAATAGATTGTCTCCCGTAGCAACTCTTTTCTTACCTCCAGGCTCAGAACAGACTTGAGTAAAATTACTTGCAAATGGCCTTGTCTTTAAATACAGATTTTAATGAGCTCTTTATATAAATACGTAGTCTAGACTCTTCCACTAACCCTGTAATAATGAGAGTAGAGGAAATGAGTCATACACAGAGGAGCAGGTGCCACAGTGAACAGCTCTTATTGATTAGTGTTCATTATGGTACGGTTTCTGGAGACGAGAGTCACTGCGGCACGAAGGGACATTTATAATACATGACAAAATCAATGCAATGTGGAAGTTTACTGTATATATGACACATGGATTTAAAACTGAGTCAGTCTCCATCATTCAGTATGCATGATTTGTTTTATGTAGAAACTAATTTAAAGCAATCAAAGAAATTTCAAATACTTGTACATTAAAGGCTCATATTAGACAATTTTTTTGATCTGTTATAAAGCGTTTTCCTCATCAAAAACATACCTGGAGTTGTGTTTTGTTTCTGTCACACACGTTTAACACACAAGCACTGCATATTTAGGCTGGGTTCTTCTTTCAGTGTTGTCATGTGATAATACAGGAAGTGCTCCACTGTGTTTTTAAACTCCATGCTCCTTCATCAGAATCATTTGGATGATTTCAGCCCTGGAATTGTCTGTCTTTAGTGAACAAAGGGTCAAAGACTAATAATAAAGGATTACTCAAACATGTGAATGAAACAAAACACAATTACAGGAGTGTAAAACTCAATTTTTGTACATTATAAGATGTTTAAAAGGCAATAGGATCAATTTCCACAAATGAAAAGACAACAAAGATGTCAAATAATGTTCACGCATTGAATGGTAGTGACTGATTGCTCACAACTCCCCCTGGTGGTTCACACGGTCAATTTTTGTATCTGTTATGTTACACACAGACTACTAAATTACTAAATTGCCAAATTATATATGTGATACTTGTGTTAACTTTGACCATTTTAAATATGAAATTGGAACCAAACAATATCAGTCTATCCCATATTAACTTGTAATTCTTTATTCTGTCCATAAGAAGTGTCTGCATGAGTTCTCTAAGTGTGATCAGGAGGACGTAGCTGCCCCATGCACAGACGAGGGTGGAGGGTTCTGTGTCTGATCTTTGCAGTACAAGTATAATCCATCACAGACGAGCTGTTAATTCAAAAAGATCGTCTGAAGAGGTCTCTTTGGGACAGAGTGCACAGCTGTATTCACCCTGTAGGACCTGCACACTGCCCCTTTCGTTTTAGTCCAACAAATCAATCCATAGTACTTTAAATAATTGATTTAACAAGCAGGTAATTTTTTTAAATGGAAATTATCTGTGTATACAGGAATAAAGTTTTCTGCCATTTCAGGTCAACATTAAATGTATTATTTTAAAGGTCATTTAAAGTCACAATCGGGAAGTGGGGACTTGCAAGTCGTGACTTGGACTCGAGTCAGACTTGAGTCACTATTTTTAGGACTTGAGACTTGACTTGATGAAATGGACTAAGACTTGGGACTCGACTTGGACTTTAAGGTCAGTGACTTGGGACTTGACTCAGACTTGAGGCCTCTGACTTCAGAAGACTTGAGAAGCACTATTAAATCTGAATTCTTTCTGTTCTGACTGTAATGAGTCACACCAAAATCTGGTCAAGACATTTAAAAAGGAAAAAATAACTAAATTAATTTCAAGAACTCTTGTATACTCTATAAATACTCATATACCATGACTTTTTGAAAAGTACAATTTAGTTTAAAATTCATATAAATTGCAAAAATCTAAGAGCTACTTTGGTTTAAAGACTTGAAAAGACTTGAAGCTCAAAGCAGATGACTTGGACTTGACTTGGACTTATGGGCCAGTGACTCGAGACTTGACTTAGACTTGCCTGTATTTGACTTGGGACTTGACTCGGACTTGAGGTCATAGACTTGAGACTTACTTGAGACTTACAAAACATCGACTTGGTCCCACCTCTGGTCACAAAACACAAAACTGATTCTTGTGAGCCTTGTCAAAAAACATACTCAGAGTTGTGCTTTATTTCATTCACACATTCCTCCATTATAAATCTAAATAAATTATTTCTCTAATAAGATGAAAGTCTGCAAACCACAACTATGGTTCTTCTATCAGTTTAAATGTTCTTGCAGAGTCTTTGTCTTTATCTCTGCTAAATGAGAAACCACATCCACCCAACACTGAGTCGCGAGTCATGCAATGCCAACTGCAAAAACGTACAGAAAACTATCAACAGATGAGCAGTTACTATGCTTCTCTGATGGTATCGATGTGGTGGCATTTTAGGTTCAGTTTGAGATTTTTTGTCACATTTTTGTCTCTAGCGTTGCATGTGTCTGTCAACATTTCCACTTTGAAGGATTATCTTTGCTGATGCTCGGGTTTATAGCTCTTCATGAGGTCAGTATGTGGCCAGTGGAGAGTTTATGGAGAGGTTAGTTTAGTAATGTTCTCCAAAATAAGAGGCAAATCTGCATGCCCTAGTTTTTCCATCTAGCTTCCTCTGTGTCTGTGTCTCTCTCTCTCTCTCCCCCTCTCTCTCTCCCTCTCTCTTTATTTCTCTTTCTATCTCTCTATCTCTCCTCCTCCCTCTCTATCACTCACTCTTTGATTTTCTCTTCCCTCTCTCTCTGACTCTCTCTCTCTCTCTGTCCTTCTCTCCTCTCTGTCACTCTCTCAACCTCACTCTTTCTTCTCTCCCTCTCTACCCCTCTCTCTCAGCTCCCTCTTTCTCCATCTCTGTCTCCCCCTGTCTATCTATCTTGCCTCCCCCCTCTCTATCGTTCACTCTCAGATTTTCTGTTTCTCACTCTCTGACTCTCTCTCTATCCTTCTCTCCTCTCTGTCTCTCTCTTTTTTCTCTCCCTCTCTACCCCTCACCCTCTGTCTCTCTCTCTGCTCTCTCTCTGTCTCCCCTTCAGTCTGTCTGTTGATCTCTCTTCTCTCTCTCCCTCCCTCCCTCTCTCTTCTTTCTCTCCCTCTCTATCTAGCTATCTCTCTATCTATCTCTCCTCCCCCTCTCTATTTTTCACCCTCTGATTTTCTCTTTCTCTCTCTCTGACTCTCTCTCTACCCTTCTCTCTCCTCTGTCACGCTCTCAGCCTCTCTTTTTTCTCTCCCTCTGTCTCTCCCTCACTGCTCCCTCTTTCTTCCTCTCTGTCTCCCTCTCAGTCTGTCTGTCTGTCTCTCTCACTCCCTCCCTCTCTCTTTCGCTTCCTCTATATAGCTATCTTTCCTCCCCCCTCTCTATCTCTCACTCTCTGATTTTCCCTTTTCCTCTCTCTCTGATTCTCTCTCTATCCTTCTCTCTCTTTCTGTCTCCCTCTCAGTCTTTCTGTCTATTTCTCTCTCCTCTCACTCTCTCCCTGTCACTCTTCTCTCTTTCCCTCTCCCTCCTCCCTCTCTCTCCCCTCTCTCTCCCTGTCTCTCTTCTCTCGTTCCCTCTCTCTCTGATTGTGTCCTTCTCTGTCACTCTCAGCTTCTCTCTTTTTTCTCTCCCTCTCTACCCCTCTGTCTCTCTCTCTCTCTCTCTCTGCTCCCTCTTTCTCCCTCTCAGTGTGTCTGTCTCTCTCTCCCCTCAGTCTCTCCCTGTCTCTCTTCTCTCTTTTTCTCTCTCTCTGACTTTCTCTCTGTCATTCTCTCCTCTCTGTCACTCTCTCAGTCTCTCTCTTTTCTCTCTCCCTCTGTCTCTCTTCTCTCTTTCCCTCTCTATCCTCCCTCTCTCTTTCATCTCTCTTGCTCAGTGAGTGAAACTGGGTAAACCCTTCACCCAGAAGTCATTGAGTCACTGTTAAAAGGATGGATGTTGACAGAGAAAAGCTGATCTGGGTCCAGGCAACAACTGTTTTGACAACTTTGTACAAACTGTTTGAAACAATTGTAATTTGTTTAAAAAATGTCGAGGTGAACGATTCTGGCATATTTACAAAACAATAAAGCCGTACCTGCTTGATACATGTGGCTTTCTGTAATTCTGTATTTATACTATGGCTAAAAATAGCTAAAGAAGTAACTTTTCAGGTAGAGAGTCGGCTACCTGCTTATCTCCATATAGATGTTATTGCTTAGACTGAAATGTTCCACAGTATAGTATTAAACTTAACTATCTTTATCAATTCAGCTGCAGGTGTTTTATTGTGAAAACAAAACATGAATAAAAACATGTATTCTTACTGTAACAGGGGTTGCCTCTCCACAGACCTGACCTATAACTTGGTCGTGCTGGTCTCCATAGAAATATACAAATGCCATGCTGTGAAACATTTGATGCAATAATATTCCATGGAGACAAGCAGGTGTCCTTCAAACATTCAAGAAAAAATCTGTGATCTGTCTCACTGTGATCCGTGTTCCAATCAGCATTAAAACTGCACTGTGTAACTTTTTTGGTTGGGGGTCCATCACCTGCTTGTTTCTATGGAGATGTCACTGCTCTGTCTGGAATGTTCCACAGTATGACACTAAACAGCTCTACCTTACATTTATTCAATTACAGGTGGTTTTATAGCTCAGAAATACCAAGAAAAACAGACTTGTAACTTGGTTTGATCTCCATGAAGATGCCATACTGTGAAGCATTCCAGAAAAAGCAATAACATCTCCATGGAAAAAAAGCATTTGACGGGCCCTCCATCAGAAAGGTTACACAATGCACCTTTAACAAACCTGTTCTTACACTTAACACTTTCATTTGTGCGACATAACTACCGTATTGACAGTTACAAACAATAAAACTATATTAGATTAAAACCTTATGTTGGGGAAAAAACTATCACAGGGGAAATTGAGTGAGTCAGTCCATTTGCCGCCCGCACGCCACAGAAACGCTAATAAATCCCAAATGTATTTTTTTCTTATAGCCTTGAATCTTGTACATAAGAGCATTCATACAGTCAGAAGTCTGAACTGACGGATGCTTTTCATTAAACACAGAATGAACTCTGTCGCCTGCATGTCTTCCAGCTCATGGTCATTTATTTATTATTTCAGTAGTAACTGACAACTCTTTGGTTGGTTTGCTTTGTGTGGTATAATGATCTACTAGTGCTGTACAATTGTGTGTCAGTAAAGTGTAAAAAAGGATGGGGAAAACTTGTATACTTGAGACTGCTTTCTCTATGCCTATGGTGTTAAAAGTGCACTGTGTAACTGTTCTGGTTCTGCTTGTCTCCATGGTGATGTTATTGCTTTGCCTGAGATGTTCCACGCTATGGCATTAAACAAATATATCCTGTAATTATTCAGTTAAAAGGGTTTCAAAAATTCCGTGAAAACATGCATTACTATTGTGAGCAGATTAACTTCTTCACAGATCTGACCTATAACTCGACCTGGTGATGTGACCTGCTTGTCTCCATGGAGATAATAAAAATAAATACAATACTGTAGATCATTTCAGGAAAAAAACAACATGGAGTCGCAGCGGTGGACCCTGTACCAGAAGAGTTACACAATGAATCTTTAGGAGTAACAGCTCGCTATTATGTTAGTGTGCTTCTTTGGATGGTATAATATCTGTACTTATTCCTGAATATGTAAAAAGTAGGAAAAAGAAGAAAGAAAAACAAAATCTCCTACATCTGAGATTGCTTGGTCTATGCCTTTTGCCTGTGGTGGTAATGTGGCAGCCCCTTCACCAGAAAAGTTACGTAGTGAGTCTCTCTTAAGTTAGTTTGCTTCTTTGCATAGTATAATCTCTCTACTCCACAATCATGAATCAATGAAGTGTAAAAAGTAAAGCGATAAGGAAAACTGAAGTTGTTATATCTGAGATTGCTTAGCCTGTGCCTGGTGTTAATGTGGCAGACCCTCCACCAGAAAAATGACACAGTGAAAATGAAATAACTGATTGTTATTATGTTAGTTATCTTTTTTGCACGATATAATCTCTGTACTGCAATCACGACTCAATGAAGAGTAAAAAAAAAGTAGTAGCAGTAAGTAAGTAAAGAAATAAGGAAAACAAAAGCTGTAATATCTGAGATTACTTGGTCTCTGCTTGGGGTGATCAGGGTGTTAGTGTGTCAAGGATTATGACGTGTGGTTGACAAGTTCAACCTCAATTTACAGCATCAAATAGGGAACCACTGCCATCTTATGGACGAACGTTGCAACTGCATCACTTAGTAACTTGTAATGGCCAAACCAATCCAGTGAATGTGAATTTTTTTTTGTCCTTGCAAGTAACCTATAAGTATAGAAGTCCCAAAGCTGTTGGATTAGTCTACAGATACTATCAAATAACTGAAAGGTTTCATTTGAATGAGTATAAAATAACCCTATAAGAGCTTGAAAAATAACTTTCACAATAATGAAAAGGCAGAAAACTGTAAGTAAATGAATTTGTTATTATTTATAATGGCAGATATGCAGAAACAAGCCATGCTCGGTGGAAAATGTCGCTCAGTGCACCTCCTCTTTATAAACACTATAAAAATACTGGCAAAATATTTCAACTTTATTACTTGTAATAAATGCTCTGAAACATCTCCTTGTCTCACGTCCAAAGACAGTTTAACTTTGAAAAAACAACATACTGCATCATGATTTTTATTTATTCATTACAGAGCAGTTACGACCAAGAGCCATCTGTTTACATAGTGGTTCATAAAAATCAGAACATAAAAAAGTCAAATTCATTGGAGTTTTACAAAAAATAGCCAGGTTAAAAATCCTCATCTCTCCTTCATCAGTGCACAATGATTCCCTATTTTAAAAGACCACACCTCAGTCATATTGGAGAATATTACTAAAAATTATTATTACTCTTGAAACTATCCTTCATATAGTATTTGTGCAATTCTCATGCTGTTTCTCACATTATTAGAATTAAAAATAAAATCTCTCTTATTTAGCAATGTAACAATTAATTTATGCATTCCCTTTGTAATATCCATAAGGCACTGGAACCTCCCTCTATGTCCCAACATAATAGCAAGATAATACAACATAGTCTAAAGCAGTAATTCTCAAAAGTACTTACTGCAAATTGCCCTTAATAATCCATGTATTATTCATTCATTCGTTTTTCAAAATGAAACCGAAAAATAAGAAACAAAAAAAAAAAAACAGTTTTCTTCCTTAATTGTCTCCAAAACCAAAATGAAAAAACAATTTGTTTTTTCAGTTTTCGATTTTGTGTTTAAATGAATAATGGAAAAAATGGATAACGGCTGTTTCCCGTTTACGTGACTTAAACTGCGATGTCGGACTGAACCAAGCACCAGGACTAAACCAGGTTTAAACCAGGTCTAAACCAGAACTGAACCAAAACTGAAAACTTAAAAAAAAAAATTTCATTTCGGTTTTGAAGACAAATAACGAAGAAAACTGTTGTTTTTTCATTTACTTATTTTTGGTTTTATTTTGGAAAACAAATGAACAAATGATACTCAAATTCTTAATGTACCACTTTTACAGATCTGAGCCTGTCTTTAAAGTATGATGTTGCTGTGTAAAGTTCGAATCATTAAAATTTTTTTCATTTAATCAGATATTATTAGAAATTTTCGGACAAAAAGTTAATTAAAATAAAGCCTTTTAAACTAAGTGAGTGATAGTTTTTCTTTTTCTCTCAATTAACAGTACCCTTTTTCATGAGCACCCTTAATTATGGATACCAGCAGCTTCCTGTCTCTGCTGTTTTGGAACTGTAAAACTTCCTTGATAAAAGTCTATGTTGTCCAATAGCACAGATCTCATTTACATTTTTATATAAATTTTCAGATTTTAATAGATTTCTTTAATCATGATTATCCCACCCCACAACAGCCATCCATTTTCTTCCACTTATCTTGGCCAGGTCATGAGGACAGCAGTCTAAGCAGACACTCCCAGACTTCCCTCACCCCAGACACTTCTTTCAGCTCCTCTAGTAGGACCCCACGGCGTTCCCAGGCCAGCCGAAAAATATATCCCCTCCAGCATGTCCATGGTCTTCCCAAAGGCCTCCTCCCATAGTTCTCTGCCCTATCCCACCACATTCAAGGTAATACATTTTGTACCATAGTTTAAGAATCACTGCTCTACGGAAACCAAACTTTTTTTTTTAGAATGTATTTTAAACACCTTTTTATTAAGACATTGTGTTCAGAAGGTCCCATTGTAATTACAGATCCACCTGCATATTTCCCTTTGCTCTAAGTACCTTTGGTGATTGGTCTTTTTGTGATTTCTGTGCTACCTTTTGTTGGATGAGCGAACCTGGTGTCTCATCCAGCCTGTTGGAGCTAAAATAAGACAACAACATAACAGAACATTTATTAGTGACTTTAAGCAAGATTTTAGGTCTATTTTAGCTTTGTTTGAAAACTCACATCGAGGCTCCGCAGCTTGTCTTGAGTTGCTGGCGCTGCTGCCGAAGGAGGACTGAAAGTTGTGGATGGTTTCTTGGAGGATCTGTCTTTCTCTGCCCTAAAACACCAGATATATTCAGGTTTAAAGTAATTAGTAAAATATTCACAAATGGAGAAGATGGCAGACAGGAGTTCTACAGTAAAACCAAAGAGGAGGAGGGGTACAAATATAGTAAAAAGACAACTGTTGGGTGCTGAATTTAAAGGTGAACATTTCTCATAGAGGGTGTCCACCTGCTTAAATCCATAGAGATTGCCTTTCCTGGAATGTTCCACACCATGGCATTAGACTTGTCTCTCTACATGGAAACAAGCAGGTGACACCATAAGACAAAGATATGGGCCAAATATACAAACCTGCACATTCCAAGGCATTATACAGCAATAAAAAACACATGTAATTATAAAAAAAGAGGCTATACAGTATATGTATTACACTTTACATGTTAAATGTGAAGTCTATCACTAACTTCACACAGCTACTGGAAAGTGTAGTAACTGTATAAAGAGCCAGGTATCTGTATGTACCTTCCCTGCGTTGAGCTCTGATATTGCAGCTAAAATTTGCTGCCGAGGCCCATCTGTTTTAATGCCCAGCTCCTTCAGATCTCCATCAGTCAGAGTCAGGAATGCCTCCATGTCCACCTAAACACACCAGAGGGATTAAACAAAACAAATCACTATTTTAATCTTAATGTAAAATAATACACTACCTCTTGTTCTTCAAATATAGGCTGGTACTTCTCCAGTGACAACTTCTTTAGGATACTCGACAGCTCATCTGAAAAAGGAAAAAACTTTACAGTCACAATGTTTAACATACAGAATCAGATCTGTGAAGAGGTAAGCCTGCTTAATGTAAAAAATACATATTTTTAGGGTGTTTTTGAGCTATATAAAAATGTAATTGAATAAAAATATGATATATAAGTACATATACTGCGAAAAAACATCTATGGTAGCACAGACCCCAGTGAAAAAGTTACCTAGTACACCAATGACACCTTAAGTATATCTTGTAATTTCTGGTAATTTCCTTGTGGAAATTAGTGATCCATGTAAAATGTAAATTATTTAGAATAACCAAGTGTATAGTCTTACCTTCATCAGTGATAGTGCCACTGCTAGAGCCCCCGCTGCTCTTAGAGCGTGGGTGGGAGGAGGCAGAGGACAGAGAGTCTCCAGGTCCAGTCGGAGGCTTCGGTGTGGGGGACGGAGATGGGGTGAGGGTGGGGGACGTGCTCTTGGAGGTGGAGGAGTTCCCAGACTGAGGCCTCTTCTTTAAATCTATTTTCTAACAAGGTTAAAACAAGATCAACAAAACAAGGAGTACAACTTTTTAATGGGTTTAATTTTAAACAAACATCAAATTTGCAATCAGTCAATAGTTATTTTGCTTATTGGTCCTGCAAGTATGAAGAGCTAAAATTAAGTTTTATTTAGGAAACCTTGCAGACTATTTCAATTTAAGAGCTCCCCATAGTCTGAAAATGAGATAAACAAAAAACTAGAAACTGAAAACTTTGGGCACTTTTGCACATAAACATATCGTCACTATTTTTAACCAGCTGTTTCTTTGTTTTGAGGTAATGGAAGGACATATTTACTTCATAATTTGTACTAAATAAAATGATTCAAATATGGATCACTTGTGCCACCATAGTTTCAGTATAGACCTGTGGGAGACACTGGAGACACAGTAACAAGATGACATACCCTCCTGGAGTGTGTGTCAGCGGTGACCATGTTGGGGTGGGCATGGATATCGGGCAGGTTGATGTTGGGGAGAGGAGCGGCGGAGGCTGTTATCTGGACCTGGTTCTGGTGTTTGTCTGGACTTTGAGGTTTCACTTCAATTAAACCGGCTGCTCTCTTCCTTTGGGCCGCAATTTGAGAGAGAACACTGTCTGCACTGCCCCCTGGTGGAAAAAAGGCAGGAGACGTAATTGAGAAGTGCTCCTTCCACGTTTTAATGTCTGTTCACCTTTACCAGTGTTAAAGCTGGGAAACCTGATTTTCACACCATGGAAGAAGGAATTTTCCTTTAAATTAGTCTGGCAATGACTTACAGACTTAAAAACTGCACAGGGCAGTTTCTGGAAATCTCAAATGTTTGTTCTGGCCTCTAAGCCTCCCTAAACACAATTTCAAAGGATTTTTTTCCAGAGAATTACTGAAACTGGCATAATTGATGCAAAATACAACTCCAGGTATGTTTTTCATGAAAGAGCAATATTCTAACACGGTTAAAATCTCAAAAATGTCTCATAATGTGTTCAGTAATGCATAATAGATAATGTGTTGAAAGGAAGACAGAAGGCAGTGATAAAGAAAGCAGAGCTGAGAGGAATTTTTGGGGAGTAACCGGGATGCACAGATTTGAACAGCTCATGTTGTATGTTTAGAAGATAAATTTATAGAAACAAGTTCATAATGTACAGAGGAGCCGTTCATGTACTGAATGCAGTGTCAGCTAAATTATGTTTGAGTCAAAACACATGGGTTAGAGCTATGCGGGAGTATCCAATAATATAAATATAACTGCTACAACCCGTGTATTTTGTTTAGCACAGAGTAATGGAGGACATAAAAAATAAATGGCACAATATTGTGAATTCAATCTCAGGCACTAATCAGTACTGAAACTAGATACTCATTTGAAGTATTGATACTGACATACTAAATATATCAGACAAAATCTGATCTTTTCTTGATCTATATCAGAACTAGCAAAGGATCATATGGTAATATTAAACTATCATCATTTTGTCTTGAAGATTGTATTTGTATTTTATACATTGTATTGTCTAAATAAAACTGGGTTTTGCAGTATTGAGAACTGTATTAAAGGTGCAATATTTTTTCTTTGGTTGGAGGTCCATCACCTGCTTGTTTCTATGGATATCTATGGATTGCACTGACTGGAATGTTCCACTGTATGAGATTAAACAGATCTACCTTACATTAACAAATTACAGGTGTTTCTTTTAGCTCTAAAATACCTAGAAAAACAAGCATTCTGACTGTGAGCGGGGTTGCCTCTCCATAGATATGGCCTGTCACTGGTCTGGTTTGGTCTCCATAAAGATAGAAATGTTTAATGCCATACTGTGAAACATTCCAGAAGAAGCAATAACATCTCCATTTGACGGACCCTCCACCAGGAAAGTTACACAATGCACCTGTAAGTACTGAACCTGAGCCTTGGTATCAAAATGAAGTATCATGACAACAGTAAATATAACAGGAGCAGCCCCTACATAAAACTGATTATATAGTTCTTATTGTATTACCTGATCTGTTGTGTGAGTCCCGGTTGAGTCCTGCGACGCCGTTGGAGCCTCCAGACGAATGGGGCGAGTGGTAGTGCCCGGAGTTTGATGGAGACGTGGAGGAGGGCCCTTTGTTTATGTTTGGGAACTTTATGGAGCGGTTCACAACACGACTGATGGAGGTCTGTGGATTAGAGTTATGACATAAAAATACAGGTTATGACATGTGTTTTATACTGTTAATGCTTATAACGGTTTTGAAATATATCTCTGTTAAGTACAAGTCAATTAAAAGCATTTGGAACTTTATGGAGCGGTTCACAACACGATTCTTTCATACTATAAATTTGAGTAGATGTTTTGAAAATAGTGTACAGTGAACTAGTTGTATCATAAATAAATAAACTTGAAGTAATGATGATGCTAAAATATAGTATAAATGCATTTTGTTTCACATGTTGTTTTTTTATCTTATGAAAAGGTCATTTGTTTTTTATAAATGTGTATTATTTTACTAATTTATACTGTAAGTTTTGCCTGTCTGAAAAAAAAAGAAAAAGAAAAAATCTATGTTATGTCTAAACTATTATCAATCCAGTATTTTTACCACATAGTTGATTACTTGTCTTCGGTCATTAGACATAGTCAAAAACTAAACAAAAAAGTACAAATTCATAAAAATGTTGGCTAATTAAAAGTATAACTGCAGTTTTGCCTGTCTAATAAATAAAAAAAAGGTTCCTAAACAGTTATTTATCTAAATTATTATCATATAGTTAACAGATTTTTTGGTCATTAGACATAGTCAAAAAGGAAACAAACAAAGCTACTGAATTTCTGGTGGAGGGTCAGTTGAGATTTTATTGCTTTGTCTGGAATGTTTCACAGTATGGTATTAAACATTTCTATCATCATGGAAACCAAACCAGACCCAGTTACAGGTCAGATATGTGGAGAGACAATCCCACTCAGTCACAATGCCTGTTTTTCTAGGTAGTTTTGAGCTGTAAAACCACCTGTAACTTAATAAATGTAAAGTAGAGCTGTTTAATGTCATACTATGGAACATTCCAGGCACATTCCGATGAACCTCCAACCGAAGTGCACCTTTAAAATGTTGGCTAATTATGAGCATAACTGCAGATTCACTCACAATATCTGAGTTTCCGCTGCTGTTGAGTTTCCTCTGGGGGGGCATTGGTAGGCGGGGGGCTTCAGTTTTGCCCTCCCGGAGCAGTCTGGACCGGTCTGAGTTCCAGGCCTCGAAGTTTGACGGGGGCAGAAACGGAGGGATAACGGCTTTCAGTTTGTCGTTAGGGAGACGAGTCAGAGGAGCACCACTTCTCAGCTTGAGAAAAATATAAAAACGATGTTAAAATAAAATGGATCATACAGAGAAAAACAGAATATAACAATAATGATAATAGTTACAAAATTCTATAATTAATCCCACATTTAGCCGGTACAAATGAGAAAGAATGGACAATGTATTTTATAAATAAACTTTTGAAAAATAATGTTTGAGTACCTAACTACTGACAATAAATATGCACCTCAGATTTATCCTACAATGGAGTTTGTTTAATATTTTAAAATGTTTAACTGAAATAAAATCCATTATTGTCAAATATGTTCCACTCATATCAGGTTTGCAATCCATGTTAAAACTGCACTGTAAAGCAATACTGTTGAACATTGCAGACAAAGCAATAACATTTCCATAGGCACAAGTTACAAGTCAATTCTTTAAAGTAAAGATGGCTTTAAGTTTTAGTATTATTGAACAAAAGAAGTCATACCATCGTAGTTATTAAGGGGTCCTCTTTTTCTCTGCCTAGTCCTGGAAAAAACACAAATAATGAAAGAAAAGCAAATGAAAATACAACATTTTTACACACAAAACAATACTAATCCTTACCAGTGTCTTTAGTTTTCACAGCCCAGCTCGAGTTGGTGTCAGTTCCCCCAATAGCTGGGCTTGGTGCTACAGTGCCATTAGCGTCTGCTGTGGGATTATTATTATTATTGGCTCTCATCGTTGAATCCAGCGAGTGTATGACATCATCGGGAAATGGAGCGAGCCGATTGGTCGAGAGGCCGTGTCTCAGTGTGTGAGTCAACTTCAGCCTACGGAAGCGATTAGACATCCTACTCCACCAGGACTGTTGGCAAAAAAGGCAAATAAAAATGAGTTATGCAAAAGGTATTCACCATCAAATACCTTCAAATCAGTTTTAAGCACTAGTTTTTGTATACATTTTTAGATGATGGTTCTCACTGTTTTTATGACCGAAAGGTTTTCATCTTGCACTCTTCTCTCTCATTTAATGTCTCTTTTAATTTTGTGATGATTATTTATGTGTTTGTTTGTATTGAGATTTTAATGTATTTCTTATTCTGTAAAGCACTTTGAATTACAAATTGTGCTATACAAATAAACTTGCCTTGCCTTGCCTTTTTACTTTACTTTCTGTTTTGATCTGTTCATTTTAGATGAATTTAAAAATGTAATATATATTTGAGTTATAAAAAAAAGCAGCAGTATTTCATATATTATAAGTGAGGACCATTCAATAGGCAATTCGGCTCACAAGAATAGATGCCAGTATATTCTTTGTGGCAGTCCCAAGCTCTGATAAATAGATATGGAAAGGGCATACACTGCAATATTGGCTTAACTCAAACTGTTCTGTATTAACTTTATTACTTCATGTATAGTATTAAATAACTTTTTCCATTACAGTTCACTCTTAGGTTAAAGCAAAAAGTCAGTTTAACATACTGTCTAGGGGTGTTGTGGTTAAATCACAGCAAAGTATTGTGATTTCAGTTCCAAATGTTTCTCTTCACTCTCTTCCTCATTCACACTTGTGATCTAAGGCCTAAAAAACTGTTGAAATCTAAATGAATTTACCTTAAGTCCTCCTTTGTCGTCAGGAGGCAGTGGGACGTGATTGAGAGACTGTCTGCTTTTGGAGCGAGCCATCAGACCTCTCCCTCTGTGTTTACTTTTGTCTTTGTCCACCTGCATACAGACTGACGCTAATAGACGGACCAACTCAGTGTCTGAAAAAAACAAAAATATTCATAGCTTTAGTTCACGGGGCCTCACCATTAACAAAGTAAACGACGAGGGCTATTGTTCTTCGCTGGTTTTGTCTTCTCTATTTTTTTTTTTCCTTGCAAATGATGACGATTTTTAGGGCCTAAAAATCGGTTCGGTGAAAAATTGGATAAAACGGGCATCACGACAAAGCCCAAAGTGACCCGAATCAACAGCGACGCCTAGAAATGGACCTCTACGGGAGTAGGGAGAAGCAAAGCTTGGTGTAGAAAAACGAAATTCAGAACAGTTATAGAGAACAATAAGACAAGCCAAAAGTTGAATTGGCGCATGGCTCTGTGATGAACAGAAAGTCGACCATATTGGATCAAAGATTCGCCACCACTTTGACTGCATATTTGTAAAACGTTTAGTCCCCGGTTTTTGGTCCAAATAAGCTCCCATTTGGCATGTCACATATAGAGACATGGGTTCACAAAAATTATAATTTTTGGGGATATTTCTTACAGTTTGCCCATAGCATGCCAGTGAAAAACACCTTCAATTCCTGTTTCTTTGATGACTTCTCACAGCCACAGGTATTGGTCTAGGGAGCTGTAATTTCCTAGCCTGATTTATCAGCCAATTTCACTTCGTGGAAACTGACTGACCTCGCAGCATTAGGATTTGTTCGCTCAACAGTAGGCAGGTACTATTTTTATTTAACCAATCACTGCTATTTAGTCGTGAAGTATGTAATGCACCACTAAGGGGCTAACTGGTATATGAAGCTTTTCCCAAGTCCCGTTGGAAGAAGGGCAATAATTCTTTCCCCTTAATAAAATTCACCAAACATTGTCTTTGTTCCGGCTTTAAATGCTCGATCTTAGGAATTGTTGCCAACACAGAATGTATGGCTCTTTGCTGATTGGCTGATGCCCAAACTCTCACTTCGGGGTTTTTTGCAAACCGTTTAGTGTATTCCGATTCCTGACCTAGTCGCTGGAGAGAAATTAAATTGAGTGGAGGCATTAGGTGGCGCCAGCCTGGCTAATAATTTCCAGCTTTTCTCCAAATTTTCTTTACAAAATGCCTCCTGACTGATGTAAAAGTAGATTTGACTTTAGGTTTTAGTTGTGTCTTTAGCTTTTAGTTGTAAATATTATGTTTTTGTACTGACATACTGTTACCTGGATCATTGAGGAGCATGACCAAATCAAAGGCAGTGTATCCATTCTTGGCGCGAAGGTTCACATCTGCACCTTGACTCAACAGGTACTTGACAATGTCTTTATTACTACAAAACAAAGAAATCCACTTAAATAAAGCTACCATTGTATTCATTTCACCTAACTCTAAACCTGAAATCTGACACCCACCCGTGATATGTGGCTTGCATTAAGGCGGTCCACCCATGTACGCCATCCTGTTTGTCGATATCTGCTTTCTTCTCCACCATCAGCTGCACCACCTCCAACTGTCCGCTCACCGCCGCGATCATGAGAGGTGACGCTCCCTCCTGATTGGACGAATTCACCTGGGCGGGATCCTCCTCCAGGATTTCTTTGACAAGCTGAGAATTACCTGTAATCAGAATTGAATGTGAACATTTTACTTTAAAGGTGCACTGTGTAACTTTCTGGTGCAGTGGCCTGTCTGCCTCCTGATTGCCTCCATGGAGATGCTAAATGCCTTTATCTGTCAGGTCAGATCTATGGATGAGGCGAGTACACTTACAGTAAGAATATATATTTTTCAAGGTATTTTAGAGCAATATAATTACCAATAATGAAATGTTACATAGTTACATATAATGCCATACTCTATAACATTCCAAGCAAAAGTCTAACATCCCCATGGAAACAAGAAGGTCTCCACCAGAAAAGTTACATAGAGCATCTTTAAAGTAGTCATTGTGGTTTAATTGGCTTTAAAACATGCTTTTAGTCAACCTAGGCATTTGTATTTCAAGTTTTCGGACATAAAATTATGTCTAATTTTGGAAAACACCCTTACACAACTTCCACTTCCATCACTACTACTGTGACTAGTTGAATGAAAAATGAACTGATTAAAAACCAAGAGATTAGGCAATGTGATTTCTATGCTAAGAGCCGTGTTATTGTTGTTCAAGATTCAAGATTCAGTTTTATCCACACATATACCACAAATAAAATACTGTTTCACAAAACCCCTTAAAGTCAGTCTACACGTCAATAGCAACATGAGACAGCTGGATTCTACAGTTACGTAATTATCTGGGGAAACAAAGCAATTTCAGACCATTCAGAGAAGACGACTCTGTAAACACCATTAATGAAACAAGTGTGAATGAAGCAAAACCCAACTCTAGGGTTTTTTGATGAAGGATAATGTTATACATGTTTAAAAGTTTTTTAAAAAGTCAGTTTTGAATTATACGTGCCCATATATTTCTCACAGGATCAAAGAATGAAATAATGTACGTGATGAGACAGTTTTATCTTTCAACATTTTGTAATCTGAATCAGTGGTTCTAACAAAGTATCACAAAAGAAATTATTTGGCTTTCTGAGTACCACCAGATCCAAACCATGTCTATAACAGGACTATTCCAAATCTAATCTCAGGCTAAACCAGGTCAAGTGGACTAAATACCTCCTACTGTATTTTTAAACAAGAAATTACCAAAAATAAGTGAATAAAATAGAGCCCACGTTAGGCATACCCATATAATAAATGAAGGCGCTTGCATACCACCAGCTATACACGCACCATACTTTGAGAAATAATGATGAAAATTAAACTTATCTGCTTACCCAACTTGAGAGCACTGAACACGTCTGGTCTTCGTCTTTCATCGTCTGTGAAGCAAGAGAGAGAAATAGAGAAGGAGAGAAGTGATAGAATAATAAAAACTTAACTTTGCCAAATACCGCAGAATAACACAGTGGGGGGCTGTGTACACCAAAGAATTTAACATTTACCAAGCACAAAAAAATAAAGGCTTTCCAAACTAACATTTAGCTGTAACTGTGAATTTGACCTTAAATAAAGTAAATTATATTCAACTCAAATAAAAAAAACAAAACTATTTTCTAACATGAATATTTATTGGTATCTTTTAGCAAAAGATTTTGTTACATTACAATTTTGTTGCGTAATTAATGGAAGGAAACTTGTTTATGCGATACACTTGACATATTCACTGTTATGATGATTAAAATGATGCATTGTGTAACTTTTCTGGTGGAGGGTCCGTCAAATGCTTTTCTTCATGGAGATGTTATTGCTTTGTCTGGAATGTTTCACAGTATGATATTAAACCGTTCTATCTTCATGGAGACCAAACCAGACCAAGTTACAGGTCAGATCTGTGAAGAGGCAACTCCACTCACAGTCAGAATGCTTGTTTATCTTGGAATTTTTGGGGTATAAAACCACTTGTAATTGAATAAATGTCAGGTAGATCTGTTTAATGTCATACTGTGGAACATTCCAGGCAGAGCAATAACATATCCATAGAAACAAGAAGGTGACAGACCCCGAACCAAAAAGTTACACAGTCCACATTTAAGCTTTTTTCATATTTTCAAAGTATTAATTTAACATCTCCTTGGAGCTACAGTTACGTGAATATGAACCAATCAATGTAACTTTATTTATCCTAGGGGTCAACTGCAGTATATACAGAATAGGGCTCAATTACAGTATGTAGAATATAGAGGTCAGTTACTGTATATTCAGTATACATAACACAGCTCCCACCTGTCTGCGGTCTCACGGTGGTGATGGGGTCCAGGTAAGCCTTGATGTCTCTCTGTTTGAGCTGCATGGATAGTTCAAACGCAGTTTTCGAGAGGACATTGACTCTGTCTGGGTCAGCTCCCCTCTCCACCAACTGCTGAGCCACTGCCACCTGCAGAGTATACACCACAATGTTTTTCACTTTTTTACTTACTAGTTTTTACTTTTATGACACTGCTCTGCTCAGTTTAAACATATCCAATTATTGCTGGGTACATGATGATAAGGTAAAGTGTATTATTTATGAAGATTTTGATATAAGGGTGGATAACTGTAACAAAATAAAGGAACTATTTAGTCATATAATTTCAACTTCCTGTTATATTCGGCATTTTGAGGATTTTTACCCACTCAAAAGATATTGTCTGGTGAATGGCACTGCTTATCAAACTTGCATACAAATGTTTACTGTTTTTTGTTTTATTTCCGACTATAGTTGTTGTATTTTGTGAACATTTATGTAAAAACATGCAGCATACATTTCACTACTCAAACAACTTAACTTTTAATCAGTATACTAACTATTATTATTATTATTTGGATCAATCATAGACTGTATATATACAAGTCTATAGGATGAATCTATATTATATTATTTGACCAAGAAAAAACAATTCCAATGTACAGACTCCTAACTACACCCTACCTTCCCACTGAGGGTTGCGATCATGAGGGGGCCCCAACCGGTGGTCTTCTGGGAGAAGCTGACGTCGGACCCCCACTCGAGCAGCAGACGGACAGCTGCTTCATGTCCGTGCTGAGACGCCACCATCAGAGGAGTGATGTCCATGAACTCTCTGACTCCACCACAGCCTTCAATACCTCCAAACCCAGTGCCACTGAAGAGAAATTAAGAGAAAAAACACAAGAGACCAGGACTGCTATTACTACTGGTGTTAGGTTTAGGCTTGATATGAAATTCCTTTAATGTTACCTACATTTATTATGTGGTCTTTATCTAGTTCTGGTAAAGCTCAGAACCATTCTAAAACTCTTCAAGAAAAACCCAACTTTCTCCTATTTTATGTTTACTTTGTACTGAAACCTGCTCAAATGCGTATCTACTTTTCACTTACTACTGCTTGTTTTATCTACATAAACATTTGTATAAGATATCATCAATAGATCAGTTATTGTGATATTTAATATAAAAAAGTCTGTAGAAAATTAATTTTGAGCCCTGGCCGAACCTGTTGTTGTTGTTGCCATTGGAGACCACATCAGAAGCCACAGCGAGGTGGTCATAGTCGTCGACATAAGCCCCACTCTCCAGGAGCAGTTTGACCACATGAGTGTGTCCCCCGCGGGCCGCCATCGCCAGGACACTGGCCCCAAGACGGTTACGCCCATTTATCTCTGCTCCATTTTCCAAAAGCATATGAGCAACGGACAAGTGACCAAACCTGAGAGAGAGGGACAGAATTATGGATATTACATAGCCCTAAGATATAAATTTGTAAATAGATGAGTTAAATGTGCGCTTTGTAACTTTTCTGGTGGGGGATCTGCCATCTGCTTGTCTTCATGGAAATGTTATTGCTTTGTCTCGAATGTTCCACAGTATAGCATTCAACTCACCTCTCTTGTAATCATTGATACTGTACTTTGAACAACCAAGGAAAAGCAATCACATCTCCATGGAGACACATTTAACAGTATATTTATTGAGATATTGTCATATTGCAGTGTAATACAATTTCAAAATAAATACTTTTTTATTATTTAATTTTAATATGTATAATCATGTAGTATGTTGGATCAATGTCCTTGCAAGACAGGGCATTATTGTTTGACCATTGACACACAGACATTTTCAGTAAGATTGATTACAAATATCAGATGGGATTTTATTCTGAATTTGTGAAGTTTCTTAGTGTTTTAATACATTGAGGCTCATTATTGCCTCGTCTATCATTTGCAAACTACAATCCACTTCAATCCCTTGTTTACCAGTGACATTACACCAAGCCCTCACCTGGCCGCCTGCATGAGAGGGGTCCATCCATAGTTATTGCGGCTGTCCACGGAGGCTCCTTTTCTCAAGAGGAACCGGACCAGGTTCTCGTGTCCGCTGGCGGAGGCGAACTGCAGGCCGGTGTTCCCCTCCTCATCCGTGCAGTCCACCGGCACCAAAGAGCACAATATGTCGGACTCTTTCGGGGCTCCGGGCTCCAAAATACTCCGAGCTGTCTCATAATCCCCCTCGTCACAAGCACGGAAAAGTAAAAGGGAATTCGCACAAACTCCGAAATTCATGTCCTCATTTGGATTTCTGGACCATCTCTCAGGAACATAAGATGCACCAACTTTTCTTTCTGTCCGTGTCCTCGCGTTTGGAAATCATGACGCACCGTAAAATGCTTAGATTTTAAGTTAATGAGTTCGTTTTCTGTCATTAATACTAAAGAGAGGTTAAAGTTATTTCAAATCTCACTTTTAGACGCTAAAGTTTGAACATAACTCCACGGGACAGTACAGCTGCGCCCCGGTCCCGTTACTTGTTTTGGAATCTGAACAACTGGATGATCCACTTCCGGTCAAATCTTTCACAATAAAAGTACATTTGTTTGGATGTACAGCACAGTGTTGAGGATGAAGAATCAGAAACGACACCATTTTCTGTAACGTTTGTCCAGAAAATTATAGATTTAAGAGTATTTTTGAGTGAATATGAGACGTGTCAAAAAAGCAGCCAGCCACGGTGTTTGAAGTCTTCAGTCAATAAAACAAAAAAAAAAAACACACAAAAACAAAACAGCATAATATTAAATGTTTTTGGGCTCTATAGCAATCTTAAACTATACAAAATAGATATCTAAAGCGTTAAAATAATAAATAATAAATAATAATGATTTCTCAGATAGAGTCTATCTCCCTATGTACAAATCTCACAATAATGTATGCTTATAATGGTTCAAACTGTAATCACATCACATTTTCGCTTTCTGTTTTTATTTGTGCGTCCTATTTAATTACTTCGATCGGTTTGCTCTTGCGACGATCAATCATGAAATCAATGCTTTATTAGCCCCATCAAGTGGAATAAACATGAAACTAGACTACTATTAATGGCCACCAGAGGTCCCTGTCGGATTTTGAGTACATCTAGAGCCGTAAAAGATGACACATCCCTAAAGTTCCCGGATGTGTGGTACAAATTGAGCACACGCGCGTTCTTCCGTCCCTTTCCTGAAGCTAACCCACGTTGGTGGCGCCTGTTCCTGGCTCACCGCTGTTCGCTTGATTTATCTCCGAATAAGTCGGTCAGGAAGTATCGCAATGGTATGTTTCATGGAAATAAAGCGTCGTTCTTGAGTGCTGGGATGATTATTTTAGACAATGAACATGGAGATCATATATAAACTAGATAAATGCAACCCCAAACCGGCTAGCTAAGCGTAACCTAGCCATAGCCTGTCTTACTTGCTATGGCTTACTCCCAAAGCTTCTGTTACACCAACTATATTACCTAACTTTAATGAGTATGTGTTTACATTTTAAAGGCTTAATGTTAAATTTGCTTCATTAGTAACGTGAATGCATAAATCCCAAAGTTCCAAACTGTCCAATGACGTGTGATCATTACAAGTGTCCGGTGTGGTTCAGCTCAAGACTTAATGCTGTTATAATAATGTTATAGCCAATAATAATTTTCAGTAATGTTTGTCTTTCTGTCATAACTATTCGATTGCGTTTCTCTTGCTTTCACCGTATTCTTACATACACTGTTTTTGTTTCAGGCTTTCAAAGACTCTGGCAAAGCACCTGTGGAGGCTGAGGTCGCCATCCACCGCATCCGTATCACCTTGACCAGCCGTAACGTCAAGTCTCTGGAGAAGGGTATGCTGCTGTATTAATTTGATAAAATTGGACTTCTTGTGAGCTATGAGGATAAAATATTTATACAGAATTATTGTGTTGACTTGTATACGCTATTCTGAGCCACCATAATTATTTCATGGGTATTGGGCTAGTATTAGTGATGTGATTCATTTTTCCTTTCATTTTTTTTCTATTTAGTCTGTGCTGACCTGATCCGTGGAGCTAAGGAGAAGAACCTGAAAGTGAAGGGACCAGTCCGTATGCCAACTAAGGTATGTTATTTTTTTCTAAGATTAATTAAAGGTAAATTAAATTTGTAATTCTGTCCTGATATCAGACTTTGAAGTGTGATTTTAATTGCTGCATATCACAAAGAATTATCTTGATATTGACTCTAAAAGTAGATATTTCCACTAAAACATCAAAATGCATAAATCTGAATGTATAACGAAATTCCCCACTACTGTAAATAAGTTGTACACACACACACATGCTGTGCACTAAATATACTGCTCCAGTTATATTCCAGTGAACCATGAGTTTGTTCATTTAATTTCTGTCTTTGAACATGTATTAAAGTGCTGTTTCTGCTCTGTAGCAATTTTATACATACTATTTGACTACTATTCCCTAGTTTAAACAAATTTTTGGTGTAGATTACAATTTGGCATCAATTTGCTGAAAACCTATACTAGTGTTACATGCATGACATAAGTTGTGAATTTACCATTGAGGATTTAGTTACTCTGAAGTCAAAATTAATATAACAATATTTTTTCTCTAGACCCTGCGCATCACCACCAGGAAGACTCCTTGCGGTGAGGGATCCAAAACTTGGGACCGTTTCCAGATGAGGATCCACAAGCGCCTCATTGATCTGCACAGTCCATCTGAGATCGTAAAGCAGATCACCTCCATCAGCATCGAGCCTGGTGTAGAGGTCGAAGTCACCATTGCCGACGCATAAACAATGCTATGTTTTCAATAAAAGAAACAGAAAATTGATTTGTTTTGGAATAATTCTTTTATTTAAATATGCATGCTTTAGTCTGTAGAAATGGGATGCACATAAATCCCATTTTTCCCAAAATATTTAAATGAAAATAGGTTCTTGCAACTTGCCAAGCTGGATTTTTATTAGAGGGGTAAATGGATCTGATGCTCAAAAAATGTAATTCACATTTTGTTCATCAGCAAATCCTCCAAGCTGTGAAATTTTAAACTGTTGTACCATTAATTAAATTAAATGGGTAGTTATGTTTAAAGTGTCAAGATTATCAGTAATTGATAGTAACAAGTATGAGTGTTACAGCAACACTTGAAAATGTACTTTTTTACAAAAAGCAAAAGTTGGCAGTTTAACAGAACATTGACTTGTTCAGTTTGTGTGATTAGTTTGAGGTTTTTACTCTCAAATGTAAAGTTTGTTAGCTGCTCGATATAATTTACATCCATCAAGAGGGTTCTTTTTTACTTGTTATATTTAATAATGCAAATATGTTAAAATGTATTTTTATCATCAAGAAACTGACATGAATGTGAGAACAGACGAGTGGCTCCGCTCTCCTTCACATTCTCTGCTCTGTGGACACCTGCATTCAATTTAAACTAATTACAACCTGCTCCTCACTTTTCATCTTCAGGTCAGGAGCTCCCCACTGGGCTATTATTGGAACTGATAACTGGAATACATTTTGCATTTGTTTTTATTTCCTGTTCTCACTTTCTGGATTATTAGCTCAAAATGAGTTCTACCAATGATTTTATCAATGATGAAAGTGTCAACCATCAGCCTATGGACATGGACGTGACTCTAGCTCAAACTACAACAGAAAAGGTAAACACTTTTGTAGCTAAGCGAACAGTTTTGTCAGTTATTATTAGTTGTTTCCATTTGTACATATACATACAAAACATTGTGTTCATGTTTTTTCAAGGTTCAAGAGTCAAGTGACTCTGAGCCACAAACAATGAGTGTCTACCTCAGAGTAAGGCCTTTTTCTAAAGAGGAGCTCAACAGTGGTGAAGACCAGGTAGAGACATGCAAATATTACTTTGTTTATCATATTGACATTTTAATATTTATTTTTGTTTTGTTTAGGAGTGTGTAGTGATTGAAAATGACCAAACGGTGACCCTGAACGCACCAAAAGGCTCTGCCAACATGAAGAGCAGTGAGAAGGGGATTGGGATGTCTATCCACAAGTTTTCGTTCACCCAAGTTGGTATCATTAAAGGTTTTATATTAAACAAAATGGATTCTTGTGAGTTTTAGGCCATGTTAGAATGTTCTTACCTCATCAAAAACATACCTGGAGTTGGGTTTTGTTTCATTTACACATGTTTGTGTAACCCTTTTATTATACTGTCTCCTCTTCATCTCTGTTCCACCTTTTGATGTCATGTAGTGGTAGTTTTCAAGTTAATAGTTATCTCATAGGGTGATTGTCATTTGAGAGAAGAATTCAACCTAAATATGCAGGATTTGTGTGTTTAAAAAATGTGTGAATGAAACAAAACAAAACTTCAGGTGTGTTTTTGACGATGAAACATTACAACATAGAAAATAGTGTAAAATTGGCCCTTTTACAATTCATAACATTAT
Source organism: Boleophthalmus pectinirostris (assembly GCF_026225935.1). Taxonomy (NCBI): domain Eukaryota; kingdom Metazoa; phylum Chordata; class Actinopteri; order Gobiiformes; family Gobiidae; genus Boleophthalmus; species Boleophthalmus pectinirostris. The sequence goes on from NW_026571070.1 coordinate 14,649,696, forward strand.
TCTTGTATTATGTAATTTTGACCTATAGATATTTGGTCCAGACATCACTCAGGCCAAACTTTTTGAGGAAACTGTCCAATGTCAGATGTCTGATTTCTTGAATGGGAGCAACGCCCTTATATTCAGTTATGGTGTCACAAATGCAGGGAAGACCTACACTATTCAAGGTGTGTGTTAAACTAGCCATATTTGTTGTATAATGGCAATTCTACAATGAAAAATAGTGAAGTGAAAAGTTGATAAAAAGACATTAAGACCTAGACATTAGAAATTAAAGGTGCACTAAGTCACCTTTTAATGGATATGTCAATGCTCTACCTTGAATGTTTCACAGTATGAGATTAAATAGTTCTACCTTACATTTATTAAAATACAGGCGGTTTCATAGCTCAAAAATACCTAGAAAACAGGCGTTCTGTCTGTGAGCGGGGTTGCCTCTCCACAGCTCTGACGTGTAACTTGGTCTGGTTTGGTCTCCATGAAGATGGAAAGGTTTAATGCCATGTGGTGAAACATTCGAGACAAAGTAATAACATCTCTGGAGAAAAGCATTTGACTAACCCACCATCTTTTAAGCACTAGTTAAGTTAAATTAAAAAAGCATATTGAACCTCGTATGTTTATTTTTCCAGCATATTAACACATGTCTATATATTTTTTGTATTAATAAGTTTATACACAGTATGTTACTCTTTCTTTAGGATCTCCAAAGGATCCCGGTATCCTTCCTCGTGTTTTGGACGCCACCTTCCAGCACATCAGAGGTCATCAGTACGAAGCAATGGACGTCAAACCTTATCTCCGTAACGATGCACAGTTTCTCACTCCAGATCAAGTCAAACAGGAGAAGAGCATTAAGGCTGCTATTTTCACTTCATGTAAAGAGGTAAAATTTTTCAGCCAGTTACAATTTATTTTATTTATGACTGTTAAATTCTTGTGTCAAAATTTTGCGCTCCTTCCACTCAGCAAGAAAACGGTAGGTTTAGTTCCCTAGCCAGCAAACCATAAGCTCTCTTTCTCTGATATCCATGTACTTATCTGTGCAAATTAAGTTTCGATATTACTTCATTATATTACTATAAATGGGAAAATTACAGTATATAGGAACATTATACCCATATCCCCATTTATTTACCTTCATAATACTGCTACCTTTTACCTTTTTTTTACAGATGTCTAATTGTGTTACTGTGATTCTTTTAGGAGAGTGACACTTTAAGAGGCAGTTGTGGGAACGATGCTTTATCAATGACTCTCAGAAGCCGTTCACCCTCCTGTTCCTCATTCAATGAAACTGGTAAGTGACATGAGCTTTGATAAATATCCATCCATCCATCCATTTTCGTCCGCTTATCCGGGGCCGGGTCGCGGGGGCAGCAGCCTAAGCAGGGACTCCCAGACTTCCTTCACCCCAGACACGTCCTCCAGCTCCTCCGGGGGGACCCCGAGGCGTTCCCAGGCCAGCCGAGAGACATAGTCCCTCCAGCGTGTCCTGGGTCTTCCCCGGGGCCTCCTCCCGGTGGGACATGCCCAGAACACCTCCCGAGGGAGGCGCCCAGGAGGCATCCGGAACAGATGCCCGAGCCACCTCAACTGGCTCCTCTCGATGTGGAGGAGCAGCGGCTCTACTCCGAGCTCCTCCCGTGTGACTGAGCTCCTCACCCTTATCTCTAAGGGAGCGCCCAGCCACCCTACGGAGGAAACTCATTTCGAGCGCTTGTATCCGCGATCTCGTCCTTTCGGTCACTACCCAGAGCTCAGGACCTATCGGGCCTTGCTGGCTCGGGGGACTCCTGAAGCAGCTGACGGGTACCGGCGGGCCAAGCGTGCTGCAGCCCGTGCAGTTGCGGAGGCAAAAACTCGGAGCTGGGAGGAGTTCGGGGAGGCCATGGAGAAGGACTATCGGACGGCCTCAAAGAGATTCTGGCAAACCGTCCGGCGCCTCAGGAGGGGGAAGAAGTTCTTCGCCAACACTGTTTACAGTGCGGGGGGAGAGCTGCTGACCTCGACTGGGGACGTTGTCCGGCGGTGGAAGGAATACTTTGAGGATCTCCTCAATCCCACCGTCACGTCTTCCGAGGAGGAGGCCGAGGCTGGGGACTCGGAGGCGGACTCATCCATCACCCTGGCTGAAGTCACTGAGGTGGTTGGAAAGCTCCTTGGTGGCAAGGCTCCGGGATTGGATGAGATCCGTCCTGAATACCTTAAGTCTCTGGATGTTGTGGGGCTGTCTTGGCTGACACGCCTCTTCAACATCGCGTGGCGGTCGGGGACAGTACCTCTGGACTGGCAAACCGGGGTGGTGGTCCCTCTGTATAAGAAGGGGGACCGGAGGGTGTGTTCCAACTATAGGGGGATCACACTCCTCAGCCTTCCCGGTAAGGTCTATGCCAGGGTACTGGAGAGGAGAATCCGGCCGATAGTCGAACCTCAGATCCAGGAAGAGCAGTGTGGTTTTCGTCCTGGCCGTGGAACACTGGACCAGCTCTATACTCTCCATCGGGTGCTCGAGGGTTCATGGGAGTTTGCCCAACCAGTCCACATGTGCTTTGTGGACTTGGAGAAGGCATTCGACCGTGTCCCTCGTGGTGTCCTGTGGGGGGTGCTCTGGGAGTATGGGGTCCGGGGCCCTTTGCTAAGGGCTGTCCGGTCCCTGTATGACCGGAGCAGGAGCTGTGTTCGCATTGCCGGCAGTAAGTCAGACCTGTTCCCGGTGCATGTTGGACTCCGCCAGGGCTGCCCTTTGTCACTGGTTCTGTTCATTGTATTTATGGACAGAATTTCTAGGTGCAGTCAGGGGCCGGAGGGGGTCCGGTTTGGGGACCACAGGATCTCATCTCTGCTGTTTGCGGATGATGTTGTCCTGTTGGCTTCATCAAACCAGGACCTGCAATGTGCACTGGGGCGGTTTGCAGCCGAGTGTGAAGCGGCTGGGATGAGGATCAGCTCTTCTAAGTCTGAGGCCATGGTTCTCGACCGGAAAAAGGTGGCTTGCCCTCTCCGGGTGGGTGGGGAGTCTTTGCCTCAAGTGGAGGAGTTCAAGTATCTCGGGGCTTTGATAAATATTGTTTTAATATTGTTTTGGTTTTCACATTGGCATCATATATTTCAATAAACTGGCAAATATTAAATGTAATACTATAATAACATGGTAATCATCATTTATAGCCATAGTGTCTCACCAGTGCTTGTGTGGCTGCAAAACTCCTTATTTTTCTTTACGAATATTTCTTTTAAAAACAAGAATACTGACTACTTATCTTATCTGAACATGTTACAAATTATCACATTGTCAAATATGAAAACAGCCCTTTGCTTGTAACATTATATTTTCTTTTTGCAGTGGTAGCAGACAGCACAATGACAGCAGATGGCGGTCACTTTGCCTTGTGGGTCGCCTTCTTTGAAATCTACAATGAGTGTGTGTATGACCTGCTCCAGCCCGCCCTCTGCTGTAAGTCCAAGAAAAGAGCTGTTCTCAGAGTGTGTGACGATGGAGCTGGAAACGCTTATGTAAAAGGTGAGGGTACATTCTCTTATATTAAAATCCAATGATTAAGTTACCTTTTTAGGCCACAATGAACTATGTTTTATATTTTCAGATTTGAGGTGGATCAATATTATGAATTTGAGTGAAGCAAACAAGATACTACAATATGGAAACAAGAACCGAAGTGCAGCTGCTACTAAAATGAACCAGTGCTCCAGTAGAAGGCAAGTCCACCTATATTGAAGTTATAATGAAGAAAATGTAAGTTAAATATTGGCAATAATAATACATGCATAGATTGATCACTAAAAATCATTAAGTTTTTGTCATTTTTTTTGGTCCTACAATCCATATAACGTGCCACCACTACTTATAATGTGAACCATTTATTTTACAGCCACAGCATATTTACAATGAAGCTGTTGAAAATTGACAATGATGCAGTGAAGGCCATTTCAGAGTAAGTATCTAAAGTAACAATTTGCATATCAGAACTTTTTAAAGTTTTTAGATGGGTCAAACTTAGAAATATTTTTTTTCAATGTATTTTATGGGAAGTTTACCTGTTGTTGCAGCAATGGATTATCTTTTTTTGCCTTTTTAAATAGACATTAATTTTGTTTTTATAATCTATTCTGTTTTTATTCCAAATTAATAAATGTTACTGGTTACTATGGCGAGCTCCCTCATTAACAACATGGTGTACTAACCCCAGTGCTAATTAGTTTACAGCTCCTCATTGTTTTCTGCAAGTCAACATCTCCGTTGTTCTTAGTGTTGTACTAAGGTTATTATGGCTGTAAACTCCTTTTGTTTGTTTCAGGTTTTCTCTGTGTGATTTGGCCGGATCTGAACGGTGCAACAAAACAAAGACTTTTGGAGAGAGGCTCAAAGAAGCTGCAAACATCAACAACTCTCTGCTCATCCTGGGAAAGTGCATCATGGCTCTGCGCAACAACCAGGGAGACAGGTGAAGCACATAAAACAATGGGGTAATTATTTCTTATTACTGGGTTTAGACTAGGCTTGGTTCTACTAAGCTGTATTAGTCTGAGCTGACAGACTAGATGGGGAAATGCAAAAGCATTTTTTACTTATTTTTTTTATTACTTTTTTTTAAAATTTTTTTTTTTATTTTTTTATGGCTAGAACCTTCCCAAGGTTGTAAGTGAAATTGCAACATTATGTAAAGTTCTGTTTAAATTACTATTGGTAATATGCTGATGTGGTTGTCCTTGGTCGCACTAAAAAGCTAATTGAATTCTGTTTTTACCTTGATTACTTAATATTCAATCAGCGGCAGCTTATTATAACTGTTATTTTTAATAATAAAGCATGAACAAAGGTTTAACAATTTAATGTCCTAATTTCTTAAATGTAATGAACAAATAAGGCTTAATAAGTGGTTTATTAAGACTAATTAAGGTATAATTAAGGTATTATAAAGCAGTACCTCGATCCTTTATGTATATAGCGGTGAAAAGAATAAGAAAGGATGAAGGACAATCAGGGCACATAATCTTCATATAAATGCACATCAACATTTCAATTTTCCTAGATCAAAAAGCTGCATCCCATTCAGAGAGAGTAAGCTCACAAAGCTGTTCCAGTCGTTCTTCTGTGGAAAAGGAAAAGCCTCAATGATCGTGAACATAAACCAGTGCGCCTCCACCTACGATGAGACCCTCCATGTCATGAAGTTCTCCGCTGTGGCCAGACAGGTGAGAAGAGAAATGTACAGACTCAAACTGAACCATTCAAATGTGATGAATAAAGACAAAGTAAATTATTATATGTAGTTATTTTTGATATTGGCCAATGAAAGAATACTAATACTTACCAATTTTGTCTGATACAACCAAATTATTCTACCAAGAAAAGATGAATGTTCCTTAAGTAAATGATACCTGTGTTGGAGCAAATGGGGGTGAGACGGGGTATTACAATTATTAGACCAGCAAGTGAACATCTGGGGGAAAAAATTATCAGTCAACTCAAATTATTCAAGTTAGAATGTATAATTTTACACTCGGAACAAGCTTTGTCATTATTGTCAGTGCACAGATTTGGTGTTGTGCTTTGGTAATTGGTTCAAATAAATGTAATAAATAAAAGTAATAATAACTTGAATAGTAGCATAATAAAATGTAATCAAATAAGTAAAATGACACATTACTGAGGAAAAAAAACACACACACTCACAACGCCTTGACCTAAATTGCTTTTCCTCTTGCTGCCTGTAGGTGGTGCAGGTGATCCCAGACAAGTCTGTCCACATGTCTCAGTGTTTGTTTGGTCGAGATGGGAAGCCCCTGGTGCGTCCTGGGACAGACAGCCCGTCTGTGGAGGGGTACCTGTCTGAAGAGGAGCTCCTGGATGAAGAGGACGAAGCAGATATGTCCCCTCATGCCACAAAACGTAATATATTCAACATTAAAATCACTGTATCTAAGCTGTTTTTTTAGAGTTACATGACACTTTTTCCTGGTTTGAATTAATTACAGTGGTTATGGCCCAAATTTTTCATTACTGGAAACTCTGACACTTAAGACCATATGCTGAAAATATAAAGGCACTTACTTAAAATTGTTTTGCTTTACTTATTCAAAAGGGAAAATGCAAACAAAATAATATATTAAAAAACATTTTTTAGAAAGGTTTACTCAAAATTTGATGCTTTCACCTACTTGTTTTCCTATCTAGATGCCCTATTCCAGTGTTTTGTTCCCACATTTTAATTTTTCACTTGTATTGTTTTTATAGGAGCTTCTGAACATAATAGAGAATCTGAAAAGTAAGTTATTGGCTGAACGTCGGAAAAACCTAGTTCAGGAAATGGAAATTCGTAAAGAAATGGGGGACGCCATGATGCAACAGATCATGGAGAGTGAAGAACTACGCAGGTATAATTACTGTACTATCATCTCTAATTTTTAAAAATCTATAGGTTTAAAGGTACATTGTGTAACTGTTCTGGTGGTGGGCCCGTCAAATGCTTTTCTGAAATGTTTCACAATATGGTACTAAACATTCCTGTCTTTGTGGAGACTAAACCAGACACACAGTTATGGGTCAGATCTGTGAAGAGGCAATCCTGTTTAGTCAGAATGCATGCTTTTCTATTTTTGAGCTATAACACCACCTTGCATAAATGTAAGGTAGAACTGTTTAGTCTTACTGTGCAACATTTCAGAGCAATGGCATATCCATAGAAACGAGGAGGTGATGGACCCCTAACCAAAAAGTTACATGGTGCACCTTTTTAAAGAATTTGTTGATCTTATTTTCTAGCCGAGAGATTGAGGAACTGAAGGAAAGTTACCAGGAGAAGTTGGAAAACACTTTTGAGATGTACAAGGAGGCAATCAAAGAGCACGCCTATCAGAACGCCATGAGGAACCTGGAGGACGATTATGTCCCACTGGATGAGTTTACAGCTGAACAAGAGAAAGTGGAGGTATGATTTAAGTTTCGTTGTACTCTCATCTCCTAAGGCAGTGTCATTTCCAAAAGTATTTCAGATTTACATATAGAAAATGAACTTGCAAATGGGTGAACTATTGATGTTTGTATGTGTGCAAGCTTGAATCAATAAAAAAACAAAAAAAAAAAACTTAAACCTTTTGGGAGGAGTTTTTAGTTTATATTTAATGCAGAAGTAGTTCAAAGTACTCATTGGTAAACCTATGTACTCACTGGTTCCAAATGGCTCAAATTTTATTATGCACAAGTTTCTCAAGTCTTATTTTATTGCAGGCCCTTATTTCAAATTAAACGGCTGTTGTCCATCATGTTGAATTAAAGCAATGTACCACTAACGCCCTCTGATGTGTCTTTCTTCTTGTCTCTTTGCAGGAGTTGAAGCGTCAGTTGGAGACAGCTCAAGGCCGAGGAGGTTCAGTGGAGACGACAGATCGATCTACTCAGACAGAAACACCCAGAGAGACAGAAACAGCAGGTACAGCACATGTTCCCTGTCTCCTCTTTAACATCTGTCAAAGTACGGACACATGTACCTTGGATTTTCTCAGAATCCAAAATCGAAGCACCAAACTATTTTGTTCTGAATGATACAAGTTTCGGAGAGGAGATGTCTTCCACATTAGAGAGATGCAGGATGTAAATAACCATCTGTGGTTGGATTATCTCAAGTTTGCACAGATGATTTTCACCTGGTGCCAATTCCCTTCTGGATTTAGAAAAGAATATAGAAAGGACTGGCTGGTCAGGCAAGCAAAGTCCCACATTAGAGCACATACAAACTATCACAGCAACTCTTTGTCCGCACTTGTAAATAGTTCATATAATTTAATGTAAAATGTCTGGAAAAATTTAATAGAAAGCTCATTGTGTTAGATTAGAAGAGGGGGTGGGATTAAACAAGTTTTCTTCTTCCCATTCCTTTTTGAGCCAATAAAAAAAAATAATAATAATAGTTATTTCTGCTATGATTTCATTAATGTTATGTTCCGTTGTAAAAGAATGTAAATTTCTTACTTGCCATTAAAAAAAAAAGCATAAATCAACACCTTTTAGTCAGCCGTGGGTTGGAAAACTTGGTACCAACAGAATTTAAGAGCATTTCTGAGTTTAAAATCTAGAAGTCCAGGTTTCACTCTTGCCAATCTAAATGAAATGTGACAAAGAGTTTGATTCTGTTCTGTATTGCGTAAAATCGTAATCGGGAATGGGGCTGAAAATTAACAATACATGGAATCATACTACCATTTATCTTTTTGTTTTAACAGAGTTGAGGTGTAAGAGGCTTTATCAAGAAAAGTCTGCACTGGAAACCATATGTGAGAGCAAGCAACAGGTACTTGTGTGTATTGTGTGAATTTAGTTTTGTTTTTGTCCATTATTCTTGCTAAATGTTTGCTCTTCAGTTGATTGTGTCATTGGAGAAAAGTTTGAAAGATCTCAATGAGGGACATAAGTGGCTCACAAGCTGCCTCTCGGAGAAGTCACTGGAGGCTGAAACGCTCGAGAGGAAAGCTCAGGATCTGGTGAGCAAATATTCACTGTGTTTGATGGAAACAGCTAAAAAAAATAAGAAGGAAATATTCAGAAGGTATCATTTGTAGCCAGATTTCAAAATTGGCTTTTAACAGTAGTACTAAAGAGTCAGTGATCAGATAAAAACAACTTCCAAATCACCAAGTAAACAGATGGTCACTCTGCACAACTGACAGGTCTAGTCTTCCTTCAGTATTCACAAAAAGTGTGCGTGAAATGTATGTTTGTATGCTTATTGCAAACCAAATTTATCAAAGGGTAGAAATAAAGACACCATAACCTTGGTGACCCATCAGAAAAAGTGACATTAAGGTAATGTAATCTTTTTATTTTTGAAGATTTTAAAATTGGATTAAGTATTAAATCGTTGCATTTGAAATCCACATGGCAGGTTTTCATGTTTTTGTGATTATTACTTTAGGCAAGACAGTATATGTGGTGAATATTTGACATCACTCCCACTTCACTGGTGTAAAGTTAAGAAAAGTTGTAAAAATACAGGAAGTACACGAAAAAGGATGAATTAGGTCAAATGTTTAGCAAAATCTTAAATATTTGACTGTTAGTTTGGTAGTCTAACCTCTCATATGTGCTTTAAATTAACTTATGAGTTTTTTTTTTTCCTTTAGTGTAAATCTCTAGAGGATGTCCTGCTGCAGAACATTGAAAAAGACAGAGAAATCGAGACCCTAAAACAACAACTGGAAAACAAGTCCCTAAAGACGAGTCCACTGCCGCCAAAGCCCAAACGTGGTCTCCTCGCTAACATCAAAGACGCTGTGACATCGCCAAGAAATTCTGGCTCTGCTCGCACCCTGAGAAAGACTGTGAGGGCTGTCAAACGCTAATTTTATACCATGTTTTTAAATGTAAAATATTTTATGTGTGTGATTATTTTAAAATAAATTAAATGGTTTTTAAAGTGGGTGGAGAGTCCTGGTTTATTCTTGTGTGAAATAAGGAGCTCCACAAATGGTTATAGTTTTAATGGCCAAAGCAATGTTATGGCTTCATTGTGAATATTACTGAGCTTAAAAAGAATGCTTGATGAAACTTAAAGGTCCTATTCTACACAAAATAGACTCTTGTGATCTTTAAGCCATGTTAGAACAGTGTCATTACCACATGACATCACAAGGTGGAACAGAGTATTTTGTGTTTGAGCGAAGAACTCAGCCTAAATATATAGGGTTTGTGAGTTAAATGTGTGTGAATGAAATAAAACACAACTCTGGGTATGTTTTTGACAAGGAAACAACACAACAGAGATCAGAAAATTGACCTTTTAATGAAGACAGTATGGAATCAAACTGATGAATTTTGCCATTATTAAATTACAAGTCTCACTGCTAAAAATAAACTTGGAAAAACTTGCATTCTCATCTCCACAACCTGACTGAACTTTGGCCTAATGGCTGTCTCCATGGAGATTAATACGTTTCATGACTGTGCACTATTCTTGAAAAGTCAGCAGATGACCACACATGAAAAGTTACATTATTGGCTTTCCCCATGCTCTTACTCAAGAGTGAGAAATTGTACAGTATCTCCAGTAAAATATAATCCCCAGTAAAACCTTAGCCCCACATACAACGGCTGTGTGAACGTAGTCTGGACTCTGTGCAGAAGCGTCATTGTGTCTGAAATACTGTAAAAACACACCACCCCTGCATCGTGATCCAGATAGACCCCTATTTTAGCTGGAATCGGACCAGAGACCTGCGATTGGACTTTGTTAAACTTAAACAAACAGCCAGTTTTGTCAATACATAAAGCCCAAGATTTGTCATTAAGTCCAAAAACACATTCATTGCTACTTCCTTTTCTCTTTAAACTCTTATATGCGAATCCTATATCCACCATTGAACCTCTCCATTCCAATTCCCAATAATGGCGACTGATCAGATCTTCTCTGCTCAAAACCTGCCAATAGTAGCTGAATCTATTAGGATTTTTGGGGTATTTTTGGTCTTCCTCCATAAGCGTAGCTCTTCTGTCCCCATCTGAAAGCTTGATTTGTGAATGGGCAGTGTAGGAGTCCATTGTAATTTGACATGAATATTTCAAAAAGTCCTCTCTTGTTTTTGGATCTGGTTGAGTTGGCATCTTTTGAGTTTCTGGTAGTATTTTAGCTAGTTCTTCCGTTAGAGAAAGCTTTAAGTTATCAGTTAGATCTGCCACAGAGATAGATACACGATCCAAAAATGTTACAGTATTTTCAGTTGACATTTCTGTATTTTGGATGTCGTCTTTTGTCTGGATTTCACTGGATAACATTGTATATTTGTGTAGGAAGAAGTTATGGTCAGGAGTTTGCACTAAAGAGTTCAGTTCAGCTTGGGTCATCTTCAGTTCTTTAAGCTCAAATTCCAGATTTTCCAAACGCTGTTGGATTTTCTCCTCTTCTGCTTTTTGCCATTTCCATAATTGTTGTTCTATGTCGTACATTTTTTTCTGAATTAGATGAATCAGCCCAGTAAAGCTCTCCACTGTAATTTCAACTGCTTCCTCTGCATTGCATTTTAGATCAAGCTCTTCTTTTTTGACACTTTCCAAATCAGTTTCTTTATTTAGAATTTTCTGCACAACTTGGTGATGTCTTGCTTCAACTTCTAGCTGCTTCTTATCCCTCTCCTCTGCAGCTGTAACTACACAATGACCAATATGTTGTTTTTCCATGCAACAGGCTACACAAATGAGCTCCCGATCTGTACTGCAAAACATCCTCTTTACTTCATTATGTTTGGTACAAATATTTTCTTGGATATTTCTGGTTGGCGTCATCAGTTGGTGTTTCCTCAAAGCGTCTGATTGGTAGTGAGGTTGTAAATGTACCTCGCAATAGGAAGCTACACATTGTAAACATGACTTTGTTGCTTTTAGTTTATTACCAATGCAGATATCACAAGTTATATCTGTCTTCTCAGCAGGGCAGTGGTCAGTAGACGCAGACTGGTATCCACTTTTCTGTAGCTGCTCCACCAAAACATCCAGCATTGTATTTTTAACCAGGGCCGGCCTTGGCGCAAAGCTCTGCCTACACTGTGGACAGCTGTAAAGTTCAAAATTTTCCTCTCTGTTCCAATGGTTTTCAATACATCTCATGCAGTAGCTGTGCCCACAAGGGATAGTTACCGGGTTGTTTAGTAACTCCAAGCAAATAGGGCAAGAAAAAGCGTCAAGGTCTAGCTGAAGTTTGCTCTCCGCCATGTTTTTGCTGTTAGTGTTGTGGAGTTTCACTTTTCACTGGGTGGGTGGGTTGGAATGTCACTGGGGAACATTGGGGGCAGTGCCATGTTGGACCACCCATTTAACCTCAGCCAATAAGAAGCAGCAAACACTAGCTAGTTTTTATTTTCCTTTTTTTTTTTTTTTTTGATTTTGTATACTGTATATATTTATAGTTTAAGCTGGTGCGTAATGATCCCAGACCCAACGCACAACCAGGGAAAGAGAGAGAGGCAAAGAGAAAGAGGGACAGAGATAGAGAGGAGGAAAGCTAAGAGAAAAGGAGAGAGGGGAAAGAAGCAGAAATTAAAATAAATAAATAAATGAAATTTGAAAATGGATTGGTAATTAAATTGTACACCATTTTCACTCACTTCTCTGTGCAGATTCTGGGTCAAACATGTAAGGTTAATAAATGTCTTTTAACTAACAATAAAAAAAGGAAGTGAAAAAAATCTACTGTACATTGTGAGGACTTTCACCTTGTGGAAACTGTCTTGACCTCGCAGCATAAGGATTTGTTCGCTCAACAGTAGGCAGGTACTTTTCTTTCCCCTTGATAAAATTCACTAAACATTCTCTTTGTTTCGGCGTTAAATCCTCAATCTCGGGAGTCACAGAGAATGTATGGCTCTTCACTGATTGGCTGGTGCCTGAACTTGCACTTCCGGGGTTGCTGCGAATGGTCCAGTGTATTCCGATTCCTGACCTAGTCTCTGGAGAGAAATGGGCGGAGGTACTAGGTGGCGCCAGCCTGGCTAAGTGGACCTGGTTTTTATTATAAACCAATTTTAGTCTTGCTCTTTACAATGAACAAAATATAAAATAATGATATATTGTCTAATACTAAATACCAGAGAAAAAATATGTTTTTTAAAGGTTTTATATTACACAAAATTTACTCTTGTGAACTTTTAGCCATTTTAGATTGTTGTTATCTCTGCAGAAACATACTTGGAGTTGTGTTTGAGTAACCTTTTATTATTTATCTGTCTACATCTCACTATGGGCCTTAGGCGGTTTATAAACTAGACAAAAACATACAACACCATTCACTCACATTCATTCACTTGGGGCAGTATTATTCGGAGTCACCAGTTCTCTCTTTAAGACGTCAAAGAAAGTTCACATGTGGGCACCATTTAATCCACTATTTTATACCCTCTTTGTCCTAACCATGTCTTTACAGCAAAGTGCCCCTCTCTCTCTCTTTATGCATGGGATTGTACACCTCTATAGCAGTCACGGCATACATTTCACGCTTGGTATATGCTGAACATGCGTCACTTCGGTCAAACGAGGTCGTCCATTATCTTGAGTCCTAAGGGAACAAAAAAAAGATACAAATGACCAAGTTCTAGGAAGCTATACACAAGCTTAAGTGCATCGCCATTCAATTTTCTTTTTTTTTCTAATTAATGCATTTTACACTTAACTTCCTAAATTTATAGCCAATTACTTATACTTTGCAGCTGATGTCCCAACATTCCCTGGGGGTGTGATGATAACTGGAGGCACTGCTCTGTTTGAAGCTCTGGTACTCAAGTAGGACTTTAATCTGACCTTTATTTTAACACAATCTGACCAGAAAGAGCTGAAAGATTTGTCTCTCACACACAAAATTGCAGTCACAAGCATTAGCCAGGAGTTTATCAGTCACTCTCACATTGTTGTTGAAAATCAAACACCTAAACAGGACCATGAATGCTCATATTGATCACAGGCTTCTCAAAATATGTTGTTTAAATCAGTTTTGTTTTGTTATTTCTTGAGTTTTCAGATCTTTTTTGTCAGTGTTTGCCAATAGAGAGTCGAGAGAGAAAAGAAAGGACACGTCTTTATTCCCACCTTTTCATCTTGCAGTGCTTACAGACCTTGACATCAACACACAACACACAACTAAACACTGTTATATACTAGACCTATAATATATATATATTATATATATATATATATATATATATATATATATATATATATATAGCCATTTGAACAGTTAAATTCAATGCATAATCTACTCACAATCTAACAAGGGGGTACTATGCAAAATCTACATTTTAGAGCAGTTTGGAGTGATCTAAATAAGTTTTGTGTTGGCAAATTTTGTAAAAAAAAGTGTAGTATGCCTTTACACCTTTATATATTACATATATAAAGGTGGCTCATAATGTACTGACTGCTTTAATTGGAATGTTACATGTACACTACTAGTTAAAAATTTTTAGAACACCCTAATTTTTGCAGTTATTTATTGCAAGTAAATCAAGTCGCGCAAGTCCAATCAAGAGCTTGAAATGGTACAAAGGTACATACTGAACAGCCAGAGGGTAAGAGAAAGATAAAAGATAACAAAATATAAGTCCAAGCTCTACCAAAACTACATCAGGAAAAAAGAAGAAGATGGTAAACTGGAAAACATGGAGTGTCCAGCACAGTCTTCAGACTTAAACCCCATCGAGCTGGTTTTGGGATGAACTGGACAGAAGAGTGAAAGTCAAGCAACCTACAAGTACCACATATTTATGGAAACTTCTGCAACAGACTTGGGAAGAACTTTCTGAAGAATATTTGATTTCTGTTGTAAAAAGAACAAGCTACGAGTGTGTTCAGCTGTTATATCTGCCAAAGGTGGCTACTTGCACGAATCAAAAATTTTAAATACGTTTTGGTCAACAGTTTAAAAAATATGGAAAAAGTATGGTGTTCTAAAACTTTTGACCAGTATCTGTCTTGCAACTATTTAATTACACATTGTTTTTTGTTTTTTTTATTTTGTTTTGTTTTTTTCTCAAAATTATCTTGAAAAACATGTAGCACCCAGCAGAGTTGCTTTCCCACAGATCTGATTTGTAACTTGGCTTGATGGTGTCACCTCCTTGTCTCTGTGAGCAGATTGGCCTTGAGTTTTTTCTCAAAGGGCACATATTACACTATTTTCTGATCTATGATGTAATGTTTCCTCATCACAAACATACCTGGAGTTATGTTTTGTTTCATTCAGACATGTTTAACACATAAACCCTGCATATTTAAGAGTTCTTCCCTCAAATTAAAAACACTTTGTCCACCTTGTGATGTCATGTAGCAATACAGGAAGTGCTCCACTGTGTTTCTAAACTCCATACACCTTCACTAGAATCATTTAGATAATTTCAGCCCTGGAATTGCCCATCTCTTCTGAACTAAAGGTAAAAAGTTGCTGTTAGCTTGTAAACTACCACTACATGATATCACAAGGTGGGACAGAGGCGGATATAAAGGATTCCTCAAACATGTGTGAATGAAACAAAACAAAGCTTCTGGTATGTGTTTGAGGAGGAACCATTTTCAATATGGCTTAAAGCTTACAAGAGTCCATTTTCTTTAATATATAAGACCTTTAAATGTCTATATAGAATTGTGTTATTATATTATTATTATATTATACTCCAAAACTTACAAACTACTTATTTGTGGTCATTAATCTTAGCATCTGAAAAACATCAGGATGGTAAAAGTCGACGTAAGCCCTGCCTATACAAGTCTATGAGCCATGTGGCAGTGTGACCCTGTACAGTGCAGTGTAGTGAAGCAGCGCAGCTCAACCTCTCACTTAGTAAAAGGACCATTGTAGTAGACACAGCAGCTGCCTCTCTCCTCCTCTCTCAACCCAGCCAAACTTAATGAGATTACCTTTACGCTTTATCCTGCGTCAGTAGCCTGCATAGGGGTCAATCACTGGATTAGGTAGCACCTTGTTTCAAACTTACATCACTTTTATTACATTTTTCTTGTAGATTTTGCCACTTGTTTTGTCTCCAAAGGATGTTGAAGACTTTTGCAGGTTTTGAATCGGGCAGGAGTGAAATTTTGGGACCATGGGGAGTTGGGAGTGAGCACTGGAACCTCATCTACTGAATGAAGCATCTTTTGGTGGGACAAAACGTGCAGAGGAGGTTAGAGAAGAAGAAGTAAAGAGCAGAATCGGGACTTGGTTTGTCTGTTCCTCATGCCACTTGTAAATAACAAAGTGAGTGATGAATGCACTGTCAGCACAGACAAATCTTTGACTGATGCGAAAGCTCTGGTGGAGTCCCTGATTAAGGTACAGTAAGATCTCCTATAATCCATAATTATTGAAATGTATTTGTTGTAATGAAAGTGAGAGAGTGTCAAACCACCAGATTTGTTGTCAGTCCTGTAAGATTTGTGTCTGTCCAAAGCCTGGATAAATGAGAGAAAATGCATTAGTAAAAGCACTGATGCTAAATGGCTATGACAATTTGTGTAAACTATTTGTTAAGATTTGCCTTAAAGAAGAGAAAAATCTAAGCAAAATTTAAATTTATATTGATAATACCCCAATTGTATGATTTTGATTATGTACTGATTTAGTAACAAAGGTGATTGAGTTAAACACAGTTACAAATATATAACAAAAAAAAAGCTCAAAAGAATACACAAATATCAGATAATTAATTGAAATACAGATAGATTGATAGATAGATAAACAGATAGATACTTTATTGATCAAGAAAGAAATAAAATTTTCAGTAGCAGCAGTGAAACATAATAACATGTACCAACACATGGCCATTGAAACCATCTGCGTTGGCGGGTGCATGATGTTTTTGTACCAAACTGGAACTGTAAACACATGAGATATGAGAACTTGTGTCCCCTATGGCTAAAAAGGCACTCTCTCAGTAACAGTTCTTGCTCCAATGAATCTTTTGAGTGTATTTAGATGACATACTTTCACACTATATCCCATTGTACTACTAGTCTCCAGTCTCGCCACTCTTAGAGCACTTTTACTAGTACAAAGTGATTTAGCAGCCCCTGTATAATATAAATTAATAAGAAGACAGTCCAGTTCTGGGCCCCTAAAACCCCAGGGCTCAGGACAACAGACCTGTTTTTTTCCCCCTGCTCTGAATCAAACTTACATTATCATCATAAAACATTAACATTAAAAAAGAAGAGTGCAGAATAAAATATGCACAGCTAAACAGAACCTTTTAGCCTGGATTCATTGCAAGATAAAAATGCAATTAATAGAACTTAATAGAAGAACCAAAGTACAACAAAACATGCAATTAACTATATTCCTAAAACTAAAAATGTCATCTGCAAAGTTTATTTATGTTGAAATGAATGGGCTTTATCTTGCATCTATCTCTGACTTACAACTGGGCCAAAGCTGTGGCTGCACAAGGTTGTCATGGCTTATCCCGAAATAGATCACAGATAATGAGATTATTCATAACATTTCTTATTATCCCAGGTATTCCTTCTGGGCATGAAAAGGTCTATAAATAATATATAGTGTATGATTTATGTCTGTAAAACTTGTTCTGTTTCATTTTAGGATCTTTATAGGCCAATGGTTCTGCCTCATATGCACTTGTGATATTACATTGTATAATAATTGTATGAGATGTGTATGGAAGTTAAAATGATCTCAGGTTGACTAGTCTTTATGCTAGCCCCAAGCCCAAATAAATGACTCTAATGTATTGTGTTATCAACTTGCAAAAAAATAAAATAAAATAAAATGTAAGGTTCCTAATAATTATCAGTCAGAGTAAAAGTCTTGAATTCACTATAAAAATGTTTGTAAGTTAAAAGTACTAGTACGCAGGTGCTCTACAGATTAGCTATACACTTTTGTGGCTACTGCAACCATGGCTTCACTCCATATTGTTACTAGGTCTGTGTAATCCTTCAGTTGTCCAGATATGATACATAGCAAAAGAAAAGCTCAATTCTGTCAACTGGACAAAAGTACTAGACTAGCAGAGGGCATCAGAGACAGCTACAATAGTCCAAGTGTTCAAAGAGAAAGTGAAAGAACATGTTTTATCTACAAATATGGTACATTATATTCAGTAGATGCCAATAAAAATGAGTTGAAAAGTATTAAATCAAATTAAATCAAGGTTTAAGGTTCTTTATTTGTCATTCAAACATGTGAGAGAAACACATGACAGAACGAAATGTGTTCCTCAAGGCTCAGTAATCAAAAGAGATAAGAATTTTAATAAATAAACAATATTAACTGTAGATCTCACATGTTTTCCAGGTGGTAGCATGTCACCGTCACCTGGCCTCATGTGTGGGGGGCTGTACAGACTCTCTCCACCTCCGGGATGAGCTCAGACAAACCCGGGAGAGGGCCCTGAAGCTCGCCATGACCATCTGCACCCACCTGACCAAATCTCTGAGGGATAAGAGCCTGCCCCCAGACCATCGCCGCCACTGTGAGCTGCTCTGGGTGGGCTTCTCCTCCAGCCTCGAGCTCCTGCACGTCGATATGTGCAAGGTCTTCAAGATGGCCGACAGTTTCACGCTGGCCAATAACATCTCTCTGGTGCAGACAGGATTACAAGGTAAACTCATACACAGAAAACTCCACCTAGTTTGTAAAATGCTTTTTAATAATAGTTTACTCTTTACTAATGCGTGACTAAGCGTCTAAGGGTCTTACTCACCATACTGGGCACCACCCACTTTTGTCTCTAAACACTCCTAAACTGTGCTTTCTTGTGGTGCCACTTCCAGTTAAACGAGCATCCATTCATTTCAACAAAGATTTGAGAAAATTTTACAGTTACAATTACAAATAGACATAAAGTAGATTAATTTGAGTAAATTGTTCAATTTTCATGTGCACCAACAAGTCACCACTGCACTGATTCTCTAGGGGGCTTTAAAATGACTTTATAGCCATTTTATTTGCTGCGAAGATCAGCAGCTCCATACAAAATAATACAACCTAAATTATGATGGCATCTTGCACAGCAACATCCGGAATAAGGTGAATAGAAAGAAGAATACAGCACCTGCGCTGTATCAGCCCACTAACTGGTGTCCTTAGATCCATAGTAGCTTGAGCATGCTCCAGACAGCTTAACAAATGACTGATAATAGGCTCTATTCACACTTACGTCACAAACGAAGAAGACATTTGGAAAGATGCGATTACAAGTTCCAGTGTAGTTAAGAACAATGGGCTCACCTAACATGGATCTATTAAAACTGACAGTGATCAAACTCATCGTAAATGTGATCAGCGGTAAAGTGAAGACTGCATATGTATGTGCTGTTTGGAATCATCTTGAATTAGACACCCTCATATCTTCTAATCGCATGTACCCAACGCGCTCGGAGTTGTGTGTCAGTGGTGAAATTATGAAAACTGAGGTATGGCTGTAACTGTTGATTAGCCGAACATAACGAAACGCTACATTGACATGTAGCTGATGAAAACTGGGCCTGGGAAGTTGTAATCACATCTTTCCAAATGTTTTCCTGGTTTGTGACGTAAGCGTGAATAGAGCCCACAGCATCCCTTTTGCAGGAGGAGGGAGTGAGGTGGCTGCCAGAGCTTTGAGTTTGCCAGACCTGCACCAGGCAGAGAGCATAGTGCTCCCTGCTGGTCTGGAGGGACAGGAGCGCTGCAGCCTGGAGCAGGACATCAGCCGAATGGACCACATGATCGAGGACATGGAGACCAAGGTGAACGTGCTGCGCTGGATGGTGGAGCCACAGGGGGCGCTGTTGCCTGTGGGCAGCACTGACAGCTTGTCTATGGCCTTTCTGTCTGTGGATGAGGAGTGTTCCGGGACAGAGGGGGAGGGACCCAAACGCCTGTGCCAGCGCAGTCATGTGTTTGCACTTATCCTGCTCTGTGTGATGGTTGCCGTGGCAACCACTCTGTCCATCTGCATAGTCCTCTTCACCTGAAGGACACTGTCACTCACATAAGAATCATTTTCAGTTCTTTTAAGTCTCATTTCTCTATGTACTGTAATTAAATATTCAAATTATTTATTTTATTAACATTTTCTAGGAAGTTGATTCCATCTTTATGTCCGGTAGAGTGCACAGATATCAACATCATGGACAGCAACTTTTGTCACCAACATAAACTGAATCTCTTACTTAAGCTGCTTGTATTAAAAGAAGCCAGTAGTCCTGCACTTACCCCAAAGCTGCCATATTTCACCTTTCCTTTGCTCAGTATCACTTACTACTGGATCAGACAGCTATTTAAAACTTTCCAACTTGACCTGTACAAAGACCCACCCTCTGCATTTTATAGCTCTTGCTTTCAAGTTAATTATTATGTTATTATTATATTATTTAATTAAATGTTACATTTGTTGTACAAGCAAAAATAATAGAGAATGTAAATTTGGGCTGAATTAAACATGAATTTGTTATGGCGGTTTTACTGTGTTTGTGTTCAATATCCAAACAATTTCAATTCAGCACAGAAGAATACAGTGATCAGAGTGTGGTAAGTAAGTTTGACATTAATTCGTGTTTTTATTGACTTAAACTACTTGAGAGTTTAGTATTACTTTGAGGGTGTCTACTAGGGGTGTAACAATATTCAAGTCTCATGATACAATATCATCACGGTATTAACCTCACGGTATGATATTTACTGAAATATTTTGTGGAGATAACAAAACTGTTAATATGCTACTTTTTCCTCTTAAAATGCCTTGAGAAGACTTAATCCAAAGAACGAAGACTTAAAAGTGTTTAGAACTGTTATTTCTTCTTGTGGTCTGCACGGAAATGGAGCAAAGGATCATGGTCTATGTAATTCTCTCTGTCTTTTTTTAGCTATTGCTGCACTAATTTAAGCAAAGAGACTTGTAATTCAATATATTGTGATGGTCCACAATATTATTGTGAGAACTTTGGCAATACGATATCATGATATTTTGGTTATTGTTACATCCCTAACATCTACATATCCCATACCACTCAGCTATCTTTATTAATCAGTATAAATTTTGGTCCTCACGTGGTAAATATCAAACTTCAGATTAGGAAAGTGATGAATAAAACCACAAAGTCAGCTGACAGCATTTATTTGTTTTGCTTATATAAAAAAAAAAAAAAATCATTGTAGACACGATGTTAAATATTATATCTTATTCCCTTCTAGACTTTACACATGGCCAGCCCATATCCAGGGCAGGCCCATTCATTGGTCATCTCCATGAAGTCTGGCTGTGAGGTGAGACCACTCGCTACAAGAGAAAAACAGAAAAAAAGTAATTTAATTTAAAACATTTCACAGAATATGGTGAATGAACTTTCTGTAATGACCCGTGACCAAATTGTAGAGATTGCAGTAGTTGATGCCGGTGTCAAGGAGTTTGGAGAAGTTAAGGGATTGAGACTCGGCCTTGAGACAAAGAGAAGAAAACAAAATGTATAAAATTCTACAAATGCATGGAAATAAAACACAACTTTATTCAAACATTTCTTTTCTGGTCAAGGGTCCACCACCTGCTTGTCTCTATTGAGCTGAGTTATTGTTTGGCCTGCAGTGTTCCACCAAATCAAGTTACCAGTCAGAACTGTGGAGAGGCAAGCACTCTAAGTTTCCTTTTTTATGCAATAAATAACACATGCAATGGAAATAACAGAATATCGACATGTTTAATGCTATACTGTCACTGTGGAACACGCCATCCAAAGCGGTAACAATCTCCGATCACCATGGAGACACACAGGTAGGCACCACCCACCAGAAAAGTTACACAGTGCATCTTTAAATGAAAATACTTATGTCAGTTACTTACATAGACAATGCAGCTCCCAGTTAAAACAGTGTCCATGAATTTAAAGCAGAGAATTTCGGCTGTGAGTCCATCTGCAGAGGTGTGGTTGGCCAGGATAGTCAGAGGAATCACTGACACCAACTAAATATAATAATAAGAAATACAATATTACAATATAATTGCATAAGAACAAAGCAAAGCATGACCAGTGCAAGCAAGTTCTGAAACAATTGGTCTGTTTTTAGAATTATACAGTATTTTTTTATCACGGTGGGCCATCTGTTATTTTCTACCACTTCTGTTTGAACCTGAAGCAAAACCTAGTTACTTAACATGGTAAGATACTCCCCAGTTTTCTGTCTGAGAGAAGAACTCAGCCTAAATATGCAGAATTTGTGTGTTAAACATGTGCAAATGAAACAAAACACAACTCCAGATATGATGATGATGAAACAACATTATAAAATAGATCAGAAAACAGCATAATATGGGCTCTCTAAGCTCAATCAACATGTTGCAGACTTTAAATATATTTGTACTTACGTTGTAATGACAATCTGCACATCCAACTTCAGGGCTGAGGGCCACTATCTGCTTCTCTAGCACTGTGCTGATCTTTGCACATGGGGTCGCAAACAGCCTGAGACATTGAGACAAGAGACATCTGATATGTTAAAAGAATTTATAACTTATTAACATTTTTGTGGTTTTAAAATAAAAATATAAAAATAATTCCCGAAATATCCTTTGTCCTGTGTACTTTTTATGTCATGGAGCAGTAAAAGTCATTGAATCTCTTGAACAATTTGAGTCTGAATTTTCTGATTTTAGGAATATGGAATATAAAAATGTGAATATAAATTTAAAAATTCAGTTTTTTTTAAGAATAATAATTTAAATAATAATAATATAATAATAATTTGAATAATTTTTAAGAATATTTTAAGCACTATTTAAGCATATAATCTTTTAGTAATTTTAAGTCTATACTGAGAACACTTCCCCATCAATCATAAACTATTAAACACTGCCTCCTCACCATATGGATCTGCAGAAGGCGTGGTAGGGCACTGGTCCTGGGATGGTCATAGAGCCCACAGAGGAGAGCAGAGCTGCCACAAGAGCAGTAGGCAGCAGCAGCATAGGCTTCATGTTTGTGGTTTGAAGTAACTGAGTCCTGCTCCTGCTCCTTTTGTATGAAACATGCTCCACACAATCAGATCTCAAATCGATTAGGACACTGACGGACTCAGGGTCTTGTGGTTGAAGTCTGACTTCACGGTGGTTTTAAGGAGCACAAGACAATAGGGTCGTAATAAGAAGGAGATGTCCTTTTGTTTCAGCTTCAAAACAATGTTTCTTACAAAGAGAATTGCTCCCATTGAAATAGTAAAGATTTAACAACTTTTAAGTTTTAAAAATACATTGGAGCACTGCCTGAAATATCACATGACATCACAAGGTGGAACAGAGTTTTCTGTCTGAGAGAAGAATTCAGCCTAAATATGCAGGGTTTGTGTGTTAAACATGTGTGAATGAAACAAACAGCTTCAGGTATGTTTCTGACGAGGAAACACCATTATATATATTTAATGAGCCTCTAAACTTTTTTGTGGATCAAATTTACTACATTTTAGTATATGTACATTTAGACAGTAAATCATGTGATACTTTGAGAGCAACAGGTCTAATGGGTTTTAAACAACTGAACTCTATTTGCTGATACTGTCTATGGAGGACAATAGGTGCAATTACCGAATAGCTGTAAATATTGGCATCTTTACAACACCTGACTGAGACCACAAGAACCTCAGTCCCTCGTATTAACATGCCTAACTGTTGAAAATCCACTAACAATATAGACCAGGCTGTCACTACCAGATTTAGCCAAAAATCATAACTAGTTTTTCCTGTATGACAATTTTGGTAAAGTTATTCATTTTAAAGCTTGTCTCTATGGAGATGAAATTGCTTTGCCTAAAATGTTTATACCATATTTTTCCAAGATTTCTCAGCAAGAAAAACACATGTTGAAAAAAGGCGAGACATTTTAGATATGCAGTACTAATATATATAGATATATTAGTTTAATGCCATACTGTGGAAAATTCTAAGCAAAACAACACTATTGGGTCAAGCAGGTGGTAAAAAGTACTGCAATGCACAGAATTTGGCAGGATTTAGAATTTGCTTTCCTGAAGTTGTAGTCCACAAGCATTTTGAATGTCAAGAACTACTGTATATCTGTTCATAATATATTCCTTGTCACTAATATCTTTGTTTTTCTTTTGTACAATTTCCATATTATTCTGAAATTGAATATTACAAACTTGGAGACATCACCTGGTGAAACAGAGCATTTTGAGGTTTGGAGATGTAGAAAGACTAATAATAATCTAACTGGTTTTAAATTCTATCTTAGTTGTGGTTTTCTAATGACATTTCATACTTTGCAAACCTTGTGTGAAAAAAAAGTTACAGTTTAAATAAGGAAAATGCACCAAAAAGTTTGTATTACATATTTTTATTCCTAGTTCACACAGACTGAGCACAATTTATTGCTGATTCACTTCTTTTTTGCGATTATTGTTCCTTCTGATTTACATGTGGCCAGTCCATAACCAAGGCAAGCCCACTCATTGGTCATCTCCAGAAAGCCTGGATGTGAGGCAAGACCACTCGCTGCAACAGAAAATACACATATAAATCGAAATATAAATAATACAATCAATCATAATCACTACATAATTATCCATATAAAGCCATATTATTCAGTGGTTTAAGATGTCCGACCTGTGAGCAAATTGTGGAGGTTACAGTAGTTGAGGCCGTTGTCAAGCAGACTGGTGAAAGCAATGGATTGGGAGTTGGCCTATCAAGTATAAATAAATAAAGCAATTACTAATAATCTCTGATAATTAAAGGTTACATAAAACTGACTCTTGTGAGCTTTTAGCCATGTTAGAAAATTGTTTCCTCATCAAAACATAAAGCTTTGTTTTGTTTCATTCACACATGTTTGAGTAACATCATCCAAATGATTCTAGTGAAGGTGTATGGAGTTTAAAAACACAGTGGAGCACTTCTGGTACTCAAATAGAATAAATATGCAGGGTTTGTGTATTTAACATATGTGAATGAAACAAAATACAACTCCAGGTATGTTTGTGATGAGGAAAACAACATTATAAATGGCGTAATATGGAGCCTTCAAAATAAATATAAATTAATATGAAGTACTGAGCTTGTCGCATGTACTTACACAGACCCTGCAGCCTCCAGATAAAACAGTGGACATGAATTTAAAGCTGAGATTTTCTGCAATGAGTCCATCTGCTGAGGTGTGGTTAGCCATGATAGCCTGAGGAGTCACTGACACCAGCTGAGGAAGAGGAGGAGGAGGAAAAAATAATGAATACATTTGTTTACATTGTGGGTTTAGCATTCAAAATAATTCACATCATAAAAACACTTAACTTATGTTGTGTGTTACAACAAGTTTGTAGGTGAATTGCAAATTTGAAGAGCAAATTTGAAAAGGTAATTTACAACAAAAAACAAAAACAAAATACATTTAAGCAATATAAATTCTTTGGGAATTAAAATTTAATGACAGGGTTTTCATTTTATCAGGAGGACAAACAGTGGAGGAGGCAGGAATTGAACGACCAACTATTTAAATTGTGGATAATCTTTTCTAATTCTTATTTAACTTATTTTAACACTATAAATGTTTTATCTAAAAATACTCACATTATAATGACAGTTTGTACATCCGGCTGCGGGACTGAAGGCCTGTATCTGCTTCTCCAGTGTGGTGCTGATCACGGTACACGGGGCCGCAAACAGCCTGAGTTTGAAAACAACAGTTCAAATGTTTAATTTTCTGAGTCAGGTCTAAACCATGACTAAACCAGCACTGAACCTTGGACTTAACAAGGTCTAGACCAAGACTACACCAGCGCTGAATGTAGAACTGAGGCTATTAGTCAGGTCTAAACCAAAACTAAACCAGGACTGATCATGTCAGTTTTGTTTATTAAAAAGCCCTTGGCTATAAATGTTGTGCTGCATTGGTTCTCAAAGAAAATATTTAGTTTTACCATCAGACCCAAACCAGGTCTAAAATAGGACTATTCTAGGTCTAAACAATGGGTAAACCAGGTCTTAAATACAGGATTAGAGCATTGCTAGTTCTAACTAGCAAACTAATTTGCTAAGTAATTACCTAAAAACAAAACAAAAGTGATGATGAAATGCACTCTAAGTTAATTAATTAAGTTAAAATAAAGTTTAAAATAAAAAAGAATATTAGGTTAAAATTCAACTGACCATATGGATCTGCAGAAGGCATGGTAGGGCACTGGTCCTGGGTTATGAACAGTGCTCACGGAGGAGAGCAGGGCAGCCACAAGAGCAGCAGGCAGCAGCAGTACAGGCTTCATGTTTGTGGTTTGATGTGAGTGAGTCCTGCTCCTTTTATATGAAACATGAACCAGACAATGTGACCTCTAATCGATTAGACCGGTACGAGGGTCTTGTGGTTGACTTCATGCTGTCAGAATCAACCAGCCATGACACAATAGGACTATCAATTTTGTTTGTAATTACAGTCTTTTTCTTTGGATACAGTCTGTATCTGATACTTAGAAACTGTCTCTTACTTTTATTAATGTATTATTCGTTATTTAAAGGCACTGTGTAATGTTCTGGGTGGAGGTTCAACTACCATGGAGATTTTGTTGTTTTGCCTGGAAATGTTCAGTACGGTATTAAACTTGACTATTTCCATGGAGACAAGCACCATGCCAGTTTACAGGTTTGGTCTGTGCAGAGGTGGGCCCTCTTATAGTAAAGTGAATATTTTTCCATGTTCCAACCACTGTTTTATTGCAATAAATAAATAAACACTTATAATTAAGTGTTAAGTGTAAGCAAGGAAAACCTAACATATCTCCATGGACACAACCGGGTGTTAGACATGTACCAGAAAAATTGTATAGTGCACCTTTAAACACTACATTGAATTTTATAATATACTAAATGTTGTAAAAAAAAAAAAACAACAAAAAAAAAAAGAATGTGTGTTCAAGTTGTCGTGTGTGCGATTATCTTTTTTGTTTTGACAATTAAACTTTTCATACTGAGAAATTTCCATGAAAAAACAGTTATTGCAAGTTTTGGCAGCTGAATTTTCCAAGTTCTTTATTTGCTCTTGATTTATGGTCTAACTACAGTATAATCTGAAATAGAGGGTTATTCCTGAGCCATTGTAAATTCGGGGAAGTGGATTAAATCTGCAGTCACGTTGACCAGATAGGCCTCATATAGTCTGGGAAATGAAACGGTTCATAAGATTCATTATTCATTATTAATTCATTATTTTGCCTCCACTGATGCACTAATCTCTGTCTTCTATAACTGTGAGAGTCACCATTTTTCTTATGACCATGTCTGTGTGAATGAAGCACAACTCCAGGTATTTTTTTAGACTTACACTTAGACAAACTTTATTCTTTATTTAGGTCTGCAATATACAGTTCTGACAGAAATAGGCTACTTATGGAGACCTTTTATTGCTGGTTCATTTACTGTTTTTCATTGTTTAAAACTTGAGTACAGTAATAATAATTGTTCTGAGAGATACAATCACTCAGTCAACAATAAAATATCCTGATAAAGTGCTTTGTGTTGCATTTTTGCATGAAAAGCACTCTATAAATAAAGTTTGATTGATTGATTGATTATGTTCAATAATGGTCAAATCCACCTTTATTTTGTGATTTATGAATAATGTCTGTTGACTTGGGTCGTGAATGCTGGTAACTTTTAAAATATGGGTCCCAAAAAATGTTTGGTAGTTAGGAAACACTGGTCTAAACAATAATCTAACCTGCTTTTATTTTGAAAGGACGAACCGGATGTTAAAAAGTTTGTTTTGGTTCACTAATTTCCGGTAACTTTGCACTTTGTAAAACTACGGAAAGGTGAAGCAGCAATGTTAAAGTGTAAATAGCCTTGACTGATCAAGTTTAGCTCATATGGGCAGTATAGTTTCATAATGTTGCCCAAAATAGTAAAGTTACGGCTTAGATTTTTAATGAATACGAATTTATGTAAGTTTTATCATCCATTTTGTTGTCAACACAGAGCAGATTTTCTGTCGTCGGGCGCTGTCACATCTCGTACACGATTTGAGCCACATTTTAGCCATATTTTTCAACCACGTTTGGACTTTTTGAAGACTGAAAAACTATCTTACAGAGCTCTGAGGCATCTCTCCGGGCTGAGCCGGCGGAAGTCCACAAGAGGTAAGTTTTGAAGTGTAAAATTGCAAAGTGGAGCGTGTAATTAAGAGGCATGTGAGAGGCGTCTGATGACTGCTTAAAGTCATTATAAAGGGTAATAGAGACATGACAGGCTTCAGAATTGAACTATAATAAATATAATAAAGTATAATCGTTTTTTTTTATTATAGATCAATGGGCTTAACACAGCGGGGAACAGAGGTCATATTGTCTCTCAGTGTCGCCATTCAATTTTCATGCTGACACTGTAGCCACAGTCCCAGTTTTGAGCCCTGTGTCCATGTCCAAGAAGATTTATACAAAACCAATTATTTGTCCCAGTTTTATACAAGAAATGTCCCTATTTTGACCAGTCTGATCCCTGCCAACAGTAAAGAGAGGAATATATTGTCATTGTTTTTGTGTAAATACAGAAAACTGATCTTGAAAATGACCATGAGGCAAAAAAAAAAAAAAAAAAAAAAAAAGCGTCAACAGAAGTCCCTCAGATTATGACCCAAACTGAGTCGAGAATGGACAATGTTATTATGCGCTCTTTTCACAATTTTATTTATACCAACCCTGGTGTGTCCCAGTTTTACATTATGAAAATCTGGTGACCCTAATGTAGAGCAAATGTTGTCAGCCAATGTCTTTCAATCATTAAAATAAAATAAAGTCATAAAAAGTGATAGGAATGGTACTACTACTACTGCAGGAAGAAGGCTAGATTCATAATTAAGAAATACTTCATTAAGAAAGATGCATTTTTGAGGGGAAGTTCACATCTTTTCTGAATACAATTATTTTGTCAGGAAAGATTTTTAATTTTAAGGCTTCAACAATATCAAATTGATGTTTAGAATACTTTACAAACATAATTCACAATCAGTACAATCTAGAAAAAAATAATTGCCATGGAGAATAACAAGTTTATGGAACATAATAGGAAGTGGAATATTTGCTCACTGGTATTAGGGATATAGTAATAATAATCATCATCATTATTGTTATTGTTTATTTCTTGTGTTCTCTATTTTAATATGGTTTGAGCCCTTTGTTGAGTTTCTTATACCCTTTTAGTTTTTAATTTGTGTTTTTTGTCAATAATAAATAAAGAAAATAATAACTAAGAAAGATTTGTGTTTAGTAACAATTTAATTAAGGTCTAGGTTTTAAGATATTAATTAAGTACTTACTTAATTCTTAATACATTTTTATTTTTATTTTTATTTTTTATAGTGCTCTTTTTGACCAAAAAAAAAAAAGAAAGTTACATACTGGGGCTTTAAGGCTGTAAGGTAGTTTCATTTCTGCATGACAATAAATAGTGCTCACTCCCACTGCTATTATTACTCAAGATCCTATATTAACTGAAGTGTAACAGTAGAAGATTTGTGATAAAATGATGCTCAGGAATAATATCTGAAGAGGATAAAGTCCACTGTACATGTTTGGTAATTCACTTTATTGAGGTATATTGAGGTTATTATGACAATACTGTCATAATAACAGTATTGTCATTGCCTTTAACAACATACATGACCTATATTGAGTTCTATAAAATCTTTCCCTGCCTGTGACCATCATGTTTCTATGTAAATGCACTCCTGTTTACAAAATACTCCACAGCAGGGGTGGGAAATTATTTTTTCCATGTGGCCACGTGAGAAACAGAAAATATTGTTGAGAGCTGGGCCAAAATGTTTTACTAAATTCTGCATAATATTAATTGTGTTTCTTTATAAAAAGCAGTAAATAGCATTGTTTTGACAAGCTGACAAGACTGGTAAGAGTTTATGTGACTGGAATGAGTTTAAGCAATGACAAAGCGAGGTTGCCTTACAAAAAATCTAATTTAAAAACACTTCTAAAATAAAAGCAATGCAGCTTTAGTCCATTCATGAGGTGAAATGATAAAATATGTTTATTTTGTAATTCAAAATTATCTTAAATGGGCCAGTCAGAGTTAACTAAAGCGCTGTATGTGGCCCGGGAGCTGTACAATGCCCAGGTCTGCACCACAGGATGTCTCAATTTTTTATAAGTCATGTGTTGATGTGTTGATAACCATTTGCCTTTAATATAAAATGCACTTTAAAAATGCATGTGACCCTGGTAATGTTGTTATTATACAAAAATTTCAAACTCAATTTTGATACTAAGGAATAGACTCGATACCCAATACTGATTTTGATACCATGATGATTATAAAAATCACACTTTATTTAGACAATAGAATGTGATTTTCAACAGTAAATCATAGTACTTACTTTTATATCACCATGTGGTCTTATATCTGTGTAATTTTCTCAGTTGCTCAGGTAGATTGCTTAGTGGTCCATGGGCGTATACTAGTCTATGTCCTCCTATAATTGTTCTGATACAGGTCAAGATCATTCTAAAACTGTTCAGGAAAGGTTAGTTTCTGTCCTGTGAATGTGACTTTTTCGATACCTGCTCAAATGAGTATCTAGTTTCGTTACTAGTTTTAGTATCGATTAGTATCTGAATTTCGGTACATTAGACCCTGGTTTGTTATACTAATCTGATTATTACTGTTTTTTTTATCATTCCAGAATATTCTTCATCAACCACCGAAACAATACATTATAATTTAAGTCCTGATGTGCCCAAGAGTGAAGGAAGGAAGCTGTTTTTTGACACACACGCAGTGGTTCGACTCCTGGAAAACAATGGTACATTTCTATACCAGTTTTCTTATAATTTCTCTTATATATTTGTTTGTTTGTTTGTTTTTTTTTATAATAGCTCATGTTGTTTTCTTTTAGGTTTCAAGACTGAGCAGGCTGAAGTCATAGTCAACGTACTGGTCCAAATGACAAACTCGAATATGGATGTGATCTACTCAGACATGGTCACTAAAGTACAACAGGTCAGGACTTAAACATGTAATGTGTAACTTTTCTGGTGGAGGGTTCATCAGATGCTTTTCTCCATGGAGATTGTATTGCTTTGTCTGGAATGTTTCACAGTATGTACAGTATTAAACTTTTATTTTCATGGAAACCAAACCAGACCATGTTGTAGGTTAGATCTGTGGAGAGGCAACCTCACTCAGTCAGAATTCCTGTTTTTCTAGGTATTTTTGAGCTATAAAACTATTTGTAATTGAATAAATATAAAGTAGATCTGTTTAATGTCATACTGTGGAACATAGAAACAAGCAGGTAACGAATCCCCGACCAAAAAGTTACACAGTGCAGCTTTAATGTTTATATTTCAAACGTGATTTACATATTTTATTTTTGATTTTTTTTTAAATATTTTTGTAATTTTGGCAGGAGATCATGTTACAGCGCGTGATGTCTCAAATTGCAACTGTTAAGAAGGACATGATAATTCTGGAAAAGAGCGAGTTTTCCACGTTATTGACAGAAAACGAGGTACAGATTTATTAGAAACATAACTGAGTGGTAGCACAATTTCTTATCTTAACATGAATATTTTTTTGATTGTCCCACAGAAATTGAAAATCCAGTTATTGCAGCTTAAAGTCCAGCTGGCAGTAAGTCTTTTCTATTCAAATAACATGCTTCCAAATACATATGTGTGAATATAATAGAATAAACTTAATTGTACCCTAAGAGAAGTTTGTTTGGATTTGATATTGATTAAAGCCCCAGTATGTAACCTTTTAGCCAAAAAACACACTCAAATAACAGCATGTTTTTTTCATGTTATTGTTTTTATTCCACTGAACAACATAGAAAAACATGCGTCTTTACTCTGAGCGGGCTTGCATCTCCACAAACCTGACACTTATTTGGTCTTGCAGAAAGCCACTCCCCCTTGTATCCATGGAAACAGTATGGCATAAAACGAATATATTCTATTGTTTGAAGTACGTGACACTTCTAGAAAGTTACGTACTGTCACTTTAATATTTAAGACAGAAACACTCATTCAGTAACTGTAGAAAAGTTTAATTAAATATACTTAATCAATTTTAAATGCATAAATAACAATAATTTGAACACGCCGCATGCCTGTTACTGTTGCATTTTAAGTCATAAATACATTAAAATGCAGATAGATGTGGTCAGGATTTGTGTTTTAAGTGAAAAAGTAATGATAGTACTTAGAATAAAATGTGTTTTGCAGGACATAATGAACAAAGTGCGCTCTGACAATCTTTTGGACATGAATTTGGAGAAAAGTCGAGTGAAGGAACTGGTGAGTCTTAACTAAAAAAGACAAAAAAACAGTTCAGCCCTTTTGATATTGTTAATTATTACTTGGCGTGTTTTTCAATATATTTACAGAAAGCAGAGCATGAAAAGAAGCTCTTGGAAACACGTACTGAAATAATGGAAATGGTTGGTATTTCTCAGTATTTTAATATCATTTCTAGGGAGAAGGGGAAAAAAACAAAGATTTGTGAGGAAATTATGTTTCTGTAGTTAATAGAAATAACATGAGCGGAGTCCAGCTAGAGAGTGGTTCTATCAGTTATTGATTATTGGTATCTTGGAGAAATTCTGTTTAGATATGATCCATGAGTAGATTTTTCCAATGTGTAATGTTTATGCTTTTACTGGTTTTCCAATTTGTGAGGATAATCTTCTTGACGATGACTAGAGCCACAGTATTTTACATTGTTTAAGGCGAGGTATTATGCAAATCCACTTTTTGGAGCTTTCTACCATGTTATAAAATTGTTCCCTCATCAAAAATATGGTTTCAGATGTCATCTATGCATGTTTGAGTAATCTGGTGATCTCTCCCAGGCTCTATTCTATCCCTCCTTATGGTTAGCAGTGCGATCCTGTTTACTACAACTTCACAAACCTGATGCAATGTGCAGTAGTTTCATTAGTGGGGTGCAGGCTGATTGTAATGTGATAGCGCTCTGAAGTGGGAGTGACTTAGCCTAGAGAGCAAAGGGGGGAGAGACTCAGAGCATCTAAAATGAAATGTGTTAATACCTTGTTTTCGGCAAATATAGCATTTTTACAACAATAAAAAGTAACATGGTGATCTAAATATTTTATGTGTTCGCACAGAAGTGTGATACGTTCTCTTTAATTTAGTAACACATTTAGATAAAATTCATTCATTATTTCACTGTTGTTGCAGACTGCTGAACACGAGCGTCACCTCACTCAAACCAATATGAAAATTGACACAGAAGTTGCCGGATTAAAAACAATGTTGGAGTCGCATAAATTAGATACTATCAAATATCTGGCAGGTAAATCAATACATTATATATTTTTTCCAATATTTTAATAACTGAACTGTTACTAATGCATTATTTTGTCTCGTTTAGGGTCAATATTCACCTGTCTCACTGTGGTTCTGGGTTTCTATCGTATTTGGATGTAAAATGTACTTTACTTGAAGCACTGATCAACAATGCACTCTGGACTATATCAATATATAGTTCAATAGTTTTTTTTTTGTTTGTTTGTTTTTATGGCACAGACTAAAGAAGGTTACTTAAAGAGGCATTATGTAACTTTTTGGTAGGGGGTTCATGCTCTGTTTGCCCAGCCTGGAATGTTCCAAAGTATGACATTAAACAGATCTACCTTACATTTATTAATTTACAGGTGGTTTTATAGGTTAAAAATACCTTGAAAAACATGCATTCTGCCTGTGAGCACTATGTAACATTTCTGGTGAAAGGCTTTTTCCTCGTCACCATGGAGATGTTCAACACTATGGCATTAAACTTGCATTTTTTTAATTGCAGGTGTTAGTACTGTAAAAATGCCTTGATAAACCCCATACTTGCAGGATTGCCTCGCCCCAAATCTGACATGCAACTTGCTCTGCTCGTCTCCATGGAGATACGTGTAATGCAATGCTAAGGGACATTGCTTGCAAAGCAATGGCATCTCCATGGGGACATCAGAAAAGTTACATAATTCTCCCTTAAATATTTTGCTTTTGCTCCTTTTATGATTTTTTAAGGGTATTATGCAGGGCTTGCCATATACATATTCATTACAACAGAAATCCTTTTTATATGATGTAGTTTTATATTTAAAATGTTGAAATATTTAGAGCCCAGTCCCTATTTCTTTTACACAGCCCAAGGTTTCTTTGTGATGCATTCAAAACTGCATTGAACACATTTTAAACTGAAGTAGCCTTAGTAAGTACCTCAATTCACTGATTAACAGTGTGCTGGGTTTGCATTTCATTTTCTCATAACCTGATTCTGAAAATGACTTAAACTGACCCAATTTTTTTTTTTTATCCCAATATTACAACTGTACCTGTAGGCTTGCACAACCCTACATTTGAAGACATGCAACCTTCTAGTGTATTTTTATATTATAGGGAGCTGTTCAAATGACCAAACAGCAAAAATGACCAACTTTTGAGCACAGTTTAGTTGATGACAATGGAGGATCCACTAAAATGGTTATTGTCCAGAAATAAATAATAATAAAGTAAATTTTGGGTTGTAAATAAATAATATCATCAGGACTACAAGTTAATTGTTACCTCTGCTCTGCCTTATCGCACAATGATTGAAGTTTGGAATATGTTTTGTTTTCTGTTTTTTTTATATGCAGTGTTAATGTTGTGGAAAATTTCCATAAATAAAAGGCCTTATAAAGGAAACAAACACTGAGTACTTAATAAATAAACGCATCTAGAAATCTACTTTTATTATTTGTTTGTTGCACTACCACACTACTGCCACACGATGGCGATAGACCACCAAAAGAGGAAGCGCTTTATTTTGAAAGAACATGATCCACTTTCAACCGGAAGTTTTCCTTTCCGCTTTTCCTGTAGTTTTTTTGCCCACACGTGTGTTACTGTCAGTGAAGTTTATCACATTTTAGCCCTTACCTTAACTGTTTTGAGCTATTCTCGAGGTTGAAATGTTAACATAGAAGGACATTTTGTCTGTGTACTACGTGGACCAAGGTAAATTGTTCATCGTACACATATTTCTCATGTTATCATCAGGCTATATCAGTTCATTAGGCTATTACTGCTGTCTTTCTTATTATTACAATTCTTATTATTTCTTATTTTATATAAACTGTAAAACATTACAGATACAACAGGAAACGTAATTTATTCTTTTTACTAGGTTTGTTCACAGTACCGTTTTAATGATCTTTTAAAATAATATACAGTTAATGCATAACAACGACAAGATTGCCATTATAATCAATCACCAGTCTTATACGCAAGTTTATGTTGTCTCTTATTTGGTCTGTTTACCGTAACAGTTTTGTTCTGTGCAGTGACCATGGCTGACCCCTTTAGCACAAACTCTGAGGACGTGATCCAGCGCGTTATAGACGTCCCTCTGAACACCGCCTCTGCTCCAGACAAACTAGAAGAGTTTTATCAAATCAGTGAAACCTGTGACTTCATTACCAAGTCCAGCTATAAAAAGGTACGGTACAATTTACAACATAGGGCCGCCTTTTAGTCGCTGTCTTATGGTCAGGTGCAATGATGTAGCCTACTGTATAGACTGGCTTTCAAGTGTCTCCTTCATTCGTTGCCATTCTAGTCACACAATAGTGTATTATAGTAATAACAATGCAGTGTTTTAAATTGTATAAAAGCGTTGCATATTGTTGATGTGTGGTTATAAGTTATAGGTTTTTTATTGTAATATAATCATTAAAAACAAAATTGTATTAATTTGACATAAAACATACCACTACCAAGATTTGATTTCTTTACATCAGTAATATTAAAGTTCAGTTCAGGAAGGGCATCTGGCTTATTATGTGTGATCATTTATATTTCAAAACAAGCTAGTGTGCTGTTATGGTATTGATGTTTTTGTTTTTTTGTTTTTTGTTTTTAAAGCAAGTAACGTTGAATGATGTGAATTCAATGCACCTCTAATGTACACTGATCTATTATTCTAAACATTCACAGGTCGCTCTCCAGTTTCCTGACAATTTATTAGTGGATTCAGTTGCTATTGCAGCTGAAATTGAGAAAAACACCAAAGCCAAGGTGTACATTTTGGGAGACACGTCCTATGGCAGGTAAGTTTGTTTATGATTTTTAAAGGTCCTATATTACTCAGTTTGGATTCATGTGAGCTTTAAGCCATGTCATAATGTTGTTACCTCATCAAAAGCTTACCTGGAGTTGTGTTTTGTGTCATTTACATATGTTTGAATGATCCTGCATTATTAGTCTACATCGCCAAAGCTCAAAATGCTCTGCTCCACCTCGTGATGTCATGAAGTGGTAATCTTCAAGTTAACAGCTTCCTTTTACCTTTAGTTCAGAGATTGGCAATTTCTGTGCTGAAATCATCCAAATGATTCTAATGAAGGTGTATGGAGTTTAAAAAAAAACTCTTCCTCTATTACCACATGACACACATCACATGGTGGAGTATTTTCTGTTTGAAAGTAGAAATCAGCCTAAATATGCAGCATTTGTGTGAAACAAAACACAACTCCAGGTGTGTTTTTGATAATGAAACAACAGTATAACATAAAACAGTGTAATATAGGCCTTTAAAGGTCCAAAAGTCGCCATATAAATCAAATGCATAATTTAATGAGCTCATTTATTTGTCTCATTATCTTGACAGCTGCTGTGTGGATGAGGTAGCAGCAGAACATGTAGCTGCAGACTGTATTGTGCACTATGGGAGCTCGTGTCTCAGTCCATCCAAAAGGCTCCCACTGATGTACGTCTTTGAGAAACGTCCCATCGATGTGGAGAAGTGCGTGACCGCGTTTAAAGAGCTCTACCCCGACTCACAAACTCACATCATCCTCCTGTACGATGTCAACTATGTCCATGCCATTGGTAAGTAACAGTACTGCATTTTAGTGTTGTCAAGTTAACTAAATTTCAAACTTGATTTCAGTACTGAGGAATAGGCTCGATACTCAATGCTGATCACGTTGACTATAAAAAACACTTATTTAGACAGTCGAATGTCACTTTCAACATTAAATCATAGTACTTTATATTATATTAGCATGTGGGCATTCGTATATCCTTGTCATCCAGAGAAATGTGCTCTTGTACTTGTTCTGATACAGCTCAAGATTTTAAAGCAATTCAGGAAAGGTTCATTTCTGTTTTAATTTAGTGTTTGATTTTGGATACTTTTGACATCCCTACTGCATATAAATAATTATCAATGTCAGACGAAGGCAAGATAACATAAAAGTAAGAAAGGATGTAATGATAACAATAATAATAAAGAAGTGATTATAGCTAGGTATGCTCAAGAAGGAATTTAATTTTATTGTTATCTGAATGCAAACTACACTATATTTATTTTTGTAGTGGGAGTAAGGTGACATACTATAAGAGTCTGGCAGAAGCACATTATTGCTTTAGTAGGATTGTAAAAGGGGGTGGGGGTAGATAAGCATTGCTTTTCCCTACTCCTTTTTGGAACAATTGATTTTTTTTCTTTTCTTTTTATTTCTATTTTTGGATATTATAGTTGTGATGAACAATGTAAAATAATAGTCTTTATGTATCTGTTCATTATTGCATATGCAATTTATCATTTACTGTATGATAATGCAATTTATTATTTATGGAAACATCCGAAATAAACTTATCAAATCAATATCAAAAGCAGTTAATATAAAATCATGTCCATCAGTCTTTCCATGATATTATAAGAAGGACTCTTAAATAAATAAATTGCTGTTTTACTGCATGGGGAAAAAATAGATATGTTAATCAATTTTCCACACTTAGACATAGGCATTTACAACCATATATTTACAGCCTGCAATATGTAGAGTAGAAATCTAATTGTTGCTAATGACAGAAACTGTATTGTATTTGGGGCTTTCCGTGAATAAATTCAAATTTAACATTAAGAGCAAATACAACTTGGTTCTGTGTTATACATTGTTATTACTCAACTGTATTTGAATATTTAATGCCCAATAAATAAATGGTCACATCAAAAGGCTTTACAAAAAGGGAACTTTATTATAAAGTTAAACAAGAAAATAAGGAAGTAGAATAGATAACCTAACAACAATCATATTTCAATAATTTTTTACAGACACGATTTCTCCCATAGCAGATATATAAATATAAAAAATACATTAAAATTATCTAATGTAAAGGAAGCTTTATTAGAATGTTTGTTATGACTTTTAGTTAGGGCTGAACGATTTGGGAAAAATGTAAAATTATGAGTTTTTATTTTCTATTTTAAGGCTAAATCATGGCTGTGATACTACAAGTTTGTCATTAGACCTGTACGTGTGCAAAGTTAATATGAAATAAATCTATGTTAATTGTCAAAACAGTGAATTGTAATTGAAAATTGTAGGGTTGTCACAAAATAATTTAGTAAAATATAAAAAAAAATACTCTTGGCAATATAGTGATACTGTATAATCACATTAAACGATGCAATATATCAGTATTTCAATATTTTTGCACACCCCTATTCAACATTACAATAACTGTTTAATTATTTCAGGTGATCTTCGGACAGCCCTTCAAACAGAATACCCAAACCTCTCCATTTCTGAGCTGGTTTGTGAAGGGGAGACGTGCTACAGCCACACTCATGTAAAACGCAAACCACAAACTTCCTCTGATCAAGAAAACAACCTGTTTGTTTATCAATTCGGAAGACAATTTTCCTTAAAAAGTGGACTAAGCATTAAGGACTACAGCATATTCTACATTGGCCAGGAGGGGACGACGTTGACAAACTTTATGATGACTTGGAATAGGTCGACTTTTTGCTCCTTTGACCCCAGCACGGACACAGGAAGGACAGAATCAGTCAAAATAAACCGAGCTTTGATGAAGAGATATTACGCAATAGAAAGAGCCAAAGATGCTTCAGTAGTTGGAATACTAGTTGGGACATTGGGAGTGGCGGATTACCTTTCTATAATACCCCAGCTGAAAGAGGCAATCCACAAAGCAGGAAAAAAATGCTACATGTTTGCAATGGGGAAGCTGAACGTGCCAAAGCTAGCAAACTTTCTGGAAATAGACATTTTTGTGCTGATTGCTTGTCCGGAAAACTCCTTGCTGGATTCGAGTGAGTTTTATAAGCCAATAGTGACACCTTTTGAGATGGAGATAGCCTGTAATCCGAACAGAGAGTGGTCCGAGGAATATGTGACAGACTTCAGACATCTGCTGCCAGGTTTGTTTTGAATCTCTAATAACAAGTTTTTATTTAATGTAGGACTGCACAAAAAATAGGTTATATTTACAGTTTACAGTACAGAATTACAGTTAAATAGTGTATGTTGTTGGTTTGTTCAGAATGAAAAACATTACTGTGAGCGGATTCCTTATCCACAGATCTGACTTGCAACTTGGCTTTGTGTGGTTACCTGTTGTCTCCATTGACATAGATAAATTTAATACCATACTGTGAAATATGTGGATAGATAGATGGATAGATGAATACATTATTGAGGAAATTCAAATATATTACAGACAAAGCATCTTCATGGACACAAGCAGGTGGTTGACCCTGCACCAAAAAAAGTTACACATTGCTCTGCTCAACTGAGTGTGAAATTTCAGTATAATTGAGTGTGTTAAAACAGCTTCAGTGACATTTTGTTATGCAGTTGTCCTTAATCTTCTACTTCTGTGATCTAACCTACTGTAATTTTAAACATCTTTAGGAGGACAAAGCCACGTTCCTCTGGCTGAGCTGCAGGACTTCTCTGAGGCAGATGTGTCTTTGATTTCTGGTGATTTGAGACGACAGTGTTTGGACCCTGAACTGGACCAGGGCTCAGAAAGCTCCTCTTTGGTCCTCAGGAATCAGACCATGACAGTGGCCAACTCAAACACAGCCGGTAAGAAAGAATAATATTTATATCTATAAATTTGACTGGAATCCTAACCCTAAGTAGCCATTCCCCACTTTTGCCAAAAGAGGGGTTTATGGACAGCTTTGTTCATATATTTAAATTACTGTCTCTTTAACTCGTGTTTTCTCTTTCCATCATCGAGCTACTATAACTCTGTGGTTCAATTATCAAGTGGAATAATTCAGATAAGTCAAAATATTCACACTGAAAATCTCCAAAGACTAAAAAAGAAACAGTGAAAATGTGTTTTAATATCTATAGAAACAAAAAAAAAATCAAGTAAAATTTGACCTAATATGCAAAATAGTTGTTTTCTCTCACCATTTGCCATTCACCTGAAGTTATATTTTGAGTAATTTGTGCAATCTTTAGTGGCTTATTTTCAAGACACTTTATTGCTGATCCCTGTTTTCACCGCCACTGCGATATGCCTACTATTCTCTGCTTCGTTCTTCAGTTTAATTTCCTTAATTGGTGATATCTGTAGGATTCAGCAGCGTATTGGGGTCATTTTGGTTGCTAGTGTGATGTGCAGCTATCCATTACAGATGCTGAGTCAGCTTCCATTGGATACTGCAGTTTTCTAATGCAGAGGTCAGCAGTTTCTTTTATAAAGTCATTTCAGGTCAATATATATTAGAAATGTGCAAAATATAATAAAATGACCCACAGGTATCATAGATTATAGCTACTGTGTATAGCAAACACAGTACAATAGGTCTTCTTTAATATTGCCTGCTGTGTATGTTTTGTAACTTTTATTAGTACCCAAATGTGCCTAATTACTTAAAACCTTTTGTCCTTTTTGTTTTATAGCATCGTTTTTGTCTGGGCGCAGCTGGCAGGGTTTGGAGAAGAAGTTGGGAGAGACACCTGTGGTAAAAGCAGTGGAAGGAAGGAGAGGGATCGCTATCGCCTACGAGGAGGAGGGGACATCTTAACCATTTTACTCTGACGTTTTCAGCATCACTTTGCCTGAGATCCAGAATACACACTTCTTCCATACTGTACAGCAGGGGTGCCCAGTACGTCGATTGCGATCTACCAGTCGATCGCCAAGGTAGTGTGGTAGATCGCAGTATCATAGTACTTGTCTCGCACTCGATCTCGCTCCTCACCTTTTCACGCTCTCTCTCCTCCCTGTGTAAAGTGCACACAGGCTCCTTCCATAATGCACGCTGATAAGAGCAAAATTAAATGCAAAACAAAAACTAATCTAAATTTATGTTACAGTGTAGGCACAGAGGATACCTACAGCACAGAGCAGATCTTTGTCACGATGTGCGTTTGGTTTAATAAATGTGCAAAGGCTGGTAAATCCCACTGCAAAATCAGTAAGAGAATACAGCAAGTTTCAAAATCCTACCCACTTTCTTCACTTTTTTCACAGTTTTCTGTAAAGTGCCAGTGGAGGTTCTCTTAAAGGAGAGGTTCTCAAACTGTGGGTGAGAGTGTTTAAGTGCAGAACAGTTTGCTTGGCTTTGTAGTAGATAGATCATTCTGACTTGGTCATTTTATAAGTAGCTCTCATGCTGAAAAAGTGTGGGCACCCCTGCTGTACAGAGATGTGAGTCACCAATGGATTTCATATGGCCGTGATTGACAGGAGACATCTCATTCTGGACCTGCCAGGCAACATCACTACTTGAACTAAATAAATAATGTACACACATGTTCAATATAGATGTATAATTTATTATATTGATATAAAATTGTCAAATATCAATGTGTAGTTGTATTCGCTTTGATTAAAACATGCACTAAATGTAAATGATTGGTCCCTTTTATTTATTATTTATTATTATTACATATTTTATTGATTTATTAATTTATTTTTCATATAAATATAAACATTGAAATAGTAGACATAGAAAGACAGTTGAAAGCCTTCAGTCACTTCCCATTGACTGGTAGCTCTTTGACAAAAGCAGCTGGAAATATGCCTGTATTTTCACCACACTGGCCTTCGATCCAATCCTGGTTAACTAAAAGAGAAGAAAAAAAGTGAATATACATTTTTAATAATTTATACTTATACTTGTAAGTTTCAAAAAGAAGACAGAATGGACCTTTACCAAATCTTTCTAATATTCATTTTACAATATAGAAGTTAAAATAGAAGACTTACTTCTAGACAGTAAAATAATCTTGTCTCCTTCTTTAAAACTGAGATCTTCTGGACTCGAAGACTCGTAAGTGTGAAGAGCAACAAAGGAAATCTCTGATTTGTGAGGAGGCTAAAATTACAAAGTATAAAAACATT
This sequence comes from Boleophthalmus pectinirostris, assembly GCF_026225935.1. NCBI lineage: Eukaryota > Metazoa > Chordata > Actinopteri > Gobiiformes > Gobiidae > Boleophthalmus > Boleophthalmus pectinirostris. Next base: position 14,691,362 of record NW_026571070.1, read on the forward strand.
ACTATACACAACAAAAATTCTTGCCCACTAATTTTTTTAATATAGAAATGAATAGCCCATATATGAGTAGTTGGTTCACCTCATTGACTTTACACCACAAAGTGAGGTGCCCATCTTTGGCTTTGTTCCACACACTTTTCATGTTTGTGTTTTCATTGATTACACTGTCTTCTGTGGCCCCGGGGGTTAAACTAAAGAAGAAGTAAAAAATTATAATAAGTAAGATATTGCAAACATACGAAACTAGTTATACATATAAGATTATGCCACCTGACTACTTTCAAATAGTGGATAGATTTGCTCTAAAGCCTTGTATGCAGCAAACTAGTGTGTAATTTGTGTACTTGGACCTGAAAGAACCAGGATTTAAAGGTCCTATATTATGCTAAATTGACTCACGTGAACTTTCAGTCATGTCAGAATGTTGTTACATCATTAGAAACATACCTAGAGTGGTGTTTTGCTTAATTTTTTCACACATTTGAGTAATCCTTTATTATTAGTCTGTCTACATCTCCAAAGGTTAAAATGCTCTGTTACACCTTGTGATGCCATGAAGCTGTTCAGTAGGAATTGCCAGTTCCAGAGCTAAAATTCTCCAGATGATTCTAGTAAAGGTGTATGGAGTTTAAAAACACAGTGGAGCACTTCCTGTTTTACCACATAGCATCACAAGGTGGAAAAAAGTGTTTTCCATTTGAGAAAAGAACTCAGCCTAAATTTGAGTTAAACATATGTGAATTAAACAAAACTCAACTCTGGGTTTTTGATGAGAAAACAACATTACTGTATAACAGATCAGAAAATAGCACAATATGGCTTTTTAGTTGTAGTAGTTGTAGTAGTAGTAGTAGTAGTTGCAGTAGTAGTTGTTTTAGTTGCAGTAGTTGCAGTAGTAGTGATAGTAGTTGTAGTAGTTGTAGCAGTAGTTGTAATAGTTGTAGTAGTTGTTGTAATAGTTGTAGTAGTAGTAGTAGTTGTAGTAGTTGTAGTAGTAGTTGTTGTAGTAGTTGTAGTAGTTGTAGTAGTAGTAGTAGTAGTAGTAGTTGTAGTAGTAGTAGTGTAGTAGTTGTAGTAGTTGTAGTAGTAGTTGTAATAGTTGTAACAGTAGTAGTTGCAGTAGTAGTTATAGTAGTTGTAGTAGTGGTTGTAGTACTTTTCGTCAGTGGTTAATTTTTACCTCAGAGTTAAAGATGTTGTTTCCAGTTTTAATTTCATTTTAATTTTGTTGATAAGTGCTTCATAAGAGGAGCCCAGAGGAAGTGAGATCGTGAAGGTAAAAGTGAAGTGGATTTTGATGATGCAGCTATTTTCTGCAAACTCTGTATCCTGGGATTGAGCAGAGATTCACGGCATTATTTTAGATTTAATATTTTTAGTTGCTGTTAGTCAGAATTTGAATTGAATTGAACATTTTTAATACCTTTTCGTCTTTATCAGCTCTGCTTCCAATAGCAGGACTTTGATCACCTGTAAAGAGACCATAATTGTTAATATTGTACATAAAAGACTCTAAGAAAATGAAGTAATTACCAACCGTTTCTTTTTGGTCTTGTTGGTGGATCATGTGTTGGAGGTTTGTCTATTCCCTGTTATAGTAAATTTGTCATTACAACTTAGCAAAATAAAACATGCTGAAGTTTTTAGGCCCATATTATAATGTTATAATGTTGTAATATTGGACCTTACAATACAATAGTACAATAGACAGTTTTACCTCAGGTCTTTTCGATGTGGGTGAAATATCCAGGGGCTGTAGATAATTGTAAGGAACAAGCCCCTTCTGTAATGTACACAGTTTTTAATAGAATAACAAACATAAATAACTAATATATTTGATTTCGAGGTGAATGATATGATCTTACTCTCCCGTTGAAAATAACAGTGGCCCAGTTGTCTGCTCCTTTCTGAAGCACAAACACAATGTTTCCAGGCACGACGGCCAATTCATCACTGGTCTCAGGAAATAACTCGAATAAAACTATGTGCGCTTTTCCTTCTAAAGCCCTACAGTGAACAGAGGTAGAGAGAGAGATGGAGAGATGGAGAGACGAAGAGAGAGAGAGATAAAGAGATCGATAGAGATATAGAAAGAGAGATAAAGAGAGAGTAATAGAGAGATGGAGAGACAAAGAGAGAGAGTGAGATCGATAGAGAGATGGAGAGACAGATAGATAGAGAGATAGATAGAGAGCAATATAGAGATGGAGAGACAGATAAATAGAGAGCAATAGAGAGAGAGAGATGGAGAAACCGATAGATAGAGAGCAATAGACAGATGGAAAGACAGAGAGAGAGAGACAGAGATGAGAGATAGAATAGATAGAGTTGTAGAGACAGATAGAGAGATAGAATAGATAGAGTTGTAGAGACAGATAGAGAGATAGATTAGATAGAGAGAGATAGATAGATAGATAGATAGATAGATAGATAGATAGATAGATAGATAGATAGATAGATAGATAGATAGATAGATAGATAGATAGATAGATAGGTGTAGAAAGCAATAGAGAGATGTAGAGACAGAGAGAGCAATAGACAATGGAGAGATAGAGAGAGAGAGAGAGAGAGACAGCAATAGATAGATATAGAGAGAGAGAAAGATGGAGAGATAAATATAGAGGTAAATGAAGAGAGAGAGGGATGGAGAGATAGAGGTAGACAGAGAAAGAGATGGAGAGTGAGAGAGAGCATTTGATAGGTTAAATAAACAGACTGATAACCAGAAGAATTGTTTTCTTTATATGTTGTACAGAAATTACAAATAATAATAATAATAAAAACATGAGTTGATTTACTTGAAGACCCCGGGCTCCTTCGGAGTCGTAGGACCGTCCTGCACCTGTCAGTCAGTTATGCAAAAACAGCACATGTAAGACAAGGTAAAAAACACTGTTGCACCACTATTTAAAGCAATCATTTCTCCATCGTGTTGTCACAATACATTTCCAGCTCAATTTGATACTAAACAAAAGGAGAGACAATCAAGACACATTTTGATTCTACAATGATAATAAATACATGTTTTTATACAATGTAATTTTCAACATAAAATAAGTGGTATTTTCTTTAATAATACTATATGGTCTTAAACTAGTTCTGTTATAGATCAAGGCCATTCTAAAACTATGAAAGAAATATCTAGTTTTGAGATGTTTTTCTTTCTTCCTTTTGTTCACTTGTTCAAATGAAATTTTTTTACAGCCGTGATTTGTTTGGTTTCACATTAACATATACAATCATACAAAGTTAACCCTGTTTCCCCATGTTTTCAGTAACAACATTAACATAATAGAAAAATATAAGCTATAATGGGGATTAACTTATTATTTCATACAGATCTTTCTCAATACTCTTCCAGGTGCAACTGTTTTTGTTATTAATACTAATCAGTCTACTAAGTGAATTGTCCTTACCTGGGGCTGTAATGGTGCAAATCCTGAAAACTGATCTTGTGGAACAACTGAGGCAACAACCTAAAACATACAAAAAGTTATTAAGATGTTTTAAAAGGTCCTATATTTAGCAAAATTGACACTTTGGGAACTTTAAGCCATGCTATAATGTTGTTACCTCATCAAAAACATCCCTGGAGCTATGTTTTGTTTCATTCACACATTTAGTCAGTAGGGGTATAATGATATCCAAGTCTCACGATACAATATAGTCACGGTATGAACATCACAGTACGATATTTATTGCGATATCATGGGAAAGCTCACGATATGGTGGGAAATGTCAGGATTAGGAATGTAACAATATCCAAATCTCTCTGTATAATATTTTCACGATATACATCTCACGGTACGATATTTATTGCGATATTTTGTGGAGATAACAAAACTGTGAATATGCTGCTTTTTCCTCTTAAAATGTCTTGAGAAAACCTAATCCAAAGAACTAAGACTTGAAAGTGCTTAGAACTGTTATTATTCTTGTAGTCTGCACTGAAATGGAGAAAAGTTCATGGTCTATGTAGTTCCCTGTGTCTTTTTTTAGCTATTGTTGCACCATAACTCTTAATTTAAGCAAAGAGACTTGTCATTCGATATATTGTGATGGTCCACGATATTACTGTGAGAACTTTGATGATACGAAATCATGATATTTTGGTTATTGTTACATCCCTAGTAGTCTGTCTACATCTCCAAAGCTCAAAATGCTCTGTTCCACCTTGTGATGTCATAAAGTTAGTTAGTAGTTTTCAACAGCTCCCTTTTACCTTTAGTTTGGTCAAGATTGGAATAGAGGGCTGAAATTATCGAAATAATTCTAGTGAAGGTGTATGGAGTTTTAAAACACAGTGGAGCAGTTCCTGTATTACCACATGACATCACAAGGTGGAACAGTGTTTTTGGTTTGAGAGAAGAACTCAGTTTAAATATGCAGGCTTTGTTTGATGAGGAAAAGAACATTATAACTTGGCTCAGATCCAATATTTTGGTCTTTTTGTTTATATTACAATCTTCCATGTTTTAAGTGTATTACCTTTGCTTTCCCCAGGTAGTCCTTCTTCTGTAGTTCTGCCACATAGTTCTTATTTGGCCTGAAAAGCTCACTGGATGGGAACTCCACCAGTCTGAACAGCTTTTGTTTCTGTAAGTTCAACAAAACATGATTATTAAACACACTACACAATGAATAGGAAATGAGAACTGCCTGTCGGGGCACATTGGAGCCACAAAATTGGATTACTTATGAAATTTCCTGGATAATTGTACACAAAGGAAGTTAGTGTGTGGATAGGGGAGACTGACCAGAATAGACTGAAATGCTTTGTTGATAAGGTTGATTTTGCTTTCAGTCTTATAGTCCAGGGCTTTCTGCAAGTTTTCTTGGGCATTTGTCCAGTTTCCCAAATGAGCTTCAACCAGAGCCATGTTGTGAAGAACCTTGATAACAGAAATATTCATCATATAACACTGTATTCACATAATAATTTAAGATATTTCCAAAGAAAATGTTTGAGTAATTCTGTATTATTAGCCAGTCTACAACTCCAAAGCTGAAAATGCTCTGTTCTACCTTGTGATGTCATGAAGCAGTAATTAACCTGAAATCATCCAAATGAAGCTAGTGAAGGTGTATGGAGTTTAAAAACACAGTGGAGCACTTCCTGTATCACCACATGACATCATAAGGTGGAACAGAGTGTTTTTAGTTTGAGAGAAGAACTCAGTCTAAACATGCAGGTTTTGTGTCTTAAACAATTCAACTTTTTTATAAGGTAACATAATTTTAACATGAGTGATTTTATTTATTTATTTTTTGTAATAAAGGATCTTTAAATGAGTCAGTAATTCCTGAAATTGTGTTGAAATTCAAACATGTGCAGCTCTCCCTCCACCCTGACTAATAAAAGTATAATATATCATTATAATATATAATATATAATTTAAATAGTCTCACATTGTCAGTATGACATTGTATCAGCAGGACTAGACCAGTACAGCTTTTTACAAGGGAAACTGTTCTGACACTGTGTCCTTTCGCAAGACACTTCACAAACCTTGTCTGTGTTGTACTGAACCAGTATTAGAAGTAGTAATAATACAAACAGCAATAGTATTTGTAGTTCTTTTTTCCCTATTAAACCCTCTTGTGTCTAAAGTATCCTGTAGTAGTATCAGTAGTAATAGTATTTGCAGTACTTTTTTTTTCTCTATATTAAAACATGTGTGTGACTAAAGTATCCTGTAGTAGTATCAGTGTATCAGTAGTATCGGCAGTATTCATATTACATTTCCCCCTATATTAAACCCTCCTTTGTGTCTAAAGTATCCTGTAGTAGTGTGAGTAGTAGTATTGATCATATCATTGAAGATATACTGTATATAGCCTACCTCACATGCAGACAGCTTGTATCTGAGTCCAAGGGCTTTGTAGTCGATCAGTTGGTTTCCTCGAAGTGCTTTGTAGGCGTTTGTGAAGTCGCCTAAACTCTCCTCCAACCTTAAAATATTATTATATTATTATTAAAATTATTAGAAGATTATGAATGAAAGGAATAACAATTTAAGGTGTGATAGTTTTCTAAAGGTTTAGTTGGAATTTAGTAATAGGAAGAAAACTGTAAAGTAATAATAATGTGACAGGGTAATTGTTTCCACAAATCTCATATATAGATATTCAGTTGTATTGTTTTGAAGTAACTGTATTTTGAGTATGTTCCCCAAATATAATTTTATAGTTGCACTATATAACTTCGCTCATGGAGGCCCTATCACCTGGTTGTATCCATGGAGATTTTATTGCATTGGCTGGAATGTTCCACAGTATTTCGTGAAACCTTTTTTATTTTCAAAGAGACAAACAGGAGACGTTACTAGACCAAGTTACAGGTCAGGTCTGTGGAGAGGTGAGTCCACGCTCAGTAAAAAAAAATATATATTTAGTATTTTTGAACAACCCATAATTCAATGGATACGTTGGATACATTTAATTTCATACTGTAAAAAATGTCAAGCAAAGTATTAACATCTTCATAGTTTAAGGATCCAGGACCCCAAGCGAAAAAGTTACACATTGCATCTTTAGACCATGCTTATTGTTGTTTAAGTGAATAGTAAGTAAGTAAATAAGTAAGTAAGTCTTTATTTATATAGCGCTTTCACAGACATTTTCTGTCCCCAAAGACGCTTTACAGAGCATTATTCAGCATTATTCATTCACCATTCATTCAGCATTATTTCATTCACTCTATACCCTGGTGATGGTAAGCTACTATAGTAGCCACAGCTGCCCTGGGGCACACTAACAGAAGCGCGGCTGCCATGCCACTCGGTGCCATCGGTCCCTCCGACCATCACTCACACACACACACACACACACACACACACACACACACACACACACACACACACACACACACACACACACACACACACACACACACACACACACACACACACACACACACACACACACACACACACACACACACACACCACTTTCATACTAGGCAATGTGGCCGAAGTGTCTTGCCTAAGGACATGGTGATTGAATTGATTGTATTTAACTGACCATGACTATCAACTGTTTATGGAGACCTATGTAGCATGTAACAGTTAATCTTGCCTCTCCTTTTTGTAGAAGGTGATTCCTCTTTGAAAGAAGGCCACAGCCAGGTGTTCATCTTTGCGTATGCTGCTGTCAAAAGCCTGAGATGAAAAAAATATATTTATATGTTTATTTCAAAATATTGGTATTTCCACAAGAGAAATAGAGAAATAACCACTTCTTGTTTTTCAGGGTCTTGCACTTTGTACTTTTTCTTTCTCATCCTTATCACCTGCAGCCAGTTGAAGTTTATACAATGTTTTCCAAACAAATATTTAAAAAGTATGACAATACAAAATTAATTCTGCATTTTTCAGATTCACACTAAATTGGAAGTTAATCTATACTAGACCAGGACTAAAGCACTAAAGCTGCTGGAATAGGATCAAACCAAGTCTATTTCAGGACTAAACCAAGAGTAAGCAAAGATCAAACCAGGGCAAGTGAATGCAGAAGATCTGGTACCTTTTCTGCATCGTCAAAATCTTTGTTGAGAAGGTGAAGACAGCCGATGTTGAAATAAATTTTGGAGTTTGGTTCTTCAATGGCCAAGAAAATCCTGAGGGCTTCTGGGAGGTTCTTTTTATCCACACATGTCACAGCCTCGTCCCATTGTCGCAGAGTGTCCACAAAGGTCATGATGTCTGTAGCACTTCACCACAATGAAATATTAGCCAGATTCAGGAAACTCTTGTGATTTGTACCAGACAGAACAGGAAGGATGTGATTACAATATGGTGTGGGTGAAACTTTAACGTTGGTATCACTTCTCTTTTAATGGTACCTTGAAAACCAATTTAATTTGTAGTCTACAGTAATCTACTATCAAATTAACACTCACAATATCAGATTTTACTATTATGGTTACTGTGTGAAGATAAGTAAGTAAGTTTTTATTTATCTAATACTTTTTACAGACATTTTTGTCACAAAGATGCTTTACAGAGCATTATTTCATTCACTCCATACTCAGTGGTGGTAAGCTACTATTGTAGCCACAGCTGCCCTGGGGCAGACTGACAGACTGTGTTTTCTGTTTAGGAGAAGCCTAAATATGTAGGGTTTGTGTGACTGCTCCGGGTCAAGAGGGACATCTGGTCATCCTAGACATGGATGTTATACTTTTGTTAAACATGCTTTTATTTTGTAGTATTGAACACACTTCCGTCCTCTCATGACTCACTGTGCCTTGGTGGAGCTTTGCCCGAAACAAACATGGCTCTGCAACATTTTATAACAACAACCCCAACCAACATTTGGCTAAAAAACGGGGGAAATATGTGACATTTAATTCCAAACGAGCCAGCTCTTTACCCATACTTGATGTAATCCTAAATCGGGCGAGTTTGAGTAGCCTTTTGTGGCCGTGTTTACACAGAGGTAAGCTTGTTGGCTAAAGCAAGCAGCGAGCAAAATGGACCTTGGTTCAATGTTGTATAATAATTTAAAAGATGTTACTTGGAGTACGACGTCTCTGTCTCTGGATCAACTCGTCAGCACCTACAGATTACCTCAGATCGCCAAATTAGACAGCGGTAAGTAACTTTTGGACGTGTTTCAAGTTGGCATGTTGCTAGCTGTTAGCCTAAGTTGCTAAGTAGCAGCTAAGTGTAACTATGCCATGTTTCTGAGCAAAAGTCACTGCTTTGTTCATAAACTAAGCTCTACTTTCTGATTATTATTAGGAGACGCATATTACATCGGAAACACTGTGTAACTCTTGTAAAATTGTAATAGCTCAGTAATAATTTGCTTATTATCTTCATTATTATCTGTATTTGTTCCTACACACTTACACATGAGTTGTTACAGTCAAAGCAATGCACATTTTGGGTATTTTTTTATTTAATATATACCAGGACAACCACATGTATGAATAGAGAAGACAATTGTGATTTAATTTTTTTTATGTTATCTGGTGAGTTGGAGCATGTACGTAAAGAATAGGCAAAATCATACTTGATGTCCAGCTTAGTTAAAGATGCACTGTGTAACTTTTTAGTTGGGGGTCCGTCACCTCCTTGTGTCTATGGATATGTCAGTACCCTGCTTCAGGTGGTTTTATAGCTAAAAATAAAATAGAAAAACAGGCATTCTGACTGTGAGAGGGGTTGCCTCTCCACAGATCTGACCTATAATTTGGCTTGGTTTGGTCTCCATGATGATAGAAAGGTTTAATGCCATACTGTGAAACAAGTCTAAGCAATAACATCTCCATGACGAAATGATGATGTACCTTCCATCAAAAAAGTTACAGACTTTAATAAGACCCACACATTTGATATTCTGTTATTTTATTAATGGATTAACTACCTAGAGACAGTATTGTGACATACTCGTGCAGGTATAGAAGGCAACCAGACATGAATCAGTACTTGCTATTGGCTTATTGCAATATGTATTTAGCAACCAAAGTAACTTGTCTGATGATAAATTTACAAAAGCAACAGATTTATTGGAGAAAACCAAATTAGCTTATATTCTCATAGACTTATTTTGCATCATGAACTCTTGGTCTGGCCTATCTTCATTTAAATGCTGCTGTTGCCTTTTTATAGCAGTATAGATTGAACCATTAGACACTGTCAATAATAAGAGAAGTGGAGTGTGCTGAGTAATCCAGTGCTTGGGCCCGACTGGTGCATCAGGACAAAACAACACGTGCATTGTTTGGGGCTGTTTGGCAGAATTTGTTTGTTAAACTCAAACAAGCATAAGATAAATGTTTTTGTTATAGCTTCAATCTAACAAGTATTTTGATTTTATATTCACTTTATTACTAAAATCAGGATTCAATACATATCATATTTTAAAAACAGCTAGAATTATTAAGAGACAAGAAACGAAGGAATTTTAACGAATTTGTGTAATGTTTGCAGAAGTCTAAACTATAGGTTTAGCAAGTTTTAAATATTAAAAGAGAATGTACAGATTGAAAACTGTATTTTTATGGAGGATAGGGTTGTCAAAAGTATTGTAAATCAGATAGTAATCAATACTTTTGAACAAGTATCGATACTAAAAAAGTGATATTTACAGGACAGAAATGAACCTTTCCTGACTTCCTTTTGAACTGCATCATAACAAGTATAAGAGCACATAGACTGGTATATGCCCATGAACCACTATGGAACCTACCTGGACATTGAGGGATTACATAGATATAAGAACACATTGTAATATAACGAATGTACTATGGTCTAATGTTGAAAATTACATTCTATTGTCTAAAGAAAGGGTGTTTTTTATTATTATTGTGATATCAGAATCTGTATTGAGTAGTGAAATCGAATTTGAAATTTTTGTACCATGACAATGCTACAATGTGATTTTATGTTCAGGTCAACTGGTGGAAGGACTCAGAGAAAACGACTACCTCTTGATCCACTCTTGTCGTCAGTGGACAACCATCACTGCCCACAGCCTCGAGGAGGGACATTACGTCATCGGGCCAAAGATCGAGATCCCAGTTCACTATGAAGGTGAGTGACAGCAACAAACTTAGATTACATTGATCCTGCATTGATTATTTGAAAATCAGTAACTAACTTGCTGTTCACTTGATTTAAGTAGTGGTGTATTAATATCAGTATATAGTAATTTATTTAAAGATGCAATTTTTTGGTTGGGAGTCTGTCAATTTGTTGTTTCTATGGATATCTCACAATGTTCCACAGTGTGACATTAAACAGCTCTACCTCACATTTATTCAATTATAGGTGGTTTTAAAGCTCAAAAATACAGAGAAAAACAGGCATTATGACTGAGGGTGCCTCTCCACAGAGCTGACCTGTAACTTGGTCTGGTTTGAGCTCCGTGAAGATAAAAAGATGTTTAATAACATACTATGAAGCATTCCAGACAAAGCAATAACATCTCTATGGAGAAAAGCATTTGACAAACCCTCCGCCAGACAACAGAAGTTACACAGTGCACCATTAACACTGTATTTATTCACATGTGACTCAGTAGGTCTGTCACAATAATTACTACATCGACTTTTGGTTCAATTTATGAAAACTAGAACTATATTTTTTGGGGTCAACATTTATCATGTGTTCACTTTCTATTTGAACTGTAGAACATAGAATAAATAAGTTCTATGGCTAATTATTGGTTTATTCTGCTATTTATTTGTTGCAGCTCAAGTCTTATACTAGATATACTTATACTAGTCTTATACTTATTCAGTATATATTATAATACTGTATATTTAAAAGTGGTTTACTGGGATTATCCTACTTAGTTTCACTATTATTGTTTATCAGAGTATTTCTCTGTAGCAATATACCATGCTTTAAAACAGACCTACGATTAATTCAGGGAGCCAATATGGATGTTTTGAATGTTTGATTTATGTGTCAGAGTCATGTTAGTGTCCTAAATGTGTATCGGTAACAAACCTGCCAATTTATAGACAATTTATAAAACAGTCCCCTGATCCAATAAACTAGGATTCTTATGTAGGATAGTATAAACGTGAATAAACATTTGTATCTGAATCATGATTTATTTCCCATTGCAGGTCAGTTTAAGCTTCTGGAGCAGGACCGAGACGTCAAGGAGCCAGTGCAGTACTTCAACAGCGTGGAGGAAGTGGCCAAAGCGTTTCCTGAGAGAGTTTACGTCATGGAAGAAATCACATTCAATGTCAAGGTCAGACTGTGATCAAATATTAAACAACCATTTTACCTTCAACGGGATCCTATAGTGTAGTTTATACAGAGAGGCTGAACAATTAAAAAAAACATTTGGGAAAAAATAATTGTAATAAACATTGCTGACGTTGCTGTAAACATCATCACAATATAGAGCTGTCTGCAGATCTTTAAAATATTTTTAAAAAGATCATGTGACACTGCCAAATCCTACACGTATCACTGATTAAGAAAATGAAATTGGAGAACAAAGTGAGTACAGAGCAGTGGGAGTATACCGTGGCAGGGAAAATGGAAGTTGATTGACAATATGGAGTCTTGAAACATAAGGATTGCTCAAACATGTACAAATCACTCTAGATACAACTTTGGGTGACTAAATGGTGAGAGGAAACAACTATAACATGGATTAAAGCTCTGAAAAGTCAATTTTGCATAACTGATTAAAATACTAAACTGATGCAAGAATAACAGGGATTTCAGAAGTATATTAATGTCACTTGAATAATTTTATTTGAGATTTGCTTCAAATGGCAGTGGGGAAATTTTAGCAATTTTTCTGTACTCTGATAAGATTTGGGTTGTCCTGCAGCTCAGACCCTCTAACTCATATAGATCTCAGGCTCCTGAAAATGTGTATTTGAGATCTGCTTCAAACTGCCTTTTCTCTCTATTCATTCATCTTTTTATTTTGCATGTTTTTGGTTTGTGTTCACAGATGGCCTCTGGTGAATGCAATGAAGACACAGAAGTCTACAACATAACACTAAGCACTGGTGATGAGCTGACGCTGATGGGCCAAGCTGAGATCCTTTACGCCAAATCCTCTAAGGAAAAATCACGATTCAATACAATTTTTAAAAAGATTGGAAAGCTAAACTCCATCAGTAAAATGTGCAGAGGAAAAATGCCATGTTTAATTTGCATGAACCATCGAACCAACGAAAGCATCAGCCTACCTTTCCAATGTAAAGGCCGATTCAGCACTTGTAGCCCTTTGGAGCTACAGATGCAGGATGGGGAACACACAATTAGAAATATCGTGGAAAAAACACGTCTTCCGGTTAACGTTACAGTCACGAGCAGCCCTCCGCGAAACCATCACGATCTCCATCTCATCCGCGAAGGCCATCGGTACAAACTAGTCAACATTCAAACCAAAACAGTTGTGGTTTGCTGTGTATTACGAAGCAACAAAATCATCCCAATTCACTTCCACTTTCAGCCCTCAATGCCCAAGTTCATCGTCCCCGAAGAGCTCCTCCAAGGCGAGTTATGGCTGGACACGATGGTGCACAGGTGGTTTTCATTTTGTCAAGAGCAGTTTGACATTGATGACTACTCCAGAGCTGTCAGGGATGTCCGTACAGATTGGACAGATGATGGGAAAAGTCCAAAGAAAAGCACAGCGAATGGCAGCGGTGGTGTTGGTGGGGGTAGTAATTCAAATGGGTGTCCGACTCACATGCACGTGCCCAGTTCGCTTACATACGCGCGAGATGAGCTAACCCAATCCTTTCATCGCCTGTCTGTGTGTGTGTATGGCAACAACTTACACGGTAACAGTGAAGTCAATTTACAAGGTTGTACGACTTTATGTGGAGATTGGACTCTTCTGCCTTCTGATAATGTCCCATCCGAATCAGGGGAGAGTGAGCACTTATTCTCTGAGCTTTTGGAGACCACAAACCAGCCCCCTGCCCTGAACAAGTCCGATGTCCCCTATGAAGAGCTGTGGTTGGATCGAATGGGAACTCAAATGCCCAAAACGTCCGAAGGAATAAGAGGCATTAACAACGGATGCAGTACGTCAGGTGCTCTCCCATACCCAGGCCCCTGCGCCCTCAGTGCAATAACCAGCTTGGATGTTTCGCTCACGCCACCGCCAGTGCCACCCAAATCTGAAGCTGTAAGTATGAAATTTCAATGTTATCTATATTATCTAATGTGTTCTACCAAACAAATTAACAGTGAAATTACTGAAAATTGTTACAAAAAGAAAAAATTGTGAACTTAATTTCAACATATAACATTTTTTAGCCTTGCCATGGATTTTAAAGTACTCATACTTTGCAGCTGATGTCATCAACATTGCCTGGGGGTGTGACACTAACTGTAGGCACTGCTCTGTCTGAAGCTCTGTTAGACTTAAATCTGAGCTTTTTAACACAATCTGACCAAAAATCACTCTCCTAGCTACAATAGGTGAGCTGATTTACGCTGCTAAACAAGTTCCCCTACCTAGCTTGAGCATTAACAATTTGAAAATCAGGCACCTAAATGGGACCGTGAATGCTCGTATTCATCACAGACTCCTGAAAATGTTGTTTAAATCCATTTTGTATTTTTTCTTGATTGTTTTTGGCAGTGTTTGCTAATGTGTTCATTGTGTCACCATGGTGTCATTGGTTATCAGACCCAACATCAAGACAAGACCATTTAAATGGATAACAAAATTAAATGTCATAGGATTTACAACCTTACTGAGGGTTTAAAGTTCAGCACATAAAAACTATATAAAATCAAGGTTTATATATACGGTTACATATAGGACTGGGTATCATTCAGAATTTGCGGATAGGATACATACCTCGATACATAGGCCATGATAAGATATCTTGATACAGTGCACTTTCGATTCAATATGATTCAGTACTATATATTTCAAATCAATTCAATATGGTTCATTAAAAAATAAGTCTAAATCCTGGCTGTGATAGTAAAAGTCTTTGTTAAACCACTTCTTGTGCAAAGTTAATATAAAACATGCCCATTTTACTCACCAAAACAGCGAAAATGTTAAATGTGTTGCATAAACGACTTTTCTTTCTCTAAACAAGCAACAAAATTGTTGCGTTGTAACAAAATAATTTAGTAAAATAAACCAAAAAATACTCTTGATGATATATCAATACAGCAGCCCACAATATCGATACTATATCATCACATTAAAGGATACGATATATCGATATTTCAATATTTTTACACACAACTAGATACATATATAATGTGTGCTTTTCTACTTTTATTGTATCATTGTAATCAGGATAAAAAATGTCCTAGCAGTTGCACCTTAATTTTTATTTTAGTCTAATCTTTAATCTTCTGAGTAATAAAGTTTTTCTAATATCTTTTCCTGCACAGGTCAAAGAAGAATGCAGACTTCTGAATGCTCCTCCCATCCCTCCTCGGAGTTCGAAGCAGATGCCGTCAGTGCCCATTTTATCCAAACCACGACAACAAGAAACACGCTCTCCGAGTCCCACCCTCTCCTACTATTCCTCTGGTCTACACAACATGTACGATTCAAAATACTCCAGTCAAAAGTTTGGGCACACTTTTTCATTTATTGTTATTCATTATTTCCATGATTACTGTATTTACATTGTAGATTCTCACTGAAAGCATCAAAACTATGAATCCTGGTTCTGGTTGATTCACCCGCAAACTGGATAACACACTGATGAAGGGAGAGAGCGCGTGATTTTAAAGGTGCACTGTGTAACTAGGGGGTACGTCACTTGTTTCCATGGATGTGTCAGTGCTCTGCCTGAACTGTTCCACAGTATGACATTAAACAGCTCTACCTGACATTAATTAAATCACAAGTGGTTTTATAGCTCAAAAATACCCAGAAACACAAGCATTATGACTGTGAGCGGTGTTACCTCTCCACAGATCTGACCTGTAACTTGATCTGGTTTGGTCTCCATGAAGATAGAAAGGTTTAATACCATACTGTGAAACATTCCAGACAAAGCAATAATGTCTCATCATGGAGAAAAGGATTTGACCAACACTCCTCCAGAGAAGTTACACAATGCCTCTTTACGTTTTTGCCAGCTGACATGAAAAGGTGTTCAAAGTCGAGCTTAAAACTACATCAGTTGGTAGTTGAGAATGAAAGGACACATATGGAATGTAGAAAAGAAAAGCCATACTCAAAATAACTTAAAACTTGTTTCAGATTTTTTGAAATACCCACCCTTCGACCTCTGCTTTGAAATATTACTGACCCTAAGGAGGCACAGCTGTGAAGTGAAAACAGTTTTGTGTCAATTCTTCAAAGCTCATTAAGAGAAGGTCAAGAGTTTTCCTCACTTGGCTGCAAAGGGTGGCTAGGATTTGAATTAAAAATATACAAACAAAAAACAAACAAACAAAAATAAATAAATAAATAAATATATGTATGTATGTATGTGTGTATATGTGTGTGTGTGTATATATATATGTATATATATATATATATATATATATATATATATATATATATATATATATATATATATATATATATATATATATATAATCTTATCTATTTGATGACTTCTGTGTGTATAAAATGTAGAAAGTAGCAAAAATACATTGAAAAAAGTGTGTCCAAACTTTTGACTGCTAGTGTACATTTACACTTGGAATGGGGAATGCTTATCCAGGGGATTTCAGAGTGTTGAAAAATTTGCACTGTTGCCATAGCAATTAGCAAAACAAGTAATTACATCTTTTAAATGGTGAAATATCCTCACTGTATCAATAAATAGTTAATTATAAACAGTAAACAGTTATAACAGTCAGAGGGACATGAAGTCAGTTGTGAAAGACAGTTACGTGGAAGGAATGGGGAAGTCTTAGTTTAACTTCCATAAATGTCACTGTTATTTCTGATAATTGATAAACAATGAAATAGCACTTTAGGTTCCTTGTTATTTAAAAAAAAAAGTTTATCACAAACAGCCAGAAAAATAACAAAATATTTGGTGTATAGATTGAATTGAATTTTGATATTGCTTCTAAAATACTCACAAAAGATATTTTTAGTTTTCACCATTGATTATTCATAGTTATCAATTAACAGATTAATCTTGACATCCTTAATAGTTGCTAATGCTGTCATTTCTAAAGGTGTGCAAAAATATCGATATCGTGATACTAAATTTGGTGATACAGTATCGTTATCATGGGCTGCTGTATCGATATATCGCCTACAATTAGTTTTTTGTGTCTTAGCTTTTTTTTTAATGACTGCATGGCAATTTTATTTAGTGTTAGGAAACTTGTTTTTGCAATACACTTGGCATATTCACTGTTTTGATCATTAAAATAGATGTATTTCATATTAACTTTGCACAGGTAGTTATTTAACAAATAAATATTGTTGCTAAAATGTATTAGGTCCTTAAAAAACAACAATATATCATGTGTATTATATCGATTATCACATGTATTGTATCGAATCGTGAGGGTCTGTTATGTCCCTTATTTGCTAAAAGACATAACTAATATAAAACAATCGTAATGAGGCAAGGAGTCAACAGTTTGTCAATGTTTGGCTATTTTATTTCTGAGCCAATACATTCAAAGGATTTTCAGATAACGGTGGAAGGAAGAGCGTGCCAATTGTGCCAACAGAACAAAATTAAAGTATAAGAACAAAACAGGGCCTAACTGAATAAGGTGGAGAGAAAGGAAAAGAAAGGAAAGAAATCAAAAGCCTAATCTAACTGATCTAAAAAGGCTTCGATACTATAAAATAACAAGATGTAACAGCTGATAAACCTGGTGTATATAAACAAATATAATCCTATGTGTTAAGAGTATAGGGTATTCAATCACCTAAACCAACCTCCCAAGCAAAATAACCGAGCTCGCCATGACAGGAGAGAGAGCCTTGTGATTCCCAGCCCTTGTAATTTCTGTGTTTTTTTGTTTGTTTTGTTTTTCAGTAGCCCTGGAAGTCCTGAGCTGGAGCCCCCCGATCCAGTAGAGCAAAGCCAGGTGTGCTACCCTTGTAACTGGGCTAAAACCAAGTCCAACAGCCTGGAACCACCAGCCTCCAGCCTCCCAGCTCCTCTCCCCTCTTCAGGTATGTCCTCTCGCTTATCCTGGCCCAATCACTTCACCAGAGAAGACTCGCAATGCATGGAGGAATTTTTACCATCCGGCTGCAGGAGCTACTACAGCTACCCACGAAAAAGAACTCTGAGCAGTCAAAAAACCTGTACATCCAGCTTGGTTGACTTTGACGGAGGGGATAATTCACACGGCAGCTCAAACGTCAGGCTGCAAACTATGTCTTTGAATCAGTTTTGTGTTAAATCCTCCAGCTACAACTCAGAAATGCACAGGGATAACAAGCCAATAGAGGAATCCAATACAAAGCAAAGTCTATCTTGTCCAATCTTACCACCAAGGACTGCTAAAGGCAACGCTATGAAAACAAGTACAGAGGCGGAGTTAGCTTGCGATAATAAGCAAGATAACTCTGAATTTTCTATTGAACAACAAAACACAACAGAAGCTAGCAGTACTAACTTTCCTAGTCCTAACTGTCCAGCTTCACAATGGCAGCCTCCGTCCAGTCTAGCAGGTCTTTCTATTGAGGAAGTCTCCAAATCTTTGAAATTCATCGGACTCCCGGATGACATCGTGCTACTTTTTGTGTCGGAAAAGATTGACGGGAATTTACTCCTGCAGCTCACGGAGGAGATTTTATCGGAAGACTTCAAACTGAGCAAACTGCAAGTGAAGAAACTCATGCAGTTTATGAATGGGTGGAGGCCCAAGATCTGACATTTGTGTGTTTAATTGTTTAATACTAAAATAAAACCCAGGTCAAAAATGTTGGGACACGTAACGGAATATAGGTTAATACAGAATGCAGTTAATACTTTAGTTTCCAAAGAGCATGAACAGTATGAGGTGAAAATTCAGTCATTCATTTATTTATGTAGCACATTTTAAATACAAAAAATGGCTGACCTATGGTTTAGTGTCACGAAAAACATTAAATAATCAAATGAAAGCAATTAAGGTTCAAATATAGACTCTGGTATTTGCTATTCTGTCATTCTAGTATTTCCTGTGAGTTTATGATCATTTTTAAAACTAAATGTTAGGTATCCAAGCCCCTTCTGGTTGTAATTAAGGACCTCTTCAGTTCAACTTCACTTCAGCTTATTTTAGAGTCACTTTTACCGATATTTTATTACCGTATTTTCCGGACTATAAGTCACTCCGGAGTATAAGTCACACCAGCCAAAAAATGCGCAATGAAGAAGAAAAAAACATATATAAGTCACATTTTCTAATTATTGAATTATTTTAGACCATATTTCAAAAAGTGTCTCAACATTTTTGAATGGGAGACTGTTCTTGCCTTCAGTATATTGTACATCTGCTATGCACACTAAGCCACAGCGCGTTTTTGAACTTATTTTCTTATTATTGCTCTGTAGTTGGAAGGACAGTGGGGTCTCAGGGGGCCTCAGCGCATGTGAAGTGGAAACATTTGGCACTTTTTTATTTTATTTTCCGAACAGTGATAATTTTCAGCAACACTTTTATCATGCAGTTATCAAAAATAGTTTGAATGGTACAAATTACAGCAGAGGAAAACATTTTTAATTGTGGAAAAGTTAGATTATTTTAGCAGTTTATTTCTAAACAAAATACTATTACTTACATTTATGAATATAAATACAAAATATAACACATTTATTTATGCAGACTAGTTTGAAAGGTTGAAAGGTTTTAAAGTTTGAAGAAGTTTGAATTTAACTCCTAAAATAAACATACTTTTTCACTATTTATTCTGCGATTCAACACAGCAATATTTAATGATATTGTTCTTAAAAGGGGAATAATACAAAATGCTTTATTAGGGTTTCATAGCCATACAGGAAAGGTTTTGACTACACACTACATTTAACTTTATTTTTAATACAATGTATGGTGACTTCACAAAATAGTCTGACTTTGTAGCTTAAAAACCCTTTTAGTATTGAACTCATTTTCTTATTTGGTGCCTAATAGTCATGCAAGATTTGCTTCGATTACTTCTACCTGAATTGATACTTTGCAGTGACACTGGGGAGAGTTTATATGCATGTGTATGGTGGAATAGTCAGCTGTTACCATGGTGACACAATGCACACTCTAGCAAAGCCAAAAACAATTTTAAAACATTCTGAAAAAATAATAACTATATTTTAAACTACACGCCTACAAGTACGAGTTTAACTGTACAAAATCACCTTTTGTAGTTCCAACTAAGTCAGTTCTTCATGGTCAGATAGTGGTAAAAAAAAAAAAAAGCATAAAATTCAGATTCAAATCTAACTTGATTAACAGAGCTTCAGACAGAGCAGTGCTTTTAGTTAGCATCACACCCCCAGGGAATGTTGATGGCATTGGCTGCAAAGTATCAATTGAAATCCACCAACACTCTTCAATGCATATGAATTAATTTACACCATAAGGACTTGGAGGTTCATGGACAGTTTCTTGATAAAAAAATAAAAGTTTGACTGTTAAAACAACAAAAGATGACTGGTGAAACATTGTATATTACTTAAACAGTGATTTTAAAAGAGAATAGTCAACTCAAATACTATAATACTGAAACAAGTCTTGCTTTTTTGATTGATAGATACAACAACCCCCTGATATTTGAACATGTTACTTTCCATTGTCTCATATCACTTTATATTGCCCCTAGCAACAGTTGTGAAGTACATCCAACATATTTTGCCATTATAATTTGATCATGCTTTAGATGCCTTTATGCTAACATTGAATAAGCTTACTACTTTACTAGCTTTATCCTAAAACTATGCTAAAATTAGATGTCAAATTATTGGAAAACACAATTTAACTCAAAACAACCAAAATATAACCTTGATAATTATGCACTTTTGTTCAATTAATAATGAGTCAGACTTTTATTGGCTTACATATTTTTAAATCGGTACAATTTCTTATTTTTATCCTCTCCTAAGTGACCTAAAAGGAAGTAAAGACAAACTCTATGCCTTAATTCAGAAACTTTATTGACAAATGTAGAGATAATTCAGGTTTTGGATAAACGGTCCATTATTATATATATTTTCTGATCTGTGTTATAATGTTGTTTCCTCATCACAAACAGACCTGGAGTTGTGTTTCGTTTCATTTACACATGTTTAACCCACAAACCCTGTGTATTTATGTTGTGTTCATCTTTCAACCAGGAAACACTCTGTCCCACAATGGTAGTATTGATCATTTGTTTCTGGTTGATAGATTAACTGCTTTATACCCCCCAAAATCTTTAGTTAATGTCTTATGCAAATATTATAATGAAATTACAGTGCATGGATGGTGAATAATAATTAATATAAACATTTGGGTCAATGCTTTAATTTTTTCTTTGGCAATATGAGCCACGTGATTTTTATTTATTTTTTTCCCTCAAATGATTTAAATTCTAAACTGCAGCCCAGTTTCCAAAACCTGAATTATCAATAATCAATTAACAAGAATGTAGCCAACTAATAGTCTACATTGATGCAACGTACAAGTATTGGTACTTTAATCAAATGTAAATTCAATGTTTCTCAATAAGAGTTAACACTACACGCAGTATGCCAAATACTATTACCCAGTGTATTTATGCAGTAATTTAAAGTAATACACAATATGCATTAACTGTATTTTAAAGCCAAGTTGGGTATTTTTTTGGTTTGTTTTTTTTTCCCTTTGACAATTTTGCATCGGGGTGTTACATATTGTTTGATACTTTATTTTTTATGTCGACAGAAATTTTAATGTAATTTTTTAAAGAAAAATAATGACTAATGTAAAATATTTTAATGGAAAAAAAAGCTTATGTTCAAATGTTTGTTATTGCTATTGTACACTATGGGTATATTCATTAATGTGAGTGAATGGTTTTAATGGGTCAGTCACAGTACACACTACATGCACAAAAATAATGTTAAAAGCCATGTATCAAAAACATTACTTCATTGTATTTTGTTTTGTACTGCAGTTTATGTCCTATGCAGTTAGACAAGGCTCTACTCCAGTGGTTCTGAAACTCATTACGCCAAAGAGGAACCAGCTATTGTGGACTAAAGCAGGACTAAAGCAGGACTAAAGCAG
This sequence comes from Boleophthalmus pectinirostris, assembly GCF_026225935.1. Taxonomy (NCBI): domain Eukaryota; kingdom Metazoa; phylum Chordata; class Actinopteri; order Gobiiformes; family Gobiidae; genus Boleophthalmus; species Boleophthalmus pectinirostris. The sequence goes on from NW_026571070.1 coordinate 14,713,000, forward strand.
GACTAAAACAGGACCTAATTTTGGGATCATAGACATAGACATCACCCATAGCCTTCAGCTCCAGTCAAATGAAGCTCATTGAGGCTAGCCAGTTATAGGAGCGAATATTGGGCAAGGTCCATATTAGGAATTAGCCAGGATGGCGCCATGTAGTGCCTCAGCTCAATTTCATTTCTCTCCAGGAACTAGGTCAGGAATTGGAATACACTTAACGGTTTGCAAAAACCCCGGAAATTGTAGACCGTGCACAAGCCAATCAGTGAAAAGCTGTGAAGCAGGCAATTACTTAGACATCACTGAGCATTCCAGCGCTGCAGCGATTTGTTAAATAAAAAAAAGTACCTGCCTACCATCGAGCGAACGAATCCTAATGCTTTCATTTTGTGGAAATTGGCTGATCAATCAGGCTAATTCGGAATAGGAATTTATCAGGATCATATAGAGTGGGTTAATATGAACATTTTAAGACCAAAATGATGAAGCTCACTGCATCAGTTACAGAAACTATGACAATTGTCATGACAATGGTAACAATTTTCCAATGTAAAGTCAACTGGAACCATAGCTGATGGAGCCGGAAGCGCCCCCATGAACACTTTCTATTTGGAACGCTGTGTATTTATATATACAGTCTGTGCTAGGGATGCACTGATACTAGTGATGAATATCGGCGGCGATTCAGGAAAAAAATGCTGGGTATCGGAGATCGACACTTGAAAGTTTCATAATATTTGTGGACTTTTATCCATATAAAGCAGTTTTTTGTTATTTGAAGGTTGATAACATCAGTTGTTTAACACAATTGGATCTATTTTAAAATAAGTTATTTGTGTTTTAAGGAAACACAATTAACTTAACTTGGTGTAACGGTGCATACCTAACGTTGTAACAATATAATAAGACTAAACAAGGACTGAACTCTGAACTGAACCAATTAAACCAAGACTAAAAGAGACTGAACCTGGTTTACACTGGACTCTCTTACCGTTAAAACACTAAAATAGACACTATAAACCACCATTATTATATCCTCTGGTACATGCACCACAGTTTGAGAATCACTGGACGTAGTCATTGGAAACAACAGCCATGACAGACACAAGTGTTAATAATACAGTATAGAAACATGAATAACAGGTCAAAAACTGTGAAACCGCCATGGTACTCGGAATAAGTTCGAAAGTTCCAAAAGCAGGAAATTGACCAACGCTGGGTTTGAAAACTTTAGTTTTTTAAGTATTGGTCAAAAATACAGAAATACTTTTTGTCCTAACTCTTGTTTTCAATTGTATTATCTATTAAAATAATTAACTGAACCCTACTGTTTTATGTGTGTTACTCTTTTTGAACGTGTGAGGGGGTTACAGTGGCACTAGGGTTGGTGATTTGCTTCCCGTTCTCATTGTGCCTTGAGCAAGACACCAACAAAATAGCTATTCTTTATTCTACACCATGCTGGGGGTGTTCTACGTGGATCACTACTGATGAAATGTTTCTGCATGTACCAATCAAACACAGTCAAAAAATACAAAATGGATTTAAAAGACACAATTTCAGTAGCCTGCGATCAATACAAGCGTGTATGGTCCTGTTTAGGTTTTTGATTTTCAACAAAAAGATGAGCGGGCCAAACTGAAACAACTGTTGGCTAATGCTAACTAGCTTGTGACTGTAATTTTATGTGTGAGCGACTTGTTTAAGCGCACAGATCATCTCACCTGTTGTACTTCTAACCAAGTCAGCTCCTCCTGGTTAGATTATCTTAGAGTAAAACTCATATTAAAGTCTAACTTGAGTAACAGAGCTCCTAACAGAGTACTGCTTTCAGTTAGCTTCACTGAAGGTGGGAGATGTATTGAAAAATGAATTATTTTGCAAATGTTTTTTTGCAGATGTGGTGAATTCTAATATTGGGTATATCAACTATAACTAAAACTATTAAAAATTAGGCCTACTTTAACAGTTACTATCTAGTGTAATCCCCAAACAAGGGTGACTGATATTTCTGCCCGTTGTGTGGATAATTTTATGGTCCATTGACATTGTGCAAAACTTGAACCTCAACCCTATCTGAATATATCAAGAAAATACAACAAAATATTAAGTCATTTATGTCAATCACCCACCCCTAATTATATATTCAGTAAAACATAACTAGAAGTACAGTATATGCACAACAGTGGATTTAAACCCATTAACCTGTTTATTAAAGGTCTTATTACACAAAATTGGCTCTTATGAGATTTTATGTTAAAATGCTGTAACCTCCTCAAAAACATACCAGGAGTTGTGTTTTGTTTCATTCACACATGTTTGAATAACCCTTCATTATTACCCTGTCTACATCTCCAAAGCTCAAAATACACCTTATGATGTCACGTAGTGGTAGCTTTCAAGTTAACAGCTGGCCTACCTTTTACCTTTTGGTGAGAAGAGACTGGCACTTCCGGGGATGAAGTTATCCGAATAATTCTCGTGAAGGTGCATGGTATTTAAAAACACATTGGAGCACTTTCTGTATTACCACATGACATCACAAGGTGGAACAGAGTGTTTTCTGTTAGAGAGAAGAACTCAGCATGTGTGAATGAAACAACACAAAACTCAAGGTATGTTTTTGAATGTTTATTAGGAAACAACATTATCAGAAAATCAGAAAATGGTGTAACACACTTTCTTAAATGCATTTTACAAAGATAAGGCTTTAGCAACATGTTTTGTGAAATCATCTACAGGTTTTGCAACAGAGTTCTGCTTTTGCAAGAGGTAACTGTTTACAGCACTTCGGTTCTGGCCAAAGGTTTAAACACTCACTGAAACCAAGTCTATTCTCAATAGTTAATAAAAAATTATGTTATACTTCCAGATGGAGGCAAGAGCCAGTTTTTCCTATTGATTACACTGTACTTTGCCCTGAAATACTGGAAAGATAAATTCTGAAATATGCAATCTGATAATTTCCTTTATTGACTAGCTCCAAAACTATGCTGTATTGCAACAAAAATCTGCAGTTGAACAATACTGATTTTACCTGCTCCATCTGTATTAAATAATATTAGCCTATAGAATGTACAGTGAGACATTTCAGTTTGTAGCCGGGGTATAAGTGCATTATACAACTTGGAGCCATGCATGGAAGACATTACCTGGCCTAAACTACTTGGTTTGGTAAAAATTCCTTCTTAATGTTCCGATACCATGGCAACATGAAGTGGGTGCTTCAATACTAAATATCTAAAGCTCACAAGAATTCATTTTGTGTAATGTAGGACCTTTAATGTACAAAAAAGTGCCCCCATGAACGCTTCCCATTTGGAACGCAGTGACTAGTACTTTAGCTATGTCCATTTATACAGTCAAGCCCAAAATTATTCATACCCCTGACATATTTTGACTTAAACTTACTTTTATTCAACCAACACATTTTTTCTTGATTAGAAATGACACAGGCGTCTCCCAGAAGATAATAAGACAATGTACAAGAGGCATCATTGTGGAAAAAAATTATTTCTCAGCTTTTATTTACATTTGAACAAAAAGTGGCATGTCCAGAATTATTCATACCCTTCTCGATAATCAACAGAAAAGCCTTTATTGGCTAAATGGGCTTTTGTGTGCCTCATCCGGAGAAGCGGCGTCCTCCTTGGTTTGCGTCCGTGGAACCCAGCAGTAGTGTCTGTTGTATTGTCTGGCTTGAGATGTTACCACCAGCAGAGCCCAGATTCACCTGGATGGCCTTGGTGGTGATCTGTGGATTCTTTTTCACCTTGCTCACTATCCTCCTTGCCAGCACAGGTATCACTTTTGGCTTCCGACTACATCCTCTGAGATTTTCCACAGTGTGGAATGTGGAACTTGTATTTTTAAATAATTCTTTGCACTATAGCCACTGGAACTTGAAAACATTTAGATATGGCCTTATAGCCCATTCCTGACTTGTGAGCAGCCACAATACGCAGCCGTAGATCCTCAAAGAGCTTGTCTTAGCCATGACTGTTCACAAACCAACTGCAAAGACCTGCTGTTTTTCACCTGTTCAGTTGCTTAAAACAGCTCCTCCCAATGAATCAGGGTAATTAGGAAGTTTTAGAACAGGTTGTGCTGTTTGGAATGGTATAGAACTTTGGATTTTTCCATAGGCTCTGACAGTTTACAAAGGGTATGATATACAAAGGGTCCACAATGATGCCTCTTGTACATTGTCTTATTGTTGTACATTATCTTCTGCTAGACGCCGGTATCATTTCCAATCAAGAAAAAACTTGCTGGTTGAATAAAAGTAACTTTAAGTTAAAATTTGCCAGGGGTATGAATAATTTTGGGCTTGACTGTATATACAGTCTGTGCTAGGGATGCACTGATACTAGTGATGAATATCTGCGACGATTCAGAAAAAAATGCTGGGTATCGGAGATCGACACTTGAAGGTCTCGTAATGTTTGTGGACTTTTATCCATATAAAGCAGTTCTTTAGTTATTTGAAGGTAGATAACACCCGCTGTATAACACAATTGGATCTGTTTTATAAGTTAATTGTGTTTTTAGGAAATAAATGTCATTTCCAGTCCCTACAATAGATATTGGTGTAACGGTGCATGCCTAAAGTTGTAACAGTACTAGGACTGAACTCTGAACTAAACCAAGACTAACAGAGACTGAACCTGATCTAAACTGGACTCTCTTACAGTTAAAGCACTAAAATAGACACTATATATACCACCATTAATATATCCTCTGGTACATGCACCACAGTTTGAGAATCACTGGACGTAGTCATTGGAAACAACAGCCATGACAGACACAAGTGTTAATAATACAGTATAGAACAGGTCAGACCCCAAAGCAGGAAATTGACCAACGCTGGGTTTGAAAACATTTGTTTTTAAGTATTGGCCAAAAATACAGAAATACTTTTGACCATATTTGCTTTGGTGAAAATCTCCTTAACGTTCCGATACCATAGCAAGATGAAGCAGGTGCTTCTCACAGTTTCATAGGTCAGTGCTAATACTACATAACTGAAGCTCACAATAATCCATTTTGTGCAATATAGGACCTTTAATGTACAAAAAAGTGTCCCAATATTATAAAAAAGATACACACAATAATGCAGCCTAAAAACTATATTAATCATCTTTCGTATACTGCATTTATCTTGACTTCTGGACTTCACCAATTTAAACATGACACTATGGGATGATGAAAAAGAGCCCACTACATAATACCAGGTGATGGACAGTTCTCCTAAAATAAAGCCAATCATCATGACTTATTTTTTCATTAAAAATAAGTTCCTGTTTTGCATATTGCTGAACCAGTGTCCATATATGTCCCTAATGAAGCTGAAAAGCCTCCAAATCACATCGGGCCAAAAAAGGTTATTATTTCTCTGCAATGAGAGGCAGGTCTATTACTGGTGTTTTGTTATAAAAGCAACGCTGACTTGTGGGTCTTCATATCAAATTTTTCTTCCAAATCTTCAGTCTTCTGCGATACTCATACTCGCCTCAGGAGGGGAGCAAACGGCCTCCTGTCCAAAAACAACATGGGCAGAAACAAAGTGGCACCAGGTGAGTTCAACCAGATATATTACAGTATAATAATAATTTCATAGTTTCATATTTCTTGTTTCACACACATTTAGTCAAAATGTCTTGTGTCTCGTCTCATATTGTAGAAATCGTATCTCGTTCTGCTGCCCCTATAGAATATATTAGATTTAGGCTCAATGAGAGGATCTTGCCTTTGGGTTAACGCTAGGCCACATGGCCAAAACAAAATCTAGATTTTTCATACACTGAAAGACCAACAGTTCCCACTCTGACTGATTAAAATAAGTTAAAATTAGACAAAAAATATTATAAAGGGGAAGCTCTTTACATTTTCATCATCATTTTCATCATATGCTGTTATTTAAGAAACTGTAATCTGTCTACAACTACATTTGTATAGACATTAATTTAATTTTAATAGTTCCAATTAAAATAACCTGCTCTGCAAGTAAAGTCAGGAGTAAACCTGTTTTATAATAATCCTCGTTTTATAATTTTTCTTCCATTTTTCTTTCTTTTTTATTTAAGTATTCAGCTTTGCCTGTAACCAATAAAATTTTCAGTTCATTTTACAATCTGTGTATGTTTTTTTCAGAAATGCTGCGTCTAGCCTTGTCACTGTTCTTGGTGTTGTCCTGCCTCACCGTGCTTTGTGCTGGTATACAGCGCAGCCTCACTATTGAAGAAGAAAACCTGGAGAAAGGAATCAGTGAACATGAAGCAAAGCAGTCTTACATGTGGCTTAAGAAAAATAGTAAAGAACTTGCTGAATTAATTACTAATACTCTTGGAAGTGTTCCCGCAGCTGGAGCCGTTTTCAGTTCACTCTTAAAAATACCCTTAAAGCTAATCCCACAAGAAGACAAACTGAAAGGGATTCAATCTGAAATGACTGCTCTTAATACAAGACTGGACATTTTTTATGAAGAGTTGAAATGGGCCTCAAATGACTTCCAGAAGATCCTCAACGATATAGACCACGCCTGGTTAAAATACAAGCCAATGAAAAATAATGCAAATGCTCTTAAGAGCATATTTTGTCCATTTTACAGTCAGTATGCTGACAGTGTTTCAGTCCTACACAAATTATTAATTTCTAAACCAGAAACCGGTGAACAGAGTCTAGCAGATGTGCTTGCAAAAAAATTAAGATGCCATGAAAAAGATTTGGAAGCTAAATTTCTGTATCTGAGAAAGCTTGTATGCAGGGGAAATGAGATGGTTAAAAAGTGCTATGAGTTGATGGGGGTGGATAAGAGTCTCATCCCTGACCCTGTAAAAATGTTACAACAATCTAATTCGGCTTTATTCAAGACCCAACAAAGCTGTGTATCCAACAGTAAACTTTATATAAAGAGAGACATAATAGAACGCATTAATGATGAAATAGTTCACAAAGACATAGCAAACAACATTTACAATTTTCTGAAGGAAAAGTATGACAGATATGACTGGCTGGTGGTTGCATTCACAACTCACTTTTCGAAGGGCATGGGAAGAATCCTGAAAAGACACGTTTATTCAGGATTCACTGCGGTTCAGAGGGGTTCTGTTACTGTAGCAGTCGCCCGTCAACTTACTGGTAGCCATAAAAACATTGAATATTTTAAACGTGACATTGGGGACCATTTTAGAAATATAAAAATAGAGTGTAGGCACGTGGAGGATGAACTACTGAAAATGAACATTACGAATGCCATAACTGCTGTGCATGTCTACAAGAGAGCACACAATAACCATGGAAGACAAGAGAAAGAAGAAGAGGAGGAGGAGGAGGAGGAGGATAAACTTGCTATGAGCGTTGTGATAGGTGCAGACAAAGCGTACACTGTCAGTGGAGAATGTAAAAGACGACTGGGCAAACCTGGATTCTACACAATCATGATTAAGAGCGATGAGGAGGTGGACAATAAAAACCCCTGTGTCTCTTTTAAATGTGAAAATGGAGGGAAATGTGAGGTTGTACCACGCACAAATATCCCAATGTGTCTGTGCACAGACCTGTTTTACGGTAGACGATGTGAGAATAAGATTACATGTGACGTCGACGTTACTGATAATCGACGTCAAACTAATCAAAGACAAAACCCCACGCAAATCAGATCACGAGGATAGGTGGGTAATATATATACAGGTTCTTGTCTTCTGTCCTTCTTGACTATCTAGCACTAACCATAGCTAATATTTACAGCTTTGTGTAGTAAAAAAATAAGACACTGGCTCTTTCTTTGCTTGAACGTGGACCAGATTATATGCAAATGGTACAACTGTAATCATCCTTGTGCAAATAAAAGTCTGTATTAAAAACTATAAACCGTGTTATTTCCTGTGTTGCATATCAAGCTCCAGTTGACACCTAAACACACGCGAGGTATGTCTAGCGTGGAGTACAATAGACCACTTAATACAATGATTCTACTCAAGATCCCCATTCCAAAAACAAAAAAACCTAGACCAGAGGTGTGTTCCACTTCCTCATCCACCTCTGTTTAGAAACAAACCCAACGCACTAGATCATGCCGATAAAGATGAATAGTTTCTAACCATAGTCTTTTGTTCCAAATTGCAGGATTGTAATTTAATCCTACATTCATTGAAACCATGTGATCCCATTTAAAAAACATAACTTAAAGTGACGTATAGGATGAGGATTTCTGATGATTCGTCTTAATTTACTTCAACCTATAGCGGCTGCACCAGAGTCTTATAGAGTGACCGTCTCTCCCATTATTGATGATTACGACGCTTTTCACAAATAAAAAAAATTCTGATACTTCTTCTTTTAACTTCTATTTATGGTTTAATCGAAGAATTTTTAATTTAGGAGCTGTTTTTTTGTTTTGCTTCCAGTCTGGTTAGTGGTCTTCCTCAGAGTTAAAGAACATTTAGCATTCTGCATAAGCATATCATAAACGTGAATAAATTTAGGACCACAAGTATACAAATAAAATGGTGCTTATGCTCTTACACTCTATGTTTTTTCTCTTCCACCTTCTAATGTCTGATTTCCAAAAAACCCTATGCGAAGGTTTGAGAGCTTACTTATTATAATACTTTAATAATAATGCGCCAAAAATATGGGTAATAAGAAATGAATTATCCTTTCAAATTTTACGGAATGAATCGTTACTACAACCAGAATTCAAGACGTGTTGTTTAGTGTAAAAACCGGATGTCTAGGTGAGATACGCGATACTTACGTTATGACCCAGCAATGACTTCCACTACATCCTACACTGTACCCCTAAGCTTGAGTTTGATCCGATCTAGTGTAAAATAATAGACTCGTGGTGAATCGTGTTTATTTAAGTCATGGTTGTGATATTTTGACTCTCGAAAATACATATAATAGATGAATAATACAAAAAAGTTGATTACTTTCATATTGTTATCTTTTGAGGTAGGAACTGACCGTGACTAAAGGCATCCAATTCACAGCAACTTCACGATTAATATCTGTCACTATTTTGGCCTGACATCGATGATACAAACACTACAATTCGAATTAGGGTGTGTAAATGTTGCCTACTAGTCTAAACTCGATACTTTTGATTTAACATGTATATTTTCTGCTATTTATGTCTGGTTATCTATAGTGCTATGTTGCATCTCCTTTCTAATCGACACTGATTTAAAGCTTCACAAGCCTTTAGTTCTTTGATTACGAATCGTACTAATCATGCAGCAATAGTCTACTGTATTGGTTGAGCGCCAATATGTGTACTCTGTAGTCTAATACTTGAATAGTGTTAATCTAAAAATACAATACTACGGGTAATGCAGGGTCTCCCACACAGCGGAGAAAAATTTACGGGCAACTGTCTGCCCGGGTATAGATTTTTTGCGCGCCCGCTCCACTGACTTACCAAAGATATAATGTCCAGTGGGCCCGTCAGTGATGTACGCACAATTCCCCACCCCATTACCGCGCGCACCATTGACACAGGATGAAGCTGCGAATCGGATGGCCATGACAGATCACAACCCACTAGATCCACCTACCACGCATCTATATCATCCCCAAAAATCCATGCACTTTAATGATATTACAGCAGACTGTGAAGCAACTAATCTTATAGTGTATCTGTTAATACAGTGGTCGCGTCCAACTTTTTTTCATCCAAGGCCTGACACTTTCTAAACACACATCAGACAGGAGGGCCGATTCAGCAGGCTGTTAGACTGCAACTCAGTACAGTGAGAATGATGATAATCATAGTGCAAGTTTAAACACTTAGAAATGAGCCGTCAGTCCTCTTCCTATATCACTCTAACAATCCTCATAGACACACATTATATTATCTTCAATATTTAGCAATGTGGAGCATCAAACCTGTTAGAATTTTCCTATATTTAACTTGCATTGTGACCAAGATATCATTTTAATGTGATGCAAGGCGTACAATTTAGGCCCAGAGACCACCTGTAAGCCTGAAGACACAGAAAAATTTGCCCTGGGAGGGCAGACATTTTGCGACCCACCCGCGTATTGACATCGTTCTTAGTGAATTAAATTAATGAGTTATCCACGTGTTGTCTGCACAAGTGACACGTCACTCGAAGAAACCACAACCATAAGCCACACATGGTAGTACACTCTGTGTGCACTTCAGCGTTATACCACCTCCTACAGAGTCACAGTATAAGAAATAAAAAGACCATTGAAAAAGTCTGTTACCTGCTTTCAAGACACTCGCTCCGCGTAAAACTTGCTGAACCCGAATGACCATAGCTCACTATTATGTGTCGCCGAATATCCACAGACGCAGGCGTCAGCATGGCATACCTACCATCATAATAATATACACAGCACGAGTACAATAAACTGCCAGGTGCATCTAATCATCAGTAGGTTTACTTGAGGCGGACCACCCGTTAGCAAAAAGGTACGAGGTCAAAAAGCGATAGCGTCTTCCATCCATGTTTTTAATTATCGAGATAGCATGATGAACACTCCAGATGTAAGTCGCTTTCCACACGAGCAACGAAACCAAGAACTGCGTTCCGATTCACGAGGCACATTCTGTATTTTCCGATGAGGAAACACGCGCACATTCAACTTCTTCATTTAATCTCAAGATAAACCAAAATACTGATGTTCCCTGTTTAATGCTCGCGGTTCCGTCCTCATCTTATCACCATGCACTCACTAAAACAGCCAACACACTTTAAGAGACTATTGACTTTCTAAAAAACTCACACCGCAGTCAGTCCTGAGTAAGTCCGCCCGTTATACCAGGCAGCAGCCAAATCATGCAGTCACAGTAGCCGCCTCCTCAGACGGCGCCGTAGTGTCGGTCTTGGTCCTTGCGTCTTTCTGTTGTCCCCTTACTATTATCTGCTGTGGTGTCAGATGGTCCTGGAGGCTACCTCGTCCTCCAAAGGGCAATTTACACAATTGCCACTGATGCTGCTGGTTCCAGACGGTGAGGCGAGCGGCACAGAGACCAGTGCGCCCATGACTGGGTGGCTGAGCGAGGTACGTACTTTCGCGGCGCAGTCTGCGCGGTTCCGTGCGGGAAAGTGAGGAATGCGCTGTGAGATCCCCGTCTTTGCTCTCCGGTCCTCACGACGCTCAAAATGCCCGAGCTAAGGTCGATGGTGCTGCTATTATAACATCCGGCCAGAAGATGTTGATATCCAGTTTATGTCGTGCCGTCCTCCGCTTGTATATAGGTTCTTCCCGCGGAGGCCCAACCGCAGCTTCTATCACTCTCCGACTCCGACGAGACAATCTGTAGCCCGGACAGCAACTCGGAGCATGCTCCCGCCAGCTTCTGGACTCGGGCTTGAGATTCTTAGTTCCGACCCTGTCTCACACTAGACTAAATTGCATATGACATTTAATGCGTGAATCAATGTGATCTATGGGCCCATTGCATACATGCCATAAAAATGATTTAGGTGTTCTATATACAATAGCCTCATAATACCACAAATAAACTGGTTTACCTACATTGATGCACGGGAAGAGCACCAGGACACCCCATTTGACTCACCTCAGCCACCCGTTCGCACGTACTGGGCTCTGATGTTCTGTGTTTAGCCTTACATATGGCTGCAATACATTAGGCCAGTTGTTGGTAAAATTAACCCTGGAATGAATGAATCGGCGGCGCGTCTGAAGAGAACAACATCTCTCAACTCCCGTTAGACGTGCACAGTTACAATGGCTACGGAATTCAGCGCGGCATCATCTATCAGGCGAAAAGGAGAACGCAGTTTCTCCATGACTGCATTATTCACCGCAAATAGTTCAGTTTGGACTCTGGCTGTTTCATAAATAGATTTGGTACCACGGGTTCGCATTCACACCCGAGGAACCGCACAAAGTTGGTCATGTTTTTGACAGTGCGGTTTTCAAAGCGAAACCCATGAGCGAACACCTCCTTTTGTGAACCTCGTTTCATACGGTCCTCAATATATTGCCCGCTTTAGTCTGAACCATCTGATCAATAAACATACCGAAAACACTTAATGAAATGAATAAAGTCCACCGAGTCAATACTCAGCGAGTCCAGATTATTGACGTTACCCTTTGCCCCCTCCTCTTTTGTTCGCACAACCAACATGTCGGCCTAATCCACGAACGAAGAAACCCCCCGAACTGCTTAACCATTCTTTCTGGTTACTCTTAACGCGATATTTGGACATCTGGTCCATTATAGAAATCAATCAGAATGGTGTTTCAGATCCGATGCAGACTCTACACCCCAAGAGTTCTTTGCCCCAGTCAAGTGCGGTCCCATTTAAATAGATGTCAGTGATTCATGGGGCAATTAACAACCATGGTTGCAGTGAAATAAAGAATGCACTGTCTGCATTCTGATAAAGCAGCCAGTTAACATTCACCTGATACTAGCTGATAGAGACCCAGAAACCTTCCCCCCCAGCATTTCCTCCTCAAACAAGATTAACGCAAACGACAAAATCCCTGATCCATCACATGCTGCCATTATTGAATAATTTACTACTTTCAGTATCTCTGTAGGAAGCAAGCCTAATCAGGTCTAACTAATAGAAAAAATGCAATAAAGAAAAAATTTGCTGGATTGGGTAATCTGCCAAATATCATCTAGGGAATCATGTGTTGACTGATAATTTCCAAACTAGATTGAAATTCTAAAACATCGTAATTGTAATATGAGAACTAATGTTAACTGGTATTAGTCGACCCATGAAAGTCTTCCAATGATCTTGAAACTTGTTTAGACTACCAGAATTAGTCTTATTAACTATATCGACTTTTTATATATACTACACAAGGCTATCGAGCTAGCAACCCTGTTGGATTATTGTCAGATACCCAAATCAAACCAAGCAAATATTTTTCTTTATTTTTTTATCAGCATATATTTTTTTGGCATCTTATAGCTTCTAATCATAGTAATTAACAGGCACACGTGTAGAGAGATAATAGATTTGAGAAGAAACGATCCCAAAAAATATACCATCCTATGCACTAAAACAAAAAAACAATGAAATTTGAGTACAATCAAGTTATTAGCTAAATCTGTAGTCGTTAATATTTTTAGATTTGATTATTGAAGAAAGTATGCTAAGATTCTGTCTCTTATTACACTACGTTAATCAATCTGCAGTTGGCAAAATTTAAGTTTTACGTTACCTTTCAAACAAATGCAATATGTTAATACCATCTACCTTAATACCAATCTGAACATATCGACTCAAGTGAGTTATCAGCACACTCTTACAATTCATATTATGCTGCATAATATCATAATCAAGTTCGAATCATTCTTTTTCTTATAATTCTAGTACTTCATAATATACCGACTCTATTAGTAAATGTTGACACCAGTGAGTATACACTTACCAAGTCGGCATGCTTATTTAAATAAGTCTCCGACTTTGTTCAAGGCAGGCAAAGAACGCACTTGAGCGATCTGTGAGCGCATGGACCTTTTAGATCTGAAACACCATACTGAATATATTTATATTTAGGCAGGTGGATACTTAAGTAAAACGTGGTGCGACTGCGAGAGGAGACAATGGGTTACCCTCATTGATTTGTTGTGTAATGTTGATTTAAGTGCACCAGGTATTTATTCTTCACGAGTGCCAATATACTAAGCGCGTTCCTCAGTGTCATATTATACAGATCTGTGTATGTTTTTTCAGAGAGAAATGCTTGCGTCTAGCCTTGATCACTGTCTCCTTGTGGTAGTTTGTCCCTGCCCTCATCCACGTGCATCTTTGCACTGACTGATGACAGCGGTCCAGCTTAACATCACTATTAGCAGAGAAAGAAATAACCTGAGAAGACAAGACTCATACTAGCGAAATTGATAAGCTCTAGCCTATATAGTTCATTTCTCTACATGTGGAACTTATTTAGAAAAATAGTGAGAAAACTTGCTGCTGACTTCTCAAATTACTAATACTCTCAGGCAAGTGATTCCCGTCAGCTGGAAGCCGTTAGGTCAGTTCGGATCACCGCTACTCTTAAAAAACCTCTTAAAGCTAATCCACAGGAAGACCAAACTGAAAGGGAAGTTTGACTCAATCTGAACATAGGCTGCTCTTAATACAAGACCCTTCAATTTTGTACCAATTGAAGAGAGTTCGAAATGGGCCTCAAATGACCCTTACCAGGAAGATCCTCGAACGATAGAGACCCCACGACCACTTCAGGTTTAAGACAGTACAAGAACTAAAGACCAACGAACAAATAATGACACAAAATGCTCTGTTAGAAGACATGCATCTATGTTTATGCTCCATATTTACAGACTCAGAGAACTGTTGACAGACCTAGATTTAAACCAACACACCTTTACTTTGGATGTTCTGTAATCATTAGCTTGTACAGTCCTACACCAGAATTTGTTAACTTTTCAATGAGCCTCAGAAACCTCTGTTAGGCAGAATCGATATTTCTGCATAGTCTAGTACTAGTCACTATAGTCAAAAAAAATTTAACGAATGCCATGAAAAACATTTCAGGAAGATACAATATTGTGTATTCTGAGGGAAATGCTTGTCATGCAGGGAGGAAGATTGCAGATGGTCAAAAGGTAGCTCCTTGGAGATATAGCATGGAAAGATAGATATCAAAGAGACTCAAAGTCCCTGACCCTGTTAATACATATGTATACAACAATACTAACATTCGTTCTTTTATGTCGAAGAACCACATAACAAAGCTGCGTAAATCTCAACATGGGTAACTTTAATCGATGTAAAACGACAAGAACATAAAGAACGTCAGTTTAATGTATGAAACCATAGTTCATAACGACATAGCAATCAAAAACATTTAACAATTTTTCATGCATCACAACTGCTGTATTAGTGAAAAGTTCTCATGAACAGCGATTAATGACTGGCTAAGTGGATTGCTCAATTCACCAAAGCTCACTTTTCGAAGGGCCATTCTTTTGCCATAAGAGGATCAGTACCTGATAGAATGACATGTTTATTCCGTAAGGAATTCACTGAACCGTCAAGAGGGTTCTGTTACTGTAAGTCAGTCGCCCGCTATACTGGTGAAGCCAATGAAAAAAACTTTGAGAATATTTCTTGTTAACGTGACATCGGGGTGAGCGGCAATTTTATAAGCACAGTATAAGAGCATAGTAGTCTAGTGAGGAGCACAGTGGAGAGCAAGTGAGACCTAAGACTTCTCGAAAGAATTAACGAAACACGTACGAATTGCTATAAGCGTGGGCTGCTGAATGTCCACAGAAGAGATGACACTAGATAATCCATGGAAGAACAAATAGAAAAGAACAAAGGCTAGGAGGAGATGAGGCAGGCATGCAGCAGGAGGATAAATCTCTGCTAACTGACAGCTTCATGCGTGATAGGTGCGAGCAGCAAAAGACAGTACACTTTGGTGCAGTAGTGAGAAATTGTAAAAGAACGACTCGAGGCAAACCTGGATATTCTACAGCAATCAATGATTAGCAGCGATGATGATTTTGGATGGACAATAAAAATTAGCCCCTGTGTCTTCATTTGTGAAATGTTTGAATAGATTAGATGTGACCATTGTAAGTGCAACACGAGCACAAAATAATCTCAACATTAGCTGTCATGTGAGTACACACAGCAAATCCTTGTTTTTTACGGTAGGGAGCTGACTGGTGTGAATAAGATTACAATATAGCTTTGAACAATTTATCTGATGACAATTCGACGATCAAAATAGACTAATTAAAGCGATCACACCCCCATCGCAAATCAGACTCAACGAGGATTAGGTGTGGTAAAAATATTATATACAGTGTATCTTGTCTTGCCCTGTCCATTCGGTTGACTATTCGAGAGACGAGCTTACCATAGTCTTAATATTACTACAAGACTGTGTTGTCAGTTGGATAAAAAATAAAGACACTGGGCTTGACCTGTCTTGCAATTGAACGGTGCGACCAGATTATATGCAAATGGTACAACTGTAATCATCCTTGTGCAAATAAAAGTCTGTATTAAAAACTATAAACCGTGTTATTTCCTGTGTTGCATATCATTCATAACACCATGCAAAGGAAATAGTCCATATAAATCACTATCAAGATTGAACAACACCTTCTCCTAAAACCTGGCCATAAAAGGATATAGTTTCTAAATAGATGCTTTTTTTTAAATTGCAGATTGTAATAAACCCATCATTGAATGCTGATTTTAAAAACATATTAAAGTGCGTATGAGAGGTTTTGATGATTCTCTAATTTTGACTTAATTTGGTGACACATTTTAGACAGTTCCATATTGATGATTACGATTTACACAAAATAAAAAAAATTTTTCTGATACTTTAAACATTATTTTAACAAAAATAAAGGTGTTTTGTTCCATTTTTATTTGTAGAAAAATTACTTCTGTACATACAAAAGTGTTTTAGACCACAGTAAAACATGGTTGCTAGTTAACTTTTTTTTTTTATTCTCTAATGTGATTTCCAACCAGGAAGTAAACTTTTAAACTTAAAAAATGGCCAAAATGGGAAAAGAATTATACCATTTTAGGTAAATCTTAAAAATAATGATCTTAAGTGTGTTTTGGTAAAATGTCTAGTGAACGCGGCTTATTCAGACTGATTCATACCTACTCTCTCTACTTTATTTGTAGACTGTATTTAAATAGGCTTTGAATGTGTAGTTTAATTGTTGTATAATCAAAATTAAATAATCATATCAAAAACTTGTTCTTTCATTTTTTATTTATAGGACGACCTGATAAGGCTAATACAAAAATTACATGAGGTGACATAAAGACTGTACACCACTGCCAAGTTCGAATAGGCCGACCATAAAACCAAATTATTTAAATGTCTTCAGTATTGTCGGTTATCAGCTTGTTCACTTCCAACGAACCTGTTAAACTTCAACAGGCTTATCTTATTACACGTACTTTTCATGCAAATTCTACTGTAGCCCAAATGTGTACTCTGTAGTTATTCTTGAAAGGTAAATCTAAATACATACTCTAAATACTCAAAACATTTTACATTGCATTATTCATTCGCCTGGCCTGGGTAGACTGGACTGATTACTGATGTCATCAACACTCCCTGAACTGTAGGCACTGCTCTGTCTGAAGCTCTGTTACTCAAGTCAGACTTCAATCTGAGTTTTGTTTTAACACAGTCTGACCAGAAAGAGCTGATTTAGCTGGAACTACAGCAGGTGAGATGATTTGAGCCGGTAAACATGTCTCGTACACATAAAATTACTGTCACAAGTTAGATAGCTTTTGATTTTCAGTTAGTCACTCTCACCTTTTTTGTTGAAAATCAAACACCTAAACAGAACCATGCACACTCGTATTGATCACAGACTCCAGAAAGTGTGTTGTTTAAATCAGTTTAGTTTTTGTTCTGGAGTTTTCTAACAACTTTTTTGGTAGTTCTTGCTAATGTGTGCATTGTTGTGTCACTATGGTAACTGCACTCCCAGCGTGATCCCACTATCAATAGGGATGGGACAATAAATCATGATAAAAAAGGTAGAGCTTAATCGTTAGTGCTGTATTTCGTAATTTTACGTAGCTTCTGAGATCTGATGGGATCAGGCTTTGACAAGCTGGTATGGCCTTAACTCAATCTGGACATCTGGGTTCTACCTTTTTATATCATTAAAAGGGTCCTGAAGATGTTTGTGAAAAATAGACTTTATTATAAAGCACAGTACCTATAACATTTACTGACTCTGACTGTTTAAAAGAAATTGATAAAATAGCAAAAACATGATGTGCTGACTGATGTGCAGATGTTGTAGGTATAGTAGGCTAACTCACTCATGTAAATGTAATAAATACAAAAAACTCTAACTTTAGTTTGATTTCATTTTTTTTGTCAGTATTTGGGATCGTTTCTCTTCAAACTATTCTCCCTGTCTTATTAATAGACTATAATGCCAATATTGCTGTAAAAATAAAGAAAAAATTTGCTGGATTGGGTATCTGCCAAATATCAATCTAGCTGATATCCTGGTTAAATAAAAATGTATGTAATAAGACTATTTACTGGTCATAGTTGACCCAGAAAGTCTCAAGGTTTGAACTTTTGATATATACACACAATTTTTCTATAGTTACTAGAGATATGAATAACCTCTACATAACACATTTGGATCAGTTTTGTCTTATGTTAATCTTGTTTGAAGGAGAAAATGCTAAGTTCTGTCTCTACACTAGTATCAGGTGCAAATGTTAACTCTTATCAAAATGCAAAAGTGCAGTTCTTATTTCACTAACAACCACTGTTTTATTGCCCCATGATACTACTCTCTATTTAAAGACCGACTCTGACAGGGGCAAAGAAACTCCTTGGGTGAGAGCTGCTTGGATCTGAAACACCATCTGATATTTTATTTGGCAAGATACTTAAGTAAAAAGTGGTGGAGACGAGAGGGACAAGGTAATTTTGTGTGTTTATTTGATGTACTGTCAAGTATGTCTCAGGTCATATACAATGTTCAGTTAATTTTACAATCTGTGTATGTTTTTTTTCAGAAATGCCGCATCTAGCCTTGTCACTGTTCTTGGTGTTGTCCTGCCTCACCGTGCTTTGTGCTGGTACACAGCGCAGCCTCACTATTGAGGAAGAAATCTTGGAGAAAGGAATCATTGAAAATGAAGTTAAGCAGTCTCATGTGTGGCTTAAGAAAAATGCTAAAGAACTTGCTGCATTAGTTGCTGATGCTTTTGCAAGTATTCCCGAAATTGGCCCTTCAGTCAGTGCAATCTTAAAAATGCCCTTAAGGCTAATCCCAGAGGAAGACAAACTGGAAACGATTCAATCTGAAATGGCTGCTCTTAGTACAAGACTGGACATTTTTTATGAAGAGTTGAAATGGGCCTCAAATGACTTCCAGAAGGTTTTCAATAATATAGACCACGCCTGGTTAAAGTACAAGCAAATGGAAAATAATGAAAATGCCCTTAAGAGCATATTTTGTCCATTTTACAGTCAGGATGCTGACAGTGTTTCAGTCCTACACAAATTAATTTCTAAACCAGAAACCGGTGAACAGGGTCTACCAGATATGCTTGCAAAAAAATTAAGATGCCATGAAAAACATTTGGAAGCTAAATTTCTGTATCTGAGAAAGCTTGTATGCAGGGGAAATAAGATGGTTCAAAAGTGCTATGAGTTGATGGGGGTGGATAAGAGTCTCATCCCTGACCCTGTAGAAATGTTAAAAGAATCTAATTTGGCTTTATTCAAGACCCAACAAAGCTGCGTATCCAACAGTGAACTTTATATAAAGAGAGACATAATAGAACGCATTAATGATGAAATAGTTCACAAAGACATAGCAAACAACATTTACAATTTTCTGAAGGAAAAGTATGACAGATATGACTGGCTGGTGGTTGCATTCCCAACTCACTTTTCAAAGGACACAGCAAAATTCCTGACAAGCCACATTTTTTCAGGATTCATTGGGGTTCAGAGGGGTTCTGTTACTGTAGCAGTCGCCCGTCAAGTTACTGGGAGCCATGAAAAAACTGAAGATATTAGAAAAGGAAATAAATTGAACAACATGAAGTGTAGCAAGGTGGAGGAAAAACTAAAGGAAGAGAACCTTATGGATGCCGTAACTGCTGTGCATGTCTACCGGAGACCACTCAAAGACAATGCAAACCAAAAAAATGTAAACCAAAAACCAAAACAAAAAGAAGAAGAAGAGGAGGAGGAGGACAAACTTGCTGTGAGCGTTGTGACTGGTGCAGACAACAAGTTCACTATCGTTGGAAAATGTACAAGAAAAAATCCACTGAGCAAACCTGGATCCTACACAATCATGTTTAAGAGTGATGAGGAGTGGAACAAACAAACCCTCTGTCCTAAGGGTTTTTGTTTGAATGGAGGGACATGTGAGGTTGCACCACGCATAAATATACCCATGTGTCTGTGCACAGAGCTGTTTTACGGTAGACGGTGTGAGAATCCGAAACCACCTATAAAGGTCACTGATTGTCGAGAGAGAGTTGAGTAATTTTACTTGTGAGAAGTTGGTCAGCACCAATTGGTTGTGTGAAAATAACATATAATAGCATGTCCTGAAACTGTAGTTAACCTAAAAGGAAATAGTGAGGGGCAATTGTTTTATTTGAATAATTGTAAGTTGTGAACATTTGCTCATAATTATTAATTCTAATATCTGTAGATGCTAATGGGGATCTGAATACATTTAAATACATCTTCACTTCGCTTAAAGTTGATTTTACTAATGGTCTTGTATTGAAAACATCTAAATATGAATGGTTTTATGGAGAACAGAAGTTAATAAAATCTCACATTGCTTGCCACAGTCTGTATTTCCTTCATTGCACAGCCTACACTAATTTACACTGGAAGCTGTACTGTTGCAGCTAGGTTTAATATTAAACCCTTTAAACTACTGGGCACATTTGTATTCACAAGTATAAAAACAGATAGTTATATTAATTAAAGCACATTCTCTTGTATCCAGAGAGTTTTTGTGGTCTCAAAATAGGTCTAGTGTCATTTCCTTTGTCTTGAAATCAATATTAATACATTATACTGTACTGAGCAGGGACAGAAGTGGTGGTTAGTTTTCGTCGGACTTTATCTAGACTTCCCATCAAAATAGCATCAAGACAAGAGAGTAGCGATGTCTTTATAAAAGGTGCCACAAAGTAAGTAGGTAGCGCTGGTAAGAAATACTACAGTATCTGTCCAATTCTTTCACATTTATTAACAAACACATTACATAAACTATCAGCAGTTCAGTATTTTTCTCTGCATGAGATCTTAACATCAATAATACCTAATAGCATATTTTAAAGTGCGTGTGACAGACTTTTATGATTCTCCAAAATTGACTTCATTTGGTGGGATAATACCTGCATACCTAAATATAAATTACAGTTTTTTACACCAGTCAAGAAGCAAATTTGTGAAGAAAAGTTGAAAAATATGTTGGAAATTACAAGAAGTAGAGAGTTTTGATATACTGATGACATAACATTAGGGAGAAATGTCTCTGTACATTAGAGGAGTACATCATGGTTTATTTATTTATTTATATTTTCAGAATTTTATGTTTTTTATGGCTTTTATTAGATTTTTACTGGTTTTATTGTTTTAGGACTGGTATGATAAAATTTTTAGCAATTTACCTTTTGTCGTCTTCATTTTATGATCTCTGTGAAGCACTTTGGAAACTGCTTCGTTTGTAAAATGTGGAATATAAATAAAGTATATTTGAATGCTTGCGAGGTAACAGTAATGTAATTCTTTAGGGTAATGTCATGATTTCCAACCAGGAAGTAAAATTTAAAACCTACAAATTGGCGAAATTGGGGAAAAAAAGTGAAATTTCATTTTAAATCGTAAATATAATTATCTTAACTGTATTTTGGTGAGTAGTCTAATATGTCACAGGCACTTTAAAATGTGATGCTTTAGACCCAGGGTTCCCAGCCGGCCCACACTCTGCCCAGTATATTAGGGTCCATGGCCTGGTCCAAGAGGCAGTCGACCTGTTTCTCCACCAACAGACCCTCAGGTGGCAAATCTGCACGCACATTCACTCCTCTGGTCCCCAAGGCCACAGACTGCAGGCCCGCGAAGGCTGGGTCTTTCTCAAATCCCAGCTTCAGCTCCTCACTGATAAAACAAAACAAACAAACAAAAATATGTATTAAATCATTATAAGCAACTAGATCTTTTTTTTTAACTTAATAATTTTTCAAGGCCAGTTTGTACTTTGCTTGGCGTGTACCGCATGTATGTCTGTGGTGGAATATTCATGCACTGCCACCGGTGACACAATGTACACATTAGAAAACACAAGCTGACAAATTTTTAGATTCAAGAAGAAAATGGTAAGTACAAATACATTTTGTAATTCCTTAACTGTAAATTATCTTAATAAATGTCCATTCACAAACAATGTAAAACATGACAAAATAATTCTAAATAAGTTTGCTTCTAAAACTTTGCAAATATTGTCTGATGAGATGCTGGCATAATTATATATTGCAAACGCCTCATTTTCACTCTCACTATTTGACCTTCTGAAAGTTACCTTGTAATAGTAGCTGGGTTAGCGCCCTCTAGCTTCCTCCTGGCAAAGTTCACTTTCTGAAGAGGATACCAGTTGATTTCTTTGGTGTCCACCTCTTTGGTCCACGTGCCTCCCTTCTTCAGTTGTTTCAGCTCAAAGTTCTGTGTTAAAGTAAATAGATTTATTAAAGAGGCACCACTACTCTGCAAAATAAACTGTAAATACTGTCATAGGAAAATATAAATATGGGCGGTAAGAACTGTATACTTGCATATTACAATAGCAAGATATTTAGATGATTTTTCGATATGTATGTTCCATCTGTGTATGTCCATCAGAAAATAAAATTGAAGACGTCATCAAAAAGTAAAACTTCGAAAACTAGGTAAAAAGATATTGTTTTTCCAGAAATTATTACTAAAAAGTATCACTAAAAATGCCTTTGTTACATTCATGTCTCCACATATCTGACCTTTAACATGGTCTAATGGAGTCATTAAAGAAGTAAAATCCTGCACATTTAGGCTGAGACTTTCAAACTGAAACTGAAAACACTGATGATGACAGTGATGGTATGTGTTAATGAAGTGCTCCACTGTCCCTTTTCCCTGGAAGCCTTGGAATCTCTACTGGACAAAACGTAAAAGGGTATCTGTAAACTTAACAACTATCGCTTCATGACATCACAAGGTGAAACAGGGCATTTTGAGCTTTTGAGATTGTGTGATTAATAATAAATTTACTCAAGCATGTGTGAATGAAACAAAACACACCTCTGTGTATGTTTTGGATGAGGTAACAACATTCTAACACACCTTAAAGCTCACAAGAGTCAATTTTAAGTAACATAGGGCCTTTAAATTATAAATCAAATACTCATGGTTATATCTTTCCTGCAATATCCCCATTGGTATTTTTTATGTTTCTTAAAACCGAGAGGTCACACCTTCCAGTCAAGTGAAGGCTCCTTGACAAAGACGTCCATAGTGTTGAGCAGCAGGTCTGGCTCTGCTCTGAAGGCTCTGAGTGAATGAACCATGACGCTCTGGATCAAGCCTGACTCCTGCAAAGGCTTCATCAGGTTCACAAACTGCTGCGTCAGTCGGAAAGGCATCAGCTCTGGCACTGGTAGAAACTGTGGGGGAAAGTATAACAACATTTTACTTTAGAAAATTGTAACATTCGATTATTATATTATGCTTTGGAGCTTTGGGGAGGTAGACAGACTAATAAACATGTGTGAATGAAACAAAACACAACTCCAGGTATGTTTCTGATGAGTTAACAACAATCTAATATAGCTCAAAGATCACAAGAGTCAATTTTGTTTTGGACCTTTAAGTATTTGTTAAACTGAATAAAGGAACTGCTAACCTGCGTAGCTGACCCAAAGGCGTGTCCAAAGTCTATACCGATCATGCCCCCTGTCTCTGTGTTGATCATAAAGTTTGAAAGATGCCGATCTCCAATCCCCAGCACCCAGTGACTGACACAGAGCAGCGCGTGAGAGCTGATGAAGTGAGACCTCAGGGATAGATAGGCCTCGGGGCTGTTACACATCTTCAGAAACGCTCTCCTAAAAATGCAGCAAACATTAGATAGGAAGTAGCTTTAAGTTCTTCAGACATTTGAGCAACTGTATCACAAACTGTTTACTTTAAGTCCCATATACACCTTCTCTCACTTGTTTTTCATATTTACTATGTACAAATTACATAGACAAATTACATACAACTTGAAAACTATAGCATCATGACATCACACGTTTCTCAAAACAGAGCATTTTGAGTTTTTAAGATGTAGACAGATTAATAATGAAGGATTACTCAAAGTGTGTGAATGAAACAAAACCTAACTCTGGGTATGTTTTGGGTGAGGTAACATTATAACATGGATTAAAGCTCACAAGAGTAAATTTTAAGTAAGAAGAAGAGATCCTTTTTTTTTTTTTTTTTTTTTTTTTAAAACAATTAATGACATTGTTTTTTTTTAAACTTTCAAATTATTTCAACATAACACAATTAAAGTGGTATTACTTTTATATAGTTGAATCTAAAAGGTGCTTACTTCAGTAGATCACGGGGCACCCACTGCAACACGTTTTGAAAGTTCTTCACCACATCAGCACGACTGGCTTTCCTTACAAAAGCAGGAAATAAGATATTGGTTATAGTTTTTCAAACAGTAATCTAGGTATTTTAGTATCATGAGATTAAACTCACCTGTATGCAATGTTGTATTGTGCTACGATACCTGCGTTTTTGTCATATTTCTGAGATACACTGGACAGAAACTCATTGTAAACTTCAAAGGGTCTGAAAATAATAAGACAGAAATGATTAAAGACAAAAAAGGAGATTTAAGGAGATTCTAGGTACAATTTACAGTGAAGTTGAAGTTTTAAATAGATTTATTTTGACATTAATATTAGACAACAACAGAATTTCAAGTTTAAAAGTGCACTGTGCAACTTTTCCAGTGGAACTTCCATCACTTGTTTCTCATTTGTCTATCAAGATGAGATTGATTGGTTTTGAATGTTACACAGTATGGTATTAAACCCTTGTTCATGGAGACCAAACCAGACCAAGTTACAGGTCATATCTGTGGAGAGGCAACCCCGCTCACAGTCAGAATGACTGTTTTTTAAGTATTTTTGAGCTACAACACCTTAAAATTGAAAAACTGTTAATGTCATTCCAGGCAGAGCACTGACATATCCATAGCAAAAGGCAAGTGACGAATCCTCAACCAAAAAGTTACAAAGCACACCTTTAATGAATTACTAATTATGGTAATTAACTAACAAAATGTGTTCCCAAATAATTAATAAATATTACTTTGTAGCTGTTTTTTGCTCCTTTTCTGTCGCTGTGTTGGTCAAAAAGTCCTTCAGTGTACAGGTATTTTCCATCCATTCAATGAGTCCAATTCTGCACAAATGAACAGAGTGAATTCAAACAAAAGTCGAACTAGATGACAAAAAACTGACATTTTGTAGTTTATTTTGTATTATATTATTACTTTAGACAGAGGTGGGACCAAGCCTTTGTTTTGCAAGTCTCAAGTAAGTACGTTGAGTCTTGAGTCACTGGCCCATAACTCCAAGTCAAGTCCAGGTTGTCTGCTTTAAGCTTCAAGTCATTTCAAGTCTTCAAACCAAAGTACCAATTATGGTTGGAATTGCAATTTATAATTAAATTTAACTATAAATTGTACATAAAAAATCTATGAGTATTTATAGAATATATAAGAGTTGTAGAAATTAATTAAGTTAATTTTTTCATTTTAAATGTCTTGACAAGATGTTAGAGTAAATCATTACAGTCAGAGTAGAAAGAATTAAGATTTAAAAGTGCTTTTCAAGTCTTCTCAAGTCACATGCCTCAAGTCCAAATCAAGTCCCAAGTCACTGACCTTCAAGTCCAAGTCGAGTCCCAAGTCTTAGTCCATTTTATCAAGTCAAGTCTCAAGCCCAAAAAATAGTGACTCAAGTCTGACTCAAGTCCCAAGCCATGACTTGCAAGTCCCCACCTCTGAATTTAGACACTTATGTAAAGTATTTAAACTAAATAATAAGTAATAAAAATCTATAGATAAAAACTTAAGATTCATTCAGCTCTGAAATGTTCAGGAAGGGTCTTGTGAAGCACTTCAGGTATTCAATTGGTTTTATAGGTAAGAAACAGAAAACACTCTGTTCCACCTCGTGATGTCATACAGGAAGTGCTCCACTGTGTTTTTAGACTGCATACACCTTCACCAGAATCATTTGGGTAATTTCAGCCCTGGAATTGTCAATGTCTACTGAAGAAGAGGTAAAATGTACTGTAGCAGTTAACTTAAAATCTACAATTTCATGACATCACAAGGTGGAAAAGAGCATTTTGAGGTTTGGCGATGTAGACAGACGAATAAACATGTGTGAATGAAACAAAATGTAACGCCAGGTATGTTTTTGATGAGGTAACAACAATCTAACATGGCTTAAAGCTCACAAGAGTCAATTTAGTGTAATATAACGTTTAAATTTAATAAAAGTGAAATTTTCAAAACTTTAAATAATTACCTTGTGTTAATGGGAATGACTTGATATGTGCGCAGTTGCAGGCCTCTGTGTGTACATGCGGTGTCGTGACTGAGTATTATATTCATGACAGAGAAAAGCTGCTCTATTCGCTGGTCCTGTCTCAGATCCTCTCCCCCCTTCACCAGAAACGGGTGGTCCCTCTCATCGTCCCCACGAATGATCAGGCGCTTGGGACGACGGATAGAAGACATAACTTTCACCTATAATGAGAAAATAAACAGCCCAAATTTGAACAATACAGTGTACTCATGAGTTTCAGCTTCCTGTAATAGGTGACATTTTGAAGCCTTTTTACCATTCAAAAGATATATTTTGTTTTAAATTGTTAATTGCTATGGTAACAGTCCTAATTTTTCATGATTCTGAAACTCATGGATTGGGAAGAGGCTCAAAGAGGTATTAAAATACAGCTCCTCAATCTAGTCTTATTGCAATAACAAATTTTACAACCAGAGTATATTTTGATACTAAGAAATAGACTGAAGATCAATATTGGTACCACAATGACAGTAAAATAATAAAATAAAATAAAGTAAAAAATAAAAATGCTATTTACCCTTTCATCAAAACCAGTTATTTTAGCATGGTATTCCGGCAGAGGCTTAGATCTGCCATCATATTGTCCTGTAGGAAGAAAAACACATCATTTTGGTAAATTCAATGAACAGCTCACTGGGATCCATATTACATTATTTTCTGATCTATGTTATAATGTTATTTGAACAGAGCATTTTGAGCTTATTTTTAATTTTTTTTTTTTTTTATAAAGATCTATATCGACCAAACCAGAAACGAGAAGACTCAGAGTACTTAAGTAAGTTATGTAAATTTAAATAAGGCCCTACATTTACACAGTTTACATATGTCACAAACCTGGTATCTCCAACTCGTTGCTCAGTGGTCCTTGTTTAAAGCTGCTCAGCCAGGGGGAGTATTCTTTTAGGTTGCCAGGTTCCTTCTTATGAAATCCTTTCATGGACATGGCCAGTTCATCCACTTTCTTCACAAAACTTTTATCTTTTCTCTTCTCAAACAGTTTACTGCCTTTAGCGCCCAGCAGACTCTCCACTTCCTTGGCAAATTTCTGAGGAGGATATAAATAAAACAGACTTGATTAAACACTGCAGTTGTCTCATTTGAGATGTTATGCATTACTGTAGGGCTGTGCAAATACTCGATTGTAATTCAAATTGAGAGTTAATGGTTTTCATATCAGTAGTTCATTAGTTCTTCTGTCAGTAAAAGCATGTGGTTTTAGAGTTGAGGCTTTGAAGGAATAAAAACATTTTTTGTACTTCTCAAGTTTTGACTGACAAAAAATAAATAAAAAATAAATAATAATAATACGCAACAGTTACTAAAGTTTATCAAATTTTAGAACAATCTTCTCAATCCATTGTACAAACCTGGACAAATTTCCGTCTGAAGGCCCCATGTCCTTGAGTGTTTTGATTTCCAAGTGAGGAGTACATTTCTTTGTACAGTTCATCCATCTGCTTCTTATCAAAACTGGGTTTCTCCAGTTCATTTTTCACACCGTCCCACCAGTCCTATGGACAACAAAGACATGCACATTAAATTGAGTTAATCAGTTATTACTGATAAAAACATTACCTTGAAAATCATGTCTGGATTGGTCAGCTGCTGCAATGCATCCACAAAACGTTTCACAGCCCCACCCTGGTCCAGTACACTCTTCAGTCTGAAAAACAACACCAAAAAATTAAAGGGCCCATATTACCATTTGCCATTTTCTGAGCAATGTTATAATGCTTATGCCTAATGTTTATATTTTAAAAATATTCTTACTGCTTTATTTACCTGTTAACAAACTGGCGCTGTTGGTGCCCTGTAGCAGAGTCTTCAAACTGGTAGCTCTCACTACTGATCATGAGGGCATAGACCAGGGCCTGGGGGTACGACTTTGCTATCTGCTCAATGCAATACTGAACCGCCACTGCCTCTGGTTTGTCCAAAAGAGCCACCATCTGGCTGATCCAGCCAATTAGCAGCCAGCAAGGCACTGACATCATCTTATAAAGAAAGATATACATTTAGCTGTTGAAACTGTACACTGTTGAGTGACATAGTAAGTCATACTTTTTGTGTCAATGTAATATTTGTGCTGATGAAAACTAACAAAAACAAAAATGTGATGACTCAACTATGAATAAAAGTATACACTTTAAAAACAAATAATATTATTTTTGGTTACTAAGGGTGGTAATAATGTAGGGGTCTTTCAGTGACATGCTTACAACTAAAAAAAGTCCAGTACCTCTTTGGTCATGATGTCCAGTGTTTCTGAAGGGTACAACTCAATGATCTGCAGCAGTCGTGGAAATTTAAGACGAGCTTCTTCAGAGTTCAGTTTGAGAGCTTTTAACATGCTTTCAATTATGTGAGCAGGGAGGGCCAGTAGATCTGGGAACTGACTGTCTGTAGGATAAAATGGGAAACATAAACATGAAGATTGACCCAAAAAGTAACAATCAGGGCTCTACCTCAATTATAGGCATACATAAGTTTTTCAGTTTCTGCTTCTTGTAAATGTTGCAAAGGTACTACATTTTAAAACCCCTTTTTAATACAAAAGAAAAAGCTGTACCTCTTTACAATAACTGCACTATTTGCACATACTTGCAGCCCAACAAAGGACATAGATAACTGTTCTGTATATAATAATAATAATGCATTAGTCTTATATAGATGCTTTACAGTTTGGTGCATTATTCATTCACTCCTTACTGGGTGGTGATAATAACATTTGTGCACCCACCACTTTAATTCTTGGCAATGTGGGTAAAATGCCTTGCCTAAGGACACAATGATTGTTTTTTTTCCCCCAGCGGTCTCCCATTCAAGTACTAACCAGTGAAATTTTTTCAGATTTTATTCATTTGTTTATTTTGTGCAATATTTCCCCAACTAAAACATAGCTGCACACAGAAGCACATTCCTAAAGCAGTGTTAAATATCATGTCAATATGAAATATAAAGTTTTCTCACCATTCTCCCTCTGCTCCTCCTCTCGTAGTCGTTTGTCACAGAAGTTGGCCAGAGCCATGTAGGTCTCTATGAGGCTGCCAGACTCCACACAGTCCTGTTTATACGACTGCACCTCCTCCTCGGCCTTCCTGGTGCCTTCACAAAACAACTTCAGGGCCTGCAGATGTAGACCAACTTCCACTTTCTGTAAATAATCATAAATAGAAGACATATTATATAAATTCTATAGATAAAATAAAATAAGGCATTTTTTCTTCCTGCTGTTTGGATTGTAGACATTCACTAAAAGTCTTGAAACTCCAGGTGCTTTTTGGATCTTTAAGTTCAAAATTATTAAAAGTACAACAGTGTGCTACCATACCTGTCTATCTGTGAAATTATTCAACAAAGTACTACAACCGTTCCAAAATATAGAAAATTATTTGTACTTTTTTATGTAAACAGATAATTATTAAAGAGTGATGCAATATCAATACTGTACTTAGTTTTTTTTTTTTTTTTTCTGATGTATGAATGCCACATAATTGTCTTCATGGAAATATTACTGCTTTGCCTTGAATGTTTCACAGTATTACAGTATTAAACTTTTCTAGATTAGATCAGCGGAGAGACGATCCTGGTCACAGTAACAATACATATAATAGAAATAAAAACACCTGGAGTTGAATGTTCAATGGTCGCAAACCCAGCACTAGAAACGTGCACCTTTTCAATAACAAAAGGCTACACAATTTGAAAATATATTTTAGATGTATCATGTTTAGTTTACCTTTGGATCTTCAGCTGGCCATGTTTGTCCTGACAGCCTCACCAGCTTCTTGGCTTTATCTGCGTCAATGGTTCCCAAAACAGAAGGACTGGTGCCCATTGCTGTGGCCATAACGTGGAATGACGTGCCTTGGAGTATTTTCTGATATCGGAAAACTTTGGCTGTTCCACTTTTGACTTCTGCCTGGAGGTCCTCTGCAAAAATACAGCTAGTTTGGTACATGCTTTTAGTAATTATGTGCCCTCAACTGCTACAAATTTTCATCACATTGAGGTGTGTGCAAAGACTTTTTATTTCTTTTTCTTGAGTATGAAGTAGAATTAAAATGTTGTAGTTTAAAGAGGACTATATACATTAGTTTGGATTAGTTTGCTTAATCGTTTAAACCAGGTTGAGTCTTACTATAATTAATTTGTAGTTTTGTCCTAGTTTATACATGGTTTTGTCCCCTGGTATGTACTGACTTTGTTCTGGCCTTGTTTAGTCCTGGTTTAGTCCTGGTTTAATCCTGGTTCCATTCCTGATTTAACCCTGGTTTAGTCCTAGTTCAGGTCTGGTTAGTTTAATTATTTTAGTCTTGTTAAATCTTAATATAGTCCTAATTTCCACATGAACTAGTACCTTGTTTATCCTTGTTTCTTTATCCTTGTTTGTTTATTTTTGGCTCTACTAATCTGTCATACTTTACGTTACATACCAAGCAGTGGAATAGTCTTTAACATTGTGTTGATCTGCTCCACAGGGCTGAGTGTGTGGCTGCGTTTGTGACTATAGCGGCTGTAACTATGGACCCAGCGCAGTAACCAGCTCCTGTTCGACTTGGCGTCTCTGTGAAGATCTTTCAGCAGCTTAGTCGCAACCGGGAAGTTATTCTATTGACAACAAATGCAAACAAACAGATGTGCATTACAAAGAGGTGGGAATCCTGAATGTTACAGAATTAATCAGGTAGATCGAGAGCTTTGCACTTTCGAATCAGCTCCTTTTTTAAATGTGGGAATTTTTCTGGTGGAGGAGCCGTCACCTGCTTTTGTCCATGGAGATGTTGCCCGCAATGTTCCACAGTATGGCATTACACTTATTTATCTCTATGGAGACAGCAGCTGACGCCAGTGGGCCAAGTTATATGTCAGATCAGTGGAGAGGCGGCCCACGAGCAGTAAGAATGCAAGTTTTTAGGTGAATTAAAAATCCAGTTATTGGGTAAATTCAAGATGGACACATTTAATGCCATACCCGAACATTCCAGACAAACCAATATAACTTTCCAGGGAGACATGCAGGTGCCACAGCCTCCATCAGAAAGGTTACACACTGTAACTTTAACTGCACTTTTAGTTTTTTTGTAACTTTGCAATGCAGAAACATCATATCAATGTCCATTTAACATTTCCCACATATAAAAATAATATAAAAATAAGAATATATGTTGTGTCACCTGACTCCACGCACTGTTCGCCATCTGCAGCTTCATGCTAAACTTGCAGTTATTCACCAAAGAGATAATGTCAGGCTCCCCATCCACTTCCATGTCATCAGTGGACCCCTGGCTTTTTAACTTTTCAAGGATTTTGTCCAAAAAGAAACACCTTAACAAAAACATATATTCATTTATTTATGTTATAACAAAAAATAATATTATTTTTAAAAAGCGCAAGTTAGATTATTTTGTTATTATTTATTGTCTGTACCTTGATGTAATGATATCATCCCAGACATTCACTGGATCTACTTTAGGATCAGGATACCGCTCGGTCCAGAGTCGAGTGAGCCGCTTCAGAGAGGACACGGACACTGAAAAACACATGGTAAATATTCTTAAGCCATTTATTTAAAATCTTAAATAATAAATGTTATATGGTGGACACGTTATTTCAACACATCTTCACACGTTTTTTTGTAGTTTTAGTATTACTATTAGCATTAGTATTAGTAGTGGTATCAGTAGTAGTAGTATCAGAAGTAGTAGCAGTAGTAGTAGTAGCAGTAGTAGTAGCAGCAGTAGCAGCAGCAGCAGCAGCAGTAGCAGCAGCAGTAGTAGTAGCAAGTAGTAGCAGTAGTAGTAGTAGCAGCAGTAGTCGTAGTCGTAGTAGTAGTAGTAGTAGCAGCAGCAGCAGTAGCAGTAGTAGTCGTAGTCGTAGTAGTAGTAGCAGCAGTAGCAGTAGTCGTAGAAGTAGCAGCAGTAGTCGTAGTAGTAGCAGCAGTAGTCGTAGTAGTAGTCGTAGTAGTAGTAGTAGTAGTCGTAGTAGTAGTAGTAGTAGTAGTAGTAGTAGTAGTAGTAGCAGCAGCAGCAGTAGTAGTCGTAGTCGTAGTCGTAGTCGTAGTAGTAGTAGTAGTAGTAGTCGTAGTAGTAGTCGTAGTAGTAGTAGTAGTAGTAGTAGGGTTATGGCTGATCATTGAATTTCTGTTTACTTACCATCCCCTTTAACAAACAACAGGAAGTCTTGGATTTCTGTTAGGGCCTGTACTGACTGCAGGATGGTTAGACGACTCTTGGTAAGCAGCGTATCCACACTGGAATAATTCTATTAAGAGGAGAAAATAATGCCAAAACAACAAAGACAAATTTTAAATAAACACAAACATATATTCAACATTAGATTATCTATGTATCAAATAGTTGCTTTTAGATATATACATGTATCGCACTCATTTCACATTGCTCTCAAGTAGAGGTGCATATCACACTTTTTATCACTATTTATGTATACCACACCTCTTTATAATCTTTATAATGCCTTTATCAGATCAGAAAACAGCCCTTTAAACTGCATAACGTCAGCATCTCAGTACCTGCATAAAGAGTTCCATGGCGTATTTGATGTAGTATTTCGCCCGGTCATAGTCTTCTTGCAGGATGTAGAGGAGGCTGAGTTCTTGGCTGTAATGGTTTTCCAGTAGTTTCTTTCGCTCCTCGACCTTCATCGCTTTGTCGATGAAGCTAAGGAGGGTCTGGTCTGCCCCCCCGAGCTGCAGCTGCTTCAACATGCTGCGAATCATGTGCTGCAAATACATTTCCTGACAACGAAAGAGAGAGAAACACTAAATCTTATAACTTCACAAAATTACTGCTGGTCATCCATTAGTTTTATCCTTGTGAAGCAATTGATAATTTCCAGTGACATCATACTGGGGGTGTTTTACATGTATCTGTATGGTGGAATGTTCTGTAGTTACCATGGTGACTATGCACACATTAATAAACACTGTCAAAAAATGTTTAAGTTTACGAGTTTGATTTAAACAGCACATTATCAGGAGCTTGTGATCAATACGTCCTCTATAATGTAAAACGGACAACTGTTGGCTTTATTATTGTGCTTTGATGTGGTAATACTGTAGACATTTACAATATCACATGGTAAACTCTCTGGTCTAAAATGTATAATTTTATTGCAGCAAGTTGGGAGTTGAGAGTTGAAAGTTGAGTGAATTATAAACCAAATAGACAGATTCTTGTCTGAAATCTCATACCCGGTGATAAGGCTCCGCCCACATCCTTTCCAGGTCAGGTGGAGAGCCTTCGTCGATGTAAACAGTGGAGCAGTATTGCAGAGATGCCCACTCGGTCAGGTGACTATACGCCTCCATTGCTGCAATCTCCCAGAAGTCCTTCTCTGCGTCTGTGGGTGGGCCATCACTCCACTCATCAGTGTTCAACGCCTGGGATGGACATGTACAATACACAAACACATAATACCACACTTTATTCCATATATATTGTGCAGAGTAATTCTGTATTAGTGGACAAGTCAGCTTAAAACTCACTAATTAAATGAGCTCTTTTGAATATAAATATAACATATAAAAATCTGGAGGGGTCTTCTTTTTTATTTTCACACAAGTTTACTTAGAAGTTGACTTTCCCCCATCTTAAGACATGCAAAATATCCATTCAGTGTATATAGCTATACATTTATACAGACAAGTCCAAGTTGATATACTCTAAGAAAAACTGTCAATAACACACAGTACCAAAAGTCACTGAAAACTGAAACTGTCTTCATTTCATGAAATCAGGATATTTACTCCTTATCTGCAAGCCAGTTCAAACAGTGGTTAGAAATTCTGGATATGTCATTATGTAAGCCGTATACACTGAATGGATATTTGGCATGTCTTAAGATGGGAGTAAGTCAACTTCTAGGTAAATTTGTGTGAAAATAAAAAAGAAAACCCCTCCCGATTTTTTACATGTTGTAGAAGCTACATTTTTTTCTATTGGTGACATTGAGGTCAGGCGTGTCCTACTGTCAATTTCAAGGTCAAAATAGGTCAAAAGGTAATTCATCTCAAAAGTACTCAAATGTAAATAAATGCCAGATTTGGACTCTTTATGATTTCCCCTTTTCACAGATACCTTTGGTTTTTCATATCGGACCAGTAGTTGCTGAGTAAATGCAATTTGAAATTCAGCAATCAAGCAAAAAGTGAAAAAATTGCGGTATCTCTGAAGCCATTTGTCCGATCATGCTAGAATTTGAGATTTTGGCTTTCTTGGCTATGACCTAACCATACACCAATTTTCTTTGCAATTGGACAATGTTTCAGTGAACTGAGGTGGAATTACCCCATAACAACTACCATGACAATGACCATGGCAACCACCATGACAACCACCATGACAACCACCATGACAACCACCATGACAACCACCACCATAGTTATGGTGGTTGCTATGGTGATTGCTATGGTGATTATCATGGTGGTTGCTATGGTGGTTATTGTTATGGTGGTTGCTATAGTGGTTGTTATGGTGGTTGCTATAGTGGTTGTTATGGTGGTTACGGTGGTTGCTATGGTGATTGTTACTATGATGGTGGCTATGATGATGGTGGCTATGGTGGTAGTTGTTATGGTGGTTGTCATTGTGGTTGCTATGGTGACTCTCATGGTGGTTGCTATGGTGATTCTCATGGTGGTTGCTATGGTGGTTGTCATGGTGGTTGCTATGGTGGTTGTCATGGTGGTTGCTATGGTGGTTGTCATGGGTGGTTGCTATGGTAGTTGCTATGGTAGTTGCTATGGTGGTTCAATGTTGGTGGTTGTTATGGTGGTAGTTGTCATGATGGTTATCATGGTGGTTGCTGTGGTGGTTGTCGTCATAGTTGTTATGGTGGTTGCTATGGTAGTTGTTAGGGTGTTGATTGTTATGGTGGTTGCTATGGTGATTGGTACTATGATGTTTGCTATGGTGGTGGTTGTCATGGTGGTTGTCATGGTAGTTGCTATGGTGATGCAATGGTGGTGGTTGTTATGGTGGTAGTTATGATGGTTGTCATGGTGGTTGCTGTGGTGGTTGTTGTGATAGTTATGGTGGTTGCTATAGTGGTTCCCATGGTGGTTGCTATGGTGGTTCTTATGGTGGTTGCTATGCTGGTGGTTGTCATGGTGGTCATTGTGGTGGTTGCTATTGTGGTTGTTATGGTGGCTGCTATGGTGGCTGCTATGGTGGTAGTTGTGGTTCTCATTGTGTTTGTCATGGTGGTTGTCGTGGTGGTTGCTATGGTGGTTGTCATGGTTGTTATGGTGGTTTTCATGGTGGTGGTCATGGTGGTGGTTGTTATGTTGGTTGTCATGGTGGTGGTTGTTATGTTGTTTGTCATGGTGGTTGTTATGTTGTTTGTCATGCTGGTTGTTATGTTGTTTGTCATGCTGGTTGTCATGGTGGTTGTCATGGTGGTTGTTACGGTGGTTGCTATTGTGGTTGTCATGGTGGTTGTCATGGTGGTTGTTACGGTGGTTGCTATTGTGGTTGTCATGGTGGCTACTATGGTGGTAGTTGTGGTGGTTGCTATGGTGTTTGTCATGGTTGTTATGGTGGTTGTCATGATGGTTGCTATGGCGATTGCTGTGGTGGTTGTCATGGTGGTTGTTATGGTGGTGGTTGTTATGTTGTTTGCTATGGTGGTTGTCATGGTGACTGCTATGATGGTTGTTATTTTGGTGGTTGCTGTGGTGGTTGTCATGGTGGTTGTTATGGTGGTGGTGGTTATGGTGTTTGCTATGGTGTTTGCTATGGTGGTTGCTATGGTGGTTGCTATGGTGGTTGCCCTGGTGGTTGCTATGATCAACCATCATGACAACCATCATAGCAACCATCATAGCAACCACCATAGCAACCACCATAGCAACCATAACAGCCACCATAGCAACCACCAATGAGTTAAACCCTACGTTGTCAAATTTTGATGAAACTTGGCATGTAGGTAAATCATAGCCAGAAAAGCCAAAATTTTAAATTTTAGTTTCATCGTTTCCGAAATATCGCAATGTCATTTTTTCACTTTTTTGTGTGGTCGCCGAATTTCAAATTGCATTTACTCAGAAACTACTGGTCCGATATCAAAAACCAAGGGATCTCTGGAAAGGGGCAATCGTAAGGAATTGAAGAAGAGCTGTGTAGTCATGTTTTTTGCAGTTATCTCTTTGCACTAAAGTGTTAAACAAAGCTTTGTGTGTATTTTTATGTAGCATATTGACTAAAACTAAATATCAGCCTGTACTGGAGATTTAAGACCGGAAGCTGATACATTAAAAAGTTCAAATATCTGACCAATATATTTCTAATTTTGACCTTTACTTTGGAATGATAATACTCTAAAAATTATACACTAAATGTAAAAGTAGCTCTGGACAAAGCATATGTAGTATTTTAATATTTCAGGGTTATTACAAATATTAATATAAAGCATCAACAGTACCTCATTGTAGAGTTTGACTGCTTCTGCGTAGTCTGTGTGAGCCTCAGCTTGAAGAGCAGAACAAGTGATAGACTTGGTCCCCACTTTACTTCCAAAGATCCCGCGCACAACATCAAAGTCCTCCAAAGATCTGTACAATCTAGAGAAAACACAAGCATCTAATTAACTTTGAAATGTAAAACAGTATAAAGAGGATAATATATTTAATAAATCCATTATACCTGATTTTTACTGTCATGAGTAAAAGAATTTTAAACTTTTTGCAGATCCAAAGTTAATCCGGACTTTCCTAGCAGCCTAGCAGTTTATAAGGACTTTTCAAAACCATAGCCGAGCTTGCCATTACAGTAACAACTAGCATTCTAACAGCACCCTTTCAGGTTCTCTGATGACAAAAAATGTTTTAGAAATAGATCTAGCTAGCACAAAACCATCTTATTTTGAGCATGAGAGCAGATGTAATCATATATCTGTACTAGGACAAATTTTTTTTTCTTCATTACAAGGAAAAAAATTTGGTACAAAAGGTAAATGAGACCTTGCGAGGTGAATCCACTTATTGGTGTCAGGAGGGAGCTCTTTGGGCCCTCTCGATCGTTTGGATGGTGGCTCCATTGGGACTAAAGTGTGCAACAATGCCTCCTCCAAAAGCAAAATGCCTGATGGTTGTTGGAGACTGACCAGACAAGACGAGCTGATATTCGCTGGATCAATATCAAGCAGTTCTTTATGTTGGTAACACATGTCCTACAGAAAACAAAAACAATGTTAATACAGAATTAGGTTTAAAAAATCCACATCATTTCAAAAGGTCCTGTATTATGCAAAATTGCCTCTTGTGAAGCTTTAATCCACATTAAAATGTTGTTTGTCAGCTCAAAATCAAACACTAAAACATACAGCATGTAGCTAGATTGTATTGTGATACCTGCACACAGGCCACAAACGGGGGGAAGTAGATGGTACTCTTCTTCAGAAAGGTGTCCATGTAACATCTTAACTCATCTTTAATCCTCTGCCCCTCTGTGGATGATTTACTTTTCTGCATTTCGTGGAGGATCCCAGTAAACAGAGAGCTGAACAGCTGTTTGGCCAAAATAGGATCTTTCTACAGAAAAAAGGAAAATAAACATAATTTGGTGATTTACTGTTAACAACAGTAATGTAACGTGCAATGGCAATGTAATCACAACTGAGCCTACCAAACTGTCACTGATTGTCACATATTAGCTATTAGCTTCCTTTTGGGTTTAAGTCTTGCAAGCCAAAGCAGCTCATTTGGCTTTCTGATTTCATTATCAAAAAAACACAAAATGTAAACCCATTTTTTGAGGACCTACCTGGACCTTTGCTAAACCTAATTTTAACACCTTTATCCTTGAAATGCAAGGACAAAAATGTTTGGTCCACATATAAAAGTATGTGGATCAGTAAGTAAAAATCAATGTTAGATTTGCACGTTTATCATACTGAGTACACAGTTGAGAAATGCTTTTATATATTAAAGGTAAGCCATCTGCTTTTCTTCATGGTGATGGTATTACTTTGCCTAAAAAGTTTAACAGTATGGTATTTATCTTATTAATCCCAATGAGACAAGCAGGTGGCACCATCGGGTCAAGTTACAGGTCAGATCTGTGGAGAGGCACCATCGCTCACAGACTTTTCTTTGGGTATTTTTGAGCACGAAAACAAAGCAAAAGCAAAGCAATAACATCTCCATAGTGACAAGACTGTAACTTTTCTGGTGAGGGGTCTATCATAAAGTACACCTTTAAAGAGAAATCCTAGATGTCATTGCATTGTACCTGTGCCAGAGCCTGCAGTGGAGCGATGAGGCTGCTGTGAGGGATCTGAATATCTGGAAAGTCTCCCACTCTGTAGTTACGATACAGTGTCACCTGAGCCTCTCTTCGTAGCCTCTGATCTGCCTTCTCCTCCTATAAAAAAACAAGATAATAAATTAATTGATAAAGGGGAGGAACTTAATAAGTTCTAAGTTAATGTGTAAGTTAATTAAAATGTACATATTTTTTACCCTTTTCTGCCTTTGCTGTTGGATTTCTTTCTGGGCGTAGTTCAAACTGACTTTTTCCTGATCTTTCAGGAATCTGCGACGAAGTCTTAAGATGTTTCTGCGTTGTTCATTTTGTGCTGATTTAAAAACACCAGAATGAATATTAAAATAGTTAAAAGAGAATCGTAGAATAAAAACAACAGTGTAGTGAATATAATTGTACATGAAGTACAGGTTAATTAACACCACCATAAATTCTACTAGTACTACTATACTTTTTGATTCAGATCTTTTGGTTATATTTTATCTTACACTGCACTTAAAACATTACCACTTTCTCATGAAGTGCAATGATATGCACTGTCTAACAAAATGTGTCATTACAATGTATTTATGGTTACAGTTAAAAGGTTATTATAGATTGTTAACAGTGTGTTATATTGTAAGTGCACTATGTAACATTTCTAGTAGACTGTCTGCTACATATTTATCTCCATGGAAATGTTATTTACTTGCCAGGAATTAGGGTTTCTCCAATTATTTTTGGGCAATAAAACAAAAATGTAATTGAAAAAGTGCAAGATTCATAATTTTTAATGCCATTGTGGAACATTTCAGGCAAAGCTATAATCTCTCCCTGGAGACAAGCAGATGACAGACCCAACCAACAGAAAAGTTACACTGTGCATCTTTAACATTTACATACAACACATATACATTTTCTATAATTCTTACTGATAAAAGCAGCACCAGAATCAAAAAATAGTGAATCTGAAGTTGGTGAAAAAAGGTCTAACCTTGAGTGCGACTGTCCACTTCGTCGGTGGGTGCAGCGAGGCGCCTCATCCCAAAACCTTCTCCAACCGGTTTTCTGGACGTTTGTCTTTCGGATTTTTTATCGAAAACCATCAATGACGACAGCGACTCCGAGCCCAGCGAGTACTCAGCCAACGTGTCCACACTACTCCCAGTGAGCCAGTTATACGCCGACCTCCGACCTCCTGGGACAAAACAGAAATGAATAAATAATTACAACTCCAGAAATCTGATAATAATCAGATAGACATTTGTGTATTTCTTGTAATAAACAGTTTTGTACCTGGTGCCTGTGTTTGGCTGAACTCGAGGGTGGTCTGTGTAGCTCGGAGTTTCCCCTTCATCAACGCCGACTGAGATGCCATGACGCTCTCCGAACCCTGAGAGCTCTGAGTCTCCACAAACATAGGGGTCATCACTGTACTCCTGAAGCGCCAATTTGAGTCTATCACATAATCCTACAAAACAAGTAAGTTACATTATTGATTTGAAGTCTTCCATTCAAACTAAAAATATTACAATATCAATGTGCATGTTTCACAATAGTTTACTGACCTGAAAAGTGCACTCAGACAGTGGATATTCAAACATGTTTCTCTGGAAGTCTGGACTCTGGCTTGTCATTTCCAGCAGCAGATTCGTGGCCAAACTCAAAAAGCACCTCTCGATCTGAGTCGTGTAGAGCGAGCGCAGCACCATCGTCATCCGGTCAAAGGTCGCAGTGGGAAGACGCTTCTCCTGACTCCAGAAATTACGGACGTACAGCCTGAAAAAAAGACAGTAAGATATTCTCTGCCATGTATGCGTTTTTATTGTATTTATATTCTAACGTTCTTGATGTTGTGAGTTTGCCACAACATTCTAATGCCAGGCGAACACACAATGATACACTTGGTAACTGTGGCAAAAATGAAGCCAATAAATAAATATTATAGTCCCTGTTTAAAAGTCTCAAAGTGTGTTACTTACTGAAGACCTTGGTTTTCCTCGGCCAGCCCCTGAAGTAAAGTTTCTTTGGCTGAATTCAAAACCTCCACTGATGTGCTGTCCTCCATACTTTCTGAATCACTAGTGGAAAAAAACAACTGTGAATTTGGCTGTCCTATAGAATGACCTGTTGTATTTATTTTTACATCGATATCACAATTAATCTTGAAGAAAAATAGCTAAATTATAAAAGCAAGCAATGAGTAACATTGCAATATACAGCAATGATCTATAAGTATCTGTAAGTCTTGCTATAAGAATTAAAATGGTTACAGCTGTAAATATGCAGTAGTTGCAGTAGCATTGATGTACTAGATAGTTAAACGATTAAATGGGCCTATTTCTGTAAGATCAAGTTAAATGTCCTGTATTACGCAAAATCGACTCTTGAGCTTTAAACTATGTTACAATATTGTTTCCTCATCAAAAATATACCTGGAGTTGTGTTTTGTTTCAGTCACACTATGTGAATGAAACAAAACACAACTCCAGGTATGTTCTTAATGAGGAAACAACATTATAACAGATCAGAAAGTAGTGTAGTATAAGTCCTTTAAGTGTTGACAAAGGCAGTGTATTAAAGCATTGGGTATTTAGTGACCCTAAGTACAAATATACATAACCAACACAAAAATAAATACATTTACAGAACAAGATAGAGTATAAAGGCTGTGGTACTGACCTGTAGTTGTCCTGAATCCACATGAGGATATCGTACATTCTCTCTCTACACACAGGTGATGGGTGGGACACAAACGCAGTCACAGACCCCAGAAGCTCCTGCAGCTCCACTGGACTCAGCACAGACAGGATCTTATGGATGATGTCCAGACACACCCTCTGTCTGCCCTCATCCCTAAAGAAGACAGTGACAGAGTCATAAATAAATAAAAATGGATATTTAAAATGTTAAACATGACTGTACGTTAAAAGACAGTTGAAAATGTAAACCCCACTTATTTTTCAGTGTTGTTCCTTGCAGAAACTATAAAACTATAAAAATGTGAAATGAGAGTGACCAAAAAAAAAAAGTACTAAAATGAGAATTTCTACAACAACATGATCAAACACTCCATGCATGATGGTCCTTTCTTACAGTAAAACATGTGTGTAATGTGTTTTTATCTTGTATCTTGTGTATTATGAAGCTGATCTCCACTTGTCTTCCCACTTTTGGGAATATTTAATTAAATATTTGTAATACATGTAACAATGTATAATAATGACAGCAAAGTACAGTTTAAGGCCTCATTATATAGAATATACTTTGTTAAGATTAACAACTGAATGTTTTGTAATAAATTTAAAACATTATTGTACCAGTTTATAATAACTACACCTTATTCAGCCTTAATAAATGATGAACAAAGACTTAATTCATAATGAACAGATGTATAATGTCCCAAATGGGACATGTGGCGATTAGTACACTGGTAAATTGATTAAAATATAATAAAAATAAACCTTGTTCAGTGTTCCTCACCTGTGCGCCATCATCTGAATGAAGCCTGAAGTTTTGAGCTGCATAAAGATCTCTGGAG
This sequence comes from Boleophthalmus pectinirostris, assembly GCF_026225935.1. Classification (NCBI taxonomy): domain Eukaryota; kingdom Metazoa; phylum Chordata; class Actinopteri; order Gobiiformes; family Gobiidae; genus Boleophthalmus; species Boleophthalmus pectinirostris. The sequence continues at coordinate 14,754,990 of NW_026571070.1, forward strand.
TGACGTCTGCTCGGCTCAGGACACACTCCAAACAGTTCGTTTTCAAGATGCCATGAAGCTTTGGCAGCAGGTAGAACGCCAAATTCACAAACCTGAAAAATACAATGAATTTCAAGTGTTTTACCTTCTTACTGTGAGCAGGGTTGTCTCCTCACAGATCTGACCTATAACTTGACCTATTGTCTCATGATGATTCATAAATTTAATACCATATGAAAGATTTTGGGCAAATCTAAAATATCTCCATGGAAACCCCAACCAAAAAGTTATACAACTAGTTATATATAAATAAAAAATAAAACTTACTTATCCATAAAAGGAGGAAAGTGCTTGGAGATTTTATTCAAACAGATTATAAATTTATCGTTCATTTCCTTTTTTCCCAAACTTGCGATTTTTGCTGCAGCAAGATCGAAGAGCTGCTGATGTTGCTGTAGGAATAATTTCAAGATTGTTACAAGAGCATTTGGAGATACGTATATATATTTTATTAAAAACTCCTTACATTGTCTCTTTCAGTCATATTCTTCAAGATCAGGCCAATTATCTCAGCTGCTGCTGAGTAGACTTCCTTATACCGTGTGTAAGTCACATTATTGGTGAGAGAAAGAATGTACCTAAAAAGTAAAAATACAAAAATAAAATACAAAATACATTGCATTATATTAGATTTTCACTGTTTGGTGGTAGGCTTGGTTTGGTCCTTTTCTAGTACTGGTTTAGTCTTGGTCTAGTCCAGGTTTAGTACTGGGTTTAGTCCAATAGATACATATAAACATAACTAAGCTTAAATGTTGATACTGTTAAGTCAAGTCTTCACTTTTAGAAACAACAACCTAGACCTAAGCAATTTCAAGATAATTTGACATTTACATACATAAACAAGAGCTATTGTGTTTGTGTCTGCTATATAACAATTTAAACATTTTAAAACACAATATTCATCTAAAACAACTTAATAAAAGAAACAAGTTTGCTGTCTTTCTTGTTGGTGTCCAGTGGTAGCTGACATCACCTTAAACGTCATGACAACAAAGAGTCGGTATCGCCGATGGATAGCTGCAGATCATGCTTGTGAGCAGCAATTTCAATTTCATTTGTATCAAAATGACTACGCATTTCACAGATAAATAAAATAAAATTGGAGAACGAATGGCAATAAGGTGTCTTGAAATAAAGTGATTAAGGATTGCTCAAACATGCGCCTATCACTCCAGCTACAACTTCAGGTGATTAAATGATGAGGGGAAACAACTACAACATGGTTAAAAGCTCTGAAAGGTTGAATTTGCCCAATAGGTCTGCTCTAATTACACTTACTTGTCATAGTCAATGCCACATGTAGCATCATAAGCAGGAAGGCTGTTTGCCAAGATGATTCCCAGAAGCTGAAGTCCGATCGAATTGTCTTTACTGTTCGGGTCCGTACCACAAAATCTGTCATAAATCAAACTACAAGAAGAAAACAGACATTAAATATAAGCCACATAATGCATAAACTTGTATACTTAAGAGTTATTCAGAACCTGTAGGGCACGTGTAGACAGTCTTTCCAACATTCAACCAAAGTCCGAATGATCTCTAGGTTGTGACGGAAAACTGCCCTCTTTGAATGAAAGCTGTTTTTCATCAAAAACTCCAACAAGCGGTTTGCCAGCACCTCATCCCTCGTATTACCCTAAAATACAAAATGTTTAACTACTTTCTAACTTGAGGGGATTTTTAAAGGTTCTATATTACGGAAAAGTGACTCTTGTGAGCTTTAAGCCATGTTATGTTGTTACCTCAGATCAGAAAATAGTGTAATATGGGCTCTTTAATATCAATAATACATTTATTCACCTTTGGGCTTGCTATTGTTGTCCACGAGAGTACAGTGACCACAATATCCACGACCATGAAGTGAATGCCCTCTCCTCCGTTCTTTTCAGAGACGACGAGCTGAAGGAGTGGCCCCAACCAGGACTTTGCATACGGACGAAACACCTAAAAACAGTAGCAAATATTAGGCCAAAATCACTACAATTACTACATTTGATTAATTGAAGATAAACAAGTCATCCTTATGTAGTTTCATGTCAAATGTTCATCGTACTACACCCCACTTATCCCATCTACTTCTATATATTACAATGAGTAAGGCTGCATTCACACTTGTCATGATTTGGCTGTGGCTTGGGCCCAGTTTAGTTTGTCTAGCATGAAATGCACTGTACTGTACACTAGTACAGTACAGTAGTAGTATTTATCTTAATTTATTTATCTATGGTTACTGTAGTGGTTAGAGATGATGTTATTTGGTCCTTTGTATGTCTAGTACATGTGGAGAAACTGAAAATAAAGAATTTTGAATACAGAGTTGGTCTATCAACAATAAATGTCAATGCATTTGGACCAAGCACCAAGTAATTCAAGCACAGTGAGCAAGAAAAGGTTGGTCCCAGTTTTCATGTGGTCTATGTGAAAGTGTGAACACACCCTAAACCAGGACTCAAATCAGACCAAACCAAGCCTACATCAGGACTAAACCAGATTCAAAGCAGGACAACAAAGTCTAATAAGGACAGAGATGGTACTAAAACAACCTCCTCTGAGTTGATGATCAGCTTTGCGATGAAAAGTCGGATGTTCAAAGGTGTGGCTGGATTCGACAGTTTTCCATGGAGAAACTTCATCCATGGTGGAAGATCACTAGGAGCACTCCCCTATTGAAACAGTAAATAAATAACACAATATTTCATTAGCGTAATTTAAGAATAAGATACTAGACAATAAAAGTCATTCAGAAACCATACCTGTTGAACATTAGGGGTGATGTTGTTTCTTTGCATGTGCCCGATCAGAGCTGTCATGGCTGCCATACACTCATGCTGGTTTAGCTCATCCATTTCCAGGTCGACCATCGCATCCTGGGAGGAAGTGGACTCCTCTGTCTCCTACATTTACAAGAATTAATGCATGAATTCACTTTAAACTTCACTGTGTTAGGAAAATGTAGATGACAAGGTACAACATAATAAACTATAACATTCAAAATACATTCACTCACAATTAGGGATGTAACAATAACTGAAATATATTTATATCATATCATCAAAAGTCTCACAGTAATACAGTATATCGAATCACAAGTTCCTCTGCTTTAATGTCTTGTCTTATAGTAGCAATATCTTATAAACATCAGGAACTACATATCCCATGATTCATTTCAGCATAAACAACATGAAGAAATATGTTTTTTACTTGAAGTCTTGGGATTATGACAGTAATGATTCACACTAAAATCTTGCCAAGATATTTTAAAAGCAAAAAAGTGTCCTATCTACAATCCGATTAGCCTCTCCAAAATATTGCAATAAATATCATACCGTGAGATGCATATCGTCATAATATCGTACCTAGAGATTTGGATATATAGGGTTACATCCCTACTCACAATAGGGTAACTCATTTGCTTTCAAAACATACACTTGGTTGGAGTATGTCAGAGAGAACCCAGAGTAACGATGGAGAAATATAAATAATGATAAAATGTAGTATTTTAGTACTACGACAAGATTTTAAAATTATAATTATTATTTGTACGGAAAGAAATACAACTGAAAAATAGTTGATCAGCTCTATGTGACCACCAGCATTAAAAGGTGTGAAAAGCACAGCTGCAAACCATTTAAAATAAACTTTTTCACGTTGTTCACATCTTTCAGAGACTAAAGACACTTAATTAATAATTTTCTGATAAAAATATGTTTGCAGTGTGATTCATCAGGGGATATATAGTTTTTTGGTAGGAGATTGTTTTAGGTCTGTCCATAAACTTTTAAAATACAAGCAATATGCACACTTTTGTAATTAGAGACCACTTGAAAGTTACAAATAGTGTAGTCATATACAGTGCTTATGTCTTACTTTCTTCACAGTGGCCCTCCTGCGCCCCTCTGGGTTTTGGGAGCTGTAGGAAAAGCTTTGCACTCCAGTTGAGAAATCAAACTGACTCATCTCTTCACTCAGACTGCTATCCGCCATGTACGACTGAGACGACAGGTACACTGGTACTTCTGCAATTTAATGCAAACATTTTAAATATCATTAATAATGTTTTTTTGTTATTTTAAATCTACGGGGGAAAGAGTTGAGATGAGCAATACCTCCATTTTCTTCATTGGCCTCTTTTCGGATCATGATGTATTTCTTTTTTCTCTCAAGGGGCACCTATATATGCAAAAGTAAAAACTTATTATGGTACTATTGTGATCAATTTGTAAGAAACACTGTTATTAAAACTATGCTGGCTTGAAACTCACTGACTATATTGGAGATTTTGGCTGTGCCATATTTATTTTTACAAACATGATTTTCCTTTTAGCTTCCAAGATCAAAATAGCAACCTCCTTGAATGTGATGATTAGCATGTAAGCATACATTTGTATTTATTTTACAATCGAAACAAAACAATAAAGTCATAAAGTATCATATATCTTATAAAACCAGTGACATCTCTAAAAATAACCAAACCAAAACATGTCACCACGTTTTGTACATTTTTTTTTTTACGTATCAAGATTCCAATTAATGATTTTTCTGTCAATTATTCCAAGAACATGGAGCATAGGAAAAGGCAGATTTTTCCAGCTCAGTTAGGCACAGAGACACATTTTAAAGTAAATTAAGATGTTCATAGGTTATGTGTATTATCACCAATAAATCTGCACAGAGAAAAGAATAAACAACATATAGTACCTCAATTTCAATAGGGAAGTGGTAGGTCCTTGAAACATCAATTATATTTTCCAGGATAAACTGATTCTACAAAAAGGAAAGAAGATTTTAAAACCTATGAACAAACGAACAATATCACAAATGTTTTTAGGATTTTTCAAATAGCCAGTATTACCTTTTCTGGTTTCTCGATGAACAAAAAGCCCTGGTAAAATTTGGGTTCACTAAAACTACAGCTGATGGCAGCGATGGCGCAGTTATAAGCAGCGCAGTGAAAATGTCTCCGAAGTTCAAGCAACTGAGTCTCACCAGCCATGTTCTCAGTAAAGGATTCGAAACAAGACCTAAAGAGTCATCAGATATAATGAGATAAAGTTAGGTGCACTATGTAACTTTTCTGGAGGGGGGTCCACTACTTGCTTGGCTCCGTGGAGATGTTGCTTTGCATGAAATATTCACAGTATGGCAATAAACATATCTATCTAAGGTCCAGGTACAGGTCAGTTCTGAGGAGAGGCGAGCCCACTCAGTAAAAATGTGCATTCATCAAGTTATCAAGCAATTGCACACCTGTGACTTAATCAAGATGAATACATTTAAAGCCATACTGTGGAATACTATCCATGATAATTACTTTAGTGATTTTAACATCTATAGCTAATTATTTTTTCATTATGTAATTTATTTGCGGGACCTCAGGCCTTTTAATGCTACTGTGTATTTAAAAGAGTTTACTGGGATTATCCTTCTTTATTTTTATTGAGATCTGATCTGTAACTTGATTTGGTCTCCATGAAGATAGAAAGGTTTAATAACATACTGTGAAATATTCCAGCCAAAGCAATAACATCTCCATGGAGAAAAGCATTTGATGGATCCTCCACTAGAAAAGTTACACAATGCACCTTTAAATTCAAGTATTAGTTGTTCTTACTTGATCAGAGCTTTAGACATTTCGTTTCCTTCAGTTTTTTCAAAGCGGCAGTAAGCCTGGTTGATGCGTGATTCTTTGGAGTAAACATCTTCTTTGGGGAGACGAGAGTAGAGCAGCTCCATCAGTTTGTAGCAACCGATTTTCTTGAACAACTGGAGTTCAAATGTTGTTTCACTGGACTAAAAGAAATAATAAAAATGTAGTATTTACATTAGAATATAAACTCCAGGCTCCTATGACCATGTGTTGAGAAAGATTTACTAATATAAAAAAAGAAATGGTCAACTAAAGACATGCCCTGTTGAGAATACAAGACTACAACTGCACAGGAGATCATGAAAAAACAGACAAGACATGTCAACAGCAAAATCATCTGATTTCTTTCTGACCATTGTCACTTTGGATTTTGTGGTTTCTGTCATTTAAATAATCTTAAAAGTGCAGAAATCAGATAATAATCAGTATTTTATGGTGTGCATGTGAATCATAGACTGTATAAAAAAGTGGACTAGGGGAGTGACGTCACCCATAGCGTTTGGCTCCAGTCAAATGAAGCTCATCAAGGCCAGGGAAATAGGGAAATTTGGAGCCGAGTTCCATATTAGGAAAAGGGATTTACTTATGGACAAAATAGTGAAATACAAACACCGGGATCATGTAGAGCGGCTTAATATGAACATTTTAAGACCAAAATGACAAGACTCATTGCAGCAGTTACAGAGAGAGGCGCCCATTTTTTTATGTAAAGTCAACTCAAAGCAGAAACAATGGAGCCAGAAGCACCGCCATACTCACTTACTATTTGGTATGCGGCGGCTCGTGGGTTAGCTATGAACACTTATATATACAGTCTATGATGTGAATGCAGTCAGTCGATCCTGAACTCTATATTTATTTTATGCAGCCAAGACAATAAACACTTTCTCTGTTTGTAATATATTTGATATTTGATAACATACCTTGGTGAAGCGAGTGAGCAGGAAAGTGATTATATCTGAAACATTTTTCACAAAGAAGTCGTTGAGGGCCTTGGTGGCGCAGTGAGAGGCCAGAGGCAGCAGGACCCTCTCTGTCAAAGCCTGGAGCATTGAGTTTGTGGGCACATCTCCGCTCTGGACTACTCTGTATATCACACACAGGAGCTCCAACTGCCTTTCTGTGGTAGCCCTATTCAGTAAAACAGAAACATTAACAATACAAAGGAATAATGATGTACTGAAGAAATATTGAAGACACAATTTCCACAAAACAAGATTCAAGAACGAGACAGGATGAGATTTTAACATAATTCCTAATACTGTATATACATAGTGTGATTCAGTATTTAACATATGTGTTGCAATTGCCATTCTAGTATTGCTATTTGAAACTATAAGTTGCAAGTTACTTGTGGTAATTTTGTCTAGCAAGATTTTGTGGCATGAGATCTTGTCCCATCAGGTTACTCAAAAGTGGAATAGTGGTCAATATAGTCAATTTCAATATAGTAGATGGTAAAACATTTAGTTAATCGGACTCACCTTTTAGCTATTCTTTGGAAACAAGCCTGAAATTGTTCCTCCATGATGTGCTTTTTGTCCCGACACAAAACACCTGCCATCAGTTTCAGCAGCAAAGGACTATGGGAAAGCTCCAATGCGTCTAACAACTAAAAGACAAACACATATTAATATATTAATACTCACAGTCTACTTTAGATCTGACTAGACTTACATTTGTCTAAATACATCTATTATAATCTTGGTTTATTTATTTAATATAATGGTTTAATGGAGATGGCGGGCTTATAGAATTTTCTGTTAAACATGCACACTCAAAATCTGATTATTATAAAATAAAATGTTTAAATAGCAAAATCATCCTTGTCCCTCTGATTACTCGCGTTAAATTTTGTGGTTTACATGTCATTTAAATAATGAGGTCCAAAAATGAGATAATAATCAGATTTAGGGCCTGTTTACATGAGAACTCTTACGGGTAAAAACAACAAAATATTTTATCAGAAGTGCCTTTCGTTTAGACTGTGGCAGCGCTATTGGGGCTTAAAAACGCTAAAATCTGAAACCACAGTCCAGAGTGGAAAAGTTGAATATGCTCCGCCGTAGCATTTCCATCTACACTGCCCAAGACGCAAAACTCTGGTCAGATCTCCTCACGTCGCGTACACGTTTACGTCACATACACGTTTACGTCACATACATACAGTACCACAGAAGCCAGGCATACATACCCAATTCCACACACTTTTGCGTCACCGTATGTACGCAAATTTCCTTCTGAAAACAATCGTCTAAACGCGGAATGAAAAGTGAATACACCACTTTTGCGTCTTCTGTTCAGACCGTCATCATATAAACGTAAAGCTGTGAGAAAGTTACCTTTTGTCTCATCACAAATTAACTAAGGATTTAAGATTATTTCTCTGTTGTGGCCTCCCTAATAAAGTTGGACCCTGCCCTGCATCTGAGAGTATAACACCATCATTAAAAACATGAACGCAACCTATGAAAAATCAAAAATTAATTCCATGTTTACCTTGCGCACACAGTCCATGTAGTTGTTGCGATGGAGAGATCCTTTGGCAAATTCATCGGACTGCATTGGGAAATGTGAGGCCACCAGGGCATCCAGCGCTTTCTGTAACTCCGCCAACGGCTGCTCAGGTAGAGTCGTGAAGAAGGGCAGCACCAACAAAGCCTGGCTCTGAACAGACATAAAATAAATTAAAGGTGCACTGTGGAACTCTTCAGATGTTTGTCTCCATGGAGATTATATTGCTTTAACTGGAATGTCCCGGTAAGTCATTAAACGTATGGCATTTACTCAGTATTGACCTAAAAATGTGGATTCTTATTGTGAGTGGGTTTGCCTCTGGAGAGAAGCTGGTGACAGACCTTCCACTAGAAAAGTTACACAGTGCACCTTTAATAAAACTGTATAAAGTTATTCAGTTACTCAGAGTTTTTATTCTAACCTTGAGATTTAGAGGCAGGCTCATGTCCACCAGCAGAGTTTTAAAAGTACTGAACACAGGTTTGAAGGCATTGTGGGTATTTGAGGAGCAGACAGAGGAGTCAATCTGTAGCAAGAAAGTAAAACATACATAACTTTGTTGGCAGTTACAGTTGTAATATTACTAAAATTACTAAAAACAAACAACAGATACACCTGTGAATAGTGAGACAGAAAGGTTGAAGAAAGTATTGTAACAAGACTACATACAGAAACCATGTTATATTTATTGATTAAGACACTTTTAGTTCTTACCAAATTTAAAAATACACTTAAAATAATCATATAATATTTCTTTTTGCATATTGAATCTGCACATTAGACTTTAATTTAACTTTAAACTTTATTGGTCCACAGTAAAAATATAAATGGTAATAACAAATTCAAAATAAGTAGCAAAAATAGCAAGAGACTGGTATCAGTAAGGCATAGATATGTAAATGGATATGTAAAATAGTAAAATAAAATATAGAAATACAAATATATCTTAGTTATATACAAGAGGTCGAAAGGCGAAACGGTGCAAAGAGAAAATAATGATTTACATGACAAGGGGTTATCTAAAAGTTACCATTTTCACTTTCACTTACTTGGTAAATGATAAAACAATAAAATAAACATACCTGTAGGAGCTTGGACAGCAGGACCAGAATAGCAGTTTTGCTCTCTGGAGTGGCTGCATCTCCGTCCCACCAGGAGCTCAGATCACCCCATCTTTTAAGCACCTCCTCCACCAGCTGTTTGCCCTGAGTCTTCCTCACTGAACGCTCCCTAAAACTGTGGTCCAGCATCCCATTCAGCAACAAACTCACCTGTAAAACAATAGCGATTAAAATGCTTTTTGAATTTTTTGGGGAGTTGGAAATTTGTTGTAGAAGTGGGAAATATGCCACAAAATTTAACTCAAATTTCAAAAGTCTTTAGGTCAGTGGTTCATAACCTTTTTACCCCCTAACTAATTCATCTGTTTACAAGAATATAATAAATTATTAGAATTAATGATATATTTTAGTTTCATGATACTGATGTCCAAAATCCTCCAGAAAAAATGTAATTAATTTGCGTACACAAGTTAGGAGACACTGCTATAAATCACAATTTGGGATACTAATCATAACAAATATATGTTCTGCTAGATACTGCCTTTGAAAGTAATTTGCTCTTTCTTTTGAGATAGGTCAAATCTGAAATATGTAAAGCTAAAAAAAATTATGACGGATTTTAACAGGTTCTGATCTGAGTTATAATATTGTTTCCTCATCACAAACATACTTGGAGTTCTGTTTTGTTTCATTTACACATATTAAACACACAAATCTTGTTTTTCGAGTTCTTCGTCTCTCATACAGAAAATACTGTTCCACCTTGTGATATCTCTAATCTCTACTTGCATTTTGAGTTTTGGAGATGCAGACAGATGAATAATAAAGGATTACTCAAACGTGTGATTGAAACAAAACACTCCAGGTATGTTTTTGAGGAGGTAACAACATTATAAAATGGTGAAAAGCTCAGAAGAATCCATTTTGCAATAGGACATTTAAACATAAAATACAGCATTACCATAGTGGGGTTTTGGGAGGCAGCCTTAGTGAGTTGGGGGACTGTGGTGGTCAGACTTTTGAGCAGCTCAGCATTGATGGTGGTTTGAAAAAGGCTATAAAAATACTCTCCATGAGAAAAGTTTAAAAAGTTGTAGCTGTGGCTTCCAGATATTGGCACTGAAAGCATGATGGTGTTCAGCAGCAGGTCCACCAGCTGTGCACTCTGTAGAGACAATGAAAAACATGAAGAAGAATATGTTTTTCTATAAGGCTAGATGTGTCATATACATTTCTAAATACAACAACAACAAAAACCCTAAGCCTAAACAGAATTTAAAGATGCCTTGGGTAACTTTTCTGGTGGAGGAACCATCAAATGCTTTTCTCCATGGAAATGTTATTGCTTTGACTGGAATGATTCATAGTTTGGTATTAAACCTTTCTATCTTCATGGAGACCAAACCAGACCAAGTTCCAGCTCAGCTCTACAGAGAGGTAACCCTGCTAACAGTCAGAATTCCTGTTTTTCTAGGTATTTTTGAGCTGTAAAACCACCTGTAATTTAATAAAGGTAAGGTGGAGCTGTTTAATGCCATATTGTGGAACATTCTAGTTAGAGCAAGGGAATATCCATAGAAACGAGCATTTGACAGACCCCCAAGCAAAAAGTTACATAGTGCACCTTTAAATACAAAATTTATCTTCTTAAAATAAAGTACATGGTTAGTGCCACAGAATATTACAATGTATAAAAAAGCTGTATTGTTACCACATATTATTATTATTAGCTTCAGACAGTAAAAGACAGTTACAAGTTATACAGTACGGCGTTCTAGGATGTGCTAAAATCTTTTTGTGTTGCCTAATCTAATCTAATTTTGTGTTATTTTTTATGTCTTTTAACTTCTTATTCTGAAGTTGTTTGTGACTTCATTGTCGATGAAAGATGCTGTATACAGTAAATAAACTTTGCTTCCTCGATACAAAAATTTGCCTTTGAAATGATGAGCTATTAAAATGTTCTGTTCACCTGTTGACTGAGAGAAAAGCCCAGCTGAAGAAGCCCATCTGCCAGTCTCTTCGTGTTCACATCCAGAGAAGGAAGAGCGCTCCTGTCTTTACCTGGAGCGATGCCTTTATACACAGTCATGAGGAGTTTGGTCCCAATTGATTTTGCATAAACTGCATCCTATAATACAATAAAAGACAATCATAATCATGGTGGACGTTTTAAACAAGTTGCATTTTGACATCTATATATGAATTGTGTGATCCAGTTTCTAATTTTGGACACACAATTTTGTATTTATATCATATTTTAGGTGCCATTCTAGTACTCCTTTTTGGTTAGTTACATCTCTTGCACATCTCTCACATGACCATTTCTGCTCAGTCCAATTGTAAACACATAAACAAAAATCAGATTTTGTCCCTTACTTAGTGACTGTGCTAACATGCATTGCAAAAGTCTGTTAATTATTATCTAATTTCTGTAGTTATTAGATTACTGAAAAGTCATTAATTAAAACAGATACATCTGATGTGAGTAATTTGATTTCTTTCTCATTATCCATACCTACATCTAGCATAAAAGGCAAATTAATGTGGCAATAGCATTTACTAAAATTAATGATAAAATATTTAAGACTGAAATCATTATTTCAATACAACCGTTACTCTTAAAACCCACTAACTGACAAATGTTACAAGGAATTTTTGAAAATCAGATTTCTTTTAGCCCACAATCTAATTACTGAGTTATCTGATTACGCTAGTTATCTGATTTTGCTGGTCATTTCAACAGACCCTGTACTTCTTTACCTGGCTGTGCAGTATGGAGTTGAGGAAGCCTGCTTTGTGGATCTGTTTGCAGGAGGAGAGAAGCGTCTCCATCTGATCCTGGTGTTTCAGAGCCTCTGAATCATAGAAGTCCACAGCACACAGATCTTCCACACTGAAGAGGTACATTCACAAGAAGGAAAGTTTTGTGAAAATAAGCCTAAAACAATTTAAATGTCCAATTTATGCTCTTTTATGCTTTTTTATGAAAACAAAGGTATGGGAATTGCATTCACACTTGCACCAGCGACATATAACACCACACCGCAACACTGCATTTCTAATATTTGCATCATATTTGCTTTACTTCCAACTTAACTATGGCTTGGTTTGGTACCATACAGTAAGATTACCTTTTCCGTGATATTTTGGCCCGTAAGCTGCTCTCCACTCTGCTCTGGTACGGAGAGGCCACAAGGGCTTTGAGCAGAGGCACACACACTTCAGGCAGGTTATTCATCACCTCCACATCGGCCATGTTGAATCCAACTGAAGACGGTTCACACACGACCAGCGCCAACAGCTCAAAGAAAACAGGGCTGAAAAAATCCTGTTCAAGACCCTGAGGACAGAAAGATGATCATAAAACTAAAATTCTGCCCTAAATACATCCATTAAAAAAGTAAAAGACATTAGAAAGCTGTATTACTATATTTTATGTTTAAATTTTAAGTTTGTATGTTTCATTTTTAGTTAATAAATAAATGTTCTCCCACTGTTACTTTGTGAATTTTCAAAGACATGCATGTTTTGATGAATTGGTGACTCTAAATAATCTAATCAATACAATTTAAAGTTTGTCCAGTGTACCATGCCTAAGATTAATAGTTGCTGTGACAGGAAAACTATGCATTACCTTCCAAAACTCCTGATCTCCTTCGACCAGAATCATGGCGGAAAACTCCAGCAGTCGAACGATGATGGTGCATTTGCTGTAGTTGTACTGATCGACCTCTCGGGGGCTGAAGTGAGATGTCTTTTCACTGATTTGGAAACAGCTCTCGGCGGCTGCCAGATCTCGGGTTGCCAGTTCAGACAGAAAAAACCCAACAGCCTTCAGGAAAACTGACTTGTCTTTGGCAGCTGTAACAAACAAGATGAAAAAGATACCAGTCTATTTTAATTGTAATGAATACTACAGTTAAAGGCACTGTATCTGATTTTTACTGTGTTAAAAAACCTGAAAAACAGAACTAGTTCATTGAAACATTTTTAATGCTTTCTGAGCATCGTAAGTATTCACTGCCACGAGTGTATAAGTGCTTCTCGATAGTACGCTCACACACACTTCCTGATGATCAGAAAATAAAATGCTTTGTAATTAAATGTAGACAGCATACAGTGGTCAAGAGGTGGTTATATGTTATATGCAAATGTTGTAGATTTGTATTCAATAAATTACATTAAACGGCATAGAATACTGCTCATCTATTTTATTTTATTTGATTTTATAATAATTAAAATTTTGCTTTTATTTTGCACTGATTCTTTCCCCACAATGTCAAACTAGAGGAATAAAAACAAATATATGCTTTATCTCACTGGACTCTTCAAGTACATTTTGTGACTAGCATTTATTATGTAAAAAGTACAACAAGTCTAAACTTACCAAGCATATGATGAGGCCTGATGATGTGCAGGTTAATAAAGGTGTTGTAACAGTCGAGAGCGGCCAACAGGAGGTCGCTCCACTGCAGAGCCGCCCTCACGCTGAAGGGGGCGCTCAGGTCTCGGAGGGTGGGCTGAGACAGAAGGCCCCCACCTTCAAAATGTGAAACTAAAAACTCTGCTCCATGCTGCTTTAGCATACCGTCCAACCACTGAGGAGCAGACTTCTTCTCTAAATATGAACAAAATACATTATACATTTATTTTATTATAATTGGCAGAATGGACGGCATAATCTCTATAATTTAGAAACTACTTTGGCACGTTTTACACTAGGTAATAGACAGTTTGTAGCTTTGTTCTTGCACAAATATTTAAATTGCGTGCGACTGAAAATCTTCAAAGTTCTTTTAATTTCTTACGAGAATTAGCAGTGACATAAAAAAAAAAAAAAAGAATGTGTTCAAAATTGCACTATCACCACCTCAAAATAGGGACTAAACTGGGACTAAACGCAGACCTAAACCTAGACAAGACCAGGATTAAGCCAGGACTAGAATGGGACTGAACCAAGTCTACATCAGGACTAAACTGAAATTAAACCAGGACAAAATAAAAGAGTGAATGCACCTTTAGACACAATAAAAAAATGCATTCAATGTGTTTATAATACAGTATTGGGCAGCCCCATTGTACATTGCATTTCATTTTCATACAAACCTGGAAGAAGAGGAATAAACTTATAAAAGAGCTCCATGCATTTGTGTCTGCATTCAGTCTGAGGTCGACCACATTGTTCAAGGAGCCACAGAATAACATGAGACAAACACAACTTCTCATCAGGAGGGAAGCCCCTGAAAGGAAATTACAGAACTGATAAAGTAAATACAATTCTGACAGCAATATGCATATAAGGAAATTAATGCCACAGTATAAAATTACAGCTCTGAGATTATTGTAAGAATAAAAATTTTCGTAATTATTGTTCCCAAAATAACCAAATCCTCAATTTCCTTTTTATTCCCAATATAGTATGTACATTATCAATTCTGAAGTATGAGAACAGCTTTTTGAAATCATGCTTTTTGAATGAAAATTAAAGTTAATGTGACCTAAGCAGACATATAAAACTTAAATGTGTAAAATGTTTATTTTTCCAGTATAAATGGAACAGAAATGACTTATTCTTGCCTCTAAAATGTCACAATTATTATTATTATAAAGGTGCACCATGTAACTTTTTGGTAAGGGGTCCATCACCTACTTGTTTCTATGAATATGTCATTGTTCTGCCTGGAATGTTCCACAGTATGACATTAAACAGCTCTACCTAACATTGATTTAATTACAAGGTGGTTTTATTGCTCAAAAATATCAAGAAAAACAGGCATTATGACTGTGAGCGGGGTCGCCTCTCCACACAGATGACCTGTAACTTGATCTGGTCTCTATGAAGGAAGAGAGGTTTAATGCCATAGAATGTAACATTCCAGACAAAGCAATAACATCTCTATGAAGAAAAGCATTTGACAGACCCTCCACCGGAAAGGTTACATCTTTTTCATCCTTTCTGGTATATAATGACTCAATAATCACAAAAACTGATTACCTAAATTATCTTGACATTCCTAATGCACGTGAACCATTTGTTTTATAATTTTATGAATGATCTTTTACAGTTCTAGTAATATATTGCAGTTTTAATTTTCTGTGCAAAAATGTATGCAAGTTTTACAGATAGGAAAAGTGCAAACCTTGGGATACGTCTCTTTGTATTGTGCTGGTTGAGATTTGGTGCCTTATGTATAATGACTCTTTTCAAATGCTCTATGGCGCTGCAGCATTGTTGTATAGTTCCTGAATAGACAGAAGAACAGGCTTTTAATACAACATGCTAAGGGTCCATATTATGATCTATGTTATAATATTGTTTTCTCATCACAAACATACCTGGAGCTGTGTTTTGTTTCATTCACACATGTTTAAACACACAAATCCTGCATGTTTAGGGTTAGAGTGAGATCACATGGTGGAACTGAGCATTCTGAGCTTTGGAGATGTAGACAGACTAATAATAAAATGATTACTCAAACATGTGTGAATGAAACAAAACACAACTCCAGGTATGTTTTTGATGAGGTAGGAGCATCATAATGTGGTGTAGAGCTCACAAGAATAAATTTTGTGTAATATAGGCAGTGTTGTGCAAGTTCACACTTTTCATGAACTAGTTCAAAGTTCAGTTCACACTTGTTCAAAGTGTTCATAGTTCACAATTTTAATTTTGAACTAGTTCAAAGTTCAGTTCAACTTGTTCAAAGTGTTCATAGTTCACAATTTTAATTTTGAACTAGTTCAAAGTTCAGTTCATTTTATATTTAGACGAGATCTGTAAATGAAAGGCTGCTTTTATTTTTCAAACTGACTTCTAGTTTACAACAACTTTACAAGATACACTGTTGGACAAGTGACTTTAAAACTAATGTGTTATTTATGACTTGTTACTGTTATTTCAAAGTCATTTGTTACATTACAATATTACTGTATTTAAAATGTAAAACATTACACGACTATTGCAGCACTTTTAATTTACTCTCACCAAAAGAACTGTTAAGATGCTGAACTTTTGCGCCGTATATGGACTAAACCAGAACTAAACCAGGTCTAAACCAGGTCTAAACCAGGACTGAACCAGAACTGAACCAGGTCCAAACCAGGACTAAACCAGGTCTATACCAGAACTGAGCCAGGACTAAACCAGAGCTGAACCAGGTCTAAACCAGGACTAAACCAGGTCTAAATCAGGATTGAACCAGGTCTAAACCAGAACTGAACCAGGACTAAACCAGAACTGAACCAGGACTGAACCAGGACTGAACCAGGACTGAACCAGGTCTAAACCAGGAATAAACCGAAACCAGGACTGAACCAGAATTGAACCAGGTCTAAACCAGGACTGAACCAGGACTGAACCAGGACTAAACCAGGACTAAACCAGGTCTAAACCAGGACTAAACCAGAACTGAACCAGGTCTAAACCAGGTCTATACCAGAACTGAACCAGGTCTAAACCAGGACTAAACCAGGTCTAAACCAGGAATAAACCAAGACTAAACCAGGACTGAATCAGAATTAAACCAGGACTAAACCAGGTCTAAACCAAGAATAAACCAGGACTAAACCAGGACTAAACCAGGACCAAACCAGGACCAAACCAGGACTAGAACTTGGAATCTAGGACCGCCCCTGAGAGAACCCCGAGTGCGATCGGGCGTCAGCTGCGTTTATCTCGGTGGAGCGCGGACTTCTGCGTCGGTTCTTTCACTCAGGATCACGGTCTACACGGGCACACCTCCAGCGTTTCACCGCTGCTGATATCGCGGTGATTTTAGCAAATGTTATTTGTATGAAGAAAAACGAAAAACCCACCATTTCAATCCAGGTTAAAAAAGCATTGTGACGCGCGTTACTGACATATGTACGTCCTGTGCGTGTAGATTTCAGAAAATAGGATCCATCCTATTTTTTGACGCTCTACACGACCGTAGGCGCGTATCCCCGTCAAAATACACAGAGAGCATGTATCTATTGTTGTATTTGTGCATTTACCATCAGCACATTGTGCTCCCTGGGCAGTTCTGTATCATGTGAAAGAGCCCAGATCCACATAGACTGTTAATTAGTGCTTTGAAATTTACTTTTGAAATCCTTGCGTTTGCCGTGGTCAGCCTGTACAGAAGATATATACAAGCAGCTAAGCGCGCCCAGTCAAGTTTGATTGACTTTCCCATTGAGAGACACAAGAGCCCGTACGTTCAGCTAAAGCTGCCGGTGGAGTCGGCTTCGCGTTGACACGCGGCTGTGGTTTCGTTAAGTGCAAGCAGATCGTCACTCGTCAGGTGAAAACAAATTCCGACGTTTAACTGAACCCCAACAGTGACGTACGTCGTTCATCACACATTATTTGAACAAATTCACGTTCAAGTTCTTGATTTACAAAAGTGTTGCGTTCAGTTCAAAGTTCACTGAAAAATGAACGTGTTCAATGAACGCGTTCTTTTGAACTCGTTCATGCACAACACTGAATATAGGACCTTTAAACAGAAAAAATTATTACCCAGAGAGCGTTCATCTGAGTGTGCAAGAGCCAAACTTTCTATAAAAACCACAAGAATTTCAAAAATAAACTGCTCCACCAATGAGTTTTCCTCTCTGTAACAAAAAGACCAAATATACATTATACTTGACATGAAAAGCAACAAGTAAAGAGTCGAGTTTCAGTAAATTCTCAAATGCAGTTGTGTTAATAACATTTTTTGGTGAAATGCTTGCATGAAATATACACGTTAAATAACATAACATATTCCTCACATTACCTGAATAGTCTGTAGATACTGTTAAAAGCCAGAGCTGCCCCAAGTCTTTTAAAGCCACTGGGATGGAGAGCCAGACTGTAAATCCTCTTGAATAAGGATTTCATGTTGGTTGGACTTTTCTCTTGTTGTTTGGGGGTCGTTTGTTTAATCGACCACTTCACAAACTCCTCAATACAACGGCCACAGAAATCTCTCAGAGTGCTGTCCATGGGGTCCACTACACCATCCTAAAAATACAGATAAGGCTGTGCTTAAATAGATAAATGGTGATACAAAATATGATTATAGAGTTTTGATACTTTTGGCTGTAGTACTGAAATATAGCCATGAGTATTTTTTGGTATTTTGTACTTCTGTTATGTTTTGTTTTGTTTTGTGACAGTGCTATAATTTTGTTGCTTCATGGTCTATAATTTTCATTGCTTCATTTCATGGTAAAATTGTACAGATAATGGTTTAATAAAGCTACTAGTATTTGTTTTTTAAAGTGTGACTACTGGGCTGCAAAACTAAGTGCAATCAAAAACACAATCTGAATGAACATAATTGGCAAACAGCAAAACCTACAATTTAAACAAATACAAGTACCATAATTTCCTCCAAAAACTACAAAATATCCTGTCTTATTCTGAACAAAAACTGCTAACTGTAGTTTAGAGCTGTCCTAAAATGTATTTTTGAGTTCCTATGAGTCTTTTTGTCAATATTCCAGGATGTGTTTAAAATGTGAACATTGAACAGAATCAAATTATATAAGCAAACCACAAATTTAATAGCAGTGCAATTAGATATTTTTCTAAATCATTCAGCGTTATGTGATGACATGTTGCATACATTTCATTATATTTACCAAAATGGCTTCCAGAACAGCAACTGTGTCTTGACTCTCAAATTTCTTGTTGTTCGTAAACCAGTGAATGAGCTGCATCACTAGAGGTTCAAAAAGTTGTCTGGTAACCTAAACAGAAACACAATTTGACAATGGATTTTAAAATTACTGCACTTTTTTGCAGTTTAAAGGATCCATATTATGCTATTTTCTATGTTCCCTATGTTATAATGTTGTTTTGTTTCATTCAGACATTATTCAACACACAAACTCTGCATATTTAAGCTGTTTTCTTCTCCCAAGCAGAAAACAGAGATCCACCTTGTGATGTCATGTGGTAATACAGGAAGTGCTCGATTGTGTTTTTAAACTCCATATGCCTTCACTAGAATCATTTGGATAATTTCAGCACTGGAACTGCCAATATCTACTAAACAAATGGTAAAAGGCAGCTGTTAACTTCACAACTACCACTACATGACATCACAAAGTGGAACAGAGCATTTTGAGCTTTGGAAATGTAGACAGACTAATAATAAAGAGTTACTCAAACATGTGAACAAAACAAAATGCTACTCCAGGTATGTTTTTGATGAAGTAACAACATTCTAACATGGCTTAAATCACACAAGAATCCATTTTGTGTAACATGAGACCTATAAACATAAAAAATGTAAAATAAAAATAAGTTAAACCTGGTCTACGTCACAGGCCAGACGCAGTAGCACAGGGAACAGTCTCTTGTGCAATTTGTACATGGGTGGTAGACTGTTCTCCCCTTCAGCCATTTGAGCACTTTTACCAACCATGTAGATCACCAAAGTGTGGAGCAGTTCACAAGCAGCAACCTGCAAACAATGTGAAAATAATATAAACAAGATTAAAAGGCTGTGGACATAAAAATTATAACAAAACTACTATAATAACTAATAACTACAACAAAAAGCTATGAGGCTTGACAGAACTGACAACCCCAACAACACCACTGACAGTCCTCTTTATCTACATGTTTAAGGGATATTATGATGAGTAAAAAAATGTAGTTTGTTTCATTTTAGACATTTTTACGTAATTTCGCAAACAAATTAATTACTTAAGTGGAGCAAGTCCCATTTACAGGTCACTGCATATTGTATTTTTAGATAATGTGAAAACAACTTGAAAACTACACAGTTAAAAGTGTATATTTTGAAGAACACATGAAAAAAGTTGTTGCAAAAATCAAAACCATACCTTAGTTTGTCTGTCGCTTGTGGACAGAGCCAGTTCGCTGATGCGAGGGAGAAAGGGGTCCAGGTAAATCACTGGTTTCATGTCCGAAAAAGGTACAGCAAAGTTCAGCCTCTTCTCTGAGTCCCAGGCCACAAACTTCTTCATCATCTCCTCTGAAGAAACAACTACACACCAAAAAGCATTAACTTTAATTACTAATTGATCCGTTGCAGCTCATGTCATCAACATTCCCTGGAGGGTGTGACACTAACTGTAGGTACCTCTCTGTCTGAAGCTCTGTTATGTTAAATTTGTCTTTAATCTGAGCTGAAAATATCAATCTTTTATCTAGTTTTTAACAGTGTTTGCCAATGTGTGCATTCTGTCCCCATGGTAACTGCTGAACAATCCACACCATAGGCATACATGTAGAACGCCCCTAGCGCAAATTATAAGCACAAAATAGAAAGAAATAGTGCTAATAAGTTGGGTTTTTACCAGTTACAAGGTTCCTGTTCAGTTTTCCTCCCAAGTGACCAAGCAGCTTCACCACTCTGAGCCTCACGGTGACAAGGGGAGCTTCTTCCTGCATTCAGATTGGGATTTTGTTTGAAATGAACTTGTACCAAATATTTATAATTTTGTTTAGCATGCAAATCAAGTAGTCTCACCTTACAATGAATATTAAAAGGGTCTGTACTTGATTTTGAATTAACTGTTATATCATCCACTTCAGAAAGTCAAAAGTCAGTTTTTGTCATTCTGATGCTGAATCATGAAACAATTTAAATTGATGATTGTCACAGGTAATTGTTTCAATGTGGGTCTCAACAAGCAAATTTTCTCAGTGGATAAAATTGTCCATCCTTGGAGGTGACTTCCTTAAGGTTTTCACTCATCACACTAAATACCACCTAAGAATATTTGGCCTTTGTACCACCAGTCTATAACAGAACTATTCAAGGTCTAAATTAGATCTAAAATTTAGGATCTCTATACTAGTTCTAAACATGAACTAAATGAGGACAAAAATAGGGATACAACTCATTAAATTCAGCAAATAAAAAAACTGCAGGTAAATCCACGTACCAACTGAAGGAGCTCCTCACTGGTATAGACAATTTATTTCAGTATAGTTTTTTCCACAAATAGCTGATTCTACAACACAGTAAAAGACGCTCTCCTGAACTAGAAGAAATAAAAGTTGTTTTTGTTTTTTACCACGGTGAGTTGCTTGGATTGTTTGAGCAGTCTGGTCATAACTCTGCTGTATCCTTTGTCATTTCTTGTAGATACAGAAGACATCACCTCCCAGCTGCTGTCATCTTTGTCTATGAATACATAAATTACATGTTTTAGGGTTAGTCTTTAAGGGTTACATGTTTCAGTTCAATAATTTCAAGGTGCATTATGTAACTTTTTAGTGGAGGGTCCGTCAGATGCTTTTTTGCATGGAGATGTTATTGATTTCTCAGGAATGTTTCACAGTATGATATTAAACATTTCTATCTTCATGGAGAGCAAAACAGACCAAGTTACACGTCAGATCTGTGGAGAGGCGACCCTGCTCACAGTCAGAAAGCCTGTTTTTCTAGGTACATTTGGGCAACAAAACCACCTGCTGTAATTTAATAAATGAAAGCCAGAGCTGCTTGATGTCATATTGTGGAACATTTTAAGCAGAGAAATGAAATATCCACAGAAACAAGAATTGAAAAGTTACACAGCGCATCTTAAAGCCTTATTTTGTGAGATAATTGACTTCACGTACTGTCATTGGAAGTGGTTTTGAGGTATCCATCCAAAAGAGGGAGAATAGTTGTATAACACGGCTGCATTGTCTCCAGTGGAATATAACTGGACCAATCCTCAAGAGCATCGAGGGCAGTGTTAGCCAAAGGAACGTGGCTTAGACCAAGCTTCAGAGCTGCCTAAAATGTATAGATATTTATACAGATTAATTTGTTGGTATATTTGATTATACAGAGCAAATTCAAAACTGTAAAAAAAAAATGACAGTGCCGTAGAATAAAATAAATAGTTGGTGAGTCAGTGTTGACATAAAATGAGTAGTTGCTGATTCAGAGTTAACGTCAAACACTTAGAAAGTGTGTATTTTGAATATTAGACTACATCAATGTTGGACTTTTGTAACGTTTCCAGCGGGAGAGCTACGAGAGATGCCACATTTCACAGTGCGAAGCTAACAGCGCAAAGTTAACAGCTAATAGTGTTTGTAGGGACTGGAGAGGCTCTCAGTGGCTACACTGCACCTGACTCTCTGAGGGAAGCTGTCGGATTTCCTGGTGTTTCTACAGGCTCTACATCACGGGCAGCGGGGACGCTACATACGCTCCATAGCCTGGAGTGGACTGGGCACCAGAGGAGGTGGAATCGTCTCTAAGCAAAGACTAAACCCGCATTTGACCAGGTCTATCCGACACCCGCGTACGCCTAAACCAGGTGATTCCTGCTCTGCCTGAGCTCAGTCTCGAGGGGACGGCAAATAGCGGGTCCATGATCTCACGCTGTATTCACATTTCTTTTAATAATAGCTTATAAACGTGCACACGCTTGTGTGGTGTGTTGAGGTAGGATATTGTATTACTATTGAATAGTGTAACATGAACACTCTACATTATTTCTACTTCATAAAGTGTTAAAACATGGCAATATAGAGTAATTAGGTAATTAGTTTTTCACTATACACTAGTGTAAAACACTTTACCAGTGTTGAGCCTTCTACACTTTGGAAAGTGTAGTTTTGCCATGTCATATGGGGTCCACAATAAAATGAGTTAAAAGTGTTAAAATTAACAATATACGAGTTGAATTAACACTCTTGAATTTGCTGTGTATAGTTAACAAAAAGACAGTTAAAATGTCAACACACTGTACTGCATAACAGGACTATAACAATAATTTAATAATAAAAATACATACAAGAGGTTGAGTTTATAGCTTGAGGTCACATAATTAATATATAATAATTTCCTCTCATCATTAACTCACTTTAAAGTTGTATGTTGACTAATTATTGCATGTTTGAGTAATCTTTATTCTCTTGGACTGGAGGAAGCATTGTTCTGAAAATGCCTTGACTTATTTCACTCCTTAATTTATGGTGTAGCTATTAGCAGGTGAAAATCAGTGTTGCTATTTTTATTTAAGGCAGTCAGTGGATCTGTTTCTATAATTAAGTCATTTTATATCAATATTGCAGTCTGAAATTAGCAAAGTGAAAATTAAGAATCTCTGTGTTGTATTAGATTATAACTACATGCCAGAGAAAAGCCTTAGATGGTTTGGACAAAGGATGGACTGTGGAAAAAAGGCCTTTGGTAGGTTAATTTGGTGGTTAATTTCTCAGTGACAATAACTTGGCAATTTAATAATAAAAGTAATAAAAACATCACCTCTAGAGCAGGGGTGTAGGCCTTGATATCCAGAGCTATAATGTTGTGATGCAGCGACAGAACAAAAGTCAAACAGGAAGCCAGGAGTTCATCTTTGTACTGCTTCATTTTCACACAAACCTAGTAGAAAGGAATTTAAAGTTTGTTGTAAAATATTCGCTTTTTACAAATAATGTTTTTAAATTCAATGTTTTTATAAATTACCTCTTTCCCAAACTTTGCAAAAAGGGCAAAACAGGCATTTTTAACAGTGTCAATTTTGGTAGAATCAGAGCTTTTTAGTCCAACTCCCTGCAAAAATGTTAAATGTATCAAATATGATGTAATTAGTTTAAAAGTGCACTATGTAACTTTCTCGTTGTGAGGCTATCACCTGCTTGTTTCTATGGAGATGTCATTGCTCTGCCTGGAGTGTTTCACAGTATGACATTAAACAGATCTACTTTACATTTATTCAATTACAGGTGGTTTTATTGCTCAAAAATACCAAGAAAAACAGGTATTCTGACTGTGAGCAGGGTTGCCTCTCCACAGAACTGACTTGTAACCCCGTTTGTGGTTTCCATGATGACAGAAAAAAAAGGTTTAATTCTATACTGTGAAACATTCCAGACAACACAATAACATCTCCATGAAAAAAAGCATTTTACAGACCACCACCAGAAAAGTTACACAATGCACCTTTATATTTACAACATTTTACCTGATAATATTTGATTCTTTTTCCGATTTTCATTGTGACAGACAGGAGTTTATAGAAGCCACTGACAAGAGGGTTTCTTATGGAGTGAAGGATGAGTTCATGGCTTAAAGGATACATCCAAGATTCAAAATACTCCAAGTGTTGACTCAGCAACAACTCACTGCAAAGAAAATCTTATTAGTATAAATTTGTAACTTGGGTTTGATTATAAATATATTAGGGCTTTTATTGATATTAACCTGCAGAAATCCACCAGGTTGATAAACGCAGTGAAATCTTTGACTTTATTCGGTAACAGATGAGCAGTTGGATCAGATGAGGGCAGAGCATGGGACACATCATCAGAGCCCTGACAAATAGAAGGAACATTAAAGGTCATATAGTACACAAAATTGACTCTTGTGAGCTTTTAGTCATGTTGTTATAATGTTGTTGCCTCATCAAAAATATGTCTGGAGTTGTGTTTTGTTTCATTCACACATGCTTGAGTGAGTCTGTCTACATCTCCAAAACTCAAAATCCTCTGTAGTGTCATGAACCCATAGTTTTCAAGTTAAAAGCTACTTTTTAGTTTTAGTTCAGTAGAGCTCCGCATTTCCAAGACTGAAATTATCCAGATGATTCTAGCTTAAGTGTATGAAGTTTAAAAACACAGTGGAGCACTTCCTGTATTACCACGTGAAATCACAAAGTGGAACATTTTCTGTTTGAGAGAAGAACTAAAGCCTAAATATGCAGGGTTTGTGCATTAAACATGCAAGGATGAAACAAAACACAACTCCAGGTATGTTTTTGATGAAGAAACAACATTATAACACAGATTATAACATAGTATTAATATGAGCAATATTATAACAATATGGTCATTTTTTTGGGAAAAATATAATTCAGCTATACTAATATAAAATATACCTCTTCTCCAGGAGTGACTTTTTGAACAGACAGGTCCAGCTTCTCCACAATACGAAGAATGGATTTCACCAGTTCATCATAAATCAGATGACTTAAAGATCTAAGAGCAGCATTTTGGCTTTCGAAAGCACCATCCAAGTATCCAGTATCCTTTGAAAGTAAAATAATCATTAGTTAATAGAAGCCAGGTTCAATAAATATATTAACTAAATAAAAAAGACCTATGGATGTCCTGATATTGTACCTTTAACTGATCACAGTCCAAAAGACTTTTGTACAGGGCGAGGTAATTCTGACTTGAAGGAACTTTCCAATTTCCAGTTCGCATTTGAGCTTCTGGGCCAGTGTCTGCATCTTTGTCCTAAAATATGAGTAATATATTTATTCAGTGTTGCACTATGTAACTTTTCTGCTGCTTGTCTCCACGGAGAAGTTAAAACACACAATGCCAAGTTAAGGATGAGATCTTGCTCCACTGAGGAACATTCATGGCAAAGCAATAACATCTCCCTAGAGACAAGCACAAGCAACCACCAAAATGTTACAAAGTCACTTTTAATACTGGTTACACTTCTTTCATTATAGCATTAAATTTCTCCCAAATTACCTCAGTCGTAAGAGGCTTGGAACAGACTCGGATCAAACCCTGGTGAACTGAAAATAAGTTTTAATTTGTGTTTTGTTTCAGTTGGATAAAAAATATATATTAAAGTCTAAAATAAATGGCTTTTAACTCACCCACAGAGCTAATGAAACTCCATAGCACTGGTCCTTTGGAAGCCATGGCAACCAGCACTTTGAGAATCGCCCGGCAACAAGTTATCTGCATCCGCTCACTGTACTGAGGGAAGCTGTCAATTTGCACCACAAGGAGGCGCTCTAGTAGAGGAGTGTACACCTCAGGGATCTGAAAGTATAATGATTTTAGTTGCACAATAGCTGTAATTTAAGTAGTTGTTATAGTCTATAATACAAAGTCAACACAGTCTTAATGAAAAAAGACAGATAGAAAATGTCCATCACTTGAACAAAATTTGACCAAAAATAAAATTAAAGTGTAGCAACTGAGAATTTGTATTAGTGACAACATCCATAATCTCACCATGTTTAACACTATATCTATTTAAAAACGCACAACAAAAAATATTAACATTATTTAGGCTCTAAATATGAACGCAACAGATCTATAGACTATAATTTGAAGCCCAGTAACAGGTTTAACTATTGAGGTATAAATTAATGCTGTGGTCCTGGTTTTCTGTATTTCTTTAACTTTATTAAATTTCAAAAGATCCTGGTTTAGTTCTGATGTAGACTTAGTTTGGTCGAGTTGTAGTCCTGGTCTAGTCAGAGTTTAGATCCAGGTTTAGTTACAGTTTAGTCCTATTTTAATATGATGTGTGAATGTGAAAGTGGCCATGTTCAGACGATTTCAGTTAAAAAATATATAGTAGTTTAGTGGAAAAGCCATTATCTAGTATATAAAAAGTAGAAAATGCGTGTGAACGTGAAAGTTACCTTGTCCAGATGTATGATAACACTGGCGATGGAGTCGAGGAAGCTGGGCAGCTGGTAGAAAGAGTCGTCTTCTCCGTCGGACTCTGTGAGGTACATCTGTTTACAGCGCTGGATCAGCTCTGTGTACATGAGGTCCACGTCCTGGGGGCACACCTTCTTACATGGCTGCAGTAAAGTTAAAGAGAAGCATATGTCGCCATTTTATTTTACACTTCAGAATATTAAGGACAAAAAATTCATCTTTTTGCATGCATATCATTAAATGTAAGAGTTAAGCCTATGTTCCTGACAATCATCATATCATCTGTTTCTTTACAGCTTCCTGCATATAAGTGTGATGTACTGTATTTATATTTTACAACATTTGTTTTTTTTTTACTTACTGTACATACTTTTACATAATTTATGTCTTATTTGACACCAGTGAATTGCTATTTTTTATTGCTACTTATTTAGAAGTTTATTACCATTTTTATATTGAGGTGGGAAACAATTATTAAAGAAATGTTTAATGTTTTGATCTGTGAAAGGAGCAGGGTTTATAAGATTTATCTTCTTTCTGTTCCTTTTGTTCATGCTGCAAAGGCAAGGCAAATAATGGCAGAAATATGTATTTATGTTAATTGTCAGTTTTGATGTTGTTGTCTTTAAATTGATGCCAACAAAATAATAGCATGAGTAATAAATAAATATATTGTGATGTGTGCGTCCAAGTAATTTCTCTTGTGGATCAATAAAGTTTGTCTAAGTGTCTAAGGCTAAATGCATAGAAGTAACAGTCCAAACAAAACATACATCTTATTTCAAACTGGGTTTTTGTGTTTTAAAGGTGCACTGTGTAATTTTTCTGGTATTAGTCCAGCACCTAGAAAGTGGACACTGCATTTCCTTGGAATGTACCACAGCATACCATTAAACTTACTTATTATTTAATTATAGATGTTTTTACAATAAAATAATACTTTCAAAAATATGCATTCTACTGTCTATGTGTTCTACTGCCACCTCTCAACAAATCTGACCTGTAAATTGACATGGTGCTTGTCTTCATGGACATAGACAAGTTTAATATTTTACAATGAAAAAATCCAGGCAAAGAAACAACATCTCCATGGTGACAGACCCTCCACCCAGAAAGTTACACAGTGCACCTTTAACATGCAATAATTATTAAAAATGCTTACAGCTGCAAATAATCCATATCCTCGAATGGCGATGGACAACTCTTTATGTGTAGAGTCCATAGTTTTAATGATGCCACAAAACCTCTGCATGAAGAACTTCAGTTTGCCTTTATGCTCCTCAATATTATCAGCCACCAACATGGCAACCTAGGAAAGATAATTCACAAGTGATTACAATTAAAAGGGCCCCTATTATGGTATTTTCTGATCTGTTGTCATGCTGTTTCCTCATCAAAAACAAGCCTGGAGCTGTGTTTTGTTACATTCACACCTGTTTAATACAAACACCTGTATTTAGGTTCTTAGAGTTCTTCTCTCAAACAGAAAACACTCTGTTCCACCTTGTCATGTAATGTGGTAACACAGGAAGTGCGTCAGTGTGCTTTTAATTTCCATGCACCTTCACTAGAATCATTTGGATGATTTCAGTCCTGGAATTTTAGCTCTCTACTCAGCAAAAATTAAAAGGTCGCTGTTGAGTTGAAGTACCGCTTCATGACATCTCCAGGTGGAACAGAGCTTTTTGAGGTTTGGAGATAAAGACAGACTAATAATAAAGAATTTCTCAAACATGGGTGAATGAAGCAAACCACAACTCCAGGTATGTTTTTGAAGAGGTAAAAGGATTATAATATGACTAAAAGCTCAGTCAATTTGGTGTAATATAAGAGCTTAAAGTATTTTTGGGCCATTATTTAAAAATTATTATTATTTTACCTGTTTGAGAAAGGCTTCCAGTGCGTAGTAGCTGGTCTTCTTCATCTCTGGATTTATGTGACCACAGAGTTTGGACATCACCTCAAATATGGTTTTATAATGGTCCATTAAACAGGTACTGAACTGAGGTGCGTGTTTCCCAAACAGTCGCAATCCAGCTATTAATCACACAATGAAATATGAGGGGAATGAGGAGACTTATTCACTACTACTTTGTACTAATGAAATGTACTACTATAAATATGCACTACTATTACTTACTACAACTTGTATGTTTGTTTGTGAGGGAGAAAATTGTTGTGCACTGTTGTGAAGTGCTTTGAATGACTTTACAGAAGCTACTATTACTACTATCTCTTTGTCAATTAATGACTTACCGAATGTGACAGCATATCGGGTCATTTCCATCTATACCACATGAGAACAAAGCACAAAATCAAAAGAAAAAAAAACAAATGTATTAATTAATATGTTTATAGAATGGTCATGACTACTTGAGTAAATCTTATTTACCTGGGGGCTGATTGCTTTCAAGGCATACTGAAAGATTTCTTTGGATGTTGCTGGGTCTGTAAAGTAGAAATAAATCTCATACAAATCTAACCAGTTTTCCTCATTATTTTAGAATAAATTCCCCCTACAACAGGCATTTGTAATAGACATTTGAGTGGCCAAACCTCCTTGTCAAAGCCTGATCTGTCAGATCTCAGAAGCTAAGCAGGGCTGGGCCCAGGTAGCACTTGGATTGTAGACTAGCCCCACAAAGTAATATTCCCCACTAACATAATAAAACTCAAACTCACTTCTTTCTGAGTGAAGCTCTGCACTAAGAACACTTTTGTTCTGTGTTGAAAAACAAAGTAGGGCTTTGTTCAATTTCACTGTTAAATTATCAACTAATGTTTTTTAGCATTTATATTTTTCATTAAGCAAATGAGAGAGTAAGATATTTAAAGTGAGGATAATTACATTTGTGGGGTGAACAGAGACCGTTGGGAATTCCAGGTGCCACAGTGGGCCGCCATTGGTAAAAACTGTCGGGTCCCTAGTATGAACCTAGTGTGTGTTGGCAGACTGGCAGCCTCGCTACCGTCAGTCTGTCAGGGCAGCTGTGGCTATACCTTACCACCACCAAGTGTGAAGTGAATAAATAATGCACAAAATGGTAAAGCCACTTATCTGATTTCTCAACCTTTAAGATTGCTTAAATGACATGCAAACAACAAACTCTGATGCGAGTTATCAGAGGGACTATGATCAGAAAGAAATCTGTTTACATGATAATTTAAGTCTTGTAACTCTAAATGACTGCAGCCACTGATGACTAAAAGTTAAAACATGTATGTACCACAAACCTTCATCCATTGTCTTGGTAAAATTGACCATTAAAGCAGTTAATCCTCTCAAACATCCAGCAACAACAAAAAGTTTGGGTTCTCTTGTTGAGGAGGTCATCTGAAACAAGGCATTTTATCATTATTTATACACTATATTCATATCTACACATATTTAACATTATCTTACACACCTGTTCTTTGAGCTCTCCCAGATAAGCCTTGTACAGCTTGTCCGAATTGTTCACCATTTCATTTGGGTGGACCTCCGCAAGAACCCCCAGTAACTCATATATTTTACCAAGCACTGTAAGCACACAAAAACACAAAATAAATTTATCTTAAGAAATGCCTTACATATGGGAGAAGAATAAAATTTGTACCGGAGTCTGGGAGTTTGTTTTTCTGACATAACTCGCTGTAAAATCTGTTGAAAATCTCGGGGACTCTGAAGTCAGCAGCAACAGTGGAAGCTTTTGTGCTTTGAAGGAGCTGTGAATGTGAAAAATAACTGATGTCTATAGTATGACAAAAACAATACAATTATGATAGTTGTATTTTGATTGAACATGGATACAGTAAAAGGTGGACAACTGAAAATATACATCACATAAGTATATCACAGTTTTTTGACAATAAGTTTGGTTCAGTGTGTTCAGCGATGTAATAATTTGATAATAATGTTAATATAGTAGTTTTGTTCATACCATAACAAAATAATATAGAAGCAGATGTCTTAAAAGGTTTTCGATGGTTATAATAGCTCGGGATCAAATGTCTAAAACCAACCATTAATGTTAAAATCTGCCATTTTTCTGACCGCAGTGTAAAATGTCCATTGAAATGCATTAGTCACAATATTGTTAAAAAGTAAATAAAAGAGTTGGAGACAAACCCATTAAGCTGCCAGGTTACTGCTTTGTAAAATAAACTATTTTGGGAAAATAAAAATATCAGAGAAAACCAAACCTTGATAAGCAGCTCTAGCACTGGAGCCCTGCATTTGGCCACTTTATCTTTTGTGTACACCACCATGCAAGTGTCCTGTGCATGGGCAGATAAAGAATATTAAGCAAACTGATTTCTTTGCAATAGTGGAATTTATCAAGACAACTCACTCTGATGTCTGTTGCATAAGTCTTCTCCCAGCCACGCACTCTTGGAGAAAGTTTGTCCAAAAACTTGTCCAAGAAACCCAAAATGTCCACCCGAGCATCACGAAGCTACAAAAATCATAACAATAAATTTACAAAAATGCTTGCTTGCATACTAGGCACTGCATTTTCTCGTATTTGCACTATTTTTATGTATGTTTTTATATTTTACCTCATCAGATCCCAAGGTTTTTTTGAGAAAGCAAAGTAGTCCAAAATCTTTTGAGAACAGCAATGAGGTCTGCAAAGCTTTAAAAATCAATAAACAAAAAAAATGTTAGTGTGAATAAATATTAAAAGTTAATAATAGCTAAGTAAAGTATAATCTGCTTAAGTTAATAATAATTTTGGTGAGGTATGTTTACAGTAATGAAAAACTTTTGAAATGAGTCCTGAACATGAATACACAAACTGGAGACTAAAATACACAGAGTTTTGGTTACAGTTATGACAAAAAATATGGGCAATTCCGCCTACAACTGTACAATATGTTCTTGAAGGCAACTGTAAACACCTGCGTTTATAGCACCACGTGGTTGTTGCGGTGCGCCTGTGCGTAACCGCCCACTCCAGCCATGGATGAACTTTGGCGGATGAAATCATTTGAATAAACAATGCAAACTGCTCGTATGGTTTGCACCATAAAAGTATGTGAAAAGCGTTTAATCCTACATATAAACCATCAAACAAGTCATAACAATGATGAAAACAATTTAACTAGAGATGAGATTTGGTGCGTGTATAGGACAAGACCACATTTGGCTGATTTTACGCAGCAGATTTTGACTTTCTTACCGAGCTCATTGTCGGACGGGGTGAGCATGCATTCTTGTCCCAGGTCTCCAACAATATCGTGGCATCTGAGAGCTGCACCCCGTTTATCTTCATCTGAAAGTGACTCATGAAGTTTGAGGAGAAGTCCCTGTATCCCACCCGCGGTGGAGCTGGGAGCAGAAGACATGAGTGCGCGGGTTTAGACCAGATTTAGGGCAAAACGGTGCATTGTTTTTGCAGAAAGGATTGAAAGATGGGAAAATGTATGAGACTCGCCGCCACAGTTCCAAAATCTGCACAACACTCACACATCAGGAAGAGTACAGGAAGTGCCATGTGATTTTCAAAGTAAAAGCATCTTGTTGCTTTGAGCTGAACTAGGCGTAAATGAGACAAATATTACCATGCCATTTACTATTTTAATTCACTTTATTCACAAAGTTTTACATCTTTTACACAACACAAAGCAATTAATAGACAAAGGCAATCACAATCAAAGTCACAACTATTAAAAACGGAGAAAAGAATAAGAAAATAAATAAGACACAAGTTACTCAAGTTAATTAACAACAAGAAATCTAAATCTCGTTTGTTAAAAGCTAATGAAAAGGCATGTTTTTAGGAGTAATTTAAAAGTAGATAGCGATTCAGCCTGTTCTCTAATGGCACATTTTTTCACTCCAAAAGAAAACCACGGTTCCCACCAAAAACTGTATATATGATCCGTCCGTTTAGTTCGTTCATTTGGGTAATAAGAAAAAGTTCTAAGTGCTTCTGTAAAAATCTATTTGTTTTGGCATTAGTTTTTGTTTAAACTGACCTACAACAAAGTAGCTGAACAATTTAAATGTTTTTTAGGTGCACACTACTTCTCTTTCACCAGCAGATGTCAGCCTTGCGTAGTTTATGAACACTCCAGATTTCTCACATACCTTCAGTGATAATTTTTTTGATATCATAGAGTTTTAGCTTGAGCAAACAATTGGCAGTCTTATCTTCTGTGATAATGGCACTAGCTACTTCATTCCATTTATTGCGACTTTATCAGTTTTGTTATCAGATTGTGAGTAAGTAGGATTACTATGGTGTGACTCACGGTAATTGATGCTATTTTTAAAGGTGCACTATGCAGACTTTTTTGTGAAGGGTCCATCACCTGCGTGACT
Organism: Boleophthalmus pectinirostris; assembly: GCF_026225935.1. Taxonomy (NCBI): domain Eukaryota; kingdom Metazoa; phylum Chordata; class Actinopteri; order Gobiiformes; family Gobiidae; genus Boleophthalmus; species Boleophthalmus pectinirostris. Next base: position 14,787,941 of record NW_026571070.1, read on the forward strand.
CCACTGAGATGTTATTGCTTTGCTTGGAGTGTTCCTCAGTATGGCTTTAACTCCTCTACATCTCTGGAGACAAATGACCAGCAGATGATGCCACCAGCAGTCACAGGTAATATCTGTGGTGAGGCAAGCAATTGTAAGGCAAGGCAAGCAAATATTTCAAAGCAAGCAAGCAAAAAAATAAAATAAATAAAAACATAAAAATCCCAGGGAACACAAACATCTCCCCAAAGACAAGCAGGTGGCGAACCCTACCAACAGAAAGATACATACATACCTTTAAGTCTAATTTCAGCCATAAACAATTAAAAACAAACTTTATTTTATTTATTTATTTATTTATTATTTTATCTTCTTTATGTGTTCTTTTCATCTTTCATCTTTTAATTTATCTAATGGCAAATGTCTAAAGATACACTATAATCTACTTAACCACTGAATATCATGTAGAAGAAATATAGTAAATTCTAGAGGTAGGATTCAGATAAGCTTCTTCCTACTCCTTTTTTGAACATTGAATAAAAAGTTGGTTCTGTTTCTTTTGTTTGTTTCTTTCTACATGTTCGGAGAGTATGGAGAGTATGTTCTGCCTTCATATCTAAACGTTTTTTCAAAGTTTTATTAACTAAATTAACTTAAAACTCTAAAAATAAATTAACTCTAACACTAACTCTAATCTTCTTTATGTTATACTCTGCAAGGATTTAAAAATACTACATTGTGTTGTTGAGTTTACAACAGAAACTGATCCAGAAGGGAAATTACTTGAACACAATAGCTTATGCATCATAACAGAATATACAGATACAGAAGCAAAAACCTTTTAACTTCCTTAAGAACTGATTTCTTATTAACTTTCTTAATATAAAAGCTCTAATCTGCATAACCTGCTTTGATTTTGTGAGAACTTTACACTACACCTGTTGCAGAGGGGGGTGGGGTGTTACACTAGCGCCAACCCAAACTCAGGCGCGGACCAATCAAAAGTCACAAAGTGGTCACGTGGTCAGAGGAGCTCACTCATCCAGCGCACCAGTCGGATAGTGGCGAGTTTGGGACGCGGCTTTGGGAGATAACGCACTACCGCGGACTATCCCTCGTTTTGGTGAACCGGTCTCGGGTCATACGTACTTTATTACGGATTTCTCACGGTTACGATGATAAAATACACCACGACAGGTAAGTTTGACGCGCGAGATTTTGGATTTGTAGACTGAGCTTTACGCGTGGCACTTGTTGGGGAGTTGTGGCCAAGAAGAACGCGTTGTCTGCTCCTCTTCTAACCCTGGTTACATCTAAACAAACCAGACAGTGCTTAACCATAAAGTACCGGTGTATACCAGAAGAACTGGACACATACTTGAGTACTGTTTTGATAATGTTGGCTACACGGCTTTTCCAATGTTTTCTAGCAGCTGTCTCAGTTTAAGTTTGTTTAATTAAACTCACTGAACTGCTTGCTAATCCATTACCTACTAATTAACATGTTTTATTATCTAAATCAGGCATGATGGAAAAGATTTGCTGTCAGTTAACATAAACAGTCTATTTGTCTATTTTCATTCCTATAAATTGCAGATAAATTGTATTGAAGTAGTGTAAAAGGGACTGGAAACAGACTAACTTGAACTTTGCTTTCTATTGATGCAAACTATAAGGTGATGTCTGTAGTATACTACCAGTAACTTGCTAAATAGAGTACTAACAACAATGTAATAGCTCTCTCTTCCTTCCAAACATTATTTAATTAGTAAGTCTGTTGTAGTGAATTTTTATTTCTATTGATTTATGTCATTGTGAGCACTTTACTTCATAAAACCAATATGTAGGCTATAATGTGATAAAACATCTTGTGTACTTCTCAAATGAGACATGTCTTTATACTTAAACACTATTTAATTAAGTCTGTTTTGGTCTGTCTTAGGTCTATTCATAAATGTTGTCACTGTTAACACGTTACCTCTTAAAACCTAATATGTATAATTTGATAAAACGTCTTGTGTACTTCTCAAAAGAGGGACTTGATATGCCTTTATACTTAAATTTCTTTAATAACCCTACTGAACAATAAGTCCATTCAGCTACAAGAGAAATCTGAGTCTTTTCTTCTCCTTGCAGTGTCATCCATCCCCGAAGTATTGCAGTGTTGTGTCTGAACATTGGCTTGAATACTGGAATAACTCCTCAACCGGCCTCTGGGCCACTGGACTCAGAGAAGACATGTTAGCGGCCATGCTTCGCCAGAGTTCAGGTGGTGGGTCTGGAGGTGGCAGCAGCAGCAACAGCACGAGTAGTGGAGCCAAAATTACAATGGGAATCTCCAGACTTTCCAGCTCCAGTCTTGGCTCCTCTGGCTCTGGAAATGCAGGACCATATGTATCAGGAAGAGGGAACAAGATTGGGTCAGTTGGTTCAGACAGTCCAGATGGTGCTCCTGTGTCTGACCCTCACTACATCATGCAGTTGGTTAGCGATGTGCGCAAGTTTGCAGATGTCCTTCTACAACTCAAAGAAGTGTTTAATTCTAAAGGTAAGAACTGGTATAACCTACTTCAATACTTAAACACGCAATCACAAAATACTATACTATTATCCGAGTCAGTTACATGGCCAAACCAAGGTCCATTTAGCAAAAGAAGTAATTTTGTCAGAGGCCTTTAAATGATTGCAAATTATATAAATGGTATACAGTATGTCTGAATTAGGGATGCACCTAGTATCCTGGCTGAGCCTATAAATTGATGTAATAAGACTATTTGTGGTTGTAGCTGACCTAAAGAGTTTCATTTACACAAAGTTGTTCTGCAGTTACATGAGGGATAAATAACTATGTAAACAGTATCTAAAAATTCTACCTAAATAGCTATATAACACATTTTTCATATTTTTGGTATCAGTTGATATCGGGTATTGGTAGATACTTAAAGAAAGCAGTAGTATCGAAATCGATATTGGAACTGAAAATGATGGACTGCTGCATCCCTAGTCTAAACCGTTTTAGAGTATTTACATCGTGTTTCTCAGTAACTGAAGATACTTTGGTGACCCCCTAGTCTAAAACAATCTGGACTACAGATTGGCATCACAAAATAATTATTTGTTGCTCATTGTCCTATCATAAACATTTAAAACTAACTATACAGGGCCAAAACAGGATTGGTTTATTCCTCACCAATTCTATAAAATGAAATTAAATCTAAATAATTTGCCAACACAGTCTCTCCAGAATCTATGGGAACCACTTTAGAGTAATTAAATTTTTTATGATAAGCATTGTGATTAGATGCGATTGGTGTTTTCAATAATAGGATTCTGTTCACAATATGCACATCCAAGAGCATTAACATTGGAGAAAAGACTGAAATATGAACTGTTAAACCAATACAAGAATCTCATGCATTTTCAGAACATGGGTTAGCACACACACACATAATAAGACTGGAGATAAGATTGAAATTGTCTAATATATAGTTTAGTTGTCTATGTGACTTAGTTTCCTTCATCATCTCTATTTTTTTGTTTCATTTTCTTTTTTAAATTGCAGCCCGACCCTACTCATTTCTTTTATTGCTCCCACTTATGAACCTTTGCCAATGAGTTCACTATCCTCTGTCTGTACTGGTTTAAAGCAGTTTGTTGGAACTGTTGCTAGAGGTTGGAAAATCACAGTCTTGAGTCAGCATCATGTTGCCACAATAGTTTTAGATGTGGGTATGTCTTTGTTAGGCGTGTGATTCATTTGAGGTGAAATCGTGGCCCCCCTTCTCCCTTCCCTGTTACTGTATTGAAAAGGATCATTTGTTTTGTATCATAATCTTAAGCGTGCAGGTACAAAGAGTACTTAAACGTGCATTGTGTCACTTTTTTGATGGAGGGTCTGACAACTCCTTGTCTCTATAGTTATTGTTTTGCCTAGTATGTCCCACAAAGCTTTAAACTCATCTGTCACCATGAAGATGAGCAGAAATGAAACTAAACCAGGATACAGGTCAGATCTGTGGAGAGGCAACCCCGCTCACAGTCAGAACGCCTATTTTTATAGATATTTTTAAGCAATAAAAACACTTGCAAAGGAATAAATGCAACATAGACAAGTTTAATAGCCTACTGGGAAACACTGAAGGCAGATAATCACATCCCAAGCAGGTGGCGGACCCTCTACCAGAAAAGTTACACAAAGCAATCTTGAGGTTTGATTCTCACTTATGCTGGTACAATAGGTGCTTAGTGTTAGCGTGGGCAAAGGGCTTTCTAATGGAATTTAACTGCCAGCGAAATCTAGTGTAAATAATGTTGCGTTCACCACAATGTACACAGTGCCAGTGCTATCTGCTGTTTTATCCCTTTGTGGCCTTGGCTCTGTGGTCACTCAACCTACCCCCAAATTTTTTCCACAGTAAACTACATATTGTTTCTCCTTGATATAGTCCTGGTTTATTCATGGTCAAGTCCAGGTTTAGTTCCCAGTTTAGTCCTACTTTTTATTGGTGTGCAAGTTTTAACAGTAAAGCTCCTTTTAAACAGTTATTGCATGCTAATACAAGAAGCAATAGGCTCAATTTTACTGTTTGTGTGAGAAAATTTGATTAAGGAAGGCCAGTTATAATGGAAAATGATGTATTCTTTTGAAGCTTCTTGAATTGCCTTAAAGATTAGATTACACTATACTTACTATGATGCCCTGCCTTACTCATGTGGTTGCCTATTACCAAATAAAGGAACAGGGCCTAGACATGTTACCTTTTGCATGCACACCTACTGTGGGTGGTTGCTACATTCCTGCTACGGTTTGTTTAGTCTTTCTCAGCAGATTTGTTTCAACCATTGCTTATTATATGCCATCTATGACACCCAACCCCTGGAAGAAGGAATTCCGAGCTTTCCCATTGTTGTCCAAGGAGGTCAGAGAACGTGCTTGACCCTGGCTGGACAGACTGGCACTGGAGAGAGTGGAGTGGGAATTGCAACAGACACTTTTTTTAATCTTGAAAGACTCTGTAGTGGGCTGTCAGCATGCGTGAGATCAAAGCAAGGAGTAATGGTGGAGAGTGATGTCTTATCCATATTGACCAGTGTAAAAAGAAATTAAAGCCAGAGGAGGTAACTTTTTTGCCACAGCTTAGACTAAAAAAAAGCATATCTTTTTTTCATTATGTGTGTTGTTATTCTTCTAAAAATTAGCTGCATCCTTGTCCTTACTGTGAGTGGACTTTCATCTCCACAAACTTGACTCTTACTTGGCCTGCCTCCTGTTTCCATAGCTGTAATCTTCATAATTATGTTTTTTATGATCGAGTCAATTTTCCGCTGTTGCTCTAGGTATCCAATCACACCACAAAAGTCTGTATAGTACCATTAGTCATCAGTGTTGAGAAGTAACTGAGTACATGTACAGAGAATACATATTTAGAATACAAATTTTGAGTAACTGTATATTGGTGTTAGGGATGTAACAATAACTGAAATATCGTGATATCGTATTGTCAAAGTTCTCACAATAATATTGTAAACCAAGTCTCTTTGCTTAAATTAAGAGTTATGGTGCAGCAATAGTAAAAAAAAAGATAGAAGGAACTACATAGACCATGATCCTTTGCTCCATTTCAGTGTAGACTACAAGAAGAAATAATAGTTCTAGGCACTTTTAAATAAGCATATTAACAGTTTTGTTAGCATCCACAAAATATCGCAATAAGTATCATACCATGAGATGTATATCGTGAAAATATCACACTGAGAGATTTGGATATTGTTACATCCCTATTCGTGAGCCTCCCCACCATATCGTATATATATATCCTACAGCTTTCCCACAACATTGAAATAAATATTGTATCGTGAGGTTCATACTCTGATGATATCGTATTGTGAGACTTGGATATTGTTACACCTGTAAATGGTACAGTTACTTTTTTCATTTGGTTGGTTCCAGTGTTACTTTTCTAAAAACAAAAGAACACACGGAATACACTTGATCACTCAATTTAGGCTTAAAACTGCCCATAACTAGTGAGAAAAATATAAGACACTGCTCGTGATGCGTGCAAGTGTGAATGGATTTTTCCTTCTTTGATGAGTGACTAATAAATACATAACAAATGGTGAAACAAATATAAAGCTGTTCCGTGTTTACACTATAATTTAGATGCAATGTTGTGTGAAAGTATTCAGAGTATTCAGAAGACAGTACTCTGATTGGACCATGTTACAAAATAAATTTTACCTCAAGTATTCAATATTCTGTAACTACATTTTCAAAGTAGTTAGTCATTCATTTTACCTGCACCTGTTTAAAATATTCTTAATAGTCTTAATAATGCTGTTATGTAATGGGAAACCCGGCACAGATAATAGATTTATTAGATAATTTTACAATTGTAGCAGTCAATTTGAGGTCATCAAAAACGCATTCATCGTCTTGTAATGGAATAAGACAGGATAGCTAACACCTAGACTCGTTATGTTTTTTTAAGAACCGGTTTGGTCCATTTGGTTTTGTGACTGGGAGTTGTAACAGTATTATCATATTTACTTCAAGAAGACAACAAATTAGAAGCTGTCACACAGCTTTGGAATTCATGTCAGTTTGACGGAAGTGCTATATTTTTATTAAGAAAAATATAAAGCTGCTTAAAAGCCGAAAATGTACCATAGACTACATATTTCAGATTGAAGAAGAATGAACAATGAATAGTAGGGTCCGCTAGTGGTAACATTTGCTGGATTAGGTTATTGGCTTCCAGATATCGGTTCAGATGATATCGTGGTTGGACCATAGATTGTATAGAATGTAAATGGACATAGTTAACGCACTAGCCTCCGCGTTTCAAGTGGGAAGTGTTTATGGAGGCGCTTCTGGCTCTTTTGACTCAGAGAACCTCATTTTGGTCTTAAAATGTTCATATTAACCCTGATCCTGGTGTTTTTATTTTGCCATTTTGTTTGTTAATACATTCCTATTCCTAATATATACCTGTCTCCAAATTCGTATCATTTAGTGTGATGATACAGTATTGATATTGTTGGATGCTGTATTGATATATCGGCCAGAGTATTTTTTTTTGGTGTATTTTACTAAATAATTTTCTTACAGCGCTACAGTTTTGTTGCTTGTTTAGTGGAAGGAAACTCAGCACATTTGACATTTTCACTGTTTTGAGGATAAAAATTTTGTGTTTTATATTAACTTTGCACAAGAAGGGGTTTAATAAAGACTTTTAGTATCACAGCCGTGATTTAGACTTTATTTTTTATTGAACCATATCGAATCGATTTGAAGTATATCAAATCGAAAGTGCGCTGTATCGAAGTATGTATTGTATTGGCAACTTCTTAATGATACCCAGCCCTAATCATGAGTGTCACACTTTAGTCCACTTCTATATACAGTCTATGTTACACATAAGGAAAATTATCTTTTTTTCCATATATTTTTACATTTGTCTTAGGATAAATTGCAGTAGTTACCAAAAAAACAGAGCTACAATGACACAAAAACTAAAATTAAAACACACAAAAAAAGTTGTAAACCAAAATTGTGTACTGAATGCCTCAGTATATCTATTAAAAATTTACTTAAAAAATCTCATCTTATCTCATGACATGTCTCGAAGAAATGATGTCTTGTGCCTCTCGTCCCATCCCTAGTTGATACAATGTGCTATACAAATAAAATTGGTAGTTTGTACATCCCTAATGAATAGACTAATACATACATTAAAGAATAGTCTGTCATGTTTAGACTTAAGGCAATCAGTTGTTATTGTCATGAGGAAACATCTGCACCATGTCATTATCTATAGCTCTTCAGGGCATTAACAGAGTGCGCTAACGCCTTGTCAAGGGCTGTGGGTTTGAGATGTGATTGGAGACGATTTAAATCCCTCCTCTAATTTATGCCCATAATGTCTGAGCCATGATCACAGTAGTTCAAACCTCTCATTACTCCGGTCTTTCACATGAGCTGAAGGGAAAACCTCTTTTAAACTTTAAGCGAGCCAATAGCAAAGGCCAAAAGTGGGTCTAAAGCAGTGAACCTACCAGGGCATGCTTTCATAGTTACAAGACTCTCATGCCTTTGACCCAGTACTTCTACAAAATAGTGCTTTGTGGATAATCTGCCATGTTTGAAGAGTTTGAAAAAAATGTTAGTTTCCATTCCCAAGACAGAAATAGCTTTTGGATTGCTCCCCATGGGGTTCCCTAATACCAGCCATAAATGGTAAAGTGGTGCCTGGTGTGTGCTGGTTGTGTTTTCTACAATGTAAATTAAACATGTGATAAGATTCAAGGTTATCAGAAGTGTTATCAGAAGTAAATCGGATACTATTTTTTTCATTATTTGTTTGTTGTCCTCTATAACATTTGCTACAGTTTGTTTTGACTTTCTTAAATTCATTGCTTTCTTACAAATTCTGCACAGTTGTTACATAAGCATTGTCAAAAGTAAAAAACACATACTAATAAACAATAAACTACATTACAAAGTCCACATGGTAATGAAGAGAGTACTTTTGAAAATGTATGTTGTCAAAAAAGAGCTCTCATCATGCATCGAGCCTAAAATGTGACATTTCCTGAACTATCATCAAAACTGTATTGAGCATCGAGGCTATCCCTATAGCACTGAACACTGAAACTGTAATTGTGACAACACTAGTTACATTTAGCAATCTTTTCACAGATTAAGACCTGTTGTACCTCTCCTCTTCTCTTGAATTTGAAAAAGTCAAGTGATCATCTATAATGCCAGGAAAATATGAGTAATGGCAATGCACTCATATGAAACAATTATTTTTCTACATCATCCACATCATGGCTTCCTGTATGGTCAAGTCTTGTTTGAACCTGCCACCTTTACGAGCACCACTTCTGTGTTATTTACCGTGATTTTCAAAGTCCCAGCCCGCTCCAGTGATCACATGTGATGGACATGGCTGTAATTGGTGTGGATTATTATTGGGAGGTGGGTCCTTGGAGGAGGGTCACAGAGGACATTTTGAGGACCAGGAGTAGAACTGCTGGAGAAGGTGCCCCTCGTGCCTTTTGTGTTTTATGGTGAATAGGGGCCTCCAAAGCCTCTCCATCATAAGATTAGACTCCCAAACATGTGGCCCCCTTAGCATGTCTTCATTCTGGTCAATAACAGGCTGTGTGTGTTCCTGTGTGCGTACATGCATGTGAGTGTGTGTATGTGTGTGTTTGTGCGTGTTCCTGTGCGTGTGTGTGTGCTTGTGTGTGGAATGGAGTTGCTCCCGAATTGAATGAACAAATTCAGAAACCAAATAGACTGCCGTGAGACGGTGTATGTTTATTTTTTATTTTGTTTGACCACATAAATACAACTTAATATATTTAAGATATTAACTTTATGCCTGTCCATGGAGATTTTGCATGCTTTAAATTGTTATAGAATCAGTGTTAAAGATCCAGATAAATAAATATCTGTCATAGATCTGTTATAAGTCTGTTGTCGTGGCGATACACGGCAAATACAAGCAGTAATGTTCTACAGTAAGGCATTAAACTTACTTATCTTGCATTTATTCAATTACATATGTTTTTATTGCTAGAAATACATTCTTACCGTGAGTGGGATAGCCTCTCCACTGATCTGACCTGCTCGTTTCCATGGAGATAGATGTGTTTAATTCCATTATGTAGTAGTCAAAGCATCTTCACTGTTCTTCATGGCAGATCCTGTATCAGAAAAGCTACACTGTGCAAATTTAAAGTGCTAAAATTGTTCTTTAATCCATACAGACCCATTTTAATGTAGACACTATAGTTCATCTGTTAGTGTTATTATGATACTGAGGTTTCAAACTTGATTTAAAGAATACTTTATACTCAATTCCAATACAATTCTCAATTCCCCCAATTTTTTGACATTTTCAGCATTAAATAATAGTACTTTCTTTTTTTTCACCATGTGGTCTTATATCTGTGTAATCCCTCAGCCATCCAGGTGGCTTCCATAGTAGTCCATGAGCGTATACCAGCCCATGTGCTCTTATATTTGTTCTGATTCAGCTCAAGATCATTCTAAAGCCATTCAGGAAACGTGAATGTGACTTTCTTTAGTATCGATACTTCCTCAAATTACTATCTAGTCTGTTTTAGTATTAGATTTTCAATACTTTTAACAATATTTTGTGTCTAACATTATACCATGACCTGAGCACAAACCCCCTGATGGTTGTTTTTTCCACTTCAGATGTGCCTTACATGATTGGAGGACATCTATATTTAGCGTTTTGTTATTATGTTGTTATTATGTTATGCACAGGTGTGTCATCACAGCTCTCATGCTTCACTTCTGACTGAAAGATGAGCACCAGTTTACTCCGTCAGCAGCTTAACCCCACAATTACACCTGCCACTGAACAAGGCGGGTGCTCCAAACCTCACAGTGAATGGACTGAGCAATTACCTTAATGACTGTAGAATCTGGATTAGTTAATGACGACAGAGTGTTTGACCAATCACTGGCGAAGTCAAGTTACGCATACTACAATTTAGGGTTGGGCGATAAATGACAAAAAATATCTATCTGTATTGATTCATCTTGATTTTTGATTCAGTCTTATTTCTCCTTTTAAAAAAACAAAATAAAAATGACTTTCCGTATTGATTTCCTGACTATGAGTGGCTTTAAAGGTGCATTGTGTTTTCTTTGGAGATGTTATTGCTTTGTCTAGAATGTTTCTCAGTATGGTGTTAAAACCTTCTATCTCCATGGAGACCAAATCAGACCAAGTTACAGTTCTAATCTGTGGAGAGGCAACCCCGCTCACAGTCAGAATGCCTGTTTTTCTCTGTATTTTTGAGCTATAAAACCACCTGTAAATGAATAAACATAAGGTAAAGCTGTTTAATGTCATACTGTGGAACATTCTAGGCAGAGCAATGACATATCCTTGGAAACAAGCCGGTGACTCACCCCCAACAAAAAGTTGCATAGTGCACCTTTAAGTCACTTAAACGTTTCCTCACTTTTGTCATACCTTTTTGTCATGGAAAGATACACTTTGATTTAAGAATTACATAAATAAAGTGAAAAAGCAAAACAATTACCACAGACACATATTTATTAACCATTTTCTCTTTATCAGCTTTCCTTAATTATTTCCCCTTTTCCTGGAATTCCTGCCTGCTTAGTGGCTTGTAACAGCTCATACCAGAGTCTGTACTCAGTTACAGTGTGGTACCACTGGAAGACTCATACTAGTATATTGCACAATTCATTCTTTCTTTCTTTATGGGAAGGATTGGTGTTAATGTATGTAGGCCACTTTTGTCAGACCTCCATTGCCATTAGTCACAGTTGTAATTTATTTGCGTTGATGCCCTGTCAGCTGCATGTACTTCTTTCTGTCACAAGAGGTGAGTCACATGTGTCTTTGGTTAATGAGTGTTTTGGCTTTGAGGTCCACTGCTCACTGAGAATCATCGGCCACTGCTTGGTAAATATTAACAAGTGGTCACCAAAATAGCTTTTCTCAGTGTGATGTAATGTATAATAAAAGGTTTAAGTATTGACGAAGATGTGACTAATATACGAGATTGTTTTTTTATTGACTCTTGTGAGTTTTTGGACATTTTTTTGGCCTTTTTGGAATGTTGTTACCTCCTCAAAAACATACCTGGAGTTGTGTTTTGTTTCATTCACATGTTTGTGTAATCCTTTATTATTAGTCTGGCTACATCTTTAAACCGCAAAATGCTCTGTTACACCTTGTGATGTCATAAAGTAGCCGTTTTCAGCTGCCTTTTACATTTTGTTCACTAGAGATTGGTAATTCCTGTGCTGAAATTATCCAAATGATTGTAGTGAAGAAGGTGTATGGAGTTTAAAAACACAGTGGAGCACTTCCCGTATTACCATATGACATCACGAGGTGGAACAAAGTGTTTTTCCTTTTTGTTTGAGAGAAGAACTCAGCCTAAATATGCAGGATTTGTGTGTTTAAAATTTGTGAATGAAACAAAACACAACTCCAGGTACGTTTTTGACGAGGAAACAGCATTATATAACATGAATCAGAAAACATTGTATCGATCTTTTAACTCTTGCTGGAACACATAATATTTTACCATTTTTGTATTTGCATTGCATTCAAAAACTCTTGGTCAGTGCGTGTTTTCTTTGAAATTGAAATAAGCTCATCTAAAGAGATTTCTAAGTAAAGACCTTAGGTAATTCTTGGTCTGTATCAGCTAATGCCATGTGTTTGTGAGAAAATTATTGTTGTCTTTCTGAATTCCAGCTATGACGTTAAAGCTTTGTGGGAAACTGGATCTTAGTCGAGTCCTCAGAGAACTGCCCCGATGTTTTTTTGTTGTTTTCTAATACCCCCCTTGTGAAATACCTTCCTAAAATTAGCCCTATACTTGGTTATTTCCCCTCTCCAGACTGTCTTAATGACTTAAACTATGCTGTGTTTGGACAGTCCTGCGTAATAGGTCTGGGATCTGCTGTAAAACATGTCAGAGCTTCTTCTTGCCTCAAAAATGTTCCTTTTATGGTCCTATTTGCAATGACTATATTAAAACCCATTGTAAATTACCCACAAGGCCCCAAGTCAACTCCATTGCTTTGAAGTTTTGAAGCTCAAGTTACCTCTTGTGTTTCTCGTCCTAAATTAATTTCCCGAAAACCGCAAGATTTAATCATTTGCCCACTTATCCTGTTAACTAAGCTGTCCAACAGGATTTATTACATTATCTTAAGTGATTTGCCCGCGCCTTGTTTAAAAGCACAGCAGCGCAGTTGGATCTCAAAGATTAAAGTGTACTCAGTTGTGACATATGGTATACCCTGCTTTATCCGCCGGAGACATAACAAGGCTTCAAATTATTCTCAACCCACTGCAGACTTTGTCTAGTCAAGCAGAATGGGGCAATTAAAGTGCAAGGCTAAACCGATGCAATTCATTAGCATTTAAAGGTCCTATATTATGCACAATTGACAAAATTGTGAGCTTTAAGCCATGTTACTACTCAAAAGATACATGAAATTTAGTTTTGTTTCAATCACGTGCTTGAGTAACCCTTTATTATTAGTCAGTGCACAACTCCAGAACTCAAAATGCATGGTTCCACCTTGTTACGTCATCTAAATTAACAGCTACATTTTACCTTTAGTTCAGTAGAGATTGGCAATTCCAGGTCTGATATTGTCCAAATGATTCTACTGAAGGTGTGTGGAGTTTAAAAGCACAGTGCAACATTTCCTGTACTACCAAATGACATCACAAGGGTGTTTTCTGTTTGAGATTGAATGAAATAAAACATAACTCCAGCTAAGTTTTTGATGAGGAAACAACATTATAATATGGATCAGAAAATGGCATAATATGGGCCCTTTTAATAATCGGACTATGTTCAAAGTTCACATTTTAAACATTAACTGAAATATGGACTGACAACAAATACAATAATTATTTGTTGATTTAAAAAATTGATTTTATGCAGAAAAAGACAGAATATTTTGTTGTTTGTGGAAGAAATTGTACTTCAAACATTGAAGCACTTGAAGTTTGTTTCCATTCAAACTATTATTATGAATATTCTTGCAGCCCAACATCATAGTAGATTTGTACATTGTTTATAAGGAATCTCTCTCTTTCTCTACCTCCTCCTCTCCTTTTAACTTCTCTTCGGAGAGATTTACACTTCTGGGCGCAGTGTTTTTTCTGCTTGGGTTGTATTGTTCCAGACGCCTGTCAATGTCTGCTGCTCACTTTGATTCAGGTCCAGGATTCCCACACACGAGCAGCCAAACCCCAAACACACCAGTCACACCAGGCCAGACTCAGGGGAGGCCAGAGAGGTGCACGAACACTCACTGAACCGAACTGTGAAGGACAAATATACAAATATAGATAGCTGTTTAATGTCTAGATTTTTTTGAAGTGATGTTTGAGGCAACATAAGACAAAAGGACAAAATATTATGTTGCTCCATCCATGCTTTATTCACTTCACTTTCAGCAATCACCATTTTGAACCAAGCTGTAAATGAGAAAAGTGTAATTTAATGTGGAGTTCTTTTAGTGATTTTAAAGTATAAATAATACCACAAAGACATTTTTTTTAGTCTTAGCATAAGCTCTTATGCTAGTTCTGATAAAGCTCAAAATCATACAAAAAATTATTTTTAGTTGAGTTTTTGAATACTTTTGACAACCCTACATCACATTCATTTAATGTTTTTTAAAAGGTCACACAGGCCACAGGACAATTGTTCTATTACTTCACCCTTTAAATGACATAATAATTTCCGTACCATTTTGAACCGAGCTGTGAATGACAAATATAGAACGTACTTTAATGTGTAGATGTGAAGAGAGATATGAAATATCAGTTTGTAATTGTTTCCAGTTTATAAAGTTACATAAGGGAAGGGCTGTTGGCTGTTGTTTTCCTCACTAAATAATTATTATTATTTTGGTAGTCACTTCTCAGAGGCACTCCTGAGATAGTCGGTAGGTATGTTGAGCTTAACATTTGAGGCCAGCATTATCTCATTGTCTACTGTGCTACTTAGATTTTTGAGCACATTATACTGTAGTGTTCTCATGATACTAAAATTTCAAACTTGATTTTGACACCAAAGAATAGACTTTATACTTTGTAAGACTCTTTCTTTAGACAATAGAATGTGATTTTCAACATTGAATAATATTACTTTATTTAATATTACCATGTGGCTTTATATCTGTCCAATCTGTGTGGTCTCTCCATAGTGGTCCATGGCTGTATTTCTCTATGTGGTCTTATGCTTGTTCTGATATTTTTGTCCTGTGAATGCGACCTTTTTAGTAGTGAATGATGTATCTAGTTTTGATAATAGTTTTAGTATTGATTATCATCTGATTTTTGATCATTTTGACAGCCCTAATACACATTTTGTTCATGTATCATATTAAATTGGCTTCATTACTCAATAAATAAACAACAGATTTCATGTTTGACCTCTGATATTACCTTTCCAAGCTTGTTGCCTTGGACAGATGGCAAAATGATCTTAAGTAGCTCTCAAATCTGTAGTCCATTCTCCTATTGTCATTTAAATCACCCACTTGATCTGAGGCGTTGTCTTTATTGTATTATTGACATATTTTTGGCACTTATCTCCATCCATATCATAGTTTTATATCAATGACTAATCACTGCATATTTCATTACACCACTACATAGTCAAAACAAGCCTGCGTCCTTGACAGTCACCAGTTGGGAATGAAGATATGTTTATTCTATAGGTATTGCATTAGCATGTGGGTGTTTCTCTTTGGTACACAATCCTCTGCTATGAGCTACATTGTCCTTGTGTTTTGCATGTAAGTGGTGCAAAGGTTAAGAATTTTCTCTTTAAAGTAAGATTAGCCATCCTTAAATGCACTTTCTAATTTCACAAGTTCACAATATACAGTACATCAGTAGTTGGTGTTGTCTAGATACTAAAATTTAAACTTGATTTTGATATTGTTTTATACTAACACAGCTCAAAATCATTCTAAAGCTATTCAGGAAAGGTTCATTTTTGTCCTGTGAATGTGAATTTTAGTATCGATACTTGCTCAAATTAGTATTATGACTCAATACTAGTTTTAGTGTCGATTAGTATCTGATTTAGACTGCTGCCCCTGCGACCCGGCCCAGAATAAGTGGAAGAAAATGGATGGATTGTATCTGCTTTTCAATACTTTTGACAAACCTGTCAAAAATCACTCTATATTTATTTAACTATAATGACTAGGCATTTATACAGGCTGATAGTTATATACTCAAATTTCTAAATAAACACAATTCACCTTAAGTCATTTTCTTCTCTATGTTGATCTAATATTTATTTTGGATTTTGCAGTCTCGTGAAGGTTTGTGTTGTTAAAGCACACAGACGCCATTCTTCGAGGATTATAGTGGAGCTTAACAGTATCCTTTTGTTCTCGGAGCTGGGTTTACAGCTCACCTCTCTGTCCCTCCTCCTGACAGGTGCGCTCCAAGAGGCCAAACTTCACACTTACTGGATAGATTTTCCTCATCCTGGAATTGCTGTAAACCCCTTTTTATTCAAAATCTTTGGAGGAAGACTGTAGATTCTTCAGTGATCAGTTTAGTTGCCAGATTAAAGGCTACACACTCAGTATATTGTATAGAGTTTCTTAAATGAAGCATAGCTGGGATACCAGTGTTGCACAGTGGAGAAACGGGAAGTGTGATGGTTGAGGAGAGGACAGATCATGAACCGACATGTGGCCTGTTTTTTCAGCATTGAGTGACCACTTCAAAAAAAGACAAAATAATAGCCAAAAACCTTTTTAACCATCCGATTTGTATGAAAAAAAAGTACCCAAAGGTAAACTTGCTCTTTTTTAGTTCACAATAATTGTATCGATTGTATGCATTTTTTATTTTTTTTTTTTACACCAGACGCCTGTTATGTTTTTGCTACTTATTACCAGTTATATTTTAACTCTTTATTTTAATATATTGTGAGGTGTGATCTACTGCATCCAATTAATTTGACTTGTGGATCAATAAAGTTGGTCTAATTCTAAGTATTTTAATAATATATAGTATGTTCAATTTAGAGTCTAAAAATTAACTATATGATGTCGTTGTATTGAAACTATATTGTACAATGCCACAATGTGTTCTGTATATTGATTAAAATACATTTTTAAAAATCCTCATTATCATTAACATAGAGTCATAGAGTAAAAATGTGTTCTGAATGGGCATCTGGTATAAAATGATGCAAAGCAACCCTCCCCCTGCATTTTTTTTTTGTGGCCTTAGGGATTGACACAAATATACACACTCTTTAAAATTAAATTACATATTTCAGGATTTTCCATTATAGTACTATCCCACCAGTGAATGTTAAAACTTACTTGGGTACTAAAAAAACCTGTCAAAACCTACATTCATTTGTTATAATTTGCATTGCATGGCCTATAGTTTCCTGAGTCAACACCAGCCCTAACAATAGCCTGAGAGCCTGCAGTGGGGACATGAAAGCCCCCCACCTGGGCAGAAGGTGCTGTGTGTCTGCCCCAGGGCTCCGTCTTTCTTTGAGTTCATTTCAGTCATGGGAAAGAAGGCTTCAAAGGTGCACCAGCAGGGATTGCTTCGGTCCTAAGAGTTAAGGTCTGCAAAAGGCAAAGTTCCCCTGGCTTTTTCCTGACTCCTTGTAATCTGCTAATCCGGAGACTGGACCACCGGTGATCGGACGAAAGGGGGGCACCAGGAAGCATGTCAGGGAGGGGGGACGAGCAATGTAGGCCCCCAACGCAATGACCACAACCAAAGAGTGAAAGGTTAAGTGGACTCATTCGGACAGGGCTCTTATGGGTCTCATGTGAACTGAGATGGTCAGTTTTTCAGCTGTGTAAAGGCCACGACACTTTAAAGGGATTTCACCTCCACCAATTAAAGCAGAATACAGTCAAACAAAACAAAGGTTATTGTGTCACGTGATTAATTATCAGGACTCAAGTGTTTTTCAAGTATGTGCAAACTCTAAAAAATGTGGCCTTCTTTTGAATACAGTCATTCGCATTTAACCAAAGACATATTGTCATTTTACGAGCAGTTTTATATTAACACTAAGTAACAATATCCAAATCTCTCGGTACAATATTTTCATGATACACATCTCACGATACGATATTTATTGCAATATTTTGTGGAGGTTAACAAAATTGTGAATATGCTACTTTTTCCTCTTAAAATGCCTTGACAAGACTTAATTCAAAGAACTAAGATTTAAAAGTGCTTAGAACTGCTATTTCTTCATGTAGTTTGCGCCAAACGGAGCAAAGAATCATGGTCGATGTAGTTCCATCTGGTGTTATCAGTTATTTCTGCACCATAACAATGAATTTAAGCAAAAAAACCTTGCGATTCGATATATTGTGATGGCTCACGATATTATTGAGAGACTTTTGACAATATGATCTCACAATATTTTGGTTATTGTTTCACTCCTAATTAACACATATTCAATATTCGACTTAAATGGAACCTTTATGCTTAATTTAAAGGTATTTAAAGCCATTTGTTTCCATGGACTAGTATTTTATTGCTTTAGCTGGAATGTTCCACAGTGTCACATTAAATATATCTATCGCTATAGAGACAACAAGTCATGCCGCCAGGCCAAGGTACAGGTCAGATCTATGGAAAGGCAAACCCACTCACAGTTGAGAAGATGAATACATTTTACAGATATGTTTAATGGCATACTTTGGAACATTCCTGGCATAGCATAAACATCTCCATGCAGTCGGGCAGGTGGTCCTTATCCATTCATATCCTCTTTGTCTGAAAATTGTGTCTTATAGTTTTATTAGTTTTGATTTTTTATTAAACAGATTAGTCTAATAAGGAAAATCTACAAAAGCCAAGTCCTCATCCATGCATTGCGCTGACTACCAGAGTTATTCCATCGTGTCTAGGAATGTCCCTTGAGTGATTTTGATTGACGTTGTCCTGACCAGCCTGTCCCACATCGTCTGTCCTCCCCCTGACCACGAGCTTCTGCCTTTTGATCGGACCCCCGCCTGCCCAGTTGTGACATGTTTAGTGATTTCACACTCGCTTTGTGGCAATACGGAGCCCTCCTTTCTCCCAAATGTTTCGGAGCATAAATAATACATCGCTCCCATGATTTGCCATGCATGACTGAACATAGCCAGGGTCAGGGAGAGAGGAATGTTGCCAAGTCATTTTGTGTCAAGGGATCGCTCAAATTTAGTGAAATAGTTTGAAATTGATGCCGGAATAATTGGAATTTGGTCAAAGCAATGGAAGTCTGGTTGAAACAGGATTTTTGATTGGCATTGTCAAAAGTCCCATCAGCCTTTGAGTTACGACTTAGACAAACTCACACATTACAATATAATATAATAACAGGGCAATATAAATGGTAATAATAAATAAAGCAGCAAAAATATCAAGAGTCTGGGGTTAAATAAGGCAATATACAGTGTAAGATGTAGATTTGTATTGAAATGCCCAATCATCCCACTGTATGTAATTGAAGAATGGGTTTGAGAAATCAGTGAAAAGTAGGTGCCACAATGGAGAACTTCTTGTCTTACCAACAGGCTAGTGCTACCTAGTGCCTCTGCTCAATTTTATTTCTCTGCAGCGACTAGGTCAGGAATCAGAATACACTAGACGGTTCGCAAAAACCCCGGAAGTACGAATTCGAGGACCAGCCAATCAGCAAAAAGCCATATATTCGGTGTTGGCAACGATTCCCGAGGTCGAGGATTTAAAGCTGGAATAAAGAGAATGTTTGGTGAATTTTATCCAGGGGAAAAACATTATTGCCCTTCTTCCTACAGGATTTGGGAAAAGCTTATTATACCAGTTAGCCCCGTTAGCAGTGCATTACATAAGTCACGACCAAATAGCAGTGATTGGTTAAATAAAAAAGTACCCACCTACCATCGAGCGAACTAATTCTAGCGCTGCGAGGTCAGACAGTTTTTATGAAGTGAAATCAGCTGATGAATCAGGCTAGAATTCTATAGTCTAAAGTCTAAATATGCAGGATTTGTGTGTTAAACATGTGAATGAAACAAAACGCAACTCTGAGTATGTTTTTCATTTGGAAATGGCATTATATCATAGATTGGAAAATAGCGTAATATGAGCCCTTTATCAATCATGGTAATCCTTTTGATGCATTGCTATTTCCTTGTTTGTTATTTTGCAAAGAATTTAAAAGCTTGAAACTTGGGAACAGTCTCTGAGATGCACTTCACATCTGTCTCAGTCTCTGTCTCTGATAATAGCACCAGTCTTCACTCCTTAAAAGGTATGTTTTTTTGGATGACGCAAATTGTGCAAAATCGCTGTGGCAACGCATGCAAAATAAGACACTTTTTGACTTAAAGTATGTGTATATATTGCTTTGAAAATTTGCAGCGCTGCCTGGATATTTCAGTACGAAGGTGTCATCCTGATCGCGAATGATCTGACAGCGTGTTTTCATTTCGGATTTCCCTCTGGCCCTCAATCCTCCACCTCCCCATCCCAAACAAGAGGCAGGAATGTGAGGTTTCCATGACGCTGATGAAGTAAAAACCTGGCAATGCTCCCGCTCCTCTCCCTCCAGTCTGATCCCCCCGTGTAGAGCTCATTCACTCTTAGCTTATTATGCCCAGGAATGTCTCTCATGCGTAGCCCCCACTGTGGAGAGGGGTAGTGGGGTCTCGGGGTAATTTGGGACACAACCCCCTTTTTTTAGTTTTTTTTTTCTTTCGAACTCCTCCCTGATCAACTCTACAACAGACCCTCCCCTAAACCAGCGCACACGGACAAAGACGCCCATATCCACACTGCCATCCTGTCCCGTTCAAGTGAAAGGGTTCCGTAGTGATTTATTGTTCCATAAATGCTTCATGTGTTGAGCCCATGAGGCGACCAGCCCCACTGTTTGCTATTGGCCCCAGGGACAAAAGTGAGTTTTCAGCACTCAAACAAATCCCGGCTCAAAACGCAGTGGTATTCCCTTGGGAAAACCAGACAGGCTTCACAGTGGTTTTGTTGAGTGTTTTTGACAGTTTTTCAGATTCAGTTAGACTAATATTTGTGAATTAAACTGCGGCTGCAAGAGTTGAAATGGTTTGGTAATATAGACATGATTTTGATGTACTCTACTACTATAAGCCAACTACTACTACTACTTCTACTACTAATATTACTAGCCTACTAATGTTACTAGCCGACTACTACTAATACTACTGGCTTACTACTACTTCTACTACTAGTACTACTAATAATATTACTAGCAGACTGCTACAAATTTTACTAGTCTACTACTACTAATATCACTACTACCTCTAATATTACTATCTGACTACTACAAATTTGACTAGGCTACTACTACTACGACTACTACTACTAGTACTAATATTACTAACCAACTACTACAAATTTTACTAGCCAACTACTTCCAGTATTACTAGCTGACTACTACAAATTTTGCTACCCTATTACTACAACTACGACTACTACTACTACTACTATTACTACTATTAATATTACTAGCCTACTACTACTACTACTACTACTACTACTACTACTACTACTAGAGATACTACTACTATGGCTATTATGATTAGTAGTACATGTACTATACTACTAGCCCCCTACTACTAACTAACCTAATATTATTACCCTACTATGACTACTACGACCAGTCTATTAGACTACTATTACTACTACCACTACTTCTACTGCTACTACTGTCTACTACTACTACTACTACTACCACCACAACTACTATTAGTATTAAAGACTAAAAACTGTTTCCAGCTGTTGGCCCTGGAGACAGATGTGAGTGTTCGTCACTGATACAAATTCCTCACTCGAAACTCTGCGGTATTGCCTCAGGATAAACTGACTACTGGCACCTTTACCACAAGTACTTCTGCAACCGCACATGCTATCACACTGTTATTATTGTCAACCCTTACTTTTCATTTGGTAACAACATTAAGCTCTGATCAGCCAGTTGTGTTCACATGTCAGATGCACACATGACAGATGGCATTACAGATTTACTGGATATCCTCAGTCCAATGTTTAGCTCTACTTTGTAATTCCTTTTGTAGAATGAAGCAGTGTTTCAGACTGAGAAATAACAGGAGTTGACTGTGTACTAATTATTGTAAGAAGCCCCAGTAAATAATGCACTGTGAAAGTACAATAGCAGCATTAAGAGAACACCACAAAACAAACAATGGTGTAAATGCAGGATAATACCATACTGTGTAATGTGCAAAGTTACACAGTGCATCTTTAAAGGTCATGTATTACACAACATTTTACTCCTAGGAGCTTTTAGGAATGTTGTAACCTTCTCAAAAACACACCTGGAGTTGTGTTTTGTTCATTCACATTTGAGTGTAGTCCTTTATTCTTAGTCTGTCTGCATTTCCACAGCTCAGAATACTCTGTTCCACCTTGTGATGCATGAAGTAGTAGTTTTAAAGTTAACCTTTTACCTTTTGTTCAGTCGAGATTGTCAATTTGAAATTATCCAAGTGATTCTAGTGAAGATTTATGAAGTCAACACACTGGAAAATACAACTCCAAGTATGTTTGTGATGAGAGGCATTCCTTTTTGTCACGTCTTTTCTCCGTTGAAAAATTTTAGATGTTTTTTTCATGGTTAAATAATATGTCTGCTTTTGTTTGCTTGCTTTTATTGTCCTGTTGTGTCTATGGCCACATTATCTTGCTAATTACCTTCTCTTTAGTGCGCTCTAACTGGCTACACCACTTATACTGAATATCAAAAAACTCAGACGACGACCCTTTCTGTACAAATATCCATTGATGCCTTCACTCACTGCTGTCCTGCTGTACTGTGTGACGGCTCCAGGATTTAATATTGGGTTACGCGGTTTGTGAATGGCTTGTATAGACTGCATGGAGATGATTTCGGCCCATTGTTTGTGTAATGTCCACAAATGGGACCTAAACGGACCAGGACCAATTAAGGGCTGTAGGGTTGAATGGGCCTGTTGTAAACATTGGCCCTTATCAGATCATTGTGACCCGGAGTCCTCTTTATACTATGGGAATGGGACCACAACAGGACTTACAAATCTATGCTCGAGAAATATGTAAACCTACTTATTTCACAAAGAAAAAATGTATATGGTTTAAAATTCTCCCCTATAGTCTAAAACAACCTGGACTATAATAAGGACTGCTTTAAGGTTAAATATATAGGCAAAAAACTTCATTTACTCTCCACAAATTGTATCAAATGAAATGATTCAAGTACAAATTCAAACATTATGAGACTTTTTGGGACGGTAAATAGTCGTATTATGTTGATTTTATATGTCCAAACAGAATGTCAGCTGAACCAATATTTGGAAGCCGATATCCAATCCAGTAAATTTTTCAGTATCTGTGCCAATACCTGATAACAGTATCAGATCGTTGCATCCCAAGAAATCTTTATTGAAAATACCTCAACAGCTGTTTGCAGGGGAGATAGGAAATGAAATTGAGAATCTGCTCTGGTTGACATTTTATCAGATGAACCAAATATTAGTCGGTGTGTCCATTGATTTCATTTAAAATATATATAGCTTTTAGTAATATCAATTCGTCTTTATCTATGTCTAATGATACGGCCATCTGTAGTGTGGTTATATAACTTGTTCTTGTGTATACATTGAGCAGGCTTGGGCACTTCTTGTACAGAATGGACTTGTCTCTCTAAAACGCCCTGTCCTGCCCCCTGAGGTGCAATCCCCAAATAAAAGCACTCGCGGCTTACGTCAGAGCTCCTGCTGGACATAGTGGAGAATGACATGTGATGAAGACAGATGAAAATGGTTGCCATGTTGGAGAATAGGGCTCTCCAGGTCCTGTGGAGAGGCTTTGGCAAGGCAGGAGTAATGGGGTGAGTTGGCATAGAGGAGGTAGTGTAGTTTTTAAAGAACAGATTAGCCTGTATACTTGTGCAATTATGTAAGATGTTTTTGATAAATTTCGTCATTTGCAGGCAATTTGAAAGCCATTATTTTTGTTGCACTATTTTCTTCTGTTTCACTGCCAACCTCATTTATCTATTCTGCAGCAAGACCACAGTAAATCTATTAATGTCCAATCTCATAGGATGTGTATAGGGATTCTGCATTTCACACCCAATTAGTTAGACGCCCATTTGCATAATAGATTAAAGGGGAGTTATGCTTTAGCCAGCAGTGATTTGTAGCTTGGATTGTTTTGTAACCAAGTAAAAAATGGCTTACTGGTAAAAAATGGTGAAAACAAAAAAGTAAAAAGTACTTTTCATTTGATTTTAGTCATTATTTTTACTGTTTGTGGTAACATCCTGACTAAAGGTTTTGAGTTCAGGCTTCGGTTTTCAGCAAACAAAAATAAATACACAGAATTCATAAGAAAATTAAGAATTTGATTGGTATTGACAAGAATCGGTTAAGTAATTCCCAGCATCTCTGTCTTGTTCAACTATTTTTAGCTCAGATTGAACCAAATAACCACACTTCAATTAAGCCCTTTCATTTTGGCTCATTGCGTTTAATTGTTAAATAGTCTGGTATTTTGGGACGTGCTTGGCCCTGAGCTGCAGCCACCTCCTGACCCCTGCTACAGCGCTATTTTCCAGTCCAGAGCCAGCAACTGCAGGCTTTGAATTTGGGCTCAGTGGTGCATGGGTAATATTTAGGCTTCACTGATTGCTTGTATTGAAGATGTCTGTATAGCATCACAAGAATATATGGTTCCTTTGTCTTTTACAATCAGGGCGACGCCAGCACAGTCCTATAAGAAGACGTATAGTGTGTGTTGCTACGAGTGTGGTCCTCTGTAGATTGGCACAGACTGGCCTACTTATTTAGAATCTCTTGTTAAAGGTGAACTTTTCTGGTGCAGGTTTCACCATCTGCTTCTGTTCAGAGATGTTATTTCATGGCCTCAAAGTTTGCTATCTTGCATGTGTTCAGTTATAGGTGTTTTTACAGCTAAAGAGTGAGTGAAAACATGCATTGTTACTATGTGGAGACTCGCATCCCCACAGATCTGACCTCTAACCATGCTCACCGGTCACTGTACATTTAAATATTATCTTCTCCATGGTGATAAGTAGGGCTGTGTATCATTAAGAAGTTGCCGATACAATACATACCTCGAGACATTGGGCACGATGTGCTACATACCTCGATACATAGGCCACGATACTGTACATACGTTGATACATTGGCCATGATACGACACAAATCTTCATACATAGGCCACGATATAGTACATATGTCGATACATAGGCCATGATACAATAAATATCTCGATACAGTACACTTTCGATTCAATATGATATATTTGAAATCGATTCAATATGGTTCAATAAAAAATAATGGCTAAACGATGTCTGTGATACTAAAAATCTTTGATAAACCTCACCCATTTTAATAACCAAAACAGTGAAAACATTAAAATGAAAATGTGTTGCAAAAGCAAGTTTCTTTCCTCTAAAAAAGGAACAAATCTGTAGCTCCTTCACAAATATTTTAGTAAAATTTACCAAAAAATACTCTAGGTGATATATTGGTACAGCAGTCCCCAATATTGATACACTATCATCACATTAAACGATATGACATTGCAGTATTTTGCACACCCCTAGTGACAAGCAGGTGGCCGACCCTCTAGAAAAGTTATGCAGTGCACCTTTAATGTCTCTTTTACTTGTTGTTTTTGTGATGTTTTGACCTGTTGCTGGTTAGTTTTAGTTCGCTGGATTTCCGCATTCTCTGCATTGTCACAGCAGCCTCACGAGCCAAAAGCATTACTGGCCCCTTTGGTGACACTGTCCATTGCCTCCCATGTTAAAAAGTAAGCCTAAAGAATAAAGAGTGAATGTAGTGGCCAGCTAAAGTCTTGTTGATCCCTGTTTGCATGAAGAGCTAATCCCGGCCCGATCGTCAGCACAAACTGTAGCTTTAACTCTCCAACCGCTCCACACACATCTGGGGGACAATTAGGTTCAGCTTTTATTTTGAAAAACGAGGAGCAAAACGTGACAGTAACGCATGCCTGGTATTTGACCATATAAAACTAAACAACAGACGGTATGTTTACGGTGATTACAGCTTATGAAGGTTGTTTCATTTGACATAACATGTGTGTGTGCCTTCTGCTGGTGCCAGTGGTGGAGAGTCAGAGTGAAAGAGTAAAGAAAATAATTAAATTAAAGAAAGATAATTACTATATTAAGATGTATTGATTATTGAAAAACAAATTATATATTGTAACATTTCACATTACAAGTGTACTTTTCTAAGCCATAAAGAATGCATTGATGTTTCTTCTTGCAGTTGTTTGAATAGAATGAGAATGACTGCACAATTCTTGTAATTAGACCTATCATGATAATTACTATACTGACCTATCTTTCAATATATGAAAGCTGGAACAATATGGAGCTCAATATTTATCATTTGTAGAATTTATTGGTAAAAGAGAGAAGACTTGTGTTCTTGTTTTAACAGAATAACATTTGAGCTGTTTGAGGTTAAGTAAGTGACCTCTATGACAAATTAATGGTCCATTCTGTTATTTATTCATAGCTGCTCTTGTCTTTTAATGATACTATCAATTTTTTTTTATTTTAATTTTTGTACTGAGATTATCTTGCTTTGTTAGTATAGTTTCAGTATTATCTTATATTTTTATATTTCTCTGTAGCGACTCTGACTGGCCCATTTAAGATAATTTGGAATAACAAAATAAACATATTTTATAATTTTACCTCATGCATGGACTAAAGTTGCATTGCTTTTAATTTAGAGGTGTTTTTTACTGACATTTATTGTTAGGCAACCTCACTTTTTCATTCCTTAGTCATAACAGAAACTCTTACCCGTGACCAGCTTGTCAAAACAATACTATTTACTGCTTTTTATAAGGAAATACAATTAATATTATGCAGAATTTAGTTACGCATTTTGGCCCGGCCCTCCACGATATTTTCTGTTTTTCATGTGGCCCCATGGAAAAATTTAATTCCCACCCCTGATTTAAAGTATGCATTTATACTTAAAATATGTAAGATTGGCAGCATTCACAGTATTGCGTTTTACTAGTGTAGAAAATGTTTATCATGACCACATTCCATTGCGATGAAACAGAGACCCAGGTTTGCACAGAAGCATCGTAAACAGTGTGCATGAATCACTCCATAAAAGTCAGTGCTATAATAACACATACAAACAGACAGTTTTCTTATACGGGCCAGGGCTAGTTACAAAGTAGGTCACTTTAGATTTGTGTATAGTAGATGAGTGGCTTTCTTGGGAGTTTAATGTGCCCATTCTTTTTTACTAGAGCTTTAGTCCTTTATTCCTTTCATCGATAAATCAGTCAGTGGTAGTGGACCAACAATTTCATTAGTCGTTTAATTATTCTATTTTAATTATAAGGAGGTATATGCACAACAGAAGAAGTATGGAGGAGCGCTGTCTCCATAGCCACGAAATTTGTATTGTCTGACTAATAATTTACTTTGTATTATAAGGATTTGTATGACACAGCAATAGAAGGGAGAAGTTAGTGAGTGAGTTAGCTGAAGATTTGGTATATTTTGATATTTTTATGTTTAAAAAAAAAAAAAAAAAAAGCAGATTAAGCACAAGTGAGCCAATTTAATCTGTCTTTATATAAATACATTGTTTCGTAGTACTTTTTCCTGCATAAATAGTTGTTTTTGCAGTTTTGGTCAGGTGTATTGAAATACGTAATAGTTTTGAGAGCTTTTGCCACACCCCATTTTTTAATCAACCAAACAATCGTCAGGAAATGTTATTAATCGAACAAGTATTTCTTTAGTCGACCACAGCCTGTACTCTTATTTCCTTACCCTTTGTTTGGTGGTCCAGTTGCCTAGACAGACCATTGACTGCTACAGTGTTGACTGGTCTGAATGGATGGCGTGGGTTGACATCGCTGCCATGGTAACGTGTTTAAACCAACAGAGCACGAGTATGCCCTGTAGTAATCCTGTTGCCAATGACCATCCACTATTTACTACAAGCGGGGAAGAAGGCAGGGGCATTTAAGAAGTGCCCCCAAGCTTCAGCCTTCTCAAGTATGTAGCGACATTGTTTGGGTTCATGAAATAGTTGTTTTTGCAGGATGTTATTATAATTTTACTGCAATAGATGTTTGCATGTTTGTGTTGACTCGTGATCATTGAGGAATGGATAATTAGTACCTTAAGATTTTTATGTTCACGAAAGCTATGGCTAATTACACCTGCTCTGCCCTGATTTTTAGATTGATACTTTGCAGCATACACTGGTGTCATCACTATTCCTTGGGGTGAGAAGCTAACTGAATGCACTGCTCTGTTAAAACCCCCTATTAATCAAATTTAATCTGAGTTTTATTTAACCCAATCTGACCAGAAAGAGCTGGTGGTAGTTTTCAGGTTAACCTTTAGTTGTCTAGAGATTGGCAATTAGAGGGCTGAAATTATTGGAATAATTCTAGTGTGTATACAGTTTAAAAACACAACAGAGCTCTTCCTGTATCACCATATGACATCACAAGGTGGAACAGTGTTTTCTGTTTGAGAGAAGAACTCCGTCTATCATCTCGGCCTTGGTCGGTCATGGTTTGTGTGTTAAACATGTGCGACTGAAACAAAACACAACTCCTGGTATGTTTTTGATAAGGAAACAACATGATAACATAGATTAAAAAAAATGTTTTAAATCTATTGGCCCTTTAAGGTTTTGTATTTTCACATAACATTTCTAATTATTAGTATTTGGGTGGAATTGCAAAGAATAAAACAAAACATTATCTTGATGTATGTCAGCCTTTGTTGTGAGTAGATAATGAATGAATGTTGTTTGCAGATAAAGAGTTACCATTGTCTCTCTGTATCTTCCAGAGCACCAGGACTGTCTGCACCACGCGGTTCACGAGCGTCTGGGGGAGCTCCTCAGGGTCCTAAAGGCCATCATCAACAAACACCAGAGTCTGAACTCGGTGGACATCCTGAGCACAGCAGGAACCGTCATCGCATCTGTCAAAGGTGAGACAGTGCAACGAGCTCTCACTGAAACAAGAGCTATGGTGCAGAGGTTAAAGGTCCACTATGTCACTTTTCTGCTTGTTTCCATGGAGATTTTATTCCTAATTTTTCTGAAATGTTCCATAGTAGTATTGTATTAAACTTCAATATTTTCCATTAACTCAGTCACTCAAAAACATGCATTCTTAATGTAAGTTGGCCCTCCTCTTCACAGAGCCAACCTGTAACTTGCCTTGGTAACATCTCTCCTGCGTCCATGGAGATGGCTATTTTTAATGCCTATTGTGAAATATTCCAGGCAAAACAAATCTCCATGGGTTAGGTTTACAAGCAGAAATTCGTAAGAAAAGTTGCATGGCCTTTGAGCCATTTTTTGATTGGATTTTGGTCTCCTTTTCAATAAGATGAAATAGCCAATTGTTTTTATTTCTTACTACTACTTAATACACTTTTTTTGTGACAAATATTGCTTTTGTCTTAAAATTTTAAAGTCAAAAGTCCAAAAGCATTAACATTTGAGAGAAGACTGAACTACTTATGGCTAAAACACATTATAGACTATTATAGATTACAGGGGTAGCAGGTTTTAAACATAGTATCACCCCATGGAGACAGAATACTTTTCGTTGCTTACAGTGAAAGTTTATTCCCTAAAATAGGTGCAGCCTCTAGCAGCCAGTTCTTGTATCTAGGTTTCAGTCCTCACGAAAAACATTGACACTGCTGTTTTAAAACATCTACAGCCTCCTAGTGAGTTATACTACCCAGTCCTTCACTCCTCTGTGCATCTGTTTTGTGTCTCTGCTTATCTCTCCCCCTCTCTTTATCTGTATCAGAGACTGTCAGGGTTTGACTATTACTGCACACTTTCTCTCACACACCCCTGGACTTAAACTGCAGGTCTATGGAACATATTTTAGAGCAGGGCAAAACCATTATTTTATAAGGGGCCTGTACTGTTTGAAAACTCAGACATTTAAGGAGTAGTTTGTAGTTATATAAGAGATATGCAATTTAATTAACAGCCTAAAGGTTTATAATATAAATCTAGATGAACATGGGAACAGTTGGGTTGTTTTTGTAAATGTTGGTTGTCCACTCAAGGGAAAAAAATGCAGTTTTAAACAAAGATTGCATGAAGATTGCTTTTTCTTTTAAAATTTTGTTATGCAATTAGACTTACAGGTGCATTTGTGCAACTTTTCTGTTTCCTTGAAGATGAGCAGAAACTAAACCATGCTAAGATACAGGTCAGGTCTGTGGAGAGGCATCTCAGTGTATTGTAAGAATTATTATTTTTCATGGTATTTTTAAGCATTAAAAACACCTTAAATGGAACAAATGCAAAATGCACAAGTTTAATATCATACTGTGGAACATTGCAGGCAAACAATCAGATACGCGTGGAGACAAACAGGTGGTGGCCAATGCACCTTTATTAACTGTCCTGCATCCATAATTTTTGACCTTCTAAGCAATAGTTTGTAATACTGGATTTCAGTCAGAATCTGAGGCTCCGTTTATTTGATGACACACAAAAACACAAAAGTGGCTTTGCGTCTTCACTTTTTATTCCGCGTTTAGGCAAGCGTTTTCAGGAGGAAATCTACATACGGTGACGCAAATGTGGTGATGTATGTGACATAAACGTGTACGCAACGTGAGCAGATCTGACCAGAGTTTTGCGTCTTGGGCAGGGTAGATGGAAACGCTACAGCGGAGCATAGTCAACTTTTCCACTCTGGAGGGTGGTGCCAGATTTTTGCGTTTTTAAGCCCCAAAACCCCGCCACCATCTTAACGAAAGGCACTTCAGATAAAATACTTAGTTGTTTTTACCCATACACTTGTGTAAACAGACCCTGATATAAGGTATAAATGGACATAGCTAACCCAATTGAATCAATTCCAATTCCTAATATGGAACTCGGCACCAAATTAGCTGTAACGGCAAGCCTCGATGAGCTGCGTTTGACTGGAGCCGAACGCTATGGGTGACGTCACACTCCCTTAGTCCACTTATTTATAGAAATGGCATTATCAAAATATATAGACATGTATGGATTGCATTTTGCTAGAATTTAGTCAAAAAGCTCTGTGTGCATTCCCTTGTTGCTGTTTTGATATCTAATTAATTCAAAAAGCAGCCAGAAAGTTATCCAAAAGTTCTCCCTTCTTTTGAAAATTTCTCAAAGATGTCCTGTGGAGTTTTTGCTCAACACTTCAAAAATCACTGCTTTGAAATGCACCAGCGTGTGTCTCATTTTCATAGTTTGTGAAAATAATATTTGGGAGTCAGATACCTGGTTCAAAAAGCAGAGGGTGTCTTTTGTGCTTTCTGTCTGAAGGGACTGACTGAGGAATCCTATTGAGAGGGTCCTCTTCTTTGAGATTATGATCTGGCATGCAGGTCAATTCTTAACTTGGCTGCCACACAAGAATCCCTATACCTCTTCTCAATTTGCATGGTAAAGAAGAGGGTCTCAGAGGGGCTGTACTGAACTTTCAAAGCTCTCATTTAATAAGAAACCGTGGCATGAAAAGTGAACAAAGACTCGCCGGATTAACTTCTTAAATGTGGTTTAGATTCACTGAAATATTTGGACCAGAGCCATGAACTCTTTGGGTGTATGCTGCCTTTCTTCCCTGATAAATAATTATAAGGTGTGTACATGTATGTTGTTGTGGTTGCCATGTTGCAACTTGATTATTACTGCAAAGTAAGTAAGCATATTGTAATTTGACTGAAGATGCTGGTCTTAAAGGTACATTGTGTAACTTTTCTGTTAGAGGATGGATGTAGGAGTGTGGATTGCTCTGCCTGGAGTGTCCCACTGTATGACATTAAACAGCTCTTCCTTACATTTATTCAATTACATGTGGTTTTATAGCTCAGAAATACCTAGAAAAACAGGCATTCTGACTGTGAGCAGGGTCACATCTCCAAGATCTGACCTGTAACTCAGTCTGGTTTGGTCTCCATGAAGATAGAAAGGTTTAATACCAGAAAAAGGAACAACATTTCCATGGAGAAAAGTATTTGACGGATCCTCGACCAGAGAAATTACACAATGCACCTTTCCAAGTTAGTTTCCTTTGGCATTGACAATTTGAGACATTTAATATGCTAATAGTGTGGTTCATATTTGAGTATATGCCACAATTTTAGCCTAGTTTGCATATGAATTTCAAACACAAAGTTGCATTTTAAGATACTTGGCAGAACTTGTCAAGCGTTGGCAGATCAATACGCAAATGCATGTTAATTGCTTATATCTTAATAACCTCAGTTATTGCAACATTAAAACAATCTTTGATCTTGATTCTTATCTTTTCTTTTCAATACATTTTTATTGGAAACATAGGGACATATATATACAATATACTGTACACTTACACAGCTGTACACAACTCCTCATCTACAGTTCCCTTTCTCCTTTTTTCCCCCCAAAAAATCTAAGTTACTGTACATGTGTTACAAGAGTTATCAAGTTTGAACAAAAAAGCTTGATAATAATATTATTTTAAAAGATAACAAAACAAAAAAGGATAATCATAGTAAATAAAAATACAGTGATTACAACAGATCACAATCAGTTAAATGCTCTCCAAGATTTCCAGTATTTGTCAAGATCTACAGTAGATGTTTTGAAGAGTAGTTTGACAAATACATTGTTCACCACTAGGGGGCCAGCACTACAGTAAATATGTCCAGGGGCCTTTGTGATATCAGTTTTCTATAGCTATTGAGTGAACAAAATAGCACAATAGAAAATGCATAATACAACACTTACAAACTAGGCCAAGTGATTTCAGTTTAAAATGAGCTGATTTAAAGGTGAGCTGCGTTACTTTACTGGTGGAGGGTGTTTGTCTCAATGGAGATGTTATTTCTTTACCTTGAATGTTCCATGGTGTGACATTAAACATATCCATTTAAAATGTATTCATTACGGGTGTTGCTATTCCTCAAAAATATATTAATTCCTTCTGTGAATAGGGGCGACTCTCCACAGATCTGAATTGTAATGTAGTATAGTGCTGTTACCTGCTTGTTTCTCTTGTGATAGATAAGTTTACTCTATACTGTGGAACATTCTAGACAAAGCAATGACATTTTCATAGAGACAAGCAAGTGGCAGACCCTCTATTAGAAATGTTACGCAGTGCACCTTTAAACTAACCGTGTCTTTGCAGTGTTAGTTGGATCACATTTACCTTTTTGAAGTAGGGCAGATTTACAAATATAAATTACAGGATGAGCAGTTTGTATGAAGAATAAGACAGGATATTTTGTTGTTTGAGGAGGAAATTGTGAAATAGTACATCAAAAAATGCTAAAATTGTGACTAATTTTACATTCCTACTTCGTGATTGGAAATTTTCACATGATTTAGCCCTTTGTATCTAGTCACGTATCCTCCTTGCCAGTAAAT
Organism: Boleophthalmus pectinirostris; assembly: GCF_026225935.1. Lineage (NCBI taxonomy): Eukaryota > Metazoa > Chordata > Actinopteri > Gobiiformes > Gobiidae > Boleophthalmus > Boleophthalmus pectinirostris. The sequence goes on from NW_026571070.1 coordinate 14,820,978, forward strand.
GAGAGGTTACTCCTTATATTGCAGATGATGCGTGCTTGGAGAGTAGTTGGTGCTTTTCCAGTGAAACAATACCATTTTTCCTCCATGATGTAACTTCCATGTTGAGTCCACTGCTTGGGGCCTGGGCCAGAGCTGTATTGTGTTGAAGCTAGCCTCAGGATGTCCTGTTGGGGTATAGGGGCTGGACAAGAGGAGGGCGATGGGAGATGGTAGACCAGTGATTTCTAATGGTACAATCGACCGTCATTGGTTTGGGTGGACACTAGCTCCAAAGCCCTTTTGGATTTTCAAGTTATTCAAAATATATCTGAAGATTTGAAGAAGCTTTTCCAAGATGGATTTATTGGGAATATTTCATCTAATGATAAGAACTGTTTTCATTTAAGCTTGGAGTTTTGAACCAAGATCTCATTGGCCACTTTTGGTCGTCATAGTTTTTTATACAAAAGGAAATTTCTCTTCTCTAAACTGGATTTATTGATGAAGAAAGCAGTCCTTGGTTGGTATCCATTGTACTTTATCATTATTATTATTATTATTATTATGCTATCTTTATCTGCAATAAAATAGGCTCTTACAGGTACATCTTGAATTGATAACCTGGCTCCATTTTCCTTTTCCTCCTTAAAATTTTGGCATCACTCATCACTCTCCAACAAAAAAACTTCCAATATTTTGACTGGTCTCCACAACCATTTCAGTAATACAAATTCTACTGGATAAAATGTTTTGATAACATAAAAAAATCCTCAGTCTTCAAGCTTAGAATCAGGAGTGGACTTTTCAAGAAATATTTTTCACATTTAGCATTTTTGGCAGATTATTTGGGATTTTACTGCTTGTTGCTCCAATACCCATAGTTGACATATACACTTAAAATACAGGTTAATAGTTGAAATCCTACTTAAGCTTTCTCATTCAAAATCTCAGTCTTTGAACTCGAGAAAAGTCTATTGTTCGTGCAAAGGAAGGGCCGAGGAAATGACGAAGGTAGCCTAATGACATCACTGATTTACGGGTTAGGTCCAGTTTTGGGCGCATCTCTCTTTCCCTCCCTCCCTCCCTGTCTTGTTTATTCTCCCTGTTGTTTGGACGAAGCAGGAAGTTTATTGTCCAGTCTGATTACGAACATATTTACCCTGGCGATTTGGGCTCATTTTGTCCACTTTGTTGTTGTTTAAAGGAAACTACTGCCTGTCTAGATTACACTCCTAAACATACATGTCTTATCTGAGCCAAATTAAGGTACAAAGTTGTTGTTGGATTCCACTATGGGGATTTTAACACAAACATGATTTTTCATTTTGATTGTGTGAGGGAAGTAACAGCATTGAAACTGTTTCTGTTGAACTAGTTAGTTACATTGATAGTTATTGAACCGTATTATAATTTATAAAAATGCTTAGTTCATTGAAAAGTGATTTGGTTTTGATTTGTAGATATAGGCCTGATAAAATACACCATTTCACCCTTTTATTTAAAGACACACTATTAGGGATGTAACAATAACCAAAATATCGTGATATTGTATCGTCTAAAGTCTCACAATAATATCGTGGGCTGCAATATATCGAATTACAAGTTCCTTTGCTTAAATGCATGGTTTTATAGTAACAACAGCTTATAGACATGGGGACCATTTGGATATCGTTACATCTCTACATAATTTGTAACTTTTTTGTCCAAAAAATAGACTAAAATAAAAGGTTGTAAAAGCTAGAAAAACATGCCTTACTGTGAGTGGGCTTGCATCTCCATAAACTTTGGCCTCCTCCTTGTGTTTCCATGATTATAACCTTGGAAATCATGGAAACAAACATGTTGTTCCTATGACAATAATTTTCCACAGTATGGCATAAAATGTATCTATCTCTGAAGTATGGTTTTAACTTTAAATTTCCATGGAATCATGCAGATGATGTGCAACCTCCAGAAAGTTACATATTATACCTTTTAACAATATTAAATAAAAATATATATAAAAAAGTGAAATAAATATAAAAACTATAACATTTTAATTCTGAAATAATAAAAAATTTAGTTGAGTATTTGAATAAATCTTAAAGTTGCACTGTGTAACTTTTCTAGAGGGTCCATCACCTGCTTGACTCCTTTTTTTCCCTGGAATGATCTACAGTATCACATTTAATTTAACTATCTCCATGGAGACAAGGCCAGGACACCAGGCTTTGTTACAGGTCACATCTCTGGAGAAGCAGGCCAGTAATAATTCATGTTGTCGTGGTAGTTTTGAGAATAAAAACACCTGTAAATTAATAATAAATACAAGATATATTTGTTTAATGCCTCTCTATGGAACATCCCTGGCAAAGCAATAACATCACCATGGAGACAACCAGATGGCAGACCCTGCACCAGAAAAGTTACACAGTGTACCTTTCAACATCTGGTCATGAATTTCAGTTACTGTTCCATCTGCAGCTGTGTGGACAACTTTAAAGAACTTGTTTTGTTATATGTGCTCTGTGTTTACTCTGATAAACTAATAAATCTTGCTTTTCCCTGTAGGAGTGAACTTCAAGGAGGTGAACGAGGACAACAAACAGAAATTATTCGGAGAGATCTACACAGCCATTGATACATTGGCCTTCACCTTTGGCAATGTGTAAGTACAATGCAAAGAGCCAGCTTCCTTTATAGCTAATGTTTTGATTTCTCCATTGAATTTTATATGCCTTTTTTCACTAATTTCCGTATCCCGCTTTGTAAATGGCTATCTGTGTTTTACTTACAGTGTGTCTGACTTCCTTATGGGAGATGTAGAGAATGGATCAGTGTTGGGGCTGCCCCTGACTAAAAGAAGGGTAAGAGCTAACGCAGCAATCAAAACAATTACCTCTACTTTCATTCAATGCAATTTTAACCTTTATTTTAGCAGGAAGAACATTAAGAACAAATTATAATGCTTTACATTGTTGACCTGGGTGTGCTGGAGAGCTGTATTAAGATTGCAATCAAGTAGGCCTGGCACGATAACTAATTTTGAAATTTGATCTATGCTGAAATAAATATAGACTAGAAATTATTATATCCCAACTAATATATGACACAAAAACCCAAGAGCAGATTTAAATCACAAAAACTATTCTAAATGTTTAATATTGTTAAAAAATTACAAGCTACGTAAAAACAAAAAAAAAATAAAATAAAAAAAAAGAAATAAAAACAACAGAATCAAATGCAGTACTTAGTTTAGTTTGTAATGAGTCATAGGAGTCATTAATTAAAACTTTTAAGGCTTAAATCTTGTCATATAGTCAAAAAATAAACAAAGAATAAACAAAAAATCCCCAGCAGTGCAAAGAAAATGTACACACGATAAATACTGACCCCCCAAAAATATTCTTCCAGCTTTCATATACTGAAGGTTAAGTCGATTTAGTAATTATTGGCCTGCAGTCATGTAGTGGAGATAGAAAATAACAAAATAATAATGCACTAAATGCATGTTTTGGGGACAATACAATAGTGGATCTTAAATCATTCTAAATTAGGCTATTGTGGATGGGTATATAAAGGTTTAAACACTCAGAATTTTGCATCTTGCCCTTATGGTTCTCAGATTATTTACACCAGATCTAAGCCAAGTCTAAACAAGGGCTATATCTTCATAACACGTTTATAATTCTTTCTTCTTCTTTTCACATTGATCTATGTAACATCATTGTTTTTATTCTATATTTATCTTAAATGAAAGAAACAAATATCAGATCTAACAGAAGACCACATCATTGCTACAATCTAAAAACACACTATCCCAAAGGAGGACAAAATTTGGATAAAACTGACTCTAAAATTACCAAATATAAGAACTGCAAGTGGTAGTGGCAGCAGTAGTAGTAGTAGTTGTACTCAAGTAATAATACTGATTACTTTTGTTTTTCCAAATTTTCCATACACAGAATACTGTTTTGAATGCTGCATCCACTTCTTATCCATAGACAGAAATTAACATAGGATATGACCTAAACCCTGAATTGTTTAGGTTTATGATATAGATTGTACCCAAGCAATGTATAGCCTTAAGGTCAGAGTTCATGTGAGCTGTTAACAGGTGACGCATGTTCTTAAAATGTTTTCCGCTAGCATTGAATTGATTTGATATATTGTTGTTTTCCGGCTCTGTGTTGTGTAACTGCTTTGAGGAAGTTGAATTTCTGATAAGCTAATTTTAACAAGTGTTTTTGAATAATGTTTTGAGCCTTTAAGGGGAAATCAAACTCCTTGTATTTGTGTTTTTCTTTTTCCAGTCTTTTGAAAACCTCTCTGTGGAATCTGGAGTATCCGGTCCAGAGAAAGATGATCCTCCAGGTAAAAACGATTTGTTGTTGTAACACAGAGTTACTGTACTCCAACTCTGAGAAAAGCCTGAGGAGAGACGAATCCAGGAATATGTCTAAGAACAAAGCAGTCACAGAGCAAGAATGAAAAAATAAAATTGATACTTTGCAGTGAGTGACATCATGCTGGGGGTATTCTACATGTATCTCTATGGTGGAATGTTTAGCAGTTACCGTTGAGACGCAATTCACACATTAGCAAATGATGTCAAAAAGGTTTAAAAAAAGATTGTTTATGGCATCATTAATTGCATATTTGTGTCACGATAAGGTAAGGTAAGAGATCCTTCATTTGTCCCACAATGGGAAAATTTCAGTGCTGCAACACAAAGTTCAAGAACAGCAGGAGAATAGGAAACATGCAACAAAATCAAGATCATAACTATTAAAATACTTGCCCTGTAGTACTTATATTGATTGGGTTGGCAAGAGTATTTGTAAAAGACGTAATAGTTAAAGAAGTAGGAAGTTGTAATTTTTTTTTATCTTGTTCTGCTTATCAATTAATCGATGTATTTATTCCAAAAGGGCAATTAAGTTAGGATCTCTTACTTCATAAAAAATGAATACAGCCACATTCAACAAAAATGTATTTAAATATACTATATATAAATACTATGTGACTTTTTAGCCAAAAAATAGATGCTTTGAATGTTTTTATTCTATCGAAAAACATTTATCCATCCTTGTAGCAGGCTTGCATCTCCACAAGCCTGACTTTACTTGCTACAGTATTAAATATTACTGTTTCTTTCATAGGACCATCTCCACCAGTCCGACCTGAAGAAGTGGACAAGACTTTGCAGACACAGGACAGCGGGGTGGAGTCTGCTCTACTCTATGCCAAAGCCTGGTCCAAATACACCAAGGAGCTGCTGGCCTGGGTGGAGAAGAGGCTCAGTATGGGTAAGGATTAAGGAGAACAAATATGTAGCAACTTTTTATAGTACTGTATTGTGTAGGGCATAACAGTAAGGTGGTGGCATTTTGAAGAGTGGTGTCAAGGCCATTCTTTTTACAATAGAAGTCATGTATTTAAACTTTTGTGGATAATGCTATCTTTATGGTATGGTTTTACACAGTGGCAAGAATGAAACTGTACTAGTATAGTGCAAACTTGGGAATTTATTGGGAGCAGGGGGCAAAAATATTAACTTCTTTTGCTGCCATTGCCATCAGTACAGTAGGATGCACAGTTGTTTTTGGTTGGGTTTTTTTTTTTTTTTTTTTTTTATGAATGACTACTGTCTCATGCCAGTGTTCAGTTTATCTGTCTAGTGTTATCAGATAAAGCCAAATATTTTCTATTTTGATTAATACTGTTTTCTTATTTGTTATCTTTAGTGGTCAAGGTTGTTTAGATTACATTTTAAACTTGCCCCATCTGTTTATGCCTAAATAATTTCCAGTAGGGCTGAACTATTTGGGTAAAATACATGGTTGCAATTTTTCTGAAGTGCAGTTTGTTCTCAGTTCTCATTCTAAATGTGTCCCGAAGAACTGATAAAAAAAAAAAGAAATTAACTGACAAACTAATACATGATTCACATAAATCTAAAAAATGTGTAATCCGCGGATGCACCGATCCAGCTTTTTCAGTTAGGATACTGATTTCGATACTTTACCTTTAGTTGCAGTTGTGCTATGTAGCGGTTATTTATCCCTAAAGTAACTACAAAATAGATCCATGTAAATAAATGTTAGTCTTAATACATGAATTTATATTTCCAACCAGGATATCGACTGAACCTATAGATGGAAGATCCAGCAAATTTATCAGTATCTGTGCTGATATCTGATTCCAGTATCTTTTCGGTGCATCCCTAGAATAATTCCTTTTTCTATCTTCAATAATGTGTATATGTGATGTATAATATGTTTATGTGATTTATAATGTTTATGAATTAACTATTGGTGGGCCTTTTACAGACATCGAGTGTGCGAAGAGCTATGCTAAAATGGCCGAGTCTGCCAAGACGCTGGCAAGTCAACAGGTAATTTAATAATCCATCTACCATTTATTCAATTATGGTTGCTTTTATTGCTCAAAGAACATGCACAACTGCAGTCAACCTGTCACCCTTTGCACAGATCTGATTGGTATCGGTCTGGTGGCATCTCCTGTTTGTTTCCATGGAGATAATTAAGTTAAATTACCATAGAGTGACACATTCTAAGCAAAGCCATTAAATCATCATGGAGACAAAAATGTAGGCAGACCCTCCACCAGAAAAGTTGCATAGTGCACTTTTAAGGATTGACTTATTTGTTTTGTTTAAGGAATTCATGCCATTTCGTGAGATCTACACCACTGCCTTCAAGAATGACATTGAGTACAGTCAGCTGGTACTGCAAACAGCCGCCATACTTCAGACCCACAAGTTCATCCAGGTATTTCTAAATAAGATTAAACATGTCATATACTGTAGACATGACTGGCAATTTCTAGGGTTATTGAGTGTGGTTTTGTTTGTTTTTCAGCCTCTTGTGGCACGAAAGAATGAGCTGGACAAACTACGAAAAGAGGTCAAAGAGCAGTGGCAAAGGGAGCTAAAGAAAATGGTGAGTTGACTGAAATTTTAAGAGCTTAGGTAAACATAAAAAGTTTACAGTTAAAGAGAGGAACAAGAATGCTTCAGTAAGGCCAGGTGCTCATCTGGATCACAGTGGAAAAACTTCATTTATAAACAAACTAGTGAGTCCTATTTTATACATTCAAGGTCATTTTATACATTAAAGGTTTAATGCAGTCAGAGTGATTTAGATTTTTTTCAATTAAATTAAAGTTTACATTTATAACAAATCCAGGAGAATGAAAATGAATTGACAGATTAATACATCTCATAACATGACTACAGGGTTAGCAGTATCTATGTAGAATAGTACAGGATATTGTATTGTTTGTGGAGGAAACAATGGTACTTTGGTGGTTTTCTAACTGTGTCCATTCAAATTGCGCTTTTGATTCGATTGCAATTAATCTTTCAGCTCTAAGGAAAGAAGGCTAGTTCACATTTTAAGGGTTTAAATTAAACTACCTAACAAAGCCTGGTATGCGAAGATATATAAACTGTCTCTGTGTCATTTATGGCATAATTAATTGCATATTTGTGATAAGGTAAGATAAGGTAAGATAAGATAAGAAACTATTATCCAACATTGGGGAAATTCCACTATTGCAATGTAAAGTTCAAGAAAAGCAGGAGAATAGGACACAAAATTAAGATAAATAACTATTGAACTACTTATAAATAATCATAAAATCCAAGAACACTGTACCAGTAGAGTAAAGATATAAGTCTACAAAACTATCATATCCATTAAGTTGCTCTGACGATGGTTCTTTACAGTATGTGGACCTGAAACTGGACCAACTGTGTGTTTTCAGAATGAGGCAGACAGTGCACTGAAGAAGGCCCGGCTGCTGCAGGCTCAGCGGCAGGAGGAGTATGAAAAGGCCAAAGTGTCCACGAGTCGCCTGGAGGAGGAGCAGGGTGGGGCAGGGGGCACCACAGGGGTCAAACAGCTCGAGAAGAGACGCAGACTGGAGGACGAAGCTCTGCAAAAGGTGAGAAACTATGATCTGTGGAAGATGTATATAGTCACATGTACAAATACATACTTCTCATGTTTTGGGATTCCTCTCCCCATGTCACCCCTTATAATTTGCATTCAGTGTTCTGTCAAGAGTAGCAAATCTTGTCTAATTCTTTGATACTTTTAATGGACAGTTGCCCATTTTTGGCCATTTTTGACACATTCCTGTATTATCCTCTTTCTCCCTTTATACTGATCTGAACATAAGATACGACATTGCAAAATGTTTCTATCTCACATATTTATTTTCATTGCATGATTTTATTTACATTGACAATGTATTTAATTGTAATGCATTTGAAATTATACTTTTTAGTAAGTTAAGTACTTGCTGATGTTTTGCTCAGGCTGAAGAGGCCCGGGAGCACTGCAAAGCCTGTCAGGTGGACGTTGGAGTGAAGAGAGTCGATTTGGCGAACACCAAAAGTGTGATCGTCACCCAACTCCGAGAAATGATCTCCCAATGTGACCTCACCCTCAAAGCTGTGAGTCCATCAGTGAGACCCAGTTTTATTCAGGAAGTTTTTAAATGAAATGTAAATGAATTTTGTTTTGTAATTCCAGGTGACAGTGAACTGGTTCCAGCTTCAGCAGGCCCAGGTGGTGTCTCTTCCGGTCAACCATCAGAGTCTGTGTGAAAATGCCAAACTTTACGAGCCTGGGCAGCGCTATATTGACTTTGTGAAGAGTTTACCCACCGATGGACCTCGCCTGGAGTGCCACTCATTTGACTCAACCAACACACAAAACACTGGGTGAGTGAGGCCCACCAGCTAAAAACATAACTGGATCTGTCAGACAAATTACTTATATGAAATCTGCCCCATGACTCCATTGCGTTATTGCGTATTGCTAAAACACTTTTGCATGTGACGATTTGTAAACATTATCGCACAAAATACACCCAGATTTCCAGCTCATTTACTCATGTTTTTGTAGTATGAGTGAGATCAGATCAAGGAAGTAACAGAGTTGTGTTTTTAGGCCTTTGCTGTAGTCCACTTAAGAGAGGTGGAGGGACTGAGTGTGGCAGCTTGTTTTGGAAACTGTAAAACAATTGAGTTGCTCAGAACTTCCTGCGGAAATGACCCTGGTCACGGGAGAGAGGAGCAGGAGCAGTCACTAAACCTTTTCAAAATGACCTTTTTAGATGTTTTTCTACAATATCACCCTTTCTTTTCAAATTAGGTTACAACAGCAGGCCACCGTTAGTATTTACTTAACAATGGTGTTTGGCATTTAGATGAATTTGCCACTTTGTTTTTTGAGATGTTGGAGACTGATTTGTTTTGGAGTGCCACCAAAAACAGGTCAAAATAAGGTTACTAAAATAAGGTTTACCCGACAAATCCAACTCCATTAAATAAACCAGGATATTTTGAGCGATCTGAACCAGGTAAAATTCTGATCTAAAAATATATATCAAGTCTAAATCTGAACTGTACATAGTCTGAACAATGTAAAAAATTCTACAAAGACATGAATTTGAGATGTTATTGCTTTGAGTGTTTCACAGTATGGTGTATGGTGTATTTTTGAGCGATAAAAACACTTGTGATTGAATGAATGCGAGTTAAGTTAAATGTCATACTGTGGAGCATTCTAGGCAAAGCAGTTATATCTCCATGGATGGCAGACCCTCCGCCAGAAAAGTCACAGTGTGGAGTATTTTCCTAAACACAATTATTTGGCATTTACTCAAAATTGCCACTTTCCTTTGGAGATGCTGGGCAGATTTGCAGTACCACACACATGCACACAACAGATGCTTATGAGAAGGAGCTTTGTTCTTTCATAGTTTTTCTCTTTTTTTGTTCCCGCCCCCATCTCTGATCTCAGTGATCAAAAGAACTGAGCCTGGGAGAGAGGAAATGAAACTTGGGCAAAATAACACGTGCACATCAGGTCTTCAGTTAAATATAGACTCCCTGACCTATATTCTCCATACTGCGTGATATTTTAAAACCTTTACAGTGACACGTGACCTGGGACAAAGAGGGGCCAGTACATGAGCCATTTCCAAATCTATCATCGTCTGTTAATCAGCACTGATCCTTAATCAACCACAGGCTTTGATGGAGAGGCGGGGTAGTTTCAGGACCCCTTTTATGTGGGAAAAGTGAATATTTGTGCTTTTATGTTAACATTTCAAAGATTTAGGGATGATTTTAAGAATAGCTCACCACTATGATCATGAAAAAAATACTATTATTGAAATTATTTCTGGTTTTGAGTAAATTTTTTACTTGTATGACTTTCCTGAGTAGACTTATAACTTTTCTAATATATTTACATTTCATGAAATTTTGCTTAAAATGTGAAAGCAAGTTTGAAGGACCTATTACGCTTTTTTCCATTCTATGTTATAATGTTGTTTCCACATCACAAACCTGGAATTGTTTTGTTTCATTCACACATGTTTAACACACAAATTTTGCATATTTAGACTAATTTCTTTACTATAATTTGTTCCATTTTGTGATGATGTGTGGTAATACAGGAAGGTCTCCACTGTGTTTTAAACTCCATACACCTTCACCATACACCTTTCAGTGATTTCAGCCCTGGAATTGCAAATCTCTACTGAAGATAAAAGGTAGCTGTTGTCATGAAGTGATATTTTTCAAGTTATCACAAGGTGGAGCTTTGGAGATTTATGCAGACTAATAATTAAGACTTATTCAAACATGTTTGGTTGAAACAAAACACAACTCCTGGTCTGTTTTTGATGATGTAACACCATTATAACATGGCTTAAATCTCACAAGAGTCAGTTTTGCATAATGTAAGACCTTTAAGTCATAATCAACAGTAGGTTCAACATGATAAGACATATGAAAAGTGCATAACTATCTCAAATTAAACTAATTTAAACATGCAGGTACATACTTCAAGATATTTTTTTCTGCAATCACAGTGTATTACCACTATGTGTACTAACAAATACTGGCTGGACTAGATGAGCTACTATTTACTACAAACATTGAGTTGCGTAATGTTGATTAAAATGGTTTTTCTTTGTTTTTCCAGTGTTACTTTCAACAAGAGATCTCTCACTGGCAGCCATTCGTCCCATAGTAATCTGTCCCAGAACTCCGTGACCTCTGACCTCATCAGTCCAGACGACGTGGACAGTCCCACTAGCGCCCAGCATCCCAAGATTGCCGAGAGAAGGTCCAACAGCAGCACAGACATTCAAGGTAGACAGTTTGTAATTTTATGTATTTTATCTGAACTATCACTAAAAGCTTTTTTTTTTTTTACACGTGAGTACTGCATTGTAATAGGACAATAGAAGCAAATTAATAAAATGTCTATTAGTCTATTATATGTATATGAACATTTTGCCTGTCTAGAAATACAGACACATTTGGATAATTTCTCATTATAAACTTTCAAATTTTGTACCAAATATATTTTTTAGCAGTAATGGTAACAGATACACCTACATCTAATTTTATTTTATTAATTTGATGTTGAAGGGATTTCTTTGAAAAATATATAATGCACACTAACTTTCTCCCAGTTATGTCTATTTGAAAAGTGGTTGTTATGCATAACTGTTGACAAATATTTCTAACTTTCTACATTACAAGTCATGCAAACTCAGAAAATCAGTAGCAGTTAAAAGAAGCATTAAGAACCATTAAGCAAATTATCTCTCAAGATAATCAGATGTGGTACTGTATTATGAACCCAATAACATATTTTGGAGTAGTTGGATCTTGTCTCATTCCAATTTTAATTTTTTGGGGGGGATTTTTGTTTTAATAGCTCTTCGAATCCAGACACCTTATCGCCCCTGGAATTCGACGAATCAGGGCGGCGGGATGTGCAGCGACTCTGAAAGCGCCGGAGGGAGCAGCGAGTCTCGGTCTATGGACTCCCCAACCGCCAGCCCAGGTAGAAATCCCTGTTTGACATTTAATCTGATAAACTCCAGACACGTCTATTACGCAATCACTCATACATAATTGAGTTCCTTCCTATACAGTAACATCATCTATCAACTTAATCTTGCTTAATGTCACTGTTGGAGGTTTTTCCAAATTCTTTTACATGCATAGACTTGTCAAAAACCTGTCACACAGCTAATCTGTAATATTATGGCTTTTGGCTTGATGTCATTGATAAAAGGGACATTGCATACTGTGTACGTGCTCCAGAGGCATGCCCACATATTTTCAATGAACTTGGTGTTCATCCAGACGTTACCATGTTATTTGGGAATCTAACTACATAGCAACAAGTTACAGGTTGTATAATATCAAGCAACACTATACGACTAAAACAACATTGCTAACATTGTAATTTGATGTGTCAATCGATTAAAGGTATTCAGTTTTCATTTAGTGATGTCAATGCGGATTAACATTTTTAGAGTTACATTCCTGTGCTAGTCCCACCCTGATTGAGAAATAACTGAAGTTTGTAAATCACTAGTTTTCTTTAGTCCTATCTTAAAGGTGCACTATGTATCTTTTTAATGAGATTGCTTGTCCCCATGAATATGTTATTGCTTTACCTGAAATATTTCCCAGTATGGCATTAAATGTATATTGTATTTATTTAAATACACAAGATTTAATATTTCAGAAATATCATGGATTCTTGCTGTGATCCAGGTTGTCTTTCCACAGATCTGACATGGCTTGGTCAAGTCACTTGATTATTTGTCAATTAAGACAAATAAGTTTAATGCCATACTATGAAACATTCTAGATGAAAGCAGGTAGTGGAGCCACCACAAAAGTTACATAATGCTCCTTTAAACTCAGTTAATCTGAAGTTACATTCTTTTTAGTTCACTTTTTTGACAGTAATGGTAAATTTTAACATTTTAGATTTTAGATGGTACAAACATAAATAAAAAGCTAAAACATTCTTGCCATCATATTCTAATATTTGCTGTTAATTTACCAGATTGTTCTTTCACTTATTATTATCAATACATACACTTAATTTATTTTGACTTGAAATGAACTGTAGTAGACTAACAGCCATTCATTAATTTAAAAAAGTCTCTAATCCCCTCCCAAACTTATTTACAATCACTGGCATTTAGGGGTGAGCACCTTTAACGCGTATTAAAATAGGTCAGTTTACAAATCAATAGCTTGTGAATGGAAGTGTGAATCAATGTCCATCTCCTAAAATTTGACTAACAACAAAAGTTACATCGACCACACCCTGTATTTGGCTTAAATTCAGAAAGTTACCTGCAGTGACGGTCAGTTTTCTCTTATTAACCAGCAAAATGTAGTGAAAGAGACAGACATAGAGAGATTCTGAGGATTTTTTGGTCAAAATGAAGATCGAAATATGGACGTACTTATGTGTTGTGCCCTACTGTTCAGGGGACTTCAAGAGGAGATTACCCAGAACCCCCTCCACCGGGACAATGTCATCCGCTGATGATTTGGATGAGAGAGAGCCACCGTCCCCATCTGACAACGGTGAGTGATACTGACTGAGTTTCATCATCATTCATTCTAATTAAAAACTGTTTGATTAATTCATAGAACATGCTATAATAATTATAAGTGTTTTGTTTAACTTTATTTTACATCAATTAGTGTATCATAATGCCAAGATTTAAAGTGTGACTTTGATACCAAGGAAATAACTACTACTACTACTACTACTACCTCTACTGCTGGTTTTAATACTACAATAATTAAAAAAGCACTCTTTTTAATACAACATAAAATGGTGTGGTCCTATACTATAGATCAAGACCAAACTGAACTTCAGCAAAGGTCAAATATTGTCTTAATTATGTGGTATCTTTTAGTATCAATATTTAGTCAATAATAGTTTTACTTACTATCTTTCCATCACCAGTAACCATAGTTTATTACTTTATTAGTCAATCTTGTTTAAAAAAAAAAAAAAAAAGCATTTGTTTTGTTTTATTTGGCTTTTTTAAAACCTTTTTTTTGTTTTTTTTTTACTTTTGGATACTTAACATTAAATAGAAGCATATGTAGCCCCAAAGGAGTAGACTGAAGCCTACTCCCATATTAAAGTAAAATACATGGTTCTTGATTTTGCTAGCTTTGTTTAGGTACAATTTATGATTTGTACAATAGTTATTTAAAATGTTTTCAAGACATTTTCCAAAATTATATCTTCTGGCCAATTATTGTTACTTCCCATATTATCAGCCATACCATCAATGCTCTCTATACTGTACTGGAGTAAACCTAGAGTTCATAAAGTTTAACATACCTTCACAGCAGTCTTATTTATTGCCCCGCGCATGACTGCTCACTGTTATGTACATACTACATTGTTGCCATGTTTTCTTATGTAATTCAGGGACAAAAGATCATAGTGCTGTATTCTCTGTCTCCCTGCAGGCTTGAACGACATCGTAACAGAGACCGCCAGCTCCCCGGGACCGTTTCGAAATGCACAGATGTCCAAAGCAGCCCAAACACACAAACTCCGAAAACTACGCGCTCCCTCCAAGTGTCGAGAATGTGATGGCCTGGTGGTGTTTCATGGGGCAGAGTGCGAGGAGGTAACCATGGATTTTTTTATTTTTCTAATTTCCAAAAGCTATAAAAGAATCCTATGTTTAAACCCCAGAGGAGGCCATCTCAAGTGTAATTTGAACATTGCCAAAACTCTACACAATGGACTCTTTCTCATTCGTTTTGCGCAGAAATCAAAATAAAAGAGCTAGGACCACTGCTGTCACACATAATATTACTAGTAGGATGTAGCTTGGTTTGTCCCTATAGGAAAATATGCATGCGTTTTCATTACGGTGTTTAAAAATATAACATAACTAAAAATGACTAAAAATACAATCATATATAAAGGTTATATTATGCAAAATTGATTCTTCTGATCTTTAAGCCATGTGTGGAGTTGTTTCATTCACTTGTTTTTGAATAAATCTTTATTATTAGTTTGTCTACATCTCCAAAGCTCAAAATGTTCTTTTTCACCTTGCGATGTCATGAAGTGGTAGTTACCTTGTACCTAAATATGCAGGGTTTGTGAGTTAAACATGTGCAAATTAATCAAAACACAAATTTGGGTATGTTTTTTGATGAGGAAACAACATTATAACACAGATCAGAAAATAGTGTAATACAGGCCCTTTAAAACATTACAAACATAAAGTTATTTATTTGTTTTTATTAAGATAACATTTTTGAAAATTTCTTATCATTACCAGTGAATAGCATTATGCATAATAATGTCTATAAAAGTGTCTACATCCCCTGTCTAGCCTCCAGAGCTGTCCATGGCAAGCTTAATTTGGACATTGCCAAAATTCCACACAATGGGCCCTTTATCATTCATGTTGAGCAGAAATCAAACAAAAACAAAACAGCAAGGACCACCTCTCGTCTCCTCAAAACATCCGAATAAAAGAGAAAGCTGAATCTGGCAACTAGCGCTATACTGGGACCCAAACTCACCCACTAGTCTGAGCATAGTGAAGGAGCAGGGGAAACTGAAGACCTTTTGTTCATCTCCCAAATGCCTCTTCTGTCCCTTTGCGAATGTTTATTTTAGCTTCAAGTTTCTGTCCAAATTTCATGGACAATAACAAAATGGAGCTGGAATTCCTGAGATTATGTAATGGCCTCTTTACATGCTGACAAGTGACTGACACAGGAATGTGACAATGGCTTTGTTATCTATTTAAATTAACTTGGTGGTTCAAAAGTTTAACCCAAGAGAGTTTAGATTTAAATATTAAAATGTTATGACATTCAAAATTTCTTGTATATTTTTTGGGGGAATAGCATAGGGTCCAGTTATTTGCATACTTATGTTGGCCTTTTATTTTATTGCAAGATAGTCAAATTACGTCTAATACATTTTTATCTAAGTGACTAAATCATTTGACCATTTCACAGCCAAATTTCAACTCCATTTTTCTCCTTCTGAATTGCTACGTTGCATTATTGTTTATCATACAAACTTTGTTATTGGTAAACATTGGAGATATTCTTTGGTAAAGGTCCATTCTGTCTTCAGTTTTAAAGTTAGAATTATTGAATATGTTTGTCAGACAGGAGAGTTTGTTTACCAGGAAGTAGCCTAAACACGTAAAGCAGGCACACAAACTCTTATGTCTGAAAAAAAGAATCAATAATTCTAAATTCATTGGAGATTTTTATGCTGGACCTCTTTTAATGAAGTCTTCTATATTTGGTCAGACTATGGCTATACATATGTAAATGTTCGTACTATGCATTCAGATACGATGTCTTCATTGTTTTGCATAACTTTTAAATGCTCTTTTTCTTGTACAGTGCTCATTGGCTTGCCATAAGAAGTGTCTGGAAACCCTGGCGATCCAATGCGGCCACAAGAAACTCCAGGGAAGACTTCATCTTTTTGGTATTGACTTCACACAAGCAGCGAAAAACAGTCCAGGCGGCATTCCCTTCATCATTAAAAAGTGTACTTCTGAGATTGAGAACAGAGCACTCAATATTAAGGTAATTAGGCTCAAAATGCAAAGACTACGATTCTAAAATTTAGCTAGGATTAAATCTGTTTTGATTTTGTGTTTGAAGGGCATCTATCGGGTCAATGGTGCCAAATCCAGAGTGGAGAAGTTGTGCCAAGCGTTTGAAAATGGCAAAGATCTGGTGGAGCTTTCTGAACTCTATCCACATGACATCAGCAACGTACTCAAATTGTATTTGAGACAAGTGAGCTAATATAATATTAATACTTAACCTTTCTCTTTTTTCTTTTATAATGTTGAAATGATATGAAAACAAAACAAAAATTGAGATAAACAGAACGAAAACCCTCCCACACCCCACCCCTCTCTCCACACTCATACACTACACGAAAAAAACACAAGATACACAAACATCAAATGATATTTTATCTTTTTTAACTTTTTTTCATCTTGGGTAGTTATAGCAAATGATCAGCATCTATCCTCTGTCATTTCTGTATTTTGGGGCATTTTACATTGTTTTTCTGGTCAAAAATAAAAAATGTTATAGAAATACTAAAAATGTTGAACCTTTTAACTGGCAAAACACAAAGTTTCTCATGCATTACTGACAGCAGACAACATGAATATCTGTACTTAAATGGGCAAACATTGTAATATTTGCCATATATTATTATTCTCACAGTAACTTAGACCAAGACCACAAGGGAAATTACTTGGGTACAGTATCCTTACTTGGACACAGAAGTTGACACAGTGGCCAACTTCTCTACTTATGTTTGTTTTAAGGCATAAAACCACAAGTTACATGGACTTAAGAACTAATTAAGTTACATTTGTGTATTTTTAGAAGCTCCCTACAAGCCCCAACTAATATTTCAACTGTTTCTTGTTCCTTATTCTGTCCCTCTCGTCTGTTTACTCAGTTTTGGTAATCCATGTTTATTTTGCACTTTTTTGCTTATTGGTTTTCACATAATCTCCTCCACAGCTTCCAGAGCCGCTCATCCTGTTTCGCTACTATAACGACTTCATCGGTTTGGCCAAGGAGAGCCAGAGGATCATAGTGGAGGAGTTGGAGGCTTTGAGGCTCAGTCCTACCCCTGTGCCCCCGTCTCAAGTCAGCGTGGAGCTCAACAGGGTCCTTTTCAAAATAAAAGACCTTCTCAGACAGCTGCCACCCACGCATTACAAGACACTGCAGTTTTTGATAGAGCACTTGCACCGGTAAGAGAAGTGAACCTAATATTTGAAGAATACAAGCTATAAGTGTTTCAATACATGCTTATACTTATATATATATACTACTACTTCTTCAAAGACTTGTACTTCTAATACTTAGCAGCTGGCACACTTCCCCTAGAAAAGTTAAACAGTGAACCTTTAATTTTATGAGACTATCATTTAAGAAAGCAGTAGTTAAATTTATATTATTTGACTCTAATCCATTCCTTTCTTCTCTTTCCTTACAGTGTCACAGAGAAGTCCGAAGAAAACAAAATGACCGCCAGTAACCTCGGTATCATCTTTGGCCCCACCCTGATCAAACCCAGGCAGGCGGACGCAGAGGTGTCCCTGTCCTCCCTGGTGGATTATCCGTACCAAGCTTTGATAGTGGAGATCCTCATCCGTCATTATCAGATGGTTTTTGACACCCCCCTCAGCCCCCTGGGGAGCAGCTCACCCATGGAGATAAAGGCAAGACCCAGACTAAGTGCAAGGGAGAAGGAACAGCAACTGAGCAGGCATTCAAAGTCTATGGGAGACATCAAGGAGGTAAGGCTGTTTATGTTATTGTTTATGTGTGTAGAGAAATCCAAATTAGTACCATACTGTGATTATTACAGGATTACTAAACAGCTATTGTCTCTAAATGGAGACCTGGGTAACGTGGTTTGTGTAGGAGGAGAGGCATTCAACTGCATTTGGGCAAATCAAGACTGCGTTAACATAAATATAATCCACATCTATCCAGTGATCCAGTGTAGCACTCCAATTAAGTTATTTCTATAATCCAGATCTACTTTATTTATATAGAACATTTCATAAACAGTCATTTTCCAGTTTCCAAAGTGCTGCACAAAAAAAGAAGGTTTAATTTAATTTCGTAACAGTCCTAAAATATATATATATTAAAAAGCAAAAACACAATAAATAAATAGTGAACTAGTTAATTTGGTTAAGATTTATAGGGCATAAATGAGAGGATTAGGTAATACTGGCATTCAAGTAATACAAATAATTTAAATAAAATGTAGAAATAGCAACATTTTACCTCAACTTTCCATTGTTGACTCAATTATTACAATTATTTGCAATACAAAAGTGGTTAGAGTGTTAACTAAACAAAATGAAAACTATATAAATGAAATAAACAAAGCCTTTTCAAATCTTTCAATGACATCTGGATTTGTAGTTCAGTTTAATAGCTTCAATACTGATTAATGGACATCTAATAAATCTTTGAAAGCTAATACAATGTTACAGAACAGAACATTTTGTATTGACTCAGTGTCTTTAAACACATTGTTCTTTGTTTGTCCACAGCAAAGCTCCAAGGTCTTCAAGAGGCATTCCTCCATCATTCCCTCTTCACAGCTGCTGGCTGAAGTTCAAGAGAGCATGCCAAGCCCCGATGGGAGTGACTTTGAGCCCGGTATGTTTTAGCTGTTATCAAAGAAATGCATTCAAACTGCTGTTGTTAAATCGAGGGTGTGTCTCTTAATTATGTGTTACTGATCGATTGAAACCTATTATTGAAGATAGGAACATATTTCATAAATTTGATCGTGAAGGTACATTATGTAACTTTTCTGGTGGAGGTTTCCAGAGTCTGTTTGTTTTTGTGGAGATGTTAGTGCTTTGCCTAAAGTGTTCCACAGTAAAACATAAAACACATCTATCTCCATAGATATAAGCAGGTGGTGGGTTTACAGGTCAGATCTGTGGAGTAGCGAGGTCTCATAGTAAAAGTGCATGTTTTTTCAGTATATATTTTGAGCATGAAAACACCAGTAATTGAATAAATGCTAGCTTGACAGGTTTAATATCATACTGTGGATCAGAAAAAGCAATGCAAGTTCATGGGAACAATATAGCGGACTCCTACACCAGAAATGTTGCATAGTGCACCTTTAAGACATTTTCTAGACTTAAGATTCTGATTGCTTATTTCTTATTTAGAACTTTATCATGTATGGCTCTTCTGTATCTTCTCTATTTTGCGTGTCCACAGTCAATCAATAGAGGATAAAAACAGACTACCTGCGCTGATTGGATTGTCTACCAGCTAAAGAAAAAAAAAAAATTAAATAGAAGAAAAAATAAGAAATGAAAAAACAAACAAAAAAAAACCCCACACAAACACTGACTATCAACTTTATCAAAGAGAGCAGGAGCACATCTTCCAGCTCTGAACTCTGAACAAAATATTTGCGGTAAGTTGTAAAGTTTGGTCTGGCGTAGTGTTTTGAGACATTATGGTGGTAAGACTGTGTCTGTTCTCTGGGTAATTATGAAATTAATGAACCGAATAAAAGCAATAAGTTGAATTAGTTAAGACATGTTCACAGACGTGTTACGTGTTCACACTCTCACAAAGGTCCCATTATCCCATTTATATCCTCTTTCTACAGTTTTTTTTTTTTGTCAACTATGTCATACCAATTAAACGTGCACCATGTAACTTGTAAGGTGGAGGGTCTCCTACTTGCATTTGTCTATGAAGATGTTATTTCTTTGCAAACGAATGTTCCATAGTAGGGCTTAATGCCCTACACATATCTGTCTCGCATTTTATTCAATTGCAGGTGTTTTCTGAGCTCAAAAATACCTTGAAAAACACATGAATTCTTACCACGTCCAGGCTTGCTTCTCTGACCATTAACTTCTCTTCAATGTGATTACCAAATTTATCAAGGCAAAACAGTAATATTTCCATGGAGACAAGACCCTCAACCAGAAAAGTTACACTGTGCACCTTTTAAAACCATTAAATCCAATAATTACTTAAAACCAGTAATAATTAAGTGTCTGTTGTAGTTATTTTTTGACTAACAATATTTATTTTTGTCTTTCACAGCTGACGAGATGGATTCCTTCAACGGCGTCCTATCTTCAAGTGTCCCTGATGTCCCAAAAGCTCACGGTCTCTCCCGCTCCCATCATGTCACTGTTACGAGGGTCCAGCTCCGCCACCAGCGCCACAAGATCTCCTCTGGAATCTTGGCTCGCCCTGTTAGCATGCCCCCCGAACGAATACAACCAGACGAGAACCTGGAGGATCGTACCTGCAGCCAGTCTATTGAAGAAGTGGACGAAATGGAAACTACGCAGGTCCGGAGTTCTGCTTCTTCGCATTATCGTAGGACATTTATTGACACTCAAACTTTACGGAGAACTTGGGACAAACAGTACAAGCACCACGATGTTTCGACTAGGACTGTTAAAATTGTTGCAACAGAAACCTCGGATGAGCAAAAGCAGGATTCATCACAAACTGTTGGCATTATTTACCCAAGTAGACCATATTCGATCGCAGTTCGACCCAATCGGAGTTTAAAACGAGAGGACAATGTAAAAGGTAGCCCTATTTCTGGTGGATTCAGGGCACCTAGGACATTACAACCTCCGCCAGGAACTTTTTACAAACCTCCATCTGTGGCGAAAGTGCTGCAAAAGTTCAACTCAGTAAACAGTGCAGAGGATGAAGACGAGGATGACGATGATGATGAGGAGGAAGAGTTAGGTTTGGAGATTGAGGTGTCTGTGGATGAGCCTTTAGAGGAGGAAGAGGACACTGAGGGGGACCAAGCGGCCTCTTCAGAGTCTTTAAGTCCAAGTCCGGAGGAGCTAGGTCCAAACCAGACCAAACCGGTTTATCCAAGACTCCGGACAAGAAGGTTACAGGAAGTAGAGCACAGGGAGGCGCATTTTGTGTGATCGAAAATGGACTTTATGGACAGTTTGGGAATACGCTGTCTTGCCCATCAAGTTGGAATACTTTTGAATTGCGTACATCTCCCTATAATCACAAAACATTGGAAAGGGTTTAATCTGGACTGGTTTTTAGTTGAGTACTTTCAATCTACAAGGTAATTTTTCATTTATCTTGAATAGTCTTGAAATGTCAAATTAAAATCCAAGTACAGATATCTAGACAACCATATAAGAGATTTTGTGGTTTTCAGTTTAGGTCCTCATTTATCCACACCAGTATTTATCATTAAACATTTTTGGCAATTCATGACAAAAAAACAAGTAAAAACATTTATTCCAACTTAAAGGTGCGCTACATAACAGTTCTAGTGCTTGCGTCCATGGAAATGTTATTGCTTTGTCTAGAATATTCTACAGTATAGATTCAATTTACCTATCACAAGAGAGATAAGCAGGTTACAGTGTTACGCTACTTTACAATTCAGATCTGTGGAGAGTTGCCCCTGTTCACAGAAGGAATTGTTGTATTTTTGAGTGATGGAAACACAATTAATGTTAGAGGGGTATGTTTTATGTTATACCAGCAAACATTCAAGGCAAATCAGTAACTCTACATGGAGACAAGTAGATGGCAGATCCTCCACCAGAAAAGTTGCGCAGTGCACCTTTAATGGGCAACAGTGCATAGTATTATCATGATGGAAAAGGCCAGATAAACTGTGGGCATTGTGTTATGTGTAAATATTGTATCATTGGTTCTCGAGAGACAAGATGCACTTATTAAGCTGAAACTTTAACTCTATCCATTTCATTACCAATCATTTGTTACATTACACACACTGGCACATTGACTGTCAGCATATTTATAATCCTTTTTTTAATGACCTGTGCAATTACTTTTTATTGTATCAATATTTTGTGTAAAAGCTCACTGGTTTTATGATATTTTGTTTATATACCAAAAAGTATGTTTGAATCATCAGAGTAGAGCATGTAGCTGTAATGTAATGTAAAATATGAAAACATGTTCACTGCACTTACCTGCCATACTTTTCCAATAGTATTTTTAACTGTTACACCTGGATTACATCAAAACATTTTATAGCATTTTGTTGAGTTAGTTTCATGTTAAGGAACAAGCATAAGGCATTATAATTCATACATTATTTTTTATTGTTGAACTTGTAAATCAGCTAAAACTGAACAAGCTTTGTAGAACTGCCAATGGGCTTCATCTGCACATTTTTACACATTTGTAGCCAAAGTTTTTTTTTTTTTTTTTTTTACTGCGTTCAACACTAGTTTTACAACACAAACCTTACAGATTTTTGTAAGTAATCTCAAGTACAATATTTGTTTTATTGCTGATGATTTTTTAAAAGAAATTGTTCAAGCTTTGGCCGAATGTTAAAATGTTCTATGTAAAAACAGGTACATGAAAATATACACCCTTTTGTAACTTATTAAAAAAGGCTTTGACTAATTCTTGCCCAATGTGTCTTTTTATTTTCTATCTAACTTATATTGTTATGTCTGTATATAGTAATAGGTCTAATCTGCACATCATTCACTCTTTATTCACACAGTTATATTAAGCCTTTTCTTTGCCACAACTGCCCTGGGACAGACAGACAAAGAGCAGCCGCTAATTATTAGGCTTCCAGCCAATAACAAGACAATTAACAATAACTATATGCCTTACTAAATATAAAATAATGAAATAGAGTTAACTGATATGAGACAAGAATATCCCAGTCATCCTCTAGTTCAGGGGTGGGCATTTAATTTTCACATGGGGCCACATGAAAACAGAAAATATTGTGGAGGCCAAAATGCTTAACTCAATTCTGCGTAATAATAACTGTATTTCTTTATAAAAAGCAGTAAAGAGCATGGTTTTGACGAGCTGGTAAGACTGGTAAGAGTATATGTTATGACTAAGCAATGAAAAAGTGAGATTGCCTTACAAAAAATTTCATAAAAAAAAAAAAAAAAACACCTCTAAAATAAAAGCAATGCAGCTTTAGTCCATGCATGAGGCATGTAATTCCAAATTAGTTTAAATGTCCGATCAGTCAACCAACGGGCCATATGTGGCGGTGAAGCTGTACAATGCACAGGTCTGCTCAAACCTAATTCAATGTTTGTCCACTCAGGTACTTAGGTTACTGTTTTTGTGCTTTTGAGCAACACACATAACTGTTAAAGGTGATAAATGTATTGGTGCAGAATCTGCCAACTTTTTGTCTCCACAGAGATGTTATTCCTTTCTTGGAAATTTCCACTGTACTGTAAGCATGTAGGCCTATCTGGCAAGAAATATTACTGGGGTAGGGTGACCAGATTTTCAAAATAAAAAACTGGGACATCTCTGGTTTTGGTGGTTGGTAATGGTAATAATAAAATATTGAAACGAGTGCGTAATTAAGGAAAACTGTTAAGCACTTGGCACTAATGTGAATCAGAATAGTCACATTTTCTTTGTCTTTTGGTCATTTTTAAGCAGCTTTTCTGTATTTTACCCAAACAAATGCATGCCTCTCTTTACTGTTGGCATGTATCATATTGGTCAACTGGGACATTTCTTTTATAAAACTGAGATAAAATGGTTATGGATAAATCTGATAGGACGGGACACAGGGCTCAAAACTTTATTCTGTGGCATAACCTGCTAACCTGTCTCCGTGACATGAATATCTTATCTTATTTAAATATATAAATATAACACAGTGTACCAGTTTTAGCATGCATGTCTTATTGTTTTGGGTTTGTGTGCAGGTCACATATTTAACCTGTAGTTTACCTGGGTATGGTTATAACAGGCAGTAAGCACAAGCATAAAGGAAGGGCAGTTGGTTAGGTCATGTAGGTCTCAACAATTGGATGGATGAGAGGTGTTAGGAGACTGCAACAACCGGGAAAGGAGATTAAATCAATCTGCTTAACTATTCACAAGGTCTGCCTTATTAACTCGCTGTGTGTTAGCAAACTCCACTGCAGCAACATGAGGAAAGCTACTCCAGAAAATACTCAAGAAACTGCGATATATTTGTTTATTTGAGGTGAGCTACTTCAGTTTTACCAGGTAGTTTATTGCTGTATCTTATTTTTGGATTGTTGGTTTTGGAGATTTGTTAGTTCATTTGCATAACAATTGAACTGATCGGCTAAATAGCAAATGAGCTAATCATGCTAATTGCTCACGTGTGTATTGGTAGCTAGCAAATATGCAAATTGGCACGATTAAACTATTTATTTTGCTACATATTTCTAAATGCAGTACAAACAAAGCTCAGAATAGTTACGCTAGAAGAAGCTTGAGCTCATTAGGGAAATGCTATATTTACTCAGAGAAGTGTAACCTATACTATTCTGGACTATTGAGACATATAAGGCTGACTACAACTTTAGCTTCTGCACTTTAGAGTTTATTTTAAAGGTCCTATATTACGCAAAATGTACTCTTGTGAGCTTTCAGCCATGTTTGAATGTTGTTACCTTATCAAAAACATACCTGGATTTGTGATTTGTTTCATTCACACGTTTGAGTAATCCTTTATTATTATTAGTCTGTTTACATCTCCAGAGATCAAAATCAGAGTGACCAGATGTCTCTATTTCCTCGGGACAGTCCCAGTTTTGAGCCCTGTGTCCCCTGTTCCAGCACATTTATCCAGAATTATTGATTTGTCCCAGTTTTACATAAGAAATATCCCATGTGTCCTGATTTTGGACCCAGTCAGTAAAGAGAGGCACATATTATCGTGGTTTGTTTGACGAAATTACAGAAAACAGTGCTTGAAAATGAGCAAAAGGCAAAAAATAATGCACCCCAGATTATGAGTAACCCACAAGTGAGTCGAGAAAGAACAATGTTACATGCTCTTTTCACAATTTTATTCATAGGAAAACATCCCAACCCGGGTGTGTCCCAGTTTTGAAATTTAAAAATCTGCTCTGTTCCACCTTATGACGTCATGAAGCTCTTGTTTTCTAGTTAACAGCTACTTGTTACCTTTAGTTCAGAAGTGATTGGCAATTCCGGGCCTGAAATTGTCCAAATCATTCTAATGAAGGTGTATGGAGTTTAAAAACACAGTGGAAGCATTTCTGTATACCTGATATGTCATCACAAGGTGGAACAGAGAGTTTTCTGTTTGAGAGAAGAGCAAAAATAAAACACAACTAGAGGTATGTTCTTAATGAGGAAACAGTGTTATAACATAGATCAGAAAAAAGCATCATATGGGCTCCTTAATGAGAGTCTTGGATGTTTAGGTTGCTTCCCGGTGGATGCCAGCCTCTGTGGGGGTGAAGAGCAGCGATGGGAGCCAGCGGGCAGATCAGGCTCCTGCTGTGGAAGAACTGGACTGTCCGCAGGAGACAGAGGGTAAAAGCTATTATAGTATAGCCAATTAAATCAATACAAATAATGCTTAAAACAACCAACAACATGGCTTAACCAGTTTCCTGCCAATTATTTGATAGATGTAGTGGGCTAAATAGATTACCACATTTCAAATAGACCAATTGATACTTTGCAGCTAATGTCATTAACATTCCCTGGGAGTGTGAACCATCTGAAAGTACTATTCTGTAAAGCACTACTCAAGTTTGATTTAATCTGACCACAAAGAGCTGACATGGTTAATTCAAACACCTAAACAGGACCATGAATGCTCATATTCATCACAAGCTCCAGAAAATTAGTTGTTTAAGTCATTTTTGTTATCTTGTGTTTACTAATGTGTCTGTTATGTCCATGGTAACTGCTGAGCATTCCACCAATAGAGATGCATGTAGAACACCCCTCCAAAAATATCAGTTTGTGTTGCTTTGTGTGCTTTTTTCCCTGGTGACGGTATTGTTTGGCATGGGATACTCCACAGTATGGCATTAAATAATAAACAATATCTTTCTTGCTTTTAATTCACTGACATGTGTATTGCTGTATGTTCCACAGTATGGAATTAAACTTATATAATGGAGACAAGCAAGTGGAGGGCCCTCCATCAAAAAGTTACACAGCGCACCTTTAAGTGAATGCAAAGTTTGATTCTTAATTAAATTTTTTAGGTGCGATTCCTGATGGAGATCATGTGGCCCGTGATTCTGTTTATGGGACTAGTTTGGCTCAGAAGAGTGAATCCTCTTTACCGTCAACATGAATGTAAGTAATCAGCCTTTACAGGAACAAATGCATTGGCCTGTGTGACCCTTTGTTGACGAATACTTTCAGTTAGCCAGCACTGATAGCATGTCCTGTACTTTAGGCCACTTCCCAAACAAAGCCATGCCATCCGCTGGGGTCCTGCCGTGGATCCAGGGAATCTTCTGCAACGCCAACAATCCGTGTTTCCAGTTTCCCACCCGCGGAGAGTCTCCCGGCCTCGTGTCCAACTACAATAACTCCATGTAAACACACCACTGTGCCTGTACTAATGTTCCAGGACACGAATGTAGAAACAAATCTGATGTTCAGGGACTGTGCAGGTAGTTCAAATCTTTGTCAGTGCTTTCTATTTGTGTGATTCAGTGTAGAGAAGTACATGGAAATACATTCAGTTGTAATCATACAAAAACTCCTTAACAAAATTAGTCAAACAGGAGTTTGAATGTTATATTTATTTTCATTTTTACAACTATACCAAATACCAGAGGAAGATTAAAGTTCTGCTATAAGGATGTTGCAAAAAATTATTAATTCCTAGAGAGGGTAGAGCAGGGGACTCCAACCTTTTTCCTTCGGTGAGCTACCTTTACAAAACATAAATGCTAGAGAGCTACTCATTTTAGTGGCCGGAAGAAATTGAGACGATTATAAGAAAGAGGGCAAGACTTTGGGTGCATATCGATGCCTATAAAACATAAACCATTGTCCATTTATCTGTGCATAAAGCTGGGCTTCAAAATTATACATTTTCAATGGTAATATGCATGTAATTAAACAGTTTTTTGTTATTGTTAATTCTGAAATCCCTTGGCAAGTTACTTGGAAGTGGGTGGTAGTGGTACTGGTAGCTCCCGAGCTACAGGTTGGAGATCCCTAGGGTAGAGAATCCATTCGTTGCTCAGGGTTCAATTCAGTGACTCACAATTTGGCATGCTTTTGTCCACGTTTAGGCCTGTTTAGACTTGATTGAGTTGAGTTCATCTGGGTTTAGTCTTGAAAAGCTAAACACTTTTTCCATCTTGTTCTATCACAATTTCTATCATCTAAACAGTATTATGCTGTTGCTAAAACTGTTACTGTTTACTGAATGTCATTATTGTGCTAATATAAACAGGGATATTTGTGGGATTATTGGATCATGTGGTCTTGCACCTTTGGTATTGCACTTTACAACAAAACTATGCAGTGTTTGATGCTCTAACATAACATAATTCTGTAGTTTTTCTATTACAATAACAATAATATAAAAAATAAAATGACAAAAACTTAAATCCTGCTGTACCTCCTCAGTCTGGCCCGGTTGTACTCAGATGCCCAGGATCTGCTGCTCTCAGACCCAGAGTTCCAGAAGCTCGGACAAATGTGGAGAGAACTCAACGCCATGAGCAACTTCATGGACACTCTGCGCACACATCCAGAGCAAGTCTCAGGTCAGTCATTTATTTACAAAAACAGCAATTACATTAAAACAGATGTGCCCCAGTCATGGTGTTTGTAAAATAATTTTGATGTTTTTATTTTTAATTGCCTTTAGTAAATTGTTTTATGTCTTATATGGGTCTAGTCATGGGTTTCAGCTTTTTTTTGAGGACTTTTGTTAATTTATTTATTTTTTTATAAATTGTTTGATATCGATATGGCAATGGTCGTTGCAGGTCTATATACAATTATATATGGGGGAGGCTGAACTGTTGCTTTTTCTTGACACTCAATTCATCTTTCAGCAAATTAGAAAACTATATCATTGTAATTTGTTTTAATGAATATTTTCTTTTTTCAAAAAATTTACTGCAACCTTCTTGAAGTTGCAGTGATTAATATTTGCATTAACACAGTCAGAATAAACAGAATAAATGGAAAAACCATCTTAGTCGATCTGATTTTTGCATGCATTTATGAAAGGTGATTATCAAAAACACTAGGTGAAATGTGTCAGTTAAAGATTGGATTTTTTGTGTTTTGTGTTTAAAAGAACTCTTTCTATCTTTAAAGGTGCATTGTGTAACTTTTCTGGTGGAGGGTTCATCAAATGCTTTTTCTCCATATAGATGTTATTGCTTTGTCTTGAATGTTTCACAGTATGGCATTAAATCTTTCTATCGTCATGCAAACCAAACCAGACCAGGTTACAGGTCAGATCTGTGGAGAGGCGACCCCGCTCATAGCCAAAATGCCTGTTTTTCTAGGTGTTTTTGAGCTTTTTTGGAATTTAATAAATGTCAGGTTTTAGCTGTTTAATGTCATACTGTGGAACATTCCAGGTAGAGCAATGACATCCATCGAAACAAGCAAGTGACCTTTCAAAATTTCTGTCTTTACCACGTTACAGTCTTACAAATGCCGTAACTTCCCTGAATAGCTTACTTTGATACACACATGTTCCAGTTGGTGTTGTCATTGTCATTGTCCCGTCTGCTTGGCTGTATATCTGTCCAATGTAACAAGATTACATCACCTGGTTTAAGCAAGGCTGCTCGTAACCAAAGCTCCTTAGTCTCTGCCACTCTGCGTTGTTTATTTAGCGGTAAAACGGTTCACACGCCCCATCACCCTCCGCTTCTCCCCAAAGAACAAGAAAATATAGAATCAGTTTTGTTATTTCTGTATTTATTTGCCTTGACATGTGTTTCTCTGGTGTTTAAATAAATTGTGAGGCTCTTAACACTGGCCCTTGGTGCATTCCTGTCTGTGAATCATTAAGTCTGTCTACACTCAAATAGTTTAAAATGTGATTGGACAAACAGAGTTAACAGGGAGATAACCACACACATTCCTTAGTTCTTCCTGAAGAAAAATAAATTAAGAGGAGTTATATAACTGTATACATTTACTTGATATAGTAAAAAAACTATTGGGTCGCAAATTTTTCCTTTTTATGTAATTTCAATGTGACTGGAAAATAAGACACTGTCTAAAACATTATTATTACACTCAAAAATGCTACTTTTT
Source organism: Boleophthalmus pectinirostris (assembly GCF_026225935.1). Taxonomy (NCBI): domain Eukaryota; kingdom Metazoa; phylum Chordata; class Actinopteri; order Gobiiformes; family Gobiidae; genus Boleophthalmus; species Boleophthalmus pectinirostris. Next base: position 14,850,439 of record NW_026571070.1, read on the forward strand.
ATCATTTTTTATCATTTATCATTTCTGCTGGAGGATCTGCTGTCTCCTTGGTGTGGTGGCGTCATCTGCTTGTCTCCATGGTGATGGTGATCAGTTTAATGCCATCCCATGGAACATTCATGGCAAAGCAATAATGTTTTGATGGAGTGATGCAGGTGGAATCCCCTTCACTGGAATTCTTTGTACCTTTAAGCTTTTATATTCTTTATTCTGGTATATAACACGTTAGCCAGTCAAGATTAGCAAAGTATACAACAATGTTCTATTTTTAATAGTATTTCTGTAGCACGTTATTGTTTGAAGTGAATTTTTGTGTCTTGCAGCTGCAGGAAAGACGGTCTTTCACAGTTTATAAAGTCTTCATAAATCTCCAGCTTTTTCCTTTTAGTTTCCGTCATGTTTTTCCAACTTTCTTCTATTGTGTGTCCAGTGCTTTGTTGTTGCCATTGGAGAGCACAGAAACATTGTAATACTGTTATTCAGGTCTTGTATCTGGATAAATGCCATAGGAGCACTTTGCCTGGCAGTAGAAACCTCTTTCTTGCATAGACTTGCCAGGGGAAACTATGACGCATTTTAACAAACCAACCTGTCATTTACATCTAAGTCCTTTAATACTGCGGGTTTCACAACTATAACAAAGAAAATGTCATTCACAGTTCACCAGCAAATCAAGGGGTCTTACTGCAAATAAACTGTTAAAATAGTATTGTGTGCTTAAAAGGCTGGGCAAGTCTGACTTAAATAGTATCACTAGCAGTTATATAAAATGGGAATATTCTGATATTCTGAGAAACCAGGTCCACTTTCTGAGCAGTTCATGCTAAATTTGGTAAAATGTTGTTTAAAATTAAGACTCCAATTTCCCCCAACAGAAAAGAAATGTTAGAAATACTTTGCCTTTACGTATCTGCTTGTGTCCGATATCAACCTATACAACCGAAAATTATTTATTTCCTTTAAACACAAACGGAATGTGGTAAAAAATAATTCACTTATGTTTTGCAATTGTAACTTATCATTTAAAGTAATTACAGATCACCTTTGTAAACTATTACAGGGTGTTCAGTAAATCTCTTGATACACAATATACAAACTACATCGACTGAACCGATATCCTGGAACCGATATCCAAGCCATCAAATATTTCAATATCCACGCTGATATCCGATATTAGTATCATTAGCATCCCTAATAATTATTATAATACTTATGCAATTCTGAAAGCATTTTACAAGGCATTATTCATATATTTTTTACAACTATCTGTTTTATTGAACTGAATTAAGAATTTGCCGGTATGAATTCTCTTGAACAGGTCGTGGAGTGAAGGTGGAAAGCATTCTGAAAGATGACGAGTTGTTGACTTCATTTCTGTTGAGAGACATCCCCCTGACGCAGACTGTAGTGAACCATTTGGTCACCGCGGAGATCAGGCCTGAGCAGGTACACTCAGAGAGCCCATTCACAAATAACAGCAGTAGCATTATACAACACAGACAAAACAACGCATGTCCTCTATGTTCAAATTGCTACGTTTAGGTTTGTATTTAGAGTTCAGGAGGTAATTTGTACGTATAGTTTTTGTTGTTCAGGCCGTTAAATCACATCACAGGAAATCATGTAATGTTGTAAACTAAATAAGTAAATTAAAAATTCTAAAGTTATGTTTGGCAACAATTTTTACCTTATGTACATGTAATTGTGTTTTATCAAATTATGCTTTTTAATAACCCATTTGTAATATGGTTCTCTCTCAGTGTCATTCATTAATTGATGATATATTATGCACTCTATTCCTATTGTATACCTATTTACAATTGACACTATTCACACCTAAACATTGTATCTACTGAATGTCCTCAAAATGTCGACCTACAACAGGAAGCTTAAACTCATGAATATGTATTGAATAGTAATGTCATAATTTATACTTTTTCATGTTCTGTTTACATCCAGTTTGCTTCTGGAGTTCCTGATGTCCATTTGAAAGACATTGCCTGCAGTTTGAACCTTTTGGAGCGATTTCTTGTGTTTTCGAGTCGCAGAGGTCTCTACGCCGCCCGCAACGCCATGTGCATCCTCACCCCACAGAGACTTCAAATCATCGAAGACAAGTTCTATGCCAGTGTGGACTTTTTCAAGGTCTTCAAGTTGGTCAGTACAATTTTTTTTATAATAGCGCAATACTTGAATGCCTTCTAATTGTTGTAGTATGTAATAGTGGTAGTAGTAAATAGTGAAACAGTTTTGAAAATAAATCAGGTGATCTGATTCTTGGCTAAGATTTTTGCTAGAAAGGTATTTCCATGTGCAGTCCAAACTTTTGGACAATTTGCAAAAATCTTTTTTGGCTCATTCACTTAGCGCTGGGCCAAATGGGTTAATATGCAGCATGTGGTATGATACTGACAACAGATACAGCATATGGCAACAATTGCTTTGCATATGCGGAGTTCATAACATTCAACACGTTCAGTTGTTGGCAGTTAAGACTATGATGTCAAAGCAGAGTGATCATTTAAAATCATTACCCTTTGTATTTTATTTAAGCTTTGCTAAAAATATGTAAATGAGATATTGTATCATCTTGGCTGTAGACCGAGGACATAACGTTCTATCAGCATTTACGCTGGATTGGGTCTGAGGTCATGTCATATTGTCAACTGTGTCAAACTGAACTAGCTGCTACAGGCTCTTAGCCCAGGCCAAGAGACACATAAAAACCGCCACAGGTGTTTTGCCTCATGACTCACGTGAGAAGACACGTATTTCCTTTATAAAGAAGTTGAAGACTTACTATGAAAACAGAATTGTAGTTTTAATTAGTTTTTTGTTATCTTTGATGTCTTTTCCAAAAAACACAACCACAGTTTTTGTTTTAGTTCTTGATCACTTTTTAGATCATGAAGTCCTGAATTTAAGGAAATCTATTTTATTTTCACTACAAAATATCATATCAAGGAATGTTCATTTTTGTGTTCATATTTGTATAATTTAGTATGTTTCTTCTTGAGTTATAGTGGGTTTGTGCTGTAGCAGAGATACCATTTACCCCTTATTTGGAAGATCTTTCAGTTACTGTCCTGTGCATCTTAGACAATGCCTTGGCAGAGGCCTCAGGTCTTCAATTATCTAATTCTCAGCTTTTTTTTTATCTGTGTGCATTTTGAATATTTTAGTACCTTAACCCTTTGCAATTAGACAGTTACTTATCATATAAAATGTTACCAGTCTTTCAAATATTTAAAAGTCAATAAATTATATTATCATACACAATGGTAAAACTTCAAATATTGTCCAAGTATTTAATGGTGCATTGTGTAACTTTTTTCTCCATGGAGATGTTATTGCTTTGCCTGGACTGTTTCACAGTATGGCACTAAACCTTTATACCTTCATGGAGACCAAATCTGACCAAGTTACAGGTCAGATCTGTGGAGAGGCGACCCCGCTCACAGTCACAATGCCTGTTTTTTCTAGGTATTTTTCAGCTATAAAACCACCTGTAATTGAGTAAATGTAAGGTAGAGCTATGACGGACCCCCAACCAAAAAGATACATAGTGTACCTTTAAGACTCACCTTTTTAACAGCGTTGCCTATGTAGCCTTCAGCGATAGTGAACTTGTGAAACTTTGGCATTAGTCTCACAGACAGACGTGACCTCTTTCTGTAATTAGCTCAGCTCCTCAACACAGACACACTCCTCTGTTTGGTGTAGACAAGACTATAAGTAAACACGGCTACAGGATCACTCTAGCCGCAGAGACAATAAGAGGGCACCCAGCCAAAACAGTGTCTAGTATTTTCCATCTGGCTGTATTCACTTGATATGTAGCTTAACCTAAACCTTATTATGGCGGATGTACAGAAGGTCTGGAAAGTATGAGAGTGCTGTTACATGATCAGTTTCTAGTTTTTTGTTTTTTTTTGTTTTTTTTTTGACGTGTCAGTACGGCAAACATATGTTCATTCCCATAATTTTTCTTGTGAATGTGTTTTTCATTTTTTTCTTTCTGATATAATTATCTTTTGCCTCACAGTTATCTATACCCAATATTAATATTTGCAGTCATCAACATTGCCTGGGGGTGTGATGTTAACTGTAGGCACTTCTCTGTCTGAAGCTGTGTTAGCCTTTTATTTGAGCTTTATTTTAACACAATCTGACCATAAAGAACTGACTTAGCTGGAACTACAGGTGAGATGATTTACGCTGCTAAACAAGTTCCTCTTAAATATTTACACCAAGAACTAGGACTAAATCAAATCTAAACATACCTATTTATTCAATTACATTTATTACATTACATTATTATTGTGACTGAGGTCGCCTCTTCACAGATCTGACCTGTAACTGGGCTTGCTGGTGTCATCTGCATGGAGGTAAACATTATTGGCAATGCATTAACTCTACATGGAAACAAGCAGATGGCAGGCTCTGCACCGGAAAAATTACTCAGTACACTTTTAATCCACAAGGGAATTTGCTTGGACACAGTTACTCATCTTAAGAACAATAGACTAATGCAAATGAATCTGTTGTAAAAAGAAAATACATCAAAATAGTTCCAATATAATAACGTGCTTAGAGGTAAATTTTGTAAGACATGTCGTACAGGCATAGACTTTATAAAGAAAATGGACAAAGGGAGTGTGACGTCTCCCATAGCCTCCAGCTCTTGTCAAATGAAGCTCACGAGGCTATCAGTTTTCAGTTGCATATTAGGAATAGGAATTTATTTACAGACAAAACGGCAAAATAAAAACACCAGGGTCATGTAGAGCAAGTTAATGCAAACATTTTTAAGACCAAAATGACGATGCTTACTGCAGCAGTTGCGAAGAGAGGGGTGACAATTTCAATGTAGTCAACTGGAGCCGGAGTCACATCAGCTAGTGCCCTTTTTATGAGTATGGAGATAGAGATAATATTTGAGATATTTTTTAGTATATTCTGTATTTGTAGTTTCCATCCATCCTAAACTCCATATTATCCCAAAGCAGTAGTCCGTGATGCGTCTTTCCCACATATTCGGAGAGTGAGGAAGTGAGGAGGAAGGATGTCTTTTCCTGGTCCGTGCTCCTTGGCCTCGCACTGCTTCCTGGACCTTTAGCCCATTGTGTTTGTGGTGAATGGAAGATCTCTGAGTAAACCTGCAGATCCTCGGGAGAAAGCCACACTCAGCAGATAGAGTTTCCCGCTGCTGTGACAAACACTGCACATATGAATGGAGCGATTCAGTCATTTCCTTCCAGTGCTGTCTGACTGGATAAACATACAGTGGATACAGTATAATATGCCCATTTTAGATGTCTAGGTGGTTATATAGATTTTGTATTTGTGCTCTTTTGGTCTGCTTATGTTAATTAAAAAGAAAAATCTTAATTAATTACTCAAGTTGCACCTGATTTAGTGACGTTATAATGCCCAGATTTATTGTCAATATTAAACTGATATCAACTTTTATAATGAAAATACTGTATTACTTGTATCATGTGCATTTTATTTATAGTGTTAGACTAAGATTAACCATAGCAACAACTAGGGATGACAATTGGTTTCACTGGGAAAAAAATATAAATTTCTCTCTAATACTCTTGACAAAGTTTATTATATATTTAGCTGGAATTTATTATTGCAGTTATGGCTGAAATCTATTACTATAACAATCAGTGATGGTCTAATTCTAATATGGGTGACTGTTCTGTCCCTCAAAAAACGCTAAAATTTTAAACATTACTAAAAGATATTAATACATCTATTCAAACTCCACTACAAATATGACCTATTCATGGGCTCCAGCTTCCTGTTTTATGGTGCCATTTTGAGGACTGTTAACCATTCAAAAGATATAATATTATTTCATTTAGAATTGTTAATTACTATGGCAACAGTCCTACCTTTTTATCAGTCTGGTTTTGTTTAATTGATTTCAGGTATGTCCCTGTTTCGGCCTGACTCAGTTACCACAACAGATTTAAGCTCTCTGCTGAAGCATTTATTTTTTACTAAGTTACAATAAGTATGTGCAAATAGTTCTAAAGTGTGTTGTGGAAGTTGAGCTAGAGGAGCAGCCATGGGTGTAGGAGGCGGGTCCCTTTTATAGGCAGCTGGATGTGTTGGGCCCTTGTGCATCCGGGTCACCTCAAAATAGAACAATAATTAATACAAACAGAGCACAACAGGGGCCGTGACAGTCCCACATAATGACTTTTGTTACTTATTGTTTTATTTTATCTTTCTAGCTTCCTCGCGTTCTGGACAACCACTCGAACGGCATCGACATTCGTCTGTGGGTGCGTGTCATCTCTGCTGTGTCTGAAAAACTGCGTGAGGTGAGTTTGAACCATTGCAGCCTCATTCAAAAGTTCACCTTGGTTTATTTTTAGATGAACAGGAAACAGTTGCTTCCTCTCTACGGGGTCTTTACGCAAATGCAGACAGTGGGGGCATATTTAGTGCGTATGAGGAAGGCTAAATCCAGAGCTGGCTTCAGTCATGTTCAAAACAGATTCATCAACAATATGGGATCAAATGGAAACAACACCAGTGCCTAAAATAAACAAGTGAAATCTTCAATAATAATTTAAATATGGGTTTCCTATTAGTCTTCCTGGATGCAGTTTGTTTTGGTGTACAGTTGCTATTTTGATAATATATTTATGTAACTAATCTGTGATCTTTACAAAACGTATTCACTCCAAACTTTTTTTTTACAATTTTTCCAGACAGAATTATTATTTTTTTCTTACAATTGAAGCTACCTGAACGACTGAGGAATTACTAAGACAATTCGTTATCTTGTTTTTTGTGGTCTTTTTTTAATCCTACCACGAAAATTACTATCAATATACATGTTAACCAGTGAACTCCAAAAGTCCTCAAGCCAAGATAATCTTGTTTTGTATAATCTTGCTTGTTTTGCCCCTTGATAAAGGGGAGTGTTGGTTTTGGAAGGGTATCCAATGTAAAACCTGTACTCATGTACTAATGCGATAACAAGCTTGTTGGTAACCTTCAGTAATGGTTTAGCATTAGAAGAAAAATATGTTATTATACTACTGTATAATGATAATATAATATCTTTGTAAATGGAAGGTAAATGTATGTTCAACTGCTTGCAATAGTTTAAGAAGAAAACTTTCTCATTTTGATAATGTAACGTTTTGAACTGACTTTCCTGCACAGTACTGCACGGTGAATATAGTGAGTTGCAGTAACTCTAAATAGTCTAATTATAAAGTGTGTTATTATCTAGTAAACTGGAAGTGTACGTTAGCATTGAAATATCCATTGAAACAAGCATGTGATGGACCCCAATCAAAAAGTTACATAGTGCAACTTTAACTTTTATCAATAATTAGACTAAAAAGCACATAACAACATTAATATATTTTTAATGTTTTGTCTTGTTCCGCAGTTGTTCCAGAGGAGTAGTTCCCAGGAGCTTCTCCAGGTTTTGACCCCTCTGTTCCAGAGCGACCTGTCCTTCAGCGAGGTGATATCTGCAGTCTCCAGCCTGGTCTGTGGGTACAGCGAGGGCGCCTTCTCCAGAGTCACCTCTTACAACTGGTACGAAGACAACAACTATAAAGCTTTTCTGGGCATCAGCAGCCGAAGCAACCAGGGACAATACGCCTATGACAACAGCACAAGTGAGTGGGTTTAAATCAATGTAAATCGTACATAAAGACGCACTGTGTAACTTTTCTGCTCAGTGGTCCATCACCAACTTGTCTCCATAGCGATGTAATTGCATTTATTCAATTAAAGGTGTTTTTATTGCTTATAACACTTGCATTTTTACTGTGAGCATAGCCATGTCTTGTCTCCACAGATATGACTTGTAACTTGTCTTGGTGGAATTACCTGCTTGTCTCCATGGAGATAGATAAGTTTAATGCCATACTGTGGAGCCCTCCAGACACAGCAATAACATCTCCATGGAGACAAGCAGGTGACTCAGCCAGGTCAAGTTAAAGGTGAGATTTGTGGAGCGATGACCCCACTTGTAGTAAAAATGCAAGCTCTGGCTTAGAAAAGTTTCATAATACAACTTTGACCACCAACCATAGCCGCAGTGGACCAAAGTGCTGAACAAGCCATAATAAGACACCCAGGCCTACAACCAGACTAAACAGGGTCAAAATTCAATCCGCAAACTATGACCCAGTTAAACCAGGACTAAACTCAATCAGAGCAGGCCTAAAGCTGCAGGATTCTGAACTGTATGCTAAGCATTTTGCACCACCAGTTTAAGAACCACCCTTAAAGCTCTTTATAAAATGTATTTTCAGCACCTTTCTGTAACGACATGATGAGAGAACTGGAGTCAGATCCTGCAACCAGGATCGTGTGGAACTTAGTGAAGCCGATGATGATGGGGCAGATCCTCTATGCACCAGACTCACCAGCTGCCAGAAAGATCATCAAAAATGTAAGTGTCAAATTGTGACTGTACAATTTTAAATTACTCAAATTTTCATTGGTGTATTACTTGTGTGGTAGTTTTAAATTTGGCTGTTGAATCTTAGTCTGTTTAAACGTGTGCATTCACCATATAATATAGGACTAAACCTGGAACTAAACCAGGACTAGAACAAAACCAAACCACATCTACATCACTGAACTTGGCTCAAACCAGGACCAAACCAGGACAAGGGTGAGCGCAGCTGTACGGGGCAAAGGGATAGCAATATCATTCATAAAATTGAAAGATGAACAAATTACTTTGAGTATTTTAACCCAAAATAATTCTATGGCTATTAAGAATAACAGATCATACAGAAATTGTTTAATTTTAATGTTTCCTGTTCATTTACACACCTAAATATAACTGTTAATGAGAGTAAACTGAAGCCTTAATTGCTTGTATAAAATCTTTTGTATTTGTAGATGCAATTTTCATTATTTTACTGTTTTATTGCACAATTACATTTTGACTTAGTCTTTAACATAGACTACCTCTCTTGTTTAAATCTCTTCTATTATATCCAGGGTTCCCACGGTCATGAGAATCCTGGAAAAGTCATGGAAATTGAAAATGTCATTTTCCAGGCCTGGGAAGGTCATGGAATTTTTTTTATCTCTTTCTCTCTACATCATTCTGTTAAGTTATCACAAGTCTATTATGATTATTTCTGAATGTATGGGAGACTACAATAAATGCACTGATAGTATTTTGAATGTTAAAAAACTATATACCAAACCATAAGGTGAGTGGAAAGGGTTAACATTTCATATTTAGCCCTAAAATTCTCATAAATTCTACACATGTAGGGTGCCGTAAAGTAATGGTAAATTCGCTTTAGGTCATGAAAAATTCATGGAAAAATTTTGATATTTTGTCAGTGAAAAAGAGTTGGAACCCTATACATCAGCAAGTTAACTTCTCTAATATTGTCAATAAATAAAAAAAAGCTCTCAATAGTGCTCAAAGCTATCTCCAACTTTGCTTCAGTTAAAGCCACACTTCAACACATTTTGTCCAAAAAAGAGGATCAGCTTTCCTCCGGTCGTGTCCAGGTCTTTGTGTGTGGATGTTGATACGTGCCCCTCAATGGTCTATAGGGGATAGCCAGTCATGGATGGCTAAGTCGCTATAGAGGCACACAAGCTCATCGGCTGTAGTGACTAGTGGCGCCGTAGTTTTTCACTGTTATGTAAGCAGTGGAGTTTGTCCTAAAAGACCCCGCTCACAAAGAAATCTACACACTCAAGTTTCCTCTTTTCCGACCTGTAATGCCCTCTTTGTTTTCCCCTCTCTCTCCAAGATTTAAAGAAGAGATTGGGATCTTAATTGCACCAAGGATGTAGTGACTGAGAGGTTAATCTGTTATGTTAAATTGTGTAACTTTTCTGGTTTAGGTTCTGTCAAATGCTTCTTCACTGTGGAGATATTATTGCTTTGTCTGGAATGTTTCACATATGTTATTAAACCTTTCTATCTGCATGGACTATCTGCACCAAGCCAGACCAAGTGACAGGTCAGATTTGTGGAGAGGCAACCCCACTCACAGTCAGAATGCCTGTTTTTCTAGGTATTTTTGAGCTATAAAACATGGATTCTTGTTTTTGCTGTTTTTTTTCATAAGCAACATCTACATAGCTACAGTTGGTTTATATAATGTTTTGTTTTTTATAGGGCTGCTCTTGTGATACAGAGCAGCTCATCTTATCACTGCTTCTTATCACACACTTTTAAACAGTCATTTATTTACTTGCTCGGCTGCCTTTAATGGATACAGTGGAGAGAGAGGTATGAGGAAAAGTTATGTAAGAAACCACTTAGGCCAAGGCGATGCTGACACAAATGAATATCTTTATATTGGGGGATTTTTCCAATGACGATATTCAACTGACATTATGGCAAGTCATCAAAAATGTGTTAAAATGTGTAAATAATATAAATGACTTTACTGAGGTTCAAATATTGTACAAAAGGTGTATGAAGGATCAAATTGAAAATAGTGCAGATATAGCGTCTCTTATGCTTATTGAAACACTGCAAGTTTGCACTGTCGCCATGAGATATCCAGTGTACAAATGTTGAACCTGAAATTTTTATTACTGACTACAACATAGATCTCATTAATTATTAATTAATATAACGGAAATATGCATTTTAACCATATTTCCTGCCAATATTTGTAATATTTTAAAGTTAGAGGCCTGCCAGCTGCTTGTCTCTGTGGAGATATTATTGCTTTAAAAATGTTGCACAGTATGGCATTAAACATATCTATCTAGCTGTTACTGTGTTCTTACTGTGAGTGGGGTCACTTCTCCACAGTTCTGACCTGTAATTTGGCTTGGTGACACTATCTGCTTGTTTTCATGGAGATAGATACATTTAATGCCATTCTATGGATTTTTTAGACAAAGTAATAACATCTTCTTGGAGAAAATCCAAGAAATTCAGAGTAGTGGACTTTTAACGGGCCCATATTATGCTATTTTCTGATCTTCATTATTATATTGTTTTATCACCTAAAACTGGGGCATAGCTGGAGTTGTTTTTTGTTTCATTCTCACATGTTTAACACACAAACCCTGCGTATTTAGGCTGGGTTCTTCTCTCAAACTGAAAACACTTTGTTCTACTTTGTGATATTCTGATAGAGGAAGTGCTCCAATGTGTTTTTAAACTCCATATACCTTTACTTGAATCATTTGGATAATTTCAGCCCTGGAAATGTGTGTCTGTACTGAACTGAAGATGAAAGGTAGCTCATAACGTGAAAACTACTGCTTCATGACATCACAAGGTGGAACACAGCAAGCACAAGACATCCTCAAAATGGATTATTTTCTATTATGTTCAAATTACAACAATAACTCCAACACAAACATTTAAACGCAGCCCTAAAACTACTTTTTTTCTACAGAATGGCCTGAGTTGCCCTTTTGAGCCAATTACTGTCAAAAACCCTCTATAATGTTGTTATGGCCTTTGCTGTTTTTAACCACTTCTTCTGGGAATGAGGAAGCGCTGTGTGGTGGGAACCTGCCTGGGATTCAGTGGCCACGCTGAATGCACTGCACCCAGTTTTCACCAACCGCCTCCATTGTCACCCGGGTCCCATTGTCCTCATTGTCACCCAAAATCAGACACACACAAGAGGAAGGCGTTTAATTGGGTGTACTCTTAAGAACTTTCATCCCCCACTGCACATGCCTGAATACCAAAATAGCCAGTAGTTAATGCAGCCCCAGCAAAACACTGTACTGCTACAACATACAAAGTGTGTCAGTTATAAGGTGATACTTGTTGGTTGTATATACAAAGAAAGACAACATTTTTAAAGAAAGTATTTGTATTGTTTGAGTTAGGTACATTTATATATTTAAAGCTATAAGTGGTGTGTGCTTTGTTTAAAATTGTTGTGATTTTTGTATTTTGTCTTTTAAAAGTCCCATACTGTGCAGAATTGACTCTTTTGAATTTTTGGTCATGTTATAATGCTCCTCATAAACAAACCTGGAGTAGTGTTTTGTTTCATTCACACATGTTTGAGTAACACTTTATTAGTCTGTCTACATCTCCAAAACTCAAAATGCTCTGTTCCACCTTATGATGTCATGAAGCGGTAGTTTTCAAGTTAATGGCTACCGTTTACCTTTTAGTTAGGTTGCGATAAGCAATTCCAGGGCTGAAATTATCCAAATGGTTGTAGTGATGGTGTATGGATCTTAAAAACACAGTAGAGCACATGGTATTACAAGGTGGAGCAGAGTGTTTTCTGTTTGAGAGAAGAACTCAGCCTAAATATGCAGTGTTTGTGTGTCAAACATGTGTGAATGAAACAAAACACAACTCCAGGTATGTTTTTGATAAGAAAACACTATAACAAAGATCAGAAAATAGTGTAATAGCCTATAATAAACTGGTTTATCTGATCACAGAGACCTTCTAATACTCAACAATTAGTAGAACTTTGATGTTGCTTTTACCGGTAATTGTGTTGAGCTGTTTGGATAAGCACTGCTACTTACTACATACATAATAGTACTTACTACTTTTACAATTATGCCTTATTTGACACCAGTCTCTTGCTATTTTTTATTTGGAATTAATTATTACCATTTATATTTTTGCTGTTTTTTAATATATTTATTGTGATGTGTGAGCTACTGTGTCCAAATCATTTCACTTGTGGATCAGTAAAATTTGTCTAAGTTCTACCTACGTTACATTGGCCAAACTTAAGTACAGGTTTGGATACTCTACCACTCTCCACCTCTTTGTAAATATTTATCAGGTCTGTAGTATTTAGTTTGTATTATTTAGTTGTAGGTTGGTGGTTATCAGGACAGGCCCACGGGAACGCTGCTCTGTGTGTGGGAATGTGTGTGTTTTCTTTGTCAATCCTGTTTTTCGGCGGTTTATTGTGGGAATGGTATGTAGCTGCAGATTAGACGTGTGACAGTCTGTGGGCTTGACATTGAGAGGGACACAAGGTCAAAGTGATCGGTTTTATCAGTGTTTCCTTCTCACATTCAAAAATACAGTAGTTCTGAGGTGAGATGAGGCGGCACAATATCTTAAAATACAAATGGCAAAGGCTGCATTTATATAAATAGTAGAATGCTCTCTCAAAACAAATTATAGGGGGAGTAAACCGCTAACTGTGTAGTGTAGACTTTTACGAACATGTTCTGAAATGCATAGGGTTCTTGAATAAATTCTTGTACAATCACTCATACTGGTTAACACTGGCGCTTTGGGGAAAATCTGTATTTTTCTAGAATTAAAACAATGTCAAAAACCATCAATCTTAAGTATTGAGATTGACAGTAATTGAGATTAAGTAAAAGTTTAAATACTTGCTTTAAATTGTGTGGTAGCATATTTGTTTGCATATATATAAGTAATAGAATGTGCTCTCTAAACATCAAATTATTGTGTGTTTTTAGGGGGAGAAAACTGCTAATCCTGGAGTTTAGACCGTTACAACTATGTTCTGAAATATATGGGATTCTTGTGTTAGTTTATTTGTTCATATCTCAATCTTTTAATTATGAATGCACCTGGGTGAGTTTTGTAATGAAGAATTTGAACTGAATTATGATTGCATCCCACTGCTTTTTGTGACAAGTGCTTTTGTTTATTTGTTTTATAAAAGACTAGGGATATAACTATAACCAAAATATCATGATATCGTATCATCAGAAGTCTCACAATAATATCTAGAGCTGTCGCAGTATATCAAATTACAAGTTCCTTTGCCTAAATGCCTTGTTCTTTAGTAGGAACAGCTAAAAAACATAGGGAACTACATGTCCCATGATTCATTTCAGCACAGACAACAGTAATAATTTCACCAAAATCTTGTCAAGGTATTTTAAAACTAAAAAAGTGTCCTGTCTACAATTATATTTTCCACTTAAAAATATCACAATAAATATCGTACTGTGAGATGCTTATCGTGATAATATCATACCGAGAGATTTGGATATCATTACTTCCCTATAAAAGACATATTCATTTTTTGTATTATATCTATGTATTTACATTTCCTATGCATGTTTTATGTATTACTGTCCAAATAAACATTCATTCACTCATTTAAAAACATAAATTGCAAATCTAATCACAATCACAATACTTAGAGGTGTGACGATGTGATTTATATTTTATTTATACCTTAATCCTAGTGTTACATTTGCAAGCTACCCTGGTTTATTCCTGGTTTACATGTTGGTAAATTAGTCATGATTAAGACGTATAAAAATAGGTTTATTTTTGTCCGGGTTAAGCCTGGTTTAGTCTGGATTTTCTCACGGTCTATTCTAGAAAGCCATATAGGTTACAACATAGAGTTTGGTTTAACTTTTCTGTTGCAGAGGGAACCCAGCTAATTGCACATAATAAACACAAATCGTTTTTTTCTAAATTAAATACTCAATAACATACATAAATGTTGTTGAAGTTAATTAAGTGATTATCTGTTCCAGGCCAATACCACATTTGAGGAGCTGGAGAGACTGAAGGTTTTGGGGAAGGCCTGGGAGGAGGTGGCTCCACAAATTTGGACTTTCTTCCAAGATGGCATCCAGGTCAAGATGATCCGGGTATGACACACATCATGCAGTTCTAACAATACTTCAAACTTTGCAGTTAAATTGAGATAATGTTTTTTTGATTTTAGGCAATTTAACTTCAGTGAGCCAATATGTCAAATAGTTTTCTGTGTAATATATTCTTTATTTAAATTAGAGTGAAGAGACAAACTATCACCTTTTGTAACTGATCTTTTTGCTGTTTTTCTTAACACCTATAGCTCCCCACAGAAGAGATTGATTAGATTGTTATTTTGCTCTGATCTTTTACCCTAAACCTATTTTAATAAAAGGTTTCCAGTTTGAACATACATTTATCTTAGCAAATCTGTCAGCATTTCCCCTTTCAATTTATCGTTCTCTTTCATATTGACCTGTTTTTCAAATTATTTTAAGACCAGACCATTTTTGTCACAGTTTTTCCAGTATTCATCTCTAACCGTATAACCTCCTTTTCCTGTCAACGTAGGATACTATTTGACTTTTGACTTTTTACACTTTCACACCCTACTGTCTCTTTTGTTCTTTGACGAAATGACCTTGCAGCTTTAGTTACATCTTTACTTGATTTTTTCTAGAATACAATGTTTAACTTCCAGGAATGTTCCACAGTATGGTGTTCAGGTTTATTTATTAATTTACTTACTTAATAGTCAATTATAAGTGTTTTAATCACTAAAGTAATACCGTAACTTGAAAAATATGCCTTCTACTGCGAGCATTTCTGTCTCAATAATTAGTTAGATTCAAAATGTTAACTTGAAAATTCTAACTTAATTTAATATTAACAATTTGCCTGACCAGCGAGGTCCTTCTGCATTTAGTTTGAATCCAGAAGAGACCATACAATAGAAAGTGAAAATCCTCTATCCAAACTTTAGATGATCCAACCACAGCTGCTAATTTGTAGAAACATCTCTCTCAAATAAGACAAAATAGATAACTTCTTTTAGCTGAGACGAGGAATAGTTTTATACTTCGTTTGTTGATTCTGCAAAAATGTGTGCTATTTCTCAGTCCTTTATGTTGTTTTTTTCTCCTTTTTACGTGTAAGCAGTTATGTTTATTTGAACTCAAACAGAGCCTGCATCTTTCTGATTGGTTAATCCACCTGTCAATCACATCCTCTGAAATCATGGAGACAGATTACAGCTCCAGATCCACTCGTCTTTGTGTAGTTTTTTCAAAGCGTGTGGTTCTGGCTGGTCAGATAAACTAACAACAGCAATTTATATTTAATACAGATTTTGTTGTAATTCCACAAATTTAAAGTAGTATTGTATTCTTTCCCACATTCTCAGGATTTGAATTCATAAATATGTTGTGTCTTTTTTCCAGGACACCATCTACAATCCTTCAGTGATGGATTTTATTGACAAGAGTTTTGACGAGGCGCCATTTTCCTCCAAACACATCCTCAACTTCCTGTACAACGGCCCACCCGAGGAGAGGCCTGAGGGCGTACCAAAGTTTGACTGGAGAGACATTTTCCACCTCATTGATCGAGTCATTCGAATGCTCAACCAGTACGGAGATGTAAGTATAATTATGGCAATGGCATAAGGGTGTGCAGTCTTTAGAAAAATGTATATATGACTTCTATTTTTGGTATCAATTATTTCCTATTTTAAGCGCACCAATTTGTGGTTGATGTTCAGGTATAGGACTAAAAGGTAACCTATGAAAAACTACTATTTATTGATACTTTCATCATTTCCTGCAGGTGTGGTGCTGGCTGTAGGCTCTGCTCTGTCTGAGGCTTTATTAAAGTTAATTTGATCTTTATTTTAATACAATCTGATCAGAAAGAGCTGCTTTAGTTGAAACTACAACAGGTGAGCCGATTTGTGCTGTTAAACAAGTCTCTCTCAAATAATTTTGCAGTTGCAAGCTGCATTAGCCAACGATTTTTCAGTTAATCACTCTCACCATTTTTGTTTTGTAAGCAGGACCTTAAATGCTCGTAATAAGCGTTTTCATTTTTTATTGCTGCAAACGTGTTTCACAAGCTCCTGAAAATGTGTTGCTTAAACCCATTTCATATTTTTTCTTGCATTTTCAGACAATCTTTAAGCCTTTTTTGCCATTGTTTGCTAATGTGCGTATTATGTCGCCATGGTAACACCTAAACATTCCAACGTTAAGATAAATGTGGAGCACCCCCAGCGTAATGTCAGTGCAAAGCATGAATACAAAGGAGTCCTAGTTAACAGTATCTGCATTAGTGAAAAGTAAGCAAATAAAGAATTTATAATAAAATAATTAATCGATTTGCATGAATAGCATTTTATACTCTTGTTTGGAAGATTAACAAAAAGTTATATAGTAATATAGTTAAAGTTATAATTATTTTAAATTTACTACGTCTTGAAAATATCCTTTCTGTAGACGTATTTTGTGATCTATAGTATGTCATAATGTTTGCTTTTACTCAGAAAACTCTCTGTCCCACCTTGTGATGTCATATGGTAATACAGAAAGTGTTCCATTGTGTTTTTAAACTCCGTACACCTTCAATACAATCATTTGGATCTCTACTGAACTAAAGGTAAAAAGCTATAGCTGTTAACTTAAAAACTGCCAAAACACACTAAAAATAAAGGGTTACTCAGATATGTGTGAATGAATAAACAAACAAAATACAAGTTCATGTATGTTTTTGAGGAGGTAACAGCATTATAACATGGCTTAAAGCTCACAAGAGTCAATTTTGTGTAATATAGTTCCTTTGAAACAATAAAACACTTCTTATTTGTTTTCCTTGTGGCTATAGAAATTCCTTGATCATGTGTGGTATTTTATCAGAAGCATCCAACTTGGCCCCAGAAATAAAGCTCTGAGTTTCTATAAGGCGTGAACGATCTTTGTTTGGACATTTTAAGTATCTTTTATCATGTGGGACAGTGAGGAATGCAGTCTGTTTTTCACCCTGCACCTAAAATGCCAAGTTCAAGGGCAGACCTATTCACAAAATAATCCCCATCCTTAAGGATTTCAATACGGTGGTTGTGTAACTCTTGAGTGCTCAAAACCGCTTCTAATGTGTGTAGAAAAGTGCATAAAGTAGAAAATATATGCAGGTGGGACATTGCCAAAGAAAAATAACTAGTTTATATCTGTTTTGTTAAGTGGTTTGGCATAAAAACAAGTCTTTTATGTTCAAGTGCATTACAATATGGTGGCTGTGTGCTCAAACCGCTCCTAATGTGAAGTGAAAACAAATACTTCAGTCTACTGTTCTACTAGTACTGATCAAGTGGATAAGTACATTTTAATATGGTGGTTGTGTGCTCAAACTGCTCCTAATGTGTAGAAATGTGCTTAAAAATTGGCAATTGCCCACTTGCATAAATGCCCAAGGAAAAAAATGGCTTGTTTGTATCTTTTTTATAAAGTTGTTAGGGATAAAACATAAACCCCAGCTTTCAGTCTTCAGTGTTTAAGTGGATAAGTGCATTTTAATGGTGGTTGTGTAACTCTTCTGTGCTCAAAATTGCTCCTAATGTGAAGTGAACATTTAGAAATGCAGGTGGGCAATTGCCAAAGAAAAAATAACTACTTTGTATCTTTTATATTAAGTGGCTGCAACAAAAATAACATATTTACAGTTTTTACTCTTTTATGTTCAAGTGGATAAGTGCTTTTTAATACGTGGTTGTGTATCTCTTGTCTGCTTCTAATGTGCAGTGACAATTTAGAAAAGCTCTAAAAAAAGGAAATATATGCAGAAAAAAAACAACTACTATGTGTTAGAAGCAAGTTAAAACAAGAACAACTGGACTTGCACTCCAGTTCTTTTCATTTAACTCACTTAAAATAAAAAATTCTTATTCCTGGATGTCTCAAAATTTACATCATATAGGCTGCTTGATTATAGAGAAAAACATTATCACGATTATTTTGGTCAATATTGAAATCACGATTATTAAAATGATTATTTTTTGTTACACAATGCATATTCAACATTTCTCTCTCAAAAAAAACACTTTGTTATTGATAATTTACGCAAAACTTTCAAATTGAAAATAAATATAGGCTACAAATATGTACCTTAGAGCAGTGTTGCGAAGTATCAAACATAAAATGAATAAAATATACTTTGAACATGAAATAAGGCATAGAAAAATATAAATGTATTAAAAATAAGATATACATCCCTCTGTTCTACAATCTCTATATTTAAAAAATAAAATAAATATAATTATTTATATAACAAATATCTCAAAATAAACTTTGCTAAGCTTAATCATTTCAACTCAATTATATGAGTTTCGAGATTGTTTGACACACAAATTGAAATTGCGATCAAAATGTAATTAATTGTACAGCCTAAAGTAACTAGTTTCTATCTATTTTTATTAAGTAGTTGGGATAAAAAACAACAACTTCTCCAGTCATATCTGCACAAGTGTATAAGTGCATTTGAAACAATGTTAAATTTGGGCCCCTTGCCTGCTCCAGCTAATCGGGATGAGGGGCCTATCTCACTGGGGGGTGACACGGGAGAGACCTGTGGGCATTGATGGGTGGATTTGTGGATAGTTGGTGGTTTTTGTTTTTTGTCCAAGTTGAAGCTTTACAGCACTTGAGTTTGACAAGAAGAGTGGGAACGATTGGGGCCGATTAGTTACAGCTGTCACTCTACACTCCTCTATGGGGCGCTAACAAAGGCAGTGGGCTTGATGGTTCAGTAGTTGTATGTTTGTGGCATGTGTGTGGCTTTCAGGGGGCGTTGGAATTTAAAAAGGGCATTTACAGTTTGTCTTCTTTCGGTTTACTGTATTTTGGTCATGGCATATGTTTTAGTCATTTGTAGGGATCTATCTTTTTCAGTTCCAATACCGATTTCGTTACTATAGGTTTTAGTGTGTGCTGATATAAACTGACACAAGTGCAGAGAAAATAAGATTTATTTTCTTAAAGGTGCACTGTGTAACTTTTTGAATGGGAGGCCATCACCTGCTTGTTTCTGTGGGTATGCCTGGAATGTTCCACAGTATGGCATTAAACAGCTGTACCTTCATTTTACTCAGTTACAGGTGGTTTTATAACTCAAAAATAACTACAAAAACAAGCATTCTGACTGTGAGCGGGGTTTCCTCTCCACAGATCTGACCTGTAACTTGGTCCAGTTTGGTCTCCATGAAAATAAGGGTTTAATGTGTTTAAATACTGTGAAACATTCCAGACAAAGCAGTAACATCTCCAATCAAAATCATTTGACGGACCCAAAATAGTTACACAGTCCACCTTTAAAACAAAATAAAATAAGACAGAACTGACTGAAATGTGTCATGTAGCTGTTATTTATCTCTTATGTAACTACAGAACTTTGTATGAATGAAAAATCACAGTATGACACATTCTGGGCCAGGGATCAGTGAATAGTCTTCAGTTTATAAATGTTTCTCAACTAGTTGACCCAAATTGACTCATTATACCAGTTGCGTACTGTAGGGGTGTGTCAGACCTCTTTATTGTGTCACTATAATTGCTTGTGATCAAATACAATATAGCAGACATTTTTAATTACAGAGCCCATATTATGGAATTTTATGATCTTTGTTATAATGTGTTTGCTCATAAAAAACATACCTGGAGTTGTGTTTTGGTTCATTCACACATGTTTAATACGCAAACCCTGCATATTTAGAGTTCTTCTCTCAAACAGAAAACACTCTGTTCCACCTTGTGATTTCATGTAGTAATACAAAAAGAGCTCCACAATGTTTTTAAACTCCATATACCTTCACTAGAATAATTTGGATTATTTCAGACCTGGAGTTGCCCATCTCTAATGAAGTATCACATCACAAGGTGGAGCAGAGCATTTTGGGCTTTGTGCATACAGACAAACCAATAAACTAGGATTACTCAAACGTGTGAATGAAACAAAACACAACTCCAGTTATCTTTTTGCGGAGGTAACAGCATTATAACATGACTTAAAGCTCACAAGAATCAAATTTGTGTATAATATAGGACCTTAAGTAATACAGGACTTAAATTATTTTTGTTGTTTCAGTGTGTGTTGCTCGATAAGTTTGTGCCCATGCCTGATGAAGACACCGTCACGCACAGAGCATTGGACCTTTTGGAGGAGGGTAAATTCTGGGCAGGTCTGGTCTTCACAAACATGTTTTCATGGACCAATCATGTCCCACCTCACGTCATGTTCAAAATACGCATGGACATCGACTCAGTGGAGCGCACCAATAAGATCAAAGACAGGTGAGGGTGATATAAGACATGTTTTGTGCAGGTTTTAGGCTGAAGTAACTCATGAAATGTTCCAAATTACAATGTGCATTTAATTAATTTTCAATCAAGTTGTTTCAAAATTCTTATGATCCGTTTGGGCCTTTTTATTGAGAGTTCAAATAGTTCAAACTATGACAGAAGAATTTTTTGTGTTACAGCAAGGATTAAAGATGCACTGTGTAACTTGTCTAGTAGAGGGTCCGTCACCTCGCTTGTCTCCATGGAGATATGCCAAGAACGTTCCACAGTATGACCATAAATGTATCAATCTTCATGGATACTTGCAAGCCAAATTACAAGTTAGATTTGTGGAGAAGCGACCCCACAAGCTATTTTTGAACACTTAAACACGTAGTTGAATTAATGCAAGACAGATTAGATCGGATCAGTTGATTCTTCCCATTTTGGTCTATAAATTGGTGTAGTATGACTATTTACTGGTCAATATTGGCCCAAAACACCTTGTAATATTGAATTGTATGTTTTCAAAGCAGTTCTCTAGTTACTTTACATCATAAATACCAATAGGAAAATTGTTTACAATACGTCTTTTGTGGAAATAGATGGAATCATCAGTCTGGATCAGTGCATCCCTAGATTAAATGTCTTGTTGCTTGTAAAATCATTATCCACTATTGAGTTACGTAACCATTTCAGATCTAAAAAGCCTTTGCTACCTCTAAAAATACCTACAAAGTTAAATCACTTCAATGTGCTCCTTCTTGCTATGTTAACTATTCAATTAATTGCAGGTATTGGGATCCGGGCCCCAGGGCTGACCCCATGGATGACCTGCGTTACGTCTGGGGTGGTTTTGCCTACCTCCAGGACATAATAGAGCACGGCGTAATAAAGACTCACACAGGAAAGGAGTGGTCGATGGGCGTGTACCTTCAACAGATGCCCTACCCTTGTTATGTAGATGACCTGTGAGTGTCTTCAGTGTAACCTTTTGTCCTTAGTGTTATCTAGTGGAGCTATAGAAGAATACAGTATTTCCCATTAATACAGGAGACTATGGTGGCCCCCCATAATCTAAAAACAAATTGGACTATATATTGGCATAACAAAATAACTTTAAAAATAAAAATAACTTTGTTGCTCGTTGTATTTTCATAAGCTTATAAAAATACATTGGTTAAAATAAAAACACTCATTAAAGATTAACTATAGGCAGTTAGTTATATTTGTATTCTACAAATTGAATGAGGTTAAATAAATAATTCCATAAAAAAAACTACCTTATTCTAAAATGTATAGGAAGAATGAATAGGAATAGGCAAATAATTACTGAATAATGACCTATTTTTAAAATGTATTTACAAAGTAACAGTCCAGTACTCTTTAGTATTTTGGTATAAAGAAATTAAAAGTCTATTTTTTTCATATTCAATAACTCAAGCTATAGACTTACAGTGCAGTTGCTTACCTCATATTCATGGGTTTCAGTTTCCTGTCATTCAAAAGATAGGATTTTGTTGTTAAATAAGTTAGTAGTTTTAATAACTGCCCTGGCAATGGTCCAAAATTTTCATGAATCTAAAACCAATGGATAGCAGTTTACTTGAAAATTACAAATATCAGTGGAACTTCTCAGTCCATACACATTTAGTTAAAGAGCTTCATTACTGCTTAACATTGGTGATTTCCAGTGTTACTAAATATAGATAAATCATGCTTTTCTTTTTGTCCAGGTTCATGCTGACATTGAATCGCTGTTTTCCCATCTTCATGGTGCTGGCCTGGGTCTACTCTGTGTCCATGATGGTGAAAAGCATCGTCCTGGAGAAAGAGTTGAGACTGAAGGAGACTCTGAAGGCAGCGGGCGTCACCAACAGCGTCATCTGGACCACGTGGTTCATTGACAGCTTCCTCATGATGGGCACCAGCACTGCTCTGCTCACGGCTATCATCATGGTGAGGCTAAAGTGGAAATAACCACGAAATCTGCTTTTTTGCTACTAAATTCTGTATATGGTGTTTTTATTGTCTACTTATTTATTGTAGACTTAGATTTAGACTTTAACAAACTTTATTGATTCACAAGGGAAATTACTTGGACATCGTATTACAGTAACAAAGAGTAAAAAAAAAAAATCTAAAAATGGTTATAATAAATTCAGTTAGCAATAAAAATAGCAGGAGACTGGTGTTAATTATACTGTAAATATATATACATGTATGTACAAGGAAAGTAAAACAGAAATACAGTATAATATTAATATAGTATTTCACAGTTATATACAAGAGGTCCTAAGGAAAACAGTGCAAAGATGATATGATAATTGACTGGACAGAGGGTTATCTGTTACATAAGGGTGAGTTGTTGTACAGTTGTAGGGAGTATTATCTGTTACATAACGGTGAGTTGTTGTACAGTTGTAGGGAGTATGGTATGAATGTAGTGCTCTATCTCTCACTGTTTAAGCAGAGCTGTAGGAGCCTGTTGTAGAATGAGCTCCTCTGCCCCTATAAATGATAATGTTGGTAATTTTAATTGTTTATTGTTTCTGAATACAAATACCTGGCTGCAGGGGCGTAGTTTAAAGTGTGGATACTAATCATACACATGTAGCATAGTGCTGTAACCTGCTTGTCTTTCATGTGATAGATTTTAAGTTTAATCTGTACTGTGGAACATTTTAGGCAAAGCAATAACATTTCCAAGGAGAACAGGTGGCAGGCCCTCCACTAGAAATGTTACACAGTGCACCTTTAACAAGAAATGAATAAGCTTGTTCACTTGTTAACTGTAGTTATATGTATGTAGGACTAAACCAGTAAATACATTTGATTTAATTTAATGTCAGTACAGCAAGTTTAAAACTGGTTAAAACACAGCTGAAATAACACAATGTTTGAATCCTTATGTAACTGTGACTCTTTTCTTTCTTTTTTTTCCTTTTTTTTTTGGCAAATGTACCTCAATGACACATCCCCAGTTTATTTGGTCATGTGCTAATTACTATGGCTTCATTGATTTCCTGTAGTAGTTGGAACATTTATAAATCTTTTACTCAAGGGGTTATCTCACTATATTTGCATAGAAATAAATCAGTGAATGGTGTTGGGATAACATGACATCATTGTTATACTATGAATGTGGTTTCAGGAATAGCCTTGTCACTCATTAACAAGTACACTGTAAAAGACAATAGCAGCTTCTATAACTGCAGTATGGGTGCCCCTGCTGGTACATGGTTAGTTTTTTCAGAAAAGTCCAGCAAAATGTTAATGTCCTAATTTCAGCTCAGTAAAATTTTGTTAAAATTTAACAGCTGTAATGTGATTGTTGCAACATGGCTCTGAAAATCAAAGCGAACAGTATTTTAAAGATGCACTATGTGACTTTCTTGTTTTAGGGTCTGCCACCTGCTTATTTACATGGAGATTTTATTTTTACTTTGCTTGTAATGTTCTACTGTCTGGCACTCTAAAGTCTGTTATTGAACTGATCTGAGTTTATATTTAAGACTTGTTGATCATTTGGGTCTTTCGTTGATCTGTGTTAAATAAAACTCTTAATCCAGGCCTAGTTTAAATCTAGTTTACCGCATGATTAAGTCTCATTGAATCCTTTAATTGTTCTGTTTTGTAGTTATTTTTTTATTTTTTATTTAAAAGCTAGAATGACTCTTCTAGTGATAAAAGCAGGATAGAGTGCCCTCTTGTGGTGGATTGCTGTAATACCCATGTCTCTTCTCTTATTCACAGGGAGGAAGAGTTTTGAACTACAGCAACCCCATCATCCTCTTCCTCTTTCTGCTCATGTTCACCACGGCGACCATCATGCAGTGCTTTCTCCTCAGTGTTTTCTTTAATCAGGCCAATCTGGCTGCAGCCTGCTGTGGCATCGTCTACTTCGCCCTGTATCTGCCCCATATCTTCTGTTTCGCCTGGCAGGAGCGCCTCACCAAAGACATGAAACTACTAGTGGTGGGTGCCATACTATAGTGTCAGTAGCTTTTTATAGTATCCAACACAACACAATAGTTTTGACAATTACAAGTTACAGCCAGTGTTATTGTTGGTGACCATTTTTAATTTAGTTGTAGTCTAAAAACCCTACTCTAAATGTACAGTATCCTTAAAATCATGAGCTGCAATAAAGAAGTAGCACTATTAAACACTATAATAGGCGTAATCGATTATTACAGTTAATATCTTATTGTACTACATATTTTATTTGAAAAAGTTCTCTAGTGCAAAGAAAAAGTACCAGATATACTGTGTATTGAGTTTTTTCTTTCATATATTCATACATATATTGCTGTAGTAATTATTGTTCACATTAGTACATAGACTGTATGCTTTTCCTTTCAGAGTCTGCTGTCCCAGGTTGCGTTTGGCTTTGGGACAGAGTACTTGTCCCGTTACGAGGAGCAGGGACTTGGTCTTCAGTGGGACAATATTCAGACCAGTCCTTTAGAGGGGGACGAGTTCTCCTTCTATTACTCTATCTGTATGATGGCTCTTGACTCTCTGCTCTATGGGGTACTGGCCTGGTACCTGGACAATGTCTTCCCAGGTCAGTCAGTGTCAGGCAGAGAAGTTAATATTTTATGCTGCATCTATACATTCATGGGTTTCAGCTTTCTGTTATAGTCAATTCAAGATATATTCAAGATTATAAGCTTATAATCAGGTGTTGTGTAAATGGGCATACTGATGGAAAGATGTAGACTTTGATGCATACAAAATATTTTATTCAGTCAGTTATATAGACTTACCACTGCACTATGTAAATTTTGTAATGGAGGGTTCACCACCTTCTTGTCATCACAGAAATATTATTGTGTTGCCTAGAATGTTTATTACATTTTCTAACTGTGGAGAGCTGACCCACTCACTGTAAGAATGCATGTTTACATTTTTTTAGCAATAAAAACAACTGCGAATTAATAAATGATAGACAAGTTTATTGCTGTACTGTGGAACATTCCATAAAACTAACAATATTTCCATGGTGACAAGCAAGTGGCTGACTTAATATTGCTTTTCAGGACAGTATGGTATTGGCCAACCGTTTTACTTTCCTCTGCGCCCTCATTATTGGTTCAACACTGTGGCTCCAGCACCAGGTAAATAATAATAAGCATGCATTTACTCATCAGAAATACATAATAACATCTTATTTATCTTTAAAATATATCAATTCTCTACAAATCTTTATATTCTAGTCAAACAGGAGATCAAACACAGCTTTGATAATGGTTCAAATAAGGAGCTTCAATCAGAGAGAGCAAAGAGCACAGAAGAGACGACTTCATGTGAACACCAGGCTCAGAGTAAAGGCAAAGAGAGTGAGGAGAAAGATGGTATGTACACTAGTTTTGTAGCTAATGGTTTGATCTGTGTTTACTCTTTGTGGTAAATGGGAACACACACATTAGTGGTTTCTCATGTCCCTGCTTGGTTAATATGTGATGGCTTCTTTACTCTGGGCACATTCCTGACTTCTGATCGCATAATGTCAGAAGCCATTTCCTCCTTTAATGCATAATGGAGAACCTTATAGATATAAAAGGGCTGGAACAAAATATCTTATTCTTGAATGAATTATATTGAGAAAAGTAAATTATCTTTAAGCTGGGGTACCTGATTTTCAAAATGTGAATGGAGGAACTATGTTTAGTCTGTATTTAACTCAACCTGAGCTCTCACAAGCCCATTGGTACATCAACAGTTTTATCAAACAGTGACATTAAGCTGGGGTGTTCGGTCAATGTACAGTCAAACTGCTCCCATCACAAAGCCTGTGAGCATTAAAATGTTTATAATTAGATAATATAGGCTCTTTAAATAAATATAAAAATCACAACTATTCAAAACATAATGAATACCTACTTTACATTCCTTTATATTCCTTTAATGGTTAGATATTGACAACAGTTTACCAAAATTAATACAGAAATTATTTTAAGAAATCTCAATAATTTGTGTTTATTGTTTAATTGATACCTGATGTTGATGTCTGTATGGTTGACAAGGATTATTATATCACAGAGACTATGAATAAATAATAATAATAATAATTTGAGTGAACAATTCATGTTGGAGAGGATCCAGACCGCAGATGAGATTTTGTAACTTTTTCTTAAATAACCTCCCCCACAAAACAGAAGAATGATTAATATTTTTAGATCCTTTTGCATGATGACGAAGGATCATTGCCTCTGTGTGTCCTGAAAGTTTATATAATTCCCCTATTTTAAGACTTTTAACACAATATTCAATGCACATTTGTGTTTCAGGTCAACAGTATTTCGAAACAGAGCCAGTTGATTTGGAGAAGGGCGTTTGTATCAAAAATCTGGTGAAGGTGTTTGGCAGTAGCTACAGACCTGCAGTGGACGGCCTCAGCATTAACTTTTACGAGGGTCAGATCACTGCTTTCCTGGGACAAAATGGAGCTGGGAAGACTACCACCATGTACGTCCTAACAGCTGAAAATACCCCAGAGTTATCCAGTATCACTGGACCCTGATCGCTGCATTTCTTCTTTTTGTTTATCTCACTCTCTCCCAGGTCTATTTTGACCGGGATGTTCCCACCGACTTCAGGAACAGCGACCATTTATGGCAAGGACATCTGCTCGGACATGGACGCGATCCGCTTGTCTCTGGGAATGTGCCCCCAACACAACATCCTTTTTCAGTAGTATGTACTTGAAATTCTCAACAAACACTGGTCAAAAGATGTTGATGTGATAATAAAAGGAATTTATGTTGGATCTCTTAAATGTCTGCAAAACGACATGGAGTTTTATGGAGACAAGGATTTATAATAGTAGTTAAATTTGTGAAGTAATATACTTAATGTGCATACTTTTATTATGAGTTTGCATGAAGTTGTAATAGCAAAGGCAATACTGCTTTTTGTTTGGGACTCAAAAGTCAAGCTCATCTGAATGTCTGACACAAGGCATAGCTTTTTAAACAACAGTATTTTAAATAATTTACATATTGCTTTTTTATTTCTTTCTCAGTTCTTTCAATTTCTGTACCTTTAAGATCATTTAAATGACATGCAAACAGCAAAATCTGATATTAAAGGGACCATGATCAGAAAGAAATGAGATGGATTTAAGAATGGATTTTGAGTTACTGATGCTACTGTGTGATGGTGGTGGTCGAAGGGGCTGATGACACAGATTGACAGCCTCACTTCCATCAGACTCAGTCTGCCCCAGGGCAACTGTGGCTACAATAATAGTTTACCACTGCGAAGTAAATGAATAATGCATTGTAAAAAGCTTTGGATGTCTTGAAAGGCACTATATAAATCCAAATATTGATTAATTAATTAGAAGTCAAGTCGTTACAGCTACTTCAATATACAAATACAAAAAAACTTTAAAAAGTCCTTGTAACTATGCTACTATATGGCATTTTGACTTGGCTTCCCATTCATGTAAACAGATACTATTATCTCTACTGCTTGTCAGCTGGTAAAAACAAGATTACAGTATTTTACATGAGATAATCTTTATTCAACAAAGTATTTTATCATAACCTCGAAACTATGTAGACTCAAAGAATACATAAAGAATTCATCTGAACATCATACTGTGGGAAAGCCACAGATTCATGAAACTGTTTGTAAATTTCTTATTGATTCAGTTTTGCCTTTGTTTGATTGTCAGTCCTCAATAAGATGGTGATGATTATATGGTAGACTCATTGAAGAACTGTAGCTGTTTTATAACACATTTTCTTTCTTCATATTTCCTTCAGCATGACTGTAGCAGAGCATATCCTCTTTTATGCTCTGTTAAAAGGTCGTCCCATCGCAGAAGCTGAAGAGGAGGTGGAAAACATGCTTCAAGACCTTGGTTTGCCCCATAAGAGAGATGAACTCACCCAGAACCTCTCAGGTCAGTAGAAGAGTTTTTTTTATTTCATGTGTAAATGTTATTAGTGACATTTTATAAAAAATACCTTAATAAAGCATGAACAAAAAGTGAATTTATAATGAGCAAATAGTTTATTAAAGGCCCTATATTATGCTATTTTCTGATCTATGTTATAATGTTTCCTCATCAAAAACATATCTGGAGTTGTGCTTTGTTTCATTCACACATACATTGCATACTTAGACTTCTTCTCTCAAAAAGAGAACACTCTGTTCCACTTTATGAATTCATGTAGTAATACGGGAAGTCCTCCACTGTGTTTTTACTAGAAACATTTGGATAATTTTAGCCCTGGAATTGCCTGTCTCTACTGAACAAAAGGTAAAAGATAGCTGTTAACCACTACATGACATCACAAGGTGGAACAGAGTGTTTTGAGCTTTGGAGATGTAGACAGATGAGGTAACAACATTTTAAATTGGCTTAAATCTCACAAGAGGCAGTTTATTAAAGCTATTAAAAGTGGAGTTAGTGTTAGCATCTTATTAAATATTATTATACTTTTTTTCCCAGGCGGGATGCAGAGAAAGCTTTCAGTGGCTTTGGCTTTTGTGGGTGGGGCTAAAGTTGTGATTTTGGATGAGCCCACATCAGGGGTCGATCCTTACTCCAGACGCTCCATTTGGGACCTGCTGCTCAAGTATCGCGCAGGTAACACTGCCACCTGCTGGCCAATGTTATAACAGTTCTGTCACGTTTTATCCAGTACCACATAAATAAGAAATTGTATTTACACTACAGATTTTAAATCTTCATATTTTATAGTGGTATTTGTTCACCTTTTTTCAGTTTGATCAACATCTTCTGGCCAATGGCTGTTATGTGTCTTTAATGTCTATTTGGCTCGTCTTACCACTTGTTTTTTAAAGGAGTGAGTCTTTATTTCTATCATTCCAAACAAGCTAACTCCTTTAAAGGTGTACTATGTAACATTAGGGGAAAGGTCCGCCTGTATTAAAGTATATGTGAATTGTCTTGCTAAAATTCCTTGAAAAACCTTGTTGTGAGCTGGATAGCCTTTCCACAGATTTGACCTATAACCTAGTGGCATCTGCTGCTGGTCCCCATGGAGATAAATGAGTGTTTTTTTTTTTTTTATAACATTTAACAACTTTATAGCCTATAACAATTTCTACCCAAAAACGTGCATCTTTTAAAGCATCAATATCATTTTTCTCTCTTTTATTCTTCCAGGTCGTACAGTGATTATGTCCACACACCACATGGATGAGGCCGACCTGCTGAGTGACCGAGTGGCCATCATCTCTCAGGGACGACTCTTCTGCTGTGGATCTCCCATTTTCCTTAAGAACTGTTTTGGAGCTGGATTTTACCTCACGCTCGTGCGAAAAATGAAACATGAACTTCAAAAGGTGTGTTCTTATTAATGCCATCTCATGTCCTTATTAAGGTTTATAGAAATAACTCAGAAATACTAGCAGTATTCTAAAGCATGATTCATACATTTTGCCTTTTAACAAACAGACAAGTTTTTAACAAGTTTTTTTCAAATTTGCACTGCATCTCTTTAGATTATCCATTATCGGGTTCCATTTACATTTAAATTTTTTTGTTCATTTGTTAATTAAGTGGTTGTACATATGTAGTCAATTCTGAACACAGTCAAAATGTAAATAACCTTGTTTTATTTTTGTTTCTGCAGACTAGCTGTCATTGTACCGAGGACTGCTCCTGTAAATGCTCTGCATGTTCCAAGTATAAAGCGACTCAGGAGGAGAGTGCAGCTCCAGAGCGGCAGATGGACGGTGAGGCCCAGTCCACAGTCTGTCATAAAATCTAATTAATATGGATTATACATGTCGCTATGGGTGTATTAAGGGTATACAGTATTAATACACATCCTTGTCACTTGTCTGTAGAGAAAATGTAACACAATAGTCAAGCAAGTCCATTATTTGTACCTATACATTGAACCATCTATACAAATGAGACATTCAAATAGAGAATAGATTTCAATTCAATGTATCTATTGCCATGGAGACAAGTGACTCCCGAAGCCCAAGTTACAGGTCAGACCTGTGTCTGAATCCATTTGCAGTAAGAAATAAGAATCATGTATGTTTTTCAAGGTATTTTTGAGCAATAATTTACACCTGTAATTCATTTATTGCTCGATTTATTGCCATACTGTGAAACATTCCTGGAAAAGCGATATCTCCTCCATTGAGATACTCAGATTGCAGACTCCCTTCTAGATCTAGTCATCCAAAACCATTCAAAGGTCCTATATTATGCTATTTTCTGATCTATCTTGTGTTTTGTTTCATTTACACATGTTTAACACTCACATCATGCATATTTAGGCTGAGTTATTCTCTCAAACACCATGTTCCACCTTGTGATGTCATGTGGTAATACAGGAAGAGCTCCACTGTGTTTTTGAATTCCATACACCTTCATTAGAATCATTTGGATAATTTCAGCCCTGAAATTGCCAATTCCTACTGAACTAAAGGTAAAAGGTAGCTGTTAACTTAAAACAACTTCTTCATGACATCACAAGATGGAGCAGAACATTTTGAGCTTCAGAGATGTAAATACACTAATAATGCAAGATTACTTAAGTACATGTGAATGAAACAAAACCCCACTACAGGTATGTTTTTAAGGACGTAACAACATTATAACATGGCTTTAAGCTCACAAGAGGAAATTTTGTTTAATACAGGACCTTTAAGTCAACATTTAAGTTTAAATTTATAGCAGTTGTGATGTGGATAGATATTATAGTAAAAGTTTTTATATCCATCCATTTTTACTGTTAATTAAACATCTCTCCTTCAGGTAACATTGAAAGGATCACTGCTCTGGTGCACCATCACGTCCCACAGGCTCGTCTGATCGAGGCCATTGGTCAGGAGGTGACTTTCCTGCTCCCAAACCGAGACTTCCAGCCCCGAGCTTATGCCAGTCTGTTCAGAGAGCTGGAGGAAACCCTGACGGACATTGGACTGAGCAGTTTTGGAGTATCGGACACTTCACTAGAGGAGGTGAATGCATTATGTGATTTTTGTTTAGAGTGTCACAATAATTACTAGGCAAGGCAAGGCAAGGCACGACAAGTTTATTTGTATAGCATAATTCATACAAAAGTAGTTCAAAGTGCTTTACAGGATAAGAAAGTCACTAAAATCACAATACAAGCAAATCAAAATATGAATAATCAACATAAAATTAACTTGAAAAAGAGATGAGAGAAGAATGAGGAATAAAAATCTTTCAGTCATATGCATAGTTAAGGAGAACTGGATTGAGCCTGGATTTAAATAGTCAATATACTGACTTATCATTCAATTCAACGTAGGGGTTAGTAGATTGTTGTCCACTGATCTGAAGGTTGGCGGTTCGAATCCCACTCTCACCATAAACATCACTGGTTGAGTACTCAAATCCGTTGACCCACATGTAACCATTTATCGATATATAAGAAAGCTGAAGCAATATATTTTGGGGCTCAATATTGATTACATATGGTTATTTTTTAATATAATAAGCAGTATGGGGTTGAATCAGTAACTTCTAGTTCTAATTATTGCTTCATTCTGTTATTTATTTTTTGTAGCTTATGTATATTAATGATGAAGTATATTTAAAAATGACTTACTTTGAATGTCCTGCTTTATTATTTTGTCAGTATAAAGCTGCATAAAGTAGTTTTAATCTTATTTATCGCAATTTTTTTAATAGCAATATATCGTGTTTCAAAATCATTATCGTGACAGGCCTAGACCCCCACTTACAGCCAACGTTATGGACCCTTGGATTCTGTAAAATGAGGCAATACATCACCTGTGACTGAAAAAGCATGAGCAGATATCTCATTTTCATTGCAAAACAAATATTTGAAGACGTGGGCGTGAGAGAAAACAAGAGATTAACTCAGGCAATCTGTCATAGAGTCACTGGCTGGCGTTCACCTTTGAAGCAATTAAGTTTTGTTTCGTAAGGCTGCTCCACTGCTTTGATTAATGAGAGCATCTGCTAATCTCATGTCCTCACAGAAAAATAATGTGTTTTCATCTGCTAGGTTTTCCTAAAAGTCACTGCTGATGGAAGTGCAACCAACAGGAAATGCATGCAAGGTAATAAGCATACACACATTTGTATCTGTTTCGAATTGTGATGTCTTATCCATCTTTTATTATTGGATTTGTGGTCTTTTTTATGACAACTTCCGAATCCCAGATATGAGAGCTTTGCAGGCGATTTCTCGAGCTAGTCTGTGCGGATTCAGCAGAGTGGTGGTAGAAGGTGATAAACCACAAGGTGAAAATGGTAAAACACTAAATGCAGCTAACAATACAGTGTACTGCTATTGATACTTTGCAGTGACATTACGCTGAGGGGGTTCTATGTGTATGTGTATGGTAGAATGTTCACAAGTTACGATGAAGACATAATGATTACCAAACACTAGGGATGTAACAATATCCAAATCTCACGGTACGATATTTTCACGATATACATCTCATGGTACGATATTTATTGTGATATTTTGTGGAGGCCGACAAAATTGTGAATATGCTCCTTTTTTTTCTTAAAATGCCTTGACAAGACTTAATCCAAAGAACTAAGACTTAAGACTGTTATTACTTCATGTAGTTTGCACCAAAATGGAGCAAAGAATCATGGTTGTTGTAGTTCCCTCTGTTTTTTAGCTGTTGCTGCACCATAACAATGAATTTAAGCAAAGACACTTGATTCGATATATTGTGATGACCCAACGATACACACGATGATGTGATATCACAGTATTTTGGTTATTGTTACACCCCTACCAAACGGAATGGATTTAAACACACATTTTCAGGAGCCTGTGATCAACACGTGAGTTCATGGTCACTGAAAAATTGCTGGCTAATGCAATGCTTGTGACTGTAATGTTATTTGCGAGGGATTTGTTTACCAGTATAAATCAGCTCACCTGTTGTAGTTCTAGCTAAGTCAGTTCTTTATGGTCAGACTGTGTTAAGATAAAGCACAGATTAAAGTCTAACAAAGCATCAGACAGAGCGTGCTTACAGTTAGCGTCACACCCTCGGGGAATGTTCATGACATCAGCTGCAAAGTATCAAAAGAAGCTGAACTACAGATCTATTTAAACTCAAGCTTGCTGTTACATCATTGCGTAACATATTCACTTCAAAGCTTTATAGTGTACAAAGGTAGCAGCTTGTTCATGCAAAATTGTATTGCCTATACTGCAGCCCTATGCATGCAAGGATTTCATTTATGTCCATTTTTGGAATTTTTAACTACCCTCAAAGACATTACCAGTAGTAACATTTATGTGTACACATACTTTAAAATTTAATGGTAAGAAACACTGTGGTGAGCCTTGAGATCCAAATAACAACAAAATAAGAAACTAGAAAAGCACTCAGAGAGCGCAGACCTCCGCCAAGGACTACCTCCATATTTTATATAAATTGCAATAAAATCAGTCTTCTGGATCAGATCCGGATCAGCCTTTGGAATATGAAAGAGGATCCCATTGTCCATCCCTGAGTCAAATTTCATGGGGTTTGGTCAATAATTAACCGAGATATTGAGAAACAAAATTTTTGGCCCCATTTACCACAATGTTAACTAAAATTTCAAAGTGATCCAGAATCCAGGAGTTCTTCCGGATCACCCCCAAAATGAAATCAGTTCTTCCTTTTCACATTTCCAACAAATCCTGAAAATTTCATCAAAATCGGTCCATAACTTTTTGAGTTATGTTGCTAACAGACAAACAAGCAAACAAACAAACAAACAAACAGACAAACGCCGGCAAAAACATAACCTCCTTGGCGGAGGTAAATATGAAGTAGGTAGTGGAAGTAGGGAATCTTAATGCTCTTTCAAATGACTCAGGCTTTTTGCTTGCTGGCTTCTTTATGTTCTACCCATTATAATGTTTGATACATAATGATCTAATATGTGCTTCATTTACAGTTTTTTTTTTTTTTTTTTTTTTTTTCAGAGAAAGTTGGGACTGTGCCCTCTAATGGCTCAGGAGAGTGTTTCTCTAATGAAGAAAATGGAGGCAGAGGGTCATACCAGGTCAGAGGGCTGTGTCTGATCTTCAAACAGTTCTTTGCTCTTCTCATCAAACGGCTCCACCATGCAACCAGGTCCTACAAAGACTTTTTCGCACAGGTAAAAATTTTAGTTTCAGTTTAAGGTGCACTGTGTAACTTTTCTAGTAGCTTGGAATGTTTATTGCTTTGCCTGGAATATTCCATTAAACAAATCTATTCCGGGATTTCAGAATGATGAGAGATGAAAACCATTTCCATAACGATTTAAGAAAAAATATCACATCATGGGAAAAAGTTTTCAAAACATTGCATGTAACAAAATGGTGAAATCCATGAATTTATTTATTATAATTGTTTTCTTGCTTAAAAAAACACAAATCCGGTCTGTATTTTCGTCTGGTAGTATTCCCTGCTTGTATCCTTGAAGACTGACAAGGTTAATGCCACGCTGTAAAACATTCCAGGCAGAGCAATAACATCTTCATGGACACTAGCAGCTCACAGACCAGAAAAGTTACACGTTAATGTAGGAAGTATGCTTGGTTACTTAAAATACAGTATGTTTTTTCTAGATTGTGCTTCCGGCTAGCTTTGTCTTCCTGGCTTTAACATTCACGCTGATAGTTCCACCTTTTGGAGAGTATCCCAGTCTGACCCTGAGCCCCTGGATGTATGAAAGACAATACACATTTTTCAGGTAACTCAAAATGCAGAAACAATCTCATATCTAATGTAAAGTAGTTTTGCTGCTTAATATTGATTTCATTGTTTCAGTAATGAGCGGCCAACAGATGCAAAGATGAGATATTTGGGTGAAGTTTTGCTCGACAAACCAGGCTTTGGGACTCGATGCATGGTGGATGAACCACTTGAGTAAGTTAATTATTTTGTAACGTAGTAATTTTAGTTAAACTATACATAATTTCAACCAGGATGGACTTGAATAGGCACCAACAAATATTTGAAATTTAAAAGAAAAGTTAATTGAACATTGGATAAGCTTCAGCAGAAGGGGGTGTCAGCTTTGTGATGAACATAGCCTAAAATATATTTCTTTTTAATTTAATTTGTGTATGTATTTGGAGAAGTACACTTTAAATTTTTTTTCTTAGAATATAGAAACATAAATTTGAAACTGTAAAATCTATTAAGTAACTAAACTGCAAATTGGACTAATTTTTAAAGGTACACTATGATATTGCTTTTCCCAGAATGTTCCACGGTATGGCATTCAACTCATCTACCAAATATTCAATTACAGGAGTTTATATTGCTCCAAAATACCTCGAAGATAATTACAAACATGTAGTAGAAATTACTTTTATGTATGTGAATGACAAAAGGTAGCCGTGGATATTTTGACAAGTAATGAAATACAGTCTAATTAAGGCTAATTAAATTCAGACGTACAGTATATATTTTCTGTCTTATATTTATTTTACTTTTTTGTGTTCAGAAATTTCCCATGTCACAACATCACGACAGAGTGGGAGATGCCTCTGGTCAATCCTGCTCTGATTGAGATGCTTGATGGTCCACAGTGGGACTCTATCAGACCCTCTCCAGACTGTCAGTGCAGCACAGCCCAAAAACTCACCATGCTCCCAGTGTGTCCCGAGGGGGCGGGGGGCCTGCCTCCTCCACAGGTCAGTCTATAATACGTACTACTTCTAAAAAGAAGAAAAATGGGAGAAGTTTTGAGATTTAGTAGGATACAGAGGGAGAACATTGAGAAGTTAGTTAGCTCAATTAAAGGTCCTATATTACACAAAATAGATTCTTGTGACATTAAGCCATGTTATAATGTTGTCACCTCCTCAAAAACATGCTGTGTTTTGTTTCATTCACGTATGTCTAAGTAATCCTTTATTATTATTCTGTCTACATCTCAAAACTCAGAGTAGTCTTGTTTTATGTTTTAGAGGATGCAGTCGACAGGAGATGTTCTCATGGATCTAACTGGGAGGAACATCCCCGACTTTTTGGTGAAGACCTACCCAAGTCTCATCAGGACCAGGTAATTTTCAGTTAAAATTATAAATTACAGGCACCAAAATCATTTTCATTAATCATTTTTTCTCGCAAAACAT
The DNA here is from genome assembly GCF_026225935.1 of Boleophthalmus pectinirostris. NCBI lineage: Eukaryota > Metazoa > Chordata > Actinopteri > Gobiiformes > Gobiidae > Boleophthalmus > Boleophthalmus pectinirostris. The sequence goes on from NW_026571070.1 coordinate 14,887,320, forward strand.
AACATATTTACTGTATTTAAACCATTATTGTAACATCTTTTCCAGCTTAAAGAGCAAGTACTGGGTGAATGAGCAAAGGTACATCTTCTCTTGTTTTATTTTCATTCAAATGTTTTTTTTTTTTTTATTGATAATTATTAAAATGCTTGTTCAGGTATGGAGGCATATCGGTGGGTGGACAACTTCCTGTTTTAGAAATCGACCCAAAAGCCATCCAGGATTTGGCTTCTCAACTTGGACGATTATTAAATGTTACAGGGGTAAGAAATTAAATTATATTTATTGTATTATATATTGTATCGTTTTAAATTTTGCACATTTTTGATGTGTTATCCATCAACTGTTTGAAGGGTCCAAACTGTAAACAATCCCTGAAAGATATTGGGACATTTCTTAAGTACATGGAGACTGAAAACAATATTAAGGTATGGTAAATATTTCAATTATGCTTTTACTAGTACTTGTGAACATAGACTTAGACAAACTTTATTGATCTACAAGAGAAATTATTTGGACACAGTAGCTAGCTCACATATCACAATATAATATAATAACAAAGAGGAACAATATAAATAGTAATAATAAATAAATAAGTAGCAAATATAACATGAGAATAATTATACAAATCTATGTAAATCTATATCTATACAAGAGGTGGGTACAAAGAAATAGTGTGAAGAGGGTGAGTTGTTGTACAGTTGTAGGTAGTATTATCTGTTACATAAGGGGGAGTTGTTATTGTAAGGTTGTATGGAGTATGGGATGAATGTGGTCCTGTAATATTTTCAGTCACTGTACCACTGAGTCAAGATACCATTTATATTTTGTCTCTTTGTCATTATAATACATTGTGATATGTGAGCTACTGTGTCCAAGTTATTTCCCCTGTGGATCAATAAAGTTTGTCCAAGTCTAAAGAGTGAAGTAATAGCCCTATAATATATGTTTTTTTTGGTTTTTGTTTTCTTCCTGCAGGTGTGGTACAACAATAAGGGCTGGCACTCCATGGTCTCCTTCTTGAATGTGGCAAACAATGCTATTCTTCGAGTAAACCTTCCCAAAACCTCAGTCCTGTCTGAATATGGGATCACTGCCATTAACCACCCTCTGAATCTGACCAAGGGACAGCTGTCTGAGATCACTGTGTAAGAAAACATTACACAGACAGAGCTGGAGGAAGTTAAGAGTGCAGGGAATGTAGTAAAAGTGCTGTCATATGGCAACAAAACATAAAAAATATAAACTTGTTATTAATATTCAATAATGTTTTGGTTCTCAAACTTTTCTCTCCTAGCACCAGTCAAGAAAATATTTGTCCTTTTGGGTACCACCAGATTCATACTTGCACAAATACCACATTGAAATTCAGACTAAACAAGTTTTAAACCTGGAACGAAACCAGGACTACACCAGGACTAAACCATGTCTACGTCAGGACTGAACTGGGAACTAAACTAAAACATTGTGTGCATCATAACTACAGTAACTTAAACAATGAATAATCCAAAGTAAGACAAAAAAACTTTCAGAACATTAACTTAGCTATGTGGGTATTTCTACCTCTTATCATTCTACTATATACAGTTAGTTATTGTTTATTTTAAAGGTCCATGTTACAATATTTTCTGATCTCTTATTATTTTGTGTGAATGAAACAGTACACAAGTCCAGGTATGTTTTTGAGGAGGTAACAACATTATAACATGTCTTAAAGCTCTCCAGAGTCAGTTTTGCGTAACATAATTCCCCTTTCTTCTTCAACAGCCTGACCACTTCAGTCGATGCTGTGGTGGCGATCTGTGTCATATTCGCCATGTCCTTCGTGCCCGCAAGCTTCGTCCTTTATCTGATCCAGGAGCGGGTCACTCAGGCCAAACACCTGCAGTTTGTCAGCGGAGTCAGTCCTCTGGTTTACTGGACCGCCAACTTCCTCTGGGACATGGTACAGTGACTCTGCAACCTTTACTCTGACAGATTAAAGGCCAAGATGTGTTCAGAATAAAAAAGTGTATTTGAATTTGTGGAGTTTCTGTCTCAATTTTACATTTTACACTTGGCTCTCTTTTCTCAAGTGCCATGATAGGGCAACAGGGTCTCTAGTGCATTCTCTTGTTGTATTCTTAGGCAAGACTCTGCACCAAAATGGCATAGTATGAGTGTGTGAGTGAGTGATCGGTGGTGATTGACAGGTCCACGGCACAGATTGACAGCCTCACTTCTTTCAGAAACTGTTGCCTGACTTCTAAATGTTGTTTTTTCTTCAGTTGAATTACTCCGTCAGTGCAGTGTTGGTGGTGGAAATATTCAAGATCTTCGATAAAAAGTGTTACACCTCACCCACAAATCTACAGCCCCTGATTTCTCTTCTTATGCTCTATGGGTAAGTAGCTCTGTGTAGTTAATCACATTATAATCAAGGAGAGATTTAGTTATTTCTAATCCTGATGTATTTTTAATTGAGAGCTCCACTGCCAGTCCTCTGTCCATAAAAGCATCTGGTTTGTGGAGTTCAGACTTAAATAAATTTGGTTATTTTATGTGTTAAATGAAAATGATTGAGTGTGTATTTTTTATGTTCATGGAATGAATATAAAAAATAGTATTGCCAGCCAAATGTGTTCATTATTAAAACCTCCAAACTGTGTTAAATCAGAGGCCTGTCACAATAATTGAGGCATATGTTGCTACAGAGATATACTCTGATAAATGATAATATTGAAACTACTTTATGCCCCTGACACAATAAGACAGGATAACCCCAGTAAACCATTTTAAATAGACAGTGCCACCCTCTACAGTGTCACCCTCAACAAAAATTCGCCAAATTTCTCATTGTGGTTCATTTTGTATGATCATAAACGATAAACGTTTGTGCCTTCGTTAACATTAGCATTAGTTTGTATGACCATAAACAAAAACAAAAAACAAAAAAACAAAACAAAGCAAAGCTGGCATCTTAAAAAAAAAGAAGATAAAAACTAAGAAAAACTGTGACTGTATTTCTGTTGGAGGAGTTAGTTTATGGAACAACCTGAGTGATGAGTATAAAGCATTATGTTTTAAAAGATATAGAGCTCTGGAAAGAATGAATTATGTATTCAGTTTTGTTTGTTTTAATTTATATTTTCTCTCTTATATGTACAGTAGTAAAGGTAAACTTGTTCATGTGCTGTTATCTTTTCTTTCTTGGAGTTATTGTTTAATGGGGTTTGGTACTATTGCTTTAGCTTGAACCATTTCTCTCATGATCCATGTAGTTGTGGTCTGTTTTGTTTTTGTTTTGTAGTGTTTAAAAAAAAACAAAAAAACTCAAATTTCCCAACTTTCACAAAGATTGTTCACGCAATAAATTTTGAGCCCTACAGTTACAATGTTTTATTTATCAATAATCAATCATTAAAGTATCTCTCTCTCTTTGAATAAATTGCAATTAATACTAGAACAGACTAGGGCTGAAATTACAATAACAACTGGATTTTTGTAAAATATGTAAAACTCCCCTACCAATTTTACATGTTTCTCTCTTATTTGCATGTCTGATTATAATCCCCAATTCTTTCTTTCCCTTCACACATTTTTTCTTTCTTTCTTTTCCAGGTGGTCAGTGACTCCCATGATGTACCCTCTGTCCTATCTGTTCAGCATCCCGAGCACAGCCTATGTCTCTCTGTCCTGTATAAACCTTTTCATCGGCATCAACAGTAGCGCCATCACATTTATTCTGGATTTATTTGAAAGCAACTCGGTATGACCCTAACCCTAACCCCTCTCTCTTTGAGTGACACAAATTTATCTAGAAATTAAATCTCATTCTAATGCGATGTCCCTTTTTGTTTAGGCCTTATACAAGTTGAACCAAGTTTTGAAAGCCTTACTGCTCCTGTTCCCACATTACTGTCTGGGCCGTGGACTCATTGACATGGCAATGAACCAGGCTGTAACTGATGTCTTTGCTCGCTTTGGTAATTTCAAAATGTTATTCAAATCTAAATCACAATATTATCAGCTCTACTGTATAGGCCTGTATCATTTACAGTGTGCTATTGAGATATATTTTAATTTTAATTTGGGAGGATTTATTTGTGTTGTTTTAGGTGAAGACCACAGTCCAGACCCTTACAGCTGGCACTATTTGGGCAAGAACATGTGTTGTATGGCGGCTGAAGGCTTCATCTACTTTGTCGTAAATATTCTGATCCAGTATCGCTTCTTTTTGGATCACTGGTGAGTCCCGTGATACAGTACTTTATATGACTTGAGCTTTTACTAATTATTTTATGTTTTAGTTAGTAGTTCTTCTTTTTTAAATAGATGTTTGCATTGCATTTAAAAATTCACTATATAATGTTTCTGAAGGGGGTCCACCACTTGCTTGTCGCTATGAAAATGTTATTTCTTTCCACAAAATGGCTTTAATCTAATCTGTCTTGCATTCAGTCAATTACAGGTCCTTAGAAAATACTTGAAAAATGCATTCTTACTGTGGGTGGGCGTCACCTCTCCACAGATCTGAACTGTAACTTGGCTTAGAGGTGTCACCTGCTTGTCTTCATAGAGATGGTTAAGTTTAATGCCATACTGTGGAACATTCCAGACAGGTGTTAGATACTCTAACAGAAAGGTGGCATAGTGCAGTTTTAATAAGTCATTAAAACTAATATAAATGCTCATGTGGTCTTTTTTAATATTAACAGTCAGTTGTGGTTTATTTGTTGTCAGGCTTTCCGATTCCCCTCGATTCCACATTGCGAATGAGGATGCTGATGTGGCTGAGGAGAGGCAGAGGATTTATAAAAGTGACAAAACAAATGATATTCTTCGAGTGCGAGACCTGTCCAAGGTAAAATGTGTAGTCCAGTAGTTGTGTATAAGGTTACTTCATCCTATTATTTGCCTCTATTGTGTTTTTCTGTGGTTATAGACATACACTGGAACAGTAATCCCGGCTGTTGACAGAATTTGCCTTGGAGTTTCGCCTGGAGAGGTAATTACAGTAAAAGCAAACTGTACTGTAAATACGCAGCACAGAGCCATTAAACTGTCAAGCTACAAGCAAAACAAGCAGAGACAGAGCATTCCACATGGAGAAGAGCAGCTTCAAAAGTGAATGCTCAACCCAAAAAATCCTTATATATTTTAGATTTAACATGTGCATGTGTTTGTTTATTTATTTTCAAAGTCTATCAAATTGAGGCATGTTCATAACAAGTCCTTATACCCCTATAGCAGCCATTCCCAAAGTCTGCAGAGCCCCTTAATAATAATTTACACTGCATTTAATACAAAATGTCATGTTCTTTCTTAAGAAAAAAAAGAAAGTTAGGCCTATGGGCATTATTATATTGTTTTAATACTAATATAAAGTTGTAAATGTAATGAAATATATGATGTAAAGCTAATTTGAAACTCATTTTTTCACTTTTGCTTATTATGTGAACAATCTTTGGGGGCCCCCCTGCAATGCCTCTAAGGTCCCTCATGAGGCCCTAGACCTCACTTTGCGAACCACTGCTCTATAGTATTTCACCATATCAGTTTAGGACATATGGCCCCCCAGTAGTGTTTTGCATAGAGCCCCTACAAACTAGCAACAGCCCTGATACTATGAACCTGAGTTACAAATAGTAAGGCACATTTTAATAATAGACTTTGTATTTTATGCTTAGTTAAAAATATAATTCCTTGTAATGTTTCTTGATTTTGACTTTATGGACATTTAGATTTTTTTGTACCCCCACTTTAGTGCGTATTAAATGAATTTCTCTTCTGGGAGATTGATACAGTTCTATCTAATCTTATCTGAACCTTCTCAGTGTTTCGGTCTGCTGGGAGTGAATGGAGCAGGAAAGACCACCACGTTTAAAATGCTGACAGGAGACATCGATGTTACGTCTGGAGAAGCATCCGTCACTGGATACAGGTCAGTGGTATTTGAGTCTTTAAAAGGAACATTTTTCTCATACTTCTGGTGTAAAAACTGAACTACTTTGGCTTGAAGATAATGTATTAACCTTTTGTAATGAACTTTGCAGTATTTTGACCAACATTCTGGACGTGCACCAGAACATGGGCTACTGTCCTCAGTTTGATGCCATCGATGAGCTGCTGACGGGCAGAGAGCACCTGCACATGTACGCCCGCCTCAGAGGGGTGCCAGAGTATGAGATCAGCAGGGTCAGTACTGTACTCTCACAAACCATATTAGCATGTACTAATAATGGTATTATAGGGAAGTAATTGTTGAAACATTTTAGTATTATTTATAAAATACACTTATTGTCAGGGTAAGTATTTACTGTTAAGATTTGATGAATTACTTTGAATGGTTGGTAATGCATATAGTAATAACATTTTAAGTGCTAATTATGATATTTATTTTGGATGGTACAAGTTTAAGTACTATATTCTCACAAAACACATGCGCGTATTCTTATTTATATTAGAATACAGTAGTAATGCTAATATCCAATCCAACTTTATTTGTAATGCACATTTTACCAAAACAAAGTCTCCCAAGTGATGCACAGTGTAGGCACAATATAATATAAATTAACACAGTGTATAAAATAAATCATACCAAATAAATGAGAAAAAAAAAAAAAAACATAAAAAGTACTAAAATTAGTAAGTATAGGGAAATAGTTGTAGAAACATTTTACGTAGCTTGTAGTTTTTTTAATATTGCTTATAAAATATACTTATTATCAGGGTAAGCATTTACTGTCAGAGAAAGATTTGATTAATTAATCTGAAGTGGTATTGTATATAACATTTTATTCTAATAATGCTAATATAGGGAAGTAATTATTGAGACATTTTAGCCTTTAGTTATTTTAGTTGTGTTTTATAAAATAGACAAGACATGATTATTTGCATAGCACAGTTCATACACAAAGTAATTCAGTAGTACTTTACAGAATAAGAAAGACAATAAAATCACAATACAAACAAATCAAAACATAAATAATCATCATAAAATTAACATTAAAAGAGAAGAGGGATACAAACACAATTTATTGTCAGGGTAAGTATTAACTGTCAGAGTAAGATTTGATTAATTCTTTTAAATTGTTGGTATTGCATATAGTAATAAGATTTTATTCAGTTAAGTGCAAATAGTGGTATTTATTTTAGATGGTACAAGTACTTGGCACAGTCTGTCGCTGTGAATCTCTTTAAGCTTGTTTGTGACTGCCAACTAAATACACTAACCTTGATTAATAACTACAAAACTGCCAATGCAATAGATAATAATAAAATATGGGGATGATATTGATATAGTAATTTGATTTATATTATGCAGCAGTTAATTTTCCCATATATTTTACTATAATAATGAATAATGCTTGTAATTTATTTGTGAATATCTTTGTTGTGTGCACAGGTGGCAGAATGGGCCATCCAGAAGCTGGGTCTATCAGAGGACGCAGGTCGCACAGCTGGGACCTACAGCGGAGGAAACAGGAGGAAACTGTCCACAGCCATCGCCATGATCGGCTGCCCGGCTCTAGTACTGCTGGTGAGGCCTTAACCATTTTTCAATGCAGAAATGACATTAAAACTCCACATCTGACTGTATGTCTCTGTTTTGCCATGTTAATGTTGTTACCTCATCAAAAACCTACCTGGAGTTATGTTTTGTTTCATTCACACATGTTAGCGTAATAATTTTACTATTAGTCTGTCTACATCTTCAAAGCTCAAAATGCTCTGTTCTACCTTGTGATGTCATGAAGCAGTAGTTTTCAAGATAACAGCTTCCTTTTACCTTTTAATCAGTACAGATCGGCAATTCCAGGTCTGAAATCATCCAAATGATTCTAGTGAAGGTGTATGGAGTTTAAAAACACAGTGGAGCACTTGTATTACCGAGTGTTTTGTGTTTGAGAGAAGCATTATATATAAAGGATTTGTGTGATAAACATTCATATGTTTATGTTATTTTTCAATGATAATGACAATAAAATTCTGAATCTGAAACATACAAATAATACAGAATGACTTATTGCTAATACTTTTTTAATGGCCTTATATTTGATTTTAGGATGAGCCCACCACAGGAATGGACCCTTTGTCTCGACGCTTTCTGTGGAACTCCATTATGAGTGTTATTCAGGACAAGCGAGCTGTGGTCCTCACCTCACACAGGTACCGTACAAGTAATATATTACAATTTATATTATCTTTAATAGTTATTTTTTCATTTATCTGTTTTTCTTGCTCTTGCAGTATGGAAGAATGTGAAGCTCTGTGTACTCGCTTAGCCATCATGGTCAATGGATCCTTCAAATGTTTGGGAACAATCCAACATCTCAAATACAAGTAGGACACTTACATCTAATCCTACATAGTCTTTGTTTATTAAAAATGTTTGAAATATAATTTACTGACTAGTAGAAATGGCAGGTTTTAGATGTATTCTGTCAGATGGTATAGATTTCTTTCTGAATTAAATTATCATATTATCTTACTAAGTTGTGCAATTTACTCAGCTTTGACCACTGACAGATAGGTGGCTAATGTCTAATGAATGTTTTGATAGCCCTAGATAGCCCATGGTTTAATTTAATGAATACTTTCCTTTTATACAACATCATAAGCCTATAAAGTCTCTACATATTTGTCCATCACTAACAGGTTTGGGGATGGTTATATGGTGACTATGAAGATCAGAGCAGCAAGGCCTGGTTGTGCCCCAGACCTTAACCCTGCAGAGGCCTTCATGGAGAGCTCTTTCCCTGGGTGCATTCAACGAGAAAAGCACTATAACACTCTACAATACAAGATCAACTCCTCCTCTCTGGCCAAGATCTTTCAAATGGTGCTCGCAAACAAGGACAAACTCAACATAGAAGACTACTCTGTGTCACAGACCACTCTAGACCAGGTAAAAATGCATAAGTGGGTATGTATATGATAACTACAAACATTTTATCCATGAGTTTCAGTTTTCATAGCAATTAACAGTTTAAAACTATTATTTCTTTTGAATTGGAAAAAATCCTCACAATTTTCATATAGAAACACTTAAGCTTAACCCATGAATCGGCTCCTAATGTGAAGCTGTTCAGTTCAGTGTTGGGATTTTGTTTTTGGAGATTTCAAATAAAAACAAATATAATTTGTTATTGGAAAAAAACTGCCCCCTACATGAGAATATTGGCTTATAGCAGGGGTTTTGAAATTGGGTAAATGTGAGCCTCCCCTTAGAGTAGGTAAAGACAGCTGAGCCCCCACAGGTCTAACTGAGGCTACTTTTAACATCACTGAACATCAGTAGGACAAATCAACTTTTTGCTAATAAACTGTGTATATTGTGTTTTAATAGCATTTACTGTTCCTCACTCACTCTCCTCCTCCAGGCACAGCCCAGTTTAGCAGCTCTATTTGAAATGTGTTTGTGAGTAGAGTTTAGGTGTTTAGTCCCTCTTTAAATTCTTATCGGCTTGTCTTTCTTCCAGGTGTTTGTGAATTTCGCAAAGCAACAATCGAGAGAAGACGAACATATAGTGCTGCATCCAAAAGCTGCTGGAGCTCAGAGGATTATTATCACCTCTCCTATCCTGAGGCTGAGAAGAAGTGATTGTTTTTAAAAGCTCTACAAAATAAAATGAAGACTAAAGGCAAATAGGGCTAGCAAATACACAGCTACAACTGAAACATAGTATGTCATGATTATGGAAAACCCCAAAGGTAGGACAAATTACATGTTGTGTGTCTACAATGTATTATTTTATTTCTCATGGGCTTTTATTTTGAAAGGGTGGAGCATTAATGTGCCTGTGTCATGCTCTGTGCTGCTCACCTTTAGGCCTTGCAAACTAAACTGTGCTTAAGTTTAAAGGGCCAATATTACACAATTTTTTGATCTATGTTATCATTTTGTTTCCTCTTCAAAAACATACCCGGAATTGTGTTTTGTGTCATTCGCATTTCATACACAAACTCTGAATATTTACACTGAGATAGTCCAGTAATGTAGAGTTGTGAATGAAACAAAACACAAGTCCAGGTATGTTTTTGATGAGATAACAACAGCATTATAACATGTCATAAAGCTCACAAGAGCCTATTTTGTGTAATATAGGACCTTTAATATGAAGGAAAACGCCCTTAAACTATGACATGTCATAAAGCACAATATTGGCTTTTTCAAGTTAATATTTGTGCTTTTTGCTGCTTAAGATGCCAATCAAGATTAAGATGCTGTTTAATGCCTTTATTAGACAAATGAGCACTCAGACAATCATAGTCTTATCATAGCACTTTATTTATATGTTATGATCAAGCATAGGAGATTTTTGATGCTATAGTGCAATATTACTGCTACAAATGCTGCTACATCTGTAAATGTCAAATGTTAAATTGTTATGCCACGAAATTAAATGTGTGTTTAAATGATTTTGGTATGTTTAACAAAGTAAAGAAATAGTAGAGAAATACACTGTTATTATGATAAACATTTTGTCAAATAAAGATTTAAATAAAACAAACATCGACATTTCAATTTCAAATTTAACACTTGTAGCCACTGACAATCATTTTGAAAAACACAACATTGTTCTACATTGTTGTACTTTACATTTTAAGCCTGTTAATAGCAATATATACTATTATAAAACTTACAAGGAAATAGTTCAAAGTAAAGTTAATAAAGTTTTTATCCACTTTCTCCTGAGACATACATAGTGCACGCTTAATTTCTGCATTCACATTTGAAGTTGTTTGTTTTATGTTCATATAGCAGGCACTTTCAGTATTTAACAGTCTGAACTACAGTAGTTTTAAGTTGTTAATATTGCAATTTTTTAATTTATGTTACTCAAGTGTGCGAATGAAACAAAACACAAAAAACAATACAACTCTGAGTATGTTTTTGACGAGATAACACTGACAACATTATAACATGGCATAAATCTAACGAGTCAATTTGGTGTAATACAGGACTTTTAAAATATACATAAAATATGAACTTCATGTTGTGTAAATTCAACCAGGAAGACAATATTTCTACCTTGTTCCTACCGCCAACCTGTTTTGTACCTTTCTTTTGCTCCCAGCCAAACACATGCTGCTTTACATCTGTCTGTAAACTTATACCTCTAAAACCTTTAAAAAACAAAGGTCTTTTCTCTAACAAATCTTCACAACTTGTCAAATGAAATATATCTGTATTTCTCACTTACCTGTCTGTCTTCTTAAGTCTCTCCTGGTTACATTCTTATTGCATCGTATTGCTTTATAATACCATATGAGGACCCTTATGAGTTCACATATAGAACTGAATATTTAAGTACAAAAATTGCATAGTCTAACCTTAGTGGATTATCTCACTAGAAACTGTAATAAATAATTAACAATACTGTTTATTATAATCTAAATGATCAGAAAGCTTGGCTCCTGTCCTAGACTAAACATAGCGCTTAAAGGTGCACTATGTAACTTTTTGGCTAGAACATTCCACAGTATGACTTTAAACAGATTTGCCTTACATTTATTCAATTACAGATGGTTTTATTGCTCAAAAATATCAAGAACATATATTCTGTCTAAGCGGGGTTGGCTCTTCACAGATCTGATCTGTAACTTTGGTGTTAATAAAGATAGAAAAGTTTAATGCCATACTGTGAATCATTCCAAAGCAATAACATCTACATGGAGAAAAGCATTTGATGGCTCCTCCACCAGGAAAGTTACACAATGCACCTTTTAACCAAGAACTAAACCAAGGACTAAATCCCCTATAAACCAGGATAAAGCAAGCATTTAAATTCTACTAAAAATCTAAAGTAAAAAATGTCTTAATTTAACAGTCTGAGAGCCATAGGATTAACATTATTAAGTAGTTAATAATACATAACATCATAGAATCAGAGGAATAATGGCCATTCGAAGTGACGGATAGTCCTTGAACTCTCGGCTGTAGGCTCTGTGCTTCCCTTTGGCCCAAATGGTCATCTGGATGAACCCCAACAAAGTGTAGAGAGCAACTGCAACACAAGAAAACTAACATCAGAACAACAGACTCTATATATAAATGGACACAGATAACATCATATCTGGCTTCAGTTGACTTAACATTGAAACATCGTCATCCCTCTCTCTGTAATTGCTTCTGTGAGCCTTGTTATTTTTGGTCTTAAAATGTTCGTATTAACCTGGACTAACTGATCCTGGTGTTTTTGTTTCACTATTTTGTCTGAAAAAAAATTGATGATATTATTTATAGGTGATAGTGATTGGTGATATTATTTAATTGCCTGGGATGTACCACAATAACCTCCTGGGACCCGAAGAAAAAAGTGTATTACAATATATTTTTTTGTAATTTTGTATCTATTTGGAGGTAAATGAACACTTAACATTTTGATTTTGTTCATTTTATTTTTATTTATAATTTTATAACATGTCCTCTGTAATGGACACCAGGGACATTTTGGTGTTAAATCCATGTGAAGTTAACAACCTAACAAAAGCAACTTTTTGATGACCAACATCTCTGACAAGCTTCTACAGTCGCCTCAAAATGTTTTTAGACTCCCTTTTAATTTTTTTTTTTTTGTGCAGTCACAAACTAACTCCTATTCAGTTATTTATTTATTTTTATCCTGGACATGATAGTGCCCTATAATCCCCCAGGTCCATTTAGACAGAGGAACCTAGTCCCCCCCATTAAGAGTGTATCTCAAAACACAAAAGATTTTCACTATAAAGGACACAAATGAATGGGCTGCATCTCAGGAGGATATGGCATTAAAATCTTGAATTTATTAGATTGCTGTTGTTTTTATTGCTCAAAACATAGGAAAACATACAACCTATGAAAGGACCTAGTGGTGTCACATGTGTTTTTGTTAATTTGCCTTCAGTGTTACGCAGTATGTATGTATGGCATTTAAACTTCTTAAACCAAACAACCAGAAAAGTTACACAGCAGCTTTAAATACGGTAATTAATTTAACTATACAGACCTGGTACACACTGAGTCATGATGGAGAAACCAACCCAAGTCCCAACCTATAAAATAAGAAATAAAAGAGATTGGTAAAGTACATTTTAATATTACTTTATTAATGCTGTTGTTATCATTGTGTTATTTACCTCATATGTGTAGTTTGGACAGGATACAAAGAAATAAAGCCACGTAAAAGGATTCTTGGTTGGCACTGGAAATTTTCTGTTTTTTGATCCTGCATTTGTTGAGACATTGATGAGAGAATGTCACAATAATGTCTATGATGTTGTGTTTTGTAAATGTTTTGTACTCACTGTTTTTGAGGTTGTTCAGAGTCAAGTGAATGGAGAAGTTTCCCAGTTCACACATCTGCAGAAATCACACTGTTTTAATCCAATATAATATGGTAAGTTATTTATTTTTTATTGCAATACGCTGCTCATTTTTCTTACCACAAACACGGCCAGCGCATAGTTGATTTGCAGATCTCCATATGCTAAAGAGAAAATAAGAGAATACATTTATTTATTACCATTTTTTTATTTATATATTTTAAAGGTGCACAATGTAACATTTCTGATGGAGGTCCCAGCATTGGCTTGTCTCCATGGAGATTTGAGTTTGATTTTTGTTTAGAATGTTCTGCAATATGACTTTTAGCTTATCTACCTCCATGGGGACAAACACGCAGCATCGCCCGAGTAAGTTACAACTCAGGTCAGATCTGTGGAGAAGCAAAGCCTGGCATAGTAAGAATTTATGTTTTTCAAGTTTCAAGTCCAAGTTTTCTTTGCAATAAAATACCTGCAATTTAATTATGCAATATGGAGTTAGGTTTTAAGTGATTTAATGGCATTTTGTGGAACATCTCAGGTGGCTGACTCTGCACAAGAAAAGTTACATAGTGCACCTTTAAAATGTAACACTAAATCATCTGTAGAATATTTTACATACATGGAGGAGTATACAGAGGGTGGTTGATGTAGTAGGCCAACCAGGCTGAGAATCCCCAGTAATAGGCACAGTTCTGAAACATAACAGCTAAATCAATTAATGTCCTTCCTTCACTGCAGCTCTAATGGACAGAGGAGTGTAGCTTTCATAAGGTAAATGTCTCTGTGTGTGTGTGTGCTCACCCAGACTATGGTCCTGAGAGGCATCGTCCCGTGGGAGAAACGGTGCACAAAGATGGTCTCCACCAGCCTCTTTATGTAGTGGAGCGTGTGGCAGACGCAGGCCAGACTGGACACAGAGAGGTGAGTTAGTTTTACGTAAATGTTATTCATAGTGTGGAGAGGAATATGTCAGCAGTCTAGTATGAGCCCTGTTACACTGACATGGTACAACTCAAACTGGGATGAAAGGTAGAGATTAAAGGGCCCATATTACGCTATTTTCTGATCTATGTTATAGTGAGGTAACAATAACCGAAATATTTTGATATCGTATTGTCAGAAGTCATAATATTGTGGACTGTCACAATATATCGTATTACAAGTTTCTTTGCTTAAATGCATGGTTTTATAGTAGCAACAGCTTATAAACATCAGAAACTACATATCCCATGATTCATTTCAGTGCAAACAACATGAAGAAATATGCTTTTTACTCAAATTCCTGGGATCATGATGGAGATAATTCACACCAAAATCTTGTCAAGGTATTTTAAAAGCAAAAAAGTGTTCCATCTCCAATTACATTAGCCTCTCCAAAATATCACAATATATATTGTACCATGAGATTTGGATATCTTTACATCCCTACTATGTTATAATCTACCTACCTGGAATTTTGTTTTGTTTCATTCACTCATGTTTTAAATCCTGCATATTTAGGCTGAGTTCTTCTCTCAAACTGAAAGAAAGTGAAAGGAAGTCACAGGAAGTGCTCCACTGTATTTTAAACTCCTTACACCTTCACTTGAATCATTTGTATCATTTCAGCCCTGGAATTGCCAATTTCTACTGAACTAAAGAAAACAGTAGCTATTAACTTGAAAACTACCAAACCATGACATCGCAAGGTGGAACAAGGTGGAACAGAGCATTTTAAGATTAGGAAATGTACAGACTATCAATAAACTATTACTTAAACATGTGTGAAAGAAACAAAACACAACTCCAGGTATGTTTTTAAGGAGTAACATTCTAACATGGTTTAAAGCTCTCAAGAATAATTTTTGTGTAATATAAGACCTTTAAAAAGAAATTCTGAAAAATATATCTGCATATTTTTCACTGAAATATTGCCAAATAAAACCTTTGTCACTTCTGGACTCCCTTATGTGCAGCTTTCAGAGTGATGAAAAATGAACCCACTTGATATAGCAATGAACAATTCAAAACAAAATATGATATGGTTGTAATTGTAAAAAGAGGTACTTAAAATGGTACCCATAAACAGGAGGCTGAAAACATTACCCAAACAGTTTATTGTATTACTCACAGAATGCCTCTTGAATTTACAACTTCTTCAAAAAGTGGCTCAGGTCAGAATAACCAAATTTACCCGTTTATTGAAGATAATGATTTGAGTTGAGTGTGTAGACTTACGTGACAACAGGGTGTGGGCTGGAGGTGAAGGCATAACTGTGAGAGTAAATGTACGGCACTCTGAAGTAGAACAGGAGGTAGGTGAGCAGAGGACCCAAGTACTCGGCCAGAAACACCTATAAATACAAATGCAAAATAAAGACCAGAAGCAAAGTACACACATTATAAATAGCAAATGGGCTTAGAAAGTACATGTACTCTCTCCCCACGTATGCCGAAGTAGCAGCATTTGGCAAGAAACCTACTGCAACGGTAACCACCTATTCTGCTCTCTGTTATTGACACTTTGCACTGACAAAACATTCATGGTCCTATTTAGGAGTTTGATTTTCAACAAAAAAAAGGTGAGAGAGACTAACTGAAAAACTGTGCATGAGATCAGCTGCAAAGTATCTATAGTTTTGGTCTATTTAATATTGGGTAACATACTCACCATGGTCCAGCCTAACTGTGGACCCAGATCTCTGAAGTACATTGTGGCAGTGGTCCCAACAGGCAGGTTCTGTAAGACTTCATCATCTCGCAGTGACTTTCCTCCTAAAAAATACAAGTTTATCAATGTGCTAATACAGCTAAACTAATGCCATATACTTTGCTTTTATACACTGTGATTTTAAACTAATTTTGGCATGTAGGGCTGTGCAATAAATAGATGAGGTAACCTACTAATGGGCCCATATTTTTAGACTATTCTCAAAAGTGACTGTCCCAGATTCTGTCTCTAATGCATTGTGTTTTAGAACAGCGAGACCTGGAAATGCTGTATCATGCGCACAATTAAAACTACTAAGAAGTAACAGCCAGGGCCGGTTGTAGAGGTTGGGGGCCCAGTGCAAAACGGTTTTGGTTTGTGAAAAAAAATCACACAAAAGTGTAACAATCTAATCTATTTTAGGAGCAGAAATAGCATGTAGGTTAAGAATGAAGAGGCTAAAATCAAGTAACTCGTAACACAGTTTCTATATAAAATAACATTTTTCCAGTTTTTGATGGGCGTCTTTGTGCATTAATGGTCTACAGCAAAAAATGTAACTAAATGATAAATGATTAATCTGCAGGGCAACAATATATAACAATACCAATTGTTATGCAGGCTTAATTAGACCTGATTTGTCTTGAGTGTTGGTTTAGCCTGGGTTTAATTTTGGTTGTTTTAGTTTAATCCAATTCACACCTGCAATACATATGATTTGGTTCCTGGTTTAGGTGATACCACTTTCATTTAGACCAAAAATATTGATTACAGTACAGCATGTTAGAATCGATATTTTTTAATAAAAACATGGAGCACCACTAAGCCAAATCCTTATACTACTATACTACTTATAGGTTTGAGTACATCTAATTAAAGGTTTGAGTGCAGCCTATTTACTGGAGTTGAGTATAGTCTACTAATTGGGTTTGAGTACAGTCTACTTTTTGGGTTTGAGTGTAGTCTACTTACAGGGTTGAATACAGCCTACATAGTAAGGTTGAAGTATAGTCTACTTACTGCAGTAAACTTACTTACATTTTACTTCCTGGGTTTGAGTACAGTATACTCATGGGGGTCTGGTACACTCTACTTCCTGAACTGAAGTATGGTGTACTTGCTGGGTTTGGGTACGGTCTACTTGCTGGGTTTGGGTACGGTCTACTTGCTGGGTTTGGGTACGGTCTACTTGCTGGGTTTGGGTACGGTCTACTTGCTGGGTTTGGGTACGGTCTACTTGCTGGGTTTGGATACGGTCTACTTGCTGAGTTTGGGTTCAGTGTACTTACTGGGGTCGAGCTTGAGGGCCTGTCTGGCTGGATACCAGTGAGGATCTGAAAGGATTACACAGGTTCAGACTCGGGAGTGAAGAGTCGGCCTTGGGCTCAGTTTGGCCTCAGGCTCTGTTATAATTGATCACAATGGAATAAACTTGAGCTGGTGCAGTCTGATATGCACAAAAACAGCCTGAGTAAAACATGAATCTGTAATATTTTTGAAAAGGTAATAACCAGAACAAAATACAGGCAGGATTAGGAAGGAAGTTTGTGGACATGTTGTTAACAAAAATCTCCAGTGCTCTTCAGGTGTATTGTTGTTTTCAGATGACATAACTGCAGAATCTGACATTTTTAAAGGTCCTATATGTTGTGCAAAATTGACTCTTGTGAGTTTTAAGCCATGCTATAATGTTGTTACCTCCTTCTCCAGTGTTTTGGTTTCATTTTCATGTTTGAGTGATCCTTTATCATTAGTCTGTCTACATCTGCAAAGCTCACAATACTATGTTCCACCTTGTGATGTCATGAAGCTGCATTTTTCAAGTTAACAGCTACACTGATCTTTTGTTTAATAGAGACAGGCAATTCCTGGGCTTGTGCAAATGATTCTGGTGAAGGTGTATGGAGTTTAAAAACACAGTGGAGCACTTCCTATATTAACATATGACATCACAAGTTGGAACAGAGTGTTTTCTGTTTGTAAGAAGAACTGAGCCTATATATACAGGATTTGTGTGCTGAACGTGTGTAAATGAAAAAAAAAAAAACTTCGGGTGTATTTTTGATGAGAAACAACATTATAACACAGATCAGAAAATAATTTTAACACACCTTGCCACGATCTGCACCGCCTTGCCTAACCAATTTTCTGTGGGAAACACTGATTACTGTTTTTCATTGTTTAAAACTTGAGTAATAATAATTGTTCAGAGAGACATGATCACTCAGTCAACAATAAAATATCCTCATTAATGTTCAGTAATGGTCACAGATTTATTTTGTGACTTATGAATAATGTCTGTTGACTTGGGTCACTGGGATTTGTGACTTTTAAAATATGGGTCCCCAGAAAAAAGTTTGGGAAACACTGATTTAAAGTCTCAAAACAACAATAGGCTTGTACTTACATAATTTGTGGAAAAGGCTTTTGATGTCCCCTATAGTTGAATGTGGCTCCACCTGAATGAAAATATTTAGAATGTTCAAAATGATATTGAGACATTAATATCAATTGTATAATAGAAAATACATACCTTATCTAAAAAACATAGCTGCTCTCTTGTCTTGGCATCTAGGATCTCCACCTGGGAAGACAAACAGCAATGACCATATTTTAACTGTAAGATTTGGATATGTTCAGTCAAATTAGAACTAGCTTTACCACAGCACAAACACAAAAAACATATATTTTTGCAGTGGAGTAAGGTGCTGCATTGTTACATGGTGAATTTAAATATTCAGTGAGAAGATCTAGATTTGTGTCCTCACTGTCAGTCAGTAAAGATTTAGTCAAAGGTGCATTGTATAAATTTTCTGCTGGAGGGTCCGTCACACGCTTTTCTCCATGGAAATGTTATTACTTTGTCTGGACGTTTTCACAGTATGGTATTAAACCTTTTTATTTTCATGGAGACCAAACCAGACCAAGTTACAGGCCAGATTTTTGGAGAGTTAACCCCACTCACAGTCAGAATGCCAGTTTTTGTAGGTATTTTTGAGCTTTAAAACCACCTGCAACTGAATAAATATAAGGTAGAGCTGTTTTATGTCACTGTGAAAACATTCCAAGCAGAGAAATTACATCTTCAGAAACAAATGGGTGACGGATTCTCCACCAGAAAAGTTACACAATGCACCTTTAAGTCTCTATCAGTAGATAAGTGAATTGCTATATTACATAAAATTGACTCTTGTGAGCATTAAAGCATGTTATAATGTTGTTACTTAATCAAAAACAAACCTGGACATGTGTTTTGTTTCATTCACACATGTCTGAGTAACCTTTTATTATGTAGACAGTCTCTACAATATGACAGTGTATTCTATTATAACATACTGTAAATGTGCTATGTGAATACAAAGTGGTAAGATTAAATGTTCCCTCATGTGTGAACAGCGCCTCCGCCATTAAGTAAATGAGTCGGTAAATGATGGGCCTTAAATCCTGTGTTTCTGCAGATTCTGTGGCTCTGGGCCTCATTCAAACTGACTGTGCACTCAGCAAATCTTTAGCTTTCCATTAGAGCCTTATTACAGTGTCCACAGAGGAGCAGCCCACCCAGCAGGAAGACGAGGGGGAGGAAGAGATAGGAGAAGGAGAAAGAGGAGGTGGAGGAGAAAGAGGAGGAGGAGATATAGAAGAGGAGGAGATAGAACAGAGGGGGAGGAGATAGAGGAGGAGGGGGAGGAGAAGGAGATAGAAAAGAAGGGGGAGAAGGAGAAAGAGGAGGAGGAGATAGAAAGGGAGGGGGAAGAGATAGAGGTGGAGTTGACAGGAGATAGAAAAGAAGGGAGAGTGGATAGAGGAGGAGGAGATAGAAAAGGAGGAAGAGGAGATAATAGAAAGAGGACGAGGAAGAGGGGGAGATAGAGGTGGAGGAGAACGAGGAGGAGATAGAGTTGGAGGGGGAGGAGAAAGCCAAGGAGGCAATTGAAGAGGAGAGGGAGGAGAAAGAAGAAGTGGAGGTGGAGGAGAAGAAGGAGGAGGAGATAGAAGAAAGAGGAGAAAGAGTGGGTGATAGAGGAGGGGGGATAGAAGTGAAGGGGAACGAGGAGGAGGAGATAGAGGAGGAGGGGGAGGAGAAAGAAGAAGAAGAAAAAGAAGAGGAGGAGATAGAGGAGGAGGGGGACAAGAAAGAATATGAGGAGGAGACGGAAGAGGAGGTGTAGGAGAAAAAGCAGGAGGAGATAGAAGAGGAGGTGTAGGAGAAAGAGCAGGAGGAGATAGAGGATGGGGCTTTCAGGGCAAAATGCAGGCTCCACACCTCTCCCTCCTCCACCCCCACCCCGCCCTGACCCTGAACACTGCACATCGCAGTGACACCTGCTAATTAAGATGAAGAGAGAGGAGGGGGCAGGCCAGTCTGTGGTACTAAACTAAAGTGTTCAATTTTGTGAGATTGTGCCAGTTCTGAATCTGAAGTGATATTTTAGTCAAGAAATTATTGAAAGTCCTTTATAACACACATTTCTGATCTATGTTATAATGTTGTTTCCTCATCACAAACCTGGAGTTGTGTTTTGTTTTATTCACACATGTTTAACTCACAAACCCTTTTTAAAGTAACTTGCGTGTATTGTGATTAACTTAAAGGTACTAAACAAGAACTAAATAAAACTCGGGGTAGTTGTATTTAGCAGTTTAGTTGATTATTGATAAACAGATGTCAAATGAAATGAAATTAATATGTCAATCCAGGGACAAGGCCCTCTTTGTCACAGGAACAGAGTGTTTTGTTTGTTTGTTTTAAAGAAGCCTAAATATGCAGGGTTTGTGTGTTAAACATGTCTAAATTAAACGAAGCACAACTCCAAGGGTGTTTAATGACGAAACAACATTATAACATAGATCAGAAAATAGCGTAATATGGACCCTTTTTTGTTTTTTGGCATTTTGGTTGCTCCTGTTCATATTGAGTGCTCATGGTTTGACGGACGTAATCTCCTAGTTGCTCAGACATGCCATTGAAATGCATCATGGGAATTGTGGTCTTTCTCCTCCAGCTGCTGCAGAGGTTGGGCTCACGTTGATGCCGTCAGTGGGTTGTTAGCGCCATGTATGTGCCCTTGTAAATGTGCTTGTGTGTTTGGGAGCAGGAGCGCCCTCTCTGGGGAGGAGGCTCTGCTGACAGCACAGGTCACACTTCTGTCACGACAAGGACTTTAACACACAAATACACTGAAATTGGCACCTCAAGCAGTACTACAATACACCTCAATGGAATGGCACGTATACTTTAAAGGGCCCATATTACAATTTTCTGATCTATGTTGTAATGTTTCCTCATCACAAACAGACCTGGAGTTATGAGTTGTGTCATTCACACATGTTTAACATACAAACCCTGCATATTTAGAAACTTCCCTCAAACAGAAAACACACTGTTCCACCTGTTAATGTCATTATGTAATACAGGAAGTGCTCTCCTCTGTTTTTAAACTCTATACACCTTCACTAGAATCATTTCGATCATTTCAGCTCTGGAATTACCGATCTCTGCTGAACTAAAAAAGTAGTAGTAGTAGTAAAAAGTAGCTGTGAACTTGGAAGCTACGACTACATGACAGTACAAGGTAGAACAGAGCATTTTGAGCTTGGGAGATGTAGACAGATTAATAATAAAGGGTTACTCAGACATGTGTGAATGAAACAAAACACAACTCCTTCTTTAGATGTAGTTTACCTCTAATTACCATTCTTAAATATGTACTTACTTAATATGAACTGACTTTAAATAATTAGCTGACTATAAAATAAAACTATTCCTTTCACGCATAATTTCTGCACTATGAAGGTAAATGTAAATATTAGGTTTATTTTAAGATTTGTTTGTTTTGACCTTCATGGTAGAGTCAGTAGCAGCAGCAGTTTTATTTTAACATTTTTAATCTTACTTGCTATGATATTAGTTGTAGTAGTAATAAAAATGAGAATATGTATTGCCTGTAATGCACTCATGTATGCACTCCACAGTCTCGTTTCTGGCCTCAGTGTTGGAGCTGACCAGTGCGTCTCTGCCCTCAGCAGTAAATTAAACTTAATGAAGATGCAGTTTCTTTGATTTTGTGGTCACTCAAACTGGACACATCACATTTAATTAGACAAAGTACTCCATAGGATACAGTGGTCTGAACACTGCCCATGGAGTAAGATTAGTTGTACTCCACAAGAATGTTATTGGAGTACACCGAGTAGGACATTTAATTGAAATGTGGTACTGTTGTTACTACTGCTATTATTTATTGCTATCTTTATTCCGTTTGGGAATACTATTGCCTCTACTACTACTACTACTACTACTATTATTGCTATTATTACTATTACTGCTGCTGCTACTACTACGACTTCCACTACTTCCACTATTACTGCTACTACGACTACTACTTCCCTACTACTGCTACTGCTACTTCCACTACTACCGCTACTCCTACTGATACTGCTACTACTTCTGCTAATACTGCTAATGCTACTCTTACTGCTACTGCTGCTACTGTTACTACTGCTGCTCCTACTACTACTACTACTGCTACTGCTACTTCCACTGCTCCTGCTGCTACTTTTGCTGCTACTACTACTACTACTACTGTTACTACTACTGTTACTGCTACATCTACTTCCACTGCTACTACTACTGCTACTTCTACTACTGCTGCTGCTACTGCTACTACTACTACTACTTCCACTACTACTGCTACTGCTGCTACTACTACTAGTACTAGGTCTGATTCATTGCACTTTTTACATGTTCACTTTGTTGTTGTTACATGAATTTGCCTTTGAGATATATTTCCCCAATTAATTAAGACATTGTGAATAAAAGAAATCAGATTACTACTCCAGATATCCAGAAATCAGATAATGATCAGATTTTGAATGTAAACTTTTATGTCCACAACTTTTAACTTTAAATTCCTCTTGTGTTGCTGACTCTGGCATGTTTTGACACCCCTGACATGCTTTGACCTGGTTTACTTTGGCTGTACAGTGGGGCCGTGTGGATGAAGGACACATGAGATGCCTCCTTGCTGTTTGATTGACAGCTCTGAATTCTCCTGCTGTCCCATTGCGCACATACAGAGGACACTTTGAATTCCCAAACATATCAGCCTTAAACAGAAAAAAGGATCTGAATGCTTTGTGTATATCTTTACACGCTTATTTTTAATTCAGATCTTACAACTAATCACAGCTAGGAACCCAAACGATGCACTGTAAACATCCCTGCTCTACTAGAATAAAATTGGCTTAAAGGTTTGATAGTATAATGCAAAATATATGCATAGAACATTTTCAGTATAGATCTTTTTTCCCTTTTTTCCACTTTTTTGTCCATTTTTGAAATTTAACATAACAAAAACAAACACCAGACCAAAAAATAAAACTCCCACACCCTTTTTCAGTCTAGTTTTTAGTTTTCTGCAGTTTCAATTTAGCTATTTAAAGAGTAAAATCAACAAGGTGATAGTACTAATACAATTGAATGGCAGCACATGTCCTGAGTTAACATTTGTTGCCTTAAGCATTTTTATTGCTGCTGCCCATTGCTCTAAGTTTGGCCTCCACATGGTGCGTCCAAATGGTGAGGGAATTACCGTAGATATTTTTACGCATAGATTTATAAATAAAATTACAAAATTACATGTTAGCGTTGAGTAGCTTAGCAGCCTTGCTTACAGTTTTCATACATTCAGATTCAGACTTACCTCAAAGAAGGTGGTGCGGCTCATCGCGGCATGTACAAAATAACTTTATTAACAAAGAAAAGTCTGCACAGTCATCGCTCTCCTCTCACATGGAGCTCAGTCTGATGTCCTCTTCAATGTGGGACAGTCCCAGCTCTGACCTCTCTCTCCCTCTTTCTCTCTCTCTGTCTCTCTCTCATCTCTCCCTCCCTCCCTCTTTCTCTCACCTCCCTCTCTCTCCATTTCTCTCTCTTTCTATGCTCCTAGGGAAGTGTTTCAAATGCCGGTAAAGTCCCACAGTATCTCATCTATCTTACAGTTATTTAATTCCAGGTGTTTTGCTTAAAAAAACACTGAAAAACATTTTATTTTACTGTAAGTTATTGGTGTTATCTCTCCACAGATTTGACTTGTAACGTGGCCAGGGGGAGTTTTATCACTTGCCTACATGGAGCTGGATTTCTTTAATGCCATACCATGGAACATTACAGGCAAAGCAATGGCTTCTCCATGGAGACAAGCATGCGGCAGACCCTTCTGCAAAAACGTAAATATGCTCACCTATTCATATATTCACCCATATTTAACTCAGAATGGATTTTTCCCCAAACTTTATTTAATAACAATTTCCAAATATCAGCATTGTCAGGATAAAATATTTAAATAAAGACAAAAAGATGAGTAAAACACACACACAAAACAACAACAACAACAACAACAACAAAAAAATCTAAAATAGAAAAAACAAACAAACAAAAAACAACTACCAGGTCACCTACTCACAATAAACATGCACCAGACTGAAAAGAGAGAGTGACACAGGAATCAAAGACAAGAGTGAAAAACATCATTCTGGAACAGAGGGAATATTAACAGACTCGACAAACTGAAAAAATGGAACCCACGTTTTCTTGAAAGTCTTCAATGACCCCCCCCCCCAAGCGTACATCTTACTTTTTGCATGTGTCAGAATGGATTTTTTACATAGAATATTCATATTATATTATTTTATATCTATTTGTTTCTATTTATTTAATTGATCTCCATGACCAAGTAACTCGCCTGGCCGATCACTTATGTTTTTTCTGTCTAAAATAAACCAGCATAGCACAGCAGACTTAAAAATAGCACTCTCTGCCCTTGACTGTACAGCACATGTGAGTAATATAATGATCGTAAAGCATGCTCCAAACAGACCATGGTCTATGTTTGTGCTCGTACTGAAGAGTTATGATGGGCCGGCCTTGTGTTGAGCTGTGAGCCTTTGTGGTGTCAGCAGAAGAGGAACCTCCAGAGACACAGCGTTACTGAAATAACCCACAGATCAGAGCTGTACCAGTGTTCAGACTGAGGCTAAAGAGCAGGGAGGTGGAGGAATAGCAGGTCTGGGACATAGGCGAGGGAGAGCAAGTTCATTCATTTATTTATTTTCTGGATCAGTGCATTAATTAAAGATCCTATATTATACAAAATTGATTCTCATGAGCTTTAAGCCATGTTAGATTGTTATCTCATCAAAAACATACCTGGAGTTGTGTTTTGTTTCATTCACACATGTTTGAGTAACCCTTTATTATTAGTCTGGCTACATCTCCAAAGATGAAAATGTTCTGTCATGAAGTGGTAGTTTTCAAGTAAAAAGCTACGTTTTACCTGTAGTTCAGCAGAGATTGGCAATTCCAGGGCTGAAATTATCCAAATTATTCTAGTGAATGGAGTGTAAAACACAGTGGAGCAGTTCCCGTATCATCAGGTGGAATGGTGTTTTCCTTTTGAGAGAAGAACTCAGCCTAAATCTGCAGGGTTTGAGTGTGAAACATGTGCGAATGAATCAAAACAAAACCCCAGATCTGTTTTTGAAGATGAAAAAACATAACATACAGAAGATCAGAAAATAGTGTAATATGGGCCCTTTAAACATTTCTGTAAATATGACCAAATATAGCCAAGTAAGCAATGCCCATGTCGGTTAATGTCAGCTTAAAACAAAAAATAAATAAATAAATAAAATGTTTAGACTTAGACAAACTTTATTGATCCACAAGGGAAATTATTTGGACATAGTAGCTCTATCACAGGTTCATCCAAAATAAATATAAAGACTGAAAAAAACTTCACTTAAGTGAATTTTTTTATTCACACCAGAGCCCAATGTGCAGAGTGCAACATTTACAGTGAAAATGACGAAGCAGAGAAAAAAGTATTTACAACAATATTTACAGCAGCAGCACTTACAGCAAGCCAGCACCCACATAGTTAGGACAAGGACAGACAAGAAAATGAATGGAGCTCCTCTTTAAGTTTTTCCACGCGGTCTGCCAGCTAAGGTGTGCTCTCGGGCCAGAGAAAGACGCGCTGATTGGGGGGTGACGGGCAATTACGGGGGCTTTGTCACAAGCTCACACATCACAATATAATATAATAAGAAAGAGTGAAAATATAAATGGTAATAATAAATTCTAAATAAGTTGTAAAAAAGATAGCAAGAGACAGGTGTCAGATAAGAAATAATTAGATAAATGTAAATATACAAGTAAAAATAAGATAAGTAATACAATTTAAAATCACAGCTTTATACAAGAGGTCATAGGAAGACAGTGCAACGGTGAACAGCTGGCATATATAATATTTACTCATTTAACTGCACTATCATATTTCAGCTAGAAGGTCTGCCATCTGCTTGCAGGAACATAGTTTGGCATTAAACTTTCGTATCTCCTTCCAGACAAACAGCTGACGCGAGCAGGCCAAGCTACAGGTCAGATCTGTGGAGAGGTGAGCCCACTAAGAGTAAAACTGCATGTTTTTCAAGATAAGTTTTAGCAACAAAAACAGCCATACTTAAATAAATGCTAAATAGACATGTTTAATGCCATAGTGCGGAACATTATAGGCAACGCAATAAGACGCAATAATATGTGTCGTACCCGACCCTACGCTACACAATGCACCATTAAATTATACGAGGGATGATATAAAGCATTCACAAAGTTCAATGGTTCTTAAAAAGAACAATTTATAGTCTGTATCCAAAGCTTCAGGGGTTATGAGAAAGTTCACTCGAATAAAAATATGATATAAACTTTCCGGCAAAATGGCAAAAAGGTCTTTTTACTTTGGGCCAGTCAAAAATATTTAAAGTGCATATGACAGGTTTGAGTACTCTTTCACTAAAACACAGTTGACGTATATTATTTTAAAGATTTTACAATAAAAGGCAACATTTTTATGTCTAGTAAAGTTCATAATTTTACTTCCTGGTTGGACATGGGCAGATGTGATAATAGGGAGATAACAGGTAATTCCAGCTCTGTTACCTAGCAACCATAATGTTAACACGTACCAAAACATAAATTGCAATTAGACTAATAAAAATAGATGTGTAGGCATGACTATTAATAAATACACCGCAAATCAGAGTGCCTCCACCATCCTTTTTCTACTCCACAAAAATAGATGTCTGTTTTAGAAGCACTCAGTAGTACTTCTTGTATTTTTTATTTTTTTTTTATAGACAAACTGACACTCGAAACTTGAAACTATGATAAATATTCAACACAGATAATATCTCACCAAACCAAACCAAATTACGCTACTTCTATCTATGTTATAATGTTGTTTCCATATCACAAACCATTTCATTCACACTTTAAAACACAAACCCTGCATATTTAGGCAATTTCACTCCTGAAATCTCTACTGAACTAAAGGTAAACAGAGCTGTTACTTTAAAAACTACCACTAAATGACATCACAAGGTGCAACAGAGCATTTTGAGTTTTGGAGATGTGGACAGACTAATAATAAAGGATTACTCAAACGTGTGAATGAAACAAAACACATCTCAACTATATTTTTGAGAAGGTAATAATGTTCTAACATGGTTTAAAGTTCACAGGAGTACATTTGTTGTAGTATAGGACCTTTAAATCAGATATTATAGCTTCAGTAAATTCACTAATATACCACAGATTTTTCTTAAATCCAGTCTTGCATGGTTGGTTGCATGTGACTAACCCGTGCATGTACAGTTTGTCCAGTAGGGGGAGATAGTGGTCCAACATTACACAGAAATGCCCTCCCACATTTCCAGCTGAATCAGAAAGACTAGAACTCACCTAAAATGTAAAAATCTACCTTTTTGTTGCCTTTGCGTTTGATGATTTTTATCACACTGTGCTCTGGGATGGGTGACTGAAACCGTTTTTACGAAGTTTGGATGAAAAGAAAATTGAGGGCAGATTGAAAAGGCTGTGATGAAATTATATCAGGGAGTTTTAGCAGGAAAATAAAAAAAAAAACAATTGACGTGTTTTGAAATAATAATTGAGCTAATTTACATTGTTTCACCAGATCAATAAAGGTTACGATTAATCCACAGAGGAGAGAGGACAGAATATTGGCTGGATTAATGTGGTTCAAATGCAATCTAAACAAACTCTATTTAATTTAGTGCAAATTAATGAAGTAATGAGAAGTTTGTTAAGTGACCTAAGTCTGAATCCAATTATAGAGCCCCCAGTCAGATTAGCCTAATTATAGAAGTCCCTTTGAAAATCTACTTAAAAGTTATATCATATAATTAATATCTTTTCGACCCCAAAACATTATCAAATACTAACTGATACAGAACTATTATCTAAAATATTTACTCACTTCTACAATATCCATCCTGAAAATTAATCCTTAAATAGTTGGTGCACTGTGTAACTTTACTGGTGAAGAGCTTCATCGAATACTTCTATAGATCTTTCAATCCAACCCAGACCAAGTTACAGGTCAGATCTGTGGAGAGGCAACCCCCACTTGCAGTCAAAACGCCTGTTTTCATACGTATTTTTGAGCTATAAAACCATCTGTAATTTAATAAATGTAAGGCAAAGCTGTTTAATGTCATACTGTGGAACATTCCTGGCAGAGCAATGACATATCCATAGAAACAAGCAGGTGATGGACCCCCAACCAAAAAGTTACATAATGCACCTTTAACTAAATTGGATTTTCCTGAATAGCTTGAATCTTAGTCAATCCAACAATAAGACCCCATAAGAAAAAGGAACTAGTTTTATTTCATGTTGAAAATTGTTATTGTATTGTCTATTGTAATTATCATTGTGGCATTATATCAGACATGTCAAACTCAGGCCCGGGGACCAAATTTGGCCAGCGATATAATTATATTTGGCCCACGAGATAATTTCAGATATGTATTAGAGCTGGTCTGCTGGCTACAGATAGGATATAGAGACATTATTTATTTATTTATTTATTTTATTATTTGATATTATGCTTGTTCTTGATTCAATGTTTAAGCAAAACTATGATTAAACATTTATTTTAATAAGAAAAAGTTTAACATTACATATCTCGAAAGAAGAGAATACATGCAGATGTTGTTGAAATTTTTCAATAAATATTTAGTTTGGCCCACAAATCCCACTTAGTCCCAGTTTTTAATTTTGCATTATATTATGCAGTACCAAGTCTTTTTAGTATCAGCAAGTATTCTCCATTAAAAGTCAAACTGTGTATTGTAGTTGTAAAGTGAAAAATACTTTTGCTTTCTTTGTAGACTATAGGAAACTTCCAGGTTGCCCATGCCAAGAACTTAAAACGTTGCGAAGAAGCTGATGTGTGTGATCCTGGAACACGGTGGCACAACAGTTAGCACCTTCACCCCACAGCAAGAAGGTTACAGGTTTGATTCTTGCCATTCTTGTTGAGTCTGGATGGGTTTCTTGGATGCCATTACTTTTCCTTTCAACCTAAAACAGACTAATTTACCAGCAAGGCACTTCTAGCTCAAGGACTGGAGATGGGCCCTGTTTGACAATGAAGAAAGAGTGACAACAGATTTGCTAATGTAGTTTTATTTATTTAAAACAAGGACAGTGCACAGAAAACATTAATCTTAGAGAGAAAAGATGGTGCAGAAGAAGATAGTGCACATAGTAGTCTCGTATTCACTTACTTATGTACTTTAAAGGAGCTGTACTTGATTATTACTGTCTTGAAAGGTGAGAAACACAATTTGCAGGAGTGTAATAATATCCAAGTCTCATGGTTTTTCCTCTTAAAATACCTTGACAAAACTTAATCCAAAGAACTAAGACTCAAAAGTGCTTAGAACTGTTATTACTTCATGTAGTCTGCACTGAAATGGAGCAAAGGATCATGGTCTATGTAGTTCCCTCTGTCTATTGCTGCACCATGACTCTTAATTTAAGCAGAGAGACTTGTAATTCGATATATTGTGATGGTCCACGATATTATTGTGAGAATTTTCTGACGATGCGATATCACGATATTTTGGTTATTGTTACATCCCTAACAATTAGTTAATTTTAAACCGTTTGCAGTCATCCAAAGTTATTCCTTATGCATTCAGAGCATCCTAATTATTCACCATCTTGAGTTTATAAGCTCTTTTCACAACTTTTCAAAGACCAGTGCAGAGTTTTGGTGTGACAGTAAAGATAACAACAACTACTAGCATGCTAACACACACTTCCTTCCTGATTATCAGACAGTAAAATGCATTCTAATGAGATGCAGACTGTATTTTGACCTCAAGAGCTGCTTATACAATATATCTGTACTGGGCCAAGACAAAATTTGCTCAAAAAAATGATACTGGCCTTTAAACAGCAGAATGAATACAGTTTTAGGAAGTTAGTATAAGTTTGAATTGTCTTCTATGATAATGCACAACAATGTAATTTCAAATTCGTGTGTTCCCTGTGCAGGTGTAACTAAAGAGGGCACGTGGTGATGTGGTCATTTTACAGTCCTTTGCACCTGGAGTCGTGGCACACTGAGTTTTAATGAAGTTTGTATAAAAATAGAAATAGAAAGCTTGCAAAAACTCTGAAATTTAATTCTGAAAACAGCTGCACCAAAAAGTTTCGAAAAAGACAATGAAAAGAGATTTGAAATTGGGTTGGGGAGATGAAACGCACTGGCAATATTGTTTTTGTGTTTACCAGTTAACAAGGCAAAACTTTAAAACAGGTGTCTAAAAGTTCTTAATACATCAGAGAAATCTATGCTTTTGTTAGTACAGTTTTAAAGATCAGAGCTATGTAACTTTTCCAGTGGAGGGTGTGCTATGTTTGTCTGGAATGTTCTTCAGACTTTTATACACTGTTTATTCAATTTTATCGCCTCTCCACACATATCACCTTTAACATGGTTTGGTGGCATTTACTGCTTGTTTCCATGGAGACAGACAAACCCAATGCCAAACTGTGACTGTGGAACATTCCAGACAAGGCAGTAACATCTTAATAGAGAGTTGCATAATGTGGCTTTAAATCAAATTCAGATGTACTGCTCAACTTTTCGGATGGAGGGTCACCTGCTTGTCTCCATGGAGATGTTCTTGCTTAGGCTGGAATGTTCCATGGTGTGACATTAAACATATCCATCTAGCATTTATTCATTACGAGTGTTTCTATTGCTTAAAAATGTATTAATTAATTCTGTAAATAGGGGTGCCTCTCCACAGATCTGAATTGTAATGGAGCGTAGTGCTGTAACTTACTTGTCTCTCTTGCGATATATATAGGTTTAGTCTATACTATGGAACATTCTAGACCAGGGGTGGGCAATAATTTTTTCCGTGGGGCCACATGAGAAACAGAAAATATTGCAGAGGGTCCGATCAAAATGCTAAACCTAATTCTGCATAATAGTAATTGTGTTTCTTTATAAAAAACAGTAAACAACAGTGTTTTGACAAGCTGCTAAGATGGGTAAGAGTTTATGTTATGACTGAGCAATGAAAAAGTGTCATTTAAACAATAAAAAAATGTCATTAAAAAAAAAAACACCTCTAAAATAAAAGCAATGCAGCTTTGGTTCATGCATGAGGCAAAATTATGTTTATTTTGTAATTCCAAATGCGCTTATATTCGCCGTATGTGTCTCTTCGGTTGTGTACAATGCCCAGGTCTGTTCTAGACAAAGCAATAACATTTCCATAGAGACAAGCAGTCTTTAAAGTTACAATACTGCATCAAAACAAATGTCTCACTTTTGTTTTTATATACTTTGGGAATTGTCAGCCATCCACCAAACTGTATTTCACAAGAGACATTGAAATCATTGTCTCTCATTCAACTTAATCAGCAAAATTACAGCTAAATTACTGGAAGTTCTTGACAGAGTTGACAATGTTTTTATTTAGTGTAATCTTCTTTCTCCAAACCCAAAATTAAGCGTTGTCTTTTCGATCCTGACAACCCACGCAGCTGAATGTTGTGCTACATTAGCTGCCGTCGTGATGCTCTCATAAGACGCAGTGTCATAGCTACTTTTGTTTCCCTGTCACCACAACGATGGCAACATAATATAACCATTTCTTCAGAGGAGATCCCCAATAATAAGTCTACGCATTGCTAAGAGTCAACGCGAACTCCCTCATCATTTCTTTCCTTTGTTTTACTTACAAAAAGAAGGAGGGATGGAGCAGGAAGAAGAGAGTGGAGATGTGATGACAGCTCTTATAAAAGTTTTATTGCACAGTGTGGAGAGGAGAGTTTCTTCAGTTTAACCTCCCAGCACTACACATTGGACTATAAATTCTCTTTTATCCTTGGGTCACTCTCGTCTGCTGGGCTTTGCACGGAATACCTTGTTTTTCTGTTGTTTATGTGGCCGAACTTACAGGAATATAGTTTGTTCCCAATATTGATCATTTACTAAAAGTTGCATTGAGAAAAACACATTGAACATTAAGTTTTATTGGGTTTGGTTACATTTGTACATTCGTATTTAGTGATGCACCAATCCAGGAAAATGTTGTCTTAAAGTTGGTCTTAAATGTTTTAATTTCAAATTTTATTCATACGAACATGTTCAATAGGTATTTACCAGATAAATAACACAACTGGATATATTTATAGTAAGATAACAATGTATAGATGGAAATAAAATGAATTTTTCTGTCCTTAAAATGCTTCTGGTTAATATCGGGTATTGGCAGATACCAAAACCCAAAGAAAGTATCGATATCAGAACTGTAAAAGCTGAGGCTGGTACACAACTGTTGCTGTATTTACATTTTGATGCTGTTTTTATTATTCATTTGAATACATATTTAAGAGATAATTGGTAAGAATGTAACAATACCCACGTCCTGCGATACAATATCATCAGGGTATGAACCTCATGGTACGATATTTATTGCAATATCGTTTGAAAGCTCACAATATTTTCACGATATACATCTTATGGTATGATATATTGTGATATTTTGTGGAGATAACAAAACTGTGAATATGCTACTTTTTCCTCTTAAAATGCCTTGACAAGACTTAATTACGACTAAAAGTAACTAAGACTTAAAGACGCTTAGAACTGTTATTTTTGATTATCTGTTATTGTCTACACTGAAATGGAGCAAAGGATCATGGTCTATGTAGTTCCCTCTGTCTTTTTTTAACTATTGCTGCACCATAACTCTTAATTTAAACAAAGAGACTTGTAATTTTATATATTGTGGTATTTTATTATTTTAATCTGTGAAAGAGTGTATCATTGTGAGTTAGGACCACTATGTCTGTTGATACTTTAGGAATAGCTTTTAATAATAAAGAGGATTAGTAATCATGTGAACCACCCCTAAGTATAAGGCACAATTGTAATTTCTTTGTAATTTATAGTTAACTGGTTTGTTTACACATCATGGCATGTCCCTGCAGGGCTACCGTATTTGTATGCAGAGGCAGCGCTACTATTAGTAGGCAGCCACTTAGGGCCCCTGAACCTGGAGGGGCCCCCAAACAATTGCCCTCAGTGCTACTAATGGCCGGGGCCTCAGAGTAATTTGATTTTCTCTCAATATGACTTTAAATGAGAGTAGTTTACTTTTAAACAAGAAAACACCTTCAAAATAGTATCTGATTGTCAAATCTATTTTAACTGTCAAAGCATCTCCCCTTTCACATTAGAATGGACTAGTCTGCTTGACCCTGATTTGAACATAATCATAGCTTAATCATATACAATGGATGTAAACAAAAATGTAATTGTACTAGCAAAAAAATAAAACTACTTTCAGCTCTGATTATCTAGTAGGCGACATAACTAATAAGACAAGTTTCCAATCCACTCTCATTCAAATAGAGATGTGCATGTCTCAAGAACAATGGGAAAAAAACAGACAATAAATATTTAAAAAAAATACAAAAACACAAACAACAAAACAGGGCATTATAGTGAGGGCCCCAAACTCAAGCTCGCCTAGGGCCCCCAAATTGTTAACTCCGCCACTGTTTGTATGAACGTGAAAAGTGGAATAGGTTATAATCTACATAGTTACATAGTACAGAGGTAAAAATTTTAAAACTCAGTAAGCAAGTCATGTGGTGTCTTTCCAGTAGTTTCCCCTAATAAAACATTACATTTCAGTGCAAGGTAATTTTCCCAATAAGCCCCCCTAATTGTCTGACGTCTGTGTTTATCTCTCTGAAAAAGGATTTTAATCTGTTGTGTCTAACTCCTCTAAGCATTTGTTTGTAGATGTTGTCGGAGTTAGAGGATTTAAGAGGATGCTTGCAGCCTATTTTCCAGCTTACACCCAGTAATCATTGCCTTTGCCTTCAGATAGGAATGCAAATCGCCATATTGATTCTTCAGAGCCCAGACTTTACTTGGGGCTGACTAGATTTTTATTCTGAAATTGTGCCAGTTTCAGTTTTATGTTCGTCCCCTGTGCTGAAAGCCAATTGCAGCATCAGGAGTTTATATACTGCCACTATTATTGAATGCAGTCTTAAACCCTTCAAAAGTTGTTTAACTCTAAAGATTAGATTTCAGGAAACTAGGAAACACTGAGAACTTCACGTATACAAAGTGATTCATTGATACGATTTTGCACGTTACACTGGTGATACTTTGCAGCAGATGTCGTCAATATTCTCTGGGGGTGTGATGCTAACTGGAGGCACTGCTCTGTCTAAAGTTTGTTAGACTTTAACCCGATCTTTATTATTACACAGTCTGTCCAAAAATTATTGATTGGGTTCCCACTCTGTTTCACTGACAAAATTTCAAAATTTTTCCATGACTTTTTCATGACCTAAAGTGAATTTTCCATGACTTTACGGCACCCTACACATGTAGAATTGATCAGACTTTTAGGGCTAAATATGAAATGTTAACCCTTTCCACTCACTTTATGGTTAAGGTATTAGTTTTTTAACATTCAATCAATCAAATTTATTTGTCGAGCGCTTCTCATACAAAAATGCAACACAAAGCACTTCATGCACCATAAAGCACTTTCAGCATTCAAAAATACTGTCAGTGCATTTATTGTCAGCTTTGGTCAGCAGAAGTTGCATTAAATGTACTATATAAATAAACTTGAATTGAATTGAATTGTCATCTATTTTAAACAAAAGACACATGAGAGAATGAGAGCCTCGCACATCAACTACTAGAGACGGGTGCGTTGGAGGAGAGGGAGCAGCCCCAGAACATACAGAAAAATCCCGCACACCGTCTTACTTGCAAACTGTGAAATTTATTAGGACAAACCGTGCAACGTTTCGGCACTAGGCCTTCGTCAGGCAAACAAAAGACACATACATTCAGAAATAATCATAATAGCCTAATGATAACTTAACAGAATGCTGTAGTTGCGTGAAAGAGATACTAAAATTCTATGACTTTTCCAGGCTTGGAAGATGACATTTTCAATTTCCATGACTTTTCCAGGATTTCCATAACCAACAGATGACCTGATTTATGCTGTCAAACAAATGCCTCTCTAATAACATTAATATTTGCCAACACTTCCTCCGTTAGTCTCACCATTTTTGTTGAAACACCTGAACAGAATCAGTTGTATGGCTCACAGGCTCCTGAAAATGTGTTGTTTAAATAAATTTGTATATTTTTCTCGAGTTTTCAGAGGACCTAAAGACATATTTGCTAATGTCTGCATTACGTCTCCATGGAAACTGCTCAACATTCCACCACAGACATACATGTACAGCATATCCCACTTAAGGCCCATAGTTGTTATTGACAAAATCCTTAGTCAGCCCCCAAAAAATCAGATGTTCAAGAAAATATGTATTTCTTGGTTGTAATTATTAATACTCTTTGTAATAATAATCACTGTTAGTCTGTCGTCTCAATTGGTTAAATTATGTGGTTAAATTAAGTGTAAATAAAAATAAATGTTGGTCAGTAGCAAAAATCAAGAAGTTTATTTGAAATATTTGTTATATTAAATATTAACCCATATATTATACTGTTGTTGAACTCTTTCATTTGTGTCTTGGCCTGTCTTGAACTCTGTGGAGTTAACTTGAGTGTCTTGAAAAGCCCTCTAAGTGTTATGTTTTATTATTCACACAATCTTGCATCAGTGAACCTTGTAAAAACACTGAATCATGGTCCTTGTTTATAGTAGTCCCAGAGTTTACTGAAGTGTGGATTGAGGAGGAACTCAAAAGAAGCTATTGTCAGCCTGCACCTGTATTTGAAAGAGTGAGTTGTGAATTGAGCAGAGCCACAGACACATCAGATAAGCTGCTGGAAACAAGCGCTGCTAAAAAGGAAGTCCAGGACAGAATTAGAGGACACTGAAAAAAAAACACAAGGACAAGGAACAAAACTAGTGTCTCATCTAAACCAATTATAGTGGCTAAAAAGTGCGGAGTAAACACTGTTCCAATAAAAAGTTGTCTTCAAGGTTTGTGCTGTTTTGTATATAGGTGCTACAAGATGAAAAAAGCATGCATTTCAGCTATATGAACCATAGACTGTATATAAATGGATATAGATAAACTGCTAGCCGCTGCATTCCAAATAGGAAGTGAGCATGGGGGCGCTTTCTGGCTCCTTCCACTCTGTTTCCAATTGACTTTAATTGGAAAATTGTCACCCCTCTCTAACGCCTGCTGTGAGCTTCAGTCATTTTAATCCTCTCTATGTGATTCTGTTGTTTTTATTTAGCTATTTTTTCTGTAAATAAATTCCTATTCCTATTGTAGTGTTTATCATGACAGGCCTATAAAGTACACTGTTTCATCTTAACTTAGAAGATTGTGTTCAGTCAGTCACCTAAAAAAAAGAGCAATACAATCAAAATCATCAACAAAAAGTGTTTCAGAGAGCACACCACTCATCTGTTTATTAAGTCTAATCAACTAAAGTTTAAATACTTAGTTGATCTTAAGATTTTATTAGTTATGTGGAGAGCCAAACAAAGACATTTACTCGAAGCGCTACAAAATCTTTTTACATTTGTCTCAGAGGACTGTGACCATAGAAAACAATTTTTTTTCCAAACTGTATTCTCAAGGACAACATTAAAACAGAAATGTGTCAAGATATGGAACTTGTTAAATTATGATTGTAAAGTTGCACTAGTGTTTCTAAATCTAAGAAAATGTACAAGGATAAAAATAACGATGGACGATGTGTCTAAGGAAAATGTTTAAAGTAGATGAAATGTAAACCACCAGAGTGATATTGTAACATACATACGGCTCATTGGTGACTTGGTTTGGTTTTGGGGTGGGGATTGATTATTTAAGAAATGTTTCCTTTTTTTTTTATCTGTGAAAGGAGCAGGGTTTATAAGGTTTATCTTCTTTCTGTTCCTTTTGTTCATGCAGCAAAGACAAAGCAAATAATGGTTGGAATATGTATTTATGTTAATTTTTTTGTTGTTCTCTTTAAATTGATGCCAACAAAATAACAGCATGAGCAATAAATTAAAATAATAATAATAATAAAAAATTATAATTGGCAGGCATGTCTGGGGATAGTGAAGTCTTGGTATCTTTGCATAACTGTGATAGATAAAGATGAGATTTATTACATTAAAGGTATGGAGTAAGAACGCTTTTTAGTCCTGTTTTAGTGCTGGTTCAGTCCTATTTTTTTCCTCCTGGTTCAGTCTTGATTCAGTCCTGGATCAGTCCTGGTTCAGTCCTAATTCAGTCCTGGTTCAGTTCGTATGCGGTGCAATAGTTCGACATCTTGATCGATCTGCTCAATAATAAAGTGCCTGTGAAGTGCTGACTTATTTTTGACAGTAAAGTCATGTCTGTGAATTCATATTCGTATTGAAGAAAGCGTAATCGTAAATTTCCATTTCATGATTGTATTCTTGATGTCGTAACTTTTCAGTTCGTATTCTGATGGATAAAATACACACAATACATTTTATGTTCGACTGGATTCATTCAAGAGTTCACAGACATTTATTTTATGCTATAACCAAATATGCACGGATTCCTATCCTATGCACACAAATATTTCTGAACGCTTTCTTACTCCATATGAAGGTCCCATATTACACAAAAATTACTCTTATGCACTTTAAGCCATGTTACCATGTTGTTAGTGCATCAAAAACATACCTGGAGTTGTGTTTTGTTTCATTCACACATATTACTTGTCTGCATCTCCAAAACTCAAAATGCTCTGTTCAAGTTTTAAGTTTTCTAGATTCAGTAGAGATTGACAATTCCAAGGCTGAAATAAACCAAATGACACTACTGAACATGTATGAAGTTTAAAAACGCAGTGGAGCACTTCCTGTATTATCACATACATGTTTTCAGTTTGAGAAAATAACTTAAAGTGCTGCCTAAGTATGCAGGATTTGTGTGTTATAAGTGTGAGAATGAAACAAAACTCCTACTATGCTTGTAATGATGAAGCAGCATTATAACATAGATCAGAAAATAGTGTAATTAGGCCTTTAAAATTATATAGAAAATACAAATTTTGACAACATAAAAATATTGTTTTGGAAAATCAAGTTGAAAATCACACCCTTCACGTTGAATATAGCTCAATCTGACAACATCAATTTGACTGTTAACAACTTGATGCATCTGTGCTCTTGACATTTCCTGAGTGGCACGGGTTGGGGCAAAATACATACATTATCATTTGAAGCCAGAAAATCAGACTGACATAACACGCATACGAGACGATTAGGGCAAACAAGATGCAGTTATGACATTTAAGTATTATGCAAATTGGCCTGTCATTTCAGCCTGCTTCTATAATTTAAAATACACCACTTATCTCAATACTGGGACATGTGGACTGGGGGTATGTGCAGGGGTCACGCAATCACGTTTTCCTGAATTGCTGTTCAAGTCCAACATAGGATTACACAGGCTTAGACCGGTCTGCTGGGTAAATGATATGGTCTGTGTAAGATCTTTTAAGGACCTCATTTTGTTAATCCCTTTGTGGAAAAATGGAAAATACTCTGCACCCACTACACTGGAATATTGTTTGTGTTGGAGTCATGTTTCACTATTATATTTGGGCCTTAAACCTTTTATTAGACTCATAGAGATGCAGAAAAACACACAAGTAAATAATGCTATGATTCTTACAGTCATATACATCAGTGTTTTCTGTTAATAGAAGAGACGAAATGCCCCCCCATAGTCTAATTTCAGGATTCTCTTTACAATGTATGTACCGCACTATCCTCAAAGGAGTGGCCCGTGGCTTTTAGATGGAGATGGACAGCAGACTGTGGTCCACTATTGCTCTCTCGTCTGTGTTGGTACATCCTCTTGTGAAGTGGCTGTTTCGTTTCTCTAGTGTAGCGTTCACTGCAGTCTTCACTACACTGAACGGAGTAGACAACATTACTTTGTTTGTGGCTCTGTGTTTTGTCCTTTGGGTGGAACAGTCTCTGTCTTAAAGTGTTTGTAGGTTTGAAATAGACCAGGATCTCATGTTGTCTGAAAATCCTCTGTTGTCCTTTTGTTCAGAAATACCAGCCATGTAAGGAATAAATACACCCTTTCTCCTGGGTTTTGTTTTTCTGTTGTTCTGTTTTTTAGCTCTTTTTATTTTATTGAAAGAAATTATTGAAATCATTAACATATAGAAATAAGTATATTAAATTTTTAATCAGTGTTTTTTGATTAATAGAGTCAAAAAGTGACATTTAATTACCAGTAATATTGTATTAATATTTTAATATCCCACTAAACCTGTGGGAAACACTGTATACATACATATACTGTATTTAGTCCTTTGTTTTGAATGGATCAGTAGACTATTGAAAATCAGTTCTCAAATAAAATTAAATAATATTTCTTACTGTCATATTCGACGCAATAAGATAATATTTTTCTATGTAAGTGACTAATACTTTCCTCACCATATTATAGTTTTTTTCCCTCACCATTTACTCACCAGAAGTTGTTTTTTGCA
The DNA here is from genome assembly GCF_026225935.1 of Boleophthalmus pectinirostris. Taxonomy (NCBI): domain Eukaryota; kingdom Metazoa; phylum Chordata; class Actinopteri; order Gobiiformes; family Gobiidae; genus Boleophthalmus; species Boleophthalmus pectinirostris. The sequence continues at coordinate 14,927,199 of NW_026571070.1, forward strand.
GTGATTTGTGCATGTCTGAGCAATCGTTAATCGCTTATTTTCAAGACACCATATTGCCGATCAGTCCCTGTTTTCACCACCGCCAGTACATGGCCAATGCTCTGTACTTACTTAATCTCCAATTTTCTTTTCTTAATTTGTTATACGTGTAGGATTCAGCAGCATTGCGTAGTCATTATTGTTACAAATGAAAAAAAAATCTGCAACTCATTGGCCTGATCTGCAGCTGTCCATCAGAGGGGCAAACAACTTCACAGCTCTTTGTGACAACGTTTACTTTATGGCGTCGTCAACTTCCATTGGTCTCATAGTTTGTTTCTTTTATTAAGTCGTTTTTGATGAATATCACGATTTATGTCCAAATTAAAACATAATGATCCCGGGCTGTCATAGATTATAATATAGCAGGCTCAAGCACAATATGTCTTCAATAAATTCTTAACAAAATGTTTAGCCTCCCATAACTTATTTTAAGCACCATCTGTTCCCCAAAGGCAGTTATAAATTGATCTCTACATAAATAAAACTAATATTCTCACTTAAGACTATCCAAGTGGGTTCTTATATGTGGCCAGACCATTTCCCCTGCAAATTAAGTATATAAAACCAGATGCCCTGGCCAGGCCTTACTAACCAGGACTTTATTAAACTGCCAAATGCCCTGGCACACTGTAAAGTTTGAATATCACAGATGAGTTTGAGGGACCACACAGTGTATTGTGTTATTGCATCCATGGGGTCATTAACTCAGATTATGATGCTTCACACTGCCTCCATATGTTTCCCCAAAGTCTTAGATTAATTTCAGCCCCGACAAACTGTAATTACTGCTCATTTCTGTGAACACAATGAAGAAAGAGTGTCATAGGAATTAAGATGTTTATATAATGGAAACTAATATTCAGGACAATGTTATGCTATGGTCTAAATCAGAGGTGTTTTAAATGATTGATTGACTGAATTATTAATTTTAGAGAAGCTAATTAAAATGTGATATTACAATAAAAATCACAAGTCTATGTAATCCCTTAGTCATCCAGGTAGGAATATTCAAAAAGGAATAGGTGGAGGTAAATACACATAATATGCTACAGTGGGTAACAGTAGCTAAAATTGTAGAGTGTTTGTCCACTGATTCAAAGGTTACCGGTTTGAATCCCGCTCCTGACATAAACACCATTGGTAGAGCAGTTAGTGGCAGGATTCTAGCTCCCACAGATGAATACTGCTGTTATTGTCCAATGAGGTTCATTTGGTCTTCTGATATTTTATGTTATTAGGTTCTTTTTTCAGATCAAGAGTTTGTTTTCATACCTGACAGTTTCGACTGCTCACTGGTCTTCCTCAGAGTCACATGATGTTGTGACGTTTCCGGTCAGCTGATTTATACAGGTTTTGGAGCTGTCTTCCTACCAGTGGAGACAGGACGACAGCGCCATCTGCAGTCCGACTTCCTCAGGACAGTATTCCAGGTGTGAGAGAGTAAAAAAGCCCCCTCGCCTGACCTGCGATGGAGCAAACATCATTGGGACAGAGGAAAACTAACACCATCGCTGGATTAAAGAGGCAATCGAAATGTACCCACGAGACTATAAACTGGGACGGGGGGCTTTTTTACTCTGTCGTCACTGTCGTCCTGTCTCCACCGGTAGGAAGACAGCGCCAAAACCTGTGTAAATCAGCTGACTGGAAACATCACAGCAACATCACGTGACCAATCTGAGGAAGTCTGCTAGTGAGCAGTCGAAACTGTCAGGTATGAAAAACAAACTTTTGGTCTGAAAAAAGAACCTAATATTATAAATAAACTGCTGTTGTATCCTTGGGCAAGACACTTAACCCACCTTGCCCTGCGTTCTGTCTGCGTACACTAGTGTATGAATGGGTGTGTGGCTCGCTGATGTAAATTGCTTTGATTTCCTTCAAGGTTGAAAATGCTAAATAAAAATATGATCATTTGCCTCCACTGTTAAATGTTACAGAGCACTACAGGCCTACTGTATGCCATTTTTCTGGTGCCTGTGGTCTCCATGTGATTTGATAAGGATAATGCTCTAGTTTTACAGACAAAGCAATAACATCTGCATGGAGAGGAGTGAAGTCATTTCATAAGAGTGCATTAGTAAGATAGAGAAATGGACACGTAAGCTGTAAAGAAGGAGAGGCTTGTTGCGTCTTATAAACTTGTACTTGTATTTGTTCATCTTTATATTTTTAATCTTGGTTTAAATAACTCTAGCTGCAGACTTGCCCTTTTTGATGTTCACCAGCTCCTCTTTTTCTCCTCTCTCTCGGCCTCATTATAAACTTCAAAACTATTCCTCCGTCCATACGCCAACATGAACCGTCTCGCACGGTTTTAACGCTGGTTTTATTGCTCTACATTTCATCACATTTTCCCCAACACGTCAACATGAAATTAAAGCATTTTTTACTTTTTGTAGAATCCCTGTTCAGATCAGTGCTACAGTTACAGCCCTGCGCTGTTGTGCTGACTTCGGATAATGCTAACAGCGTGCTAGCGGAGTGTTGATTAGCATGCTAATTGTTAAAGGTGGCGCTGAAGATAAGTGTTCAGGAGTTAGCTTCACCTTGACGTAGAGTGTTTGTGCCAGCTCGGAGTGGTTTGGCAGACCGCACTTTCAATAGCCGCAGGCAGGGGGCGCCCCAGGGGACTCATCTAACAGCACTGTCCCTGCACATGACAGGAAGTACACACATTTAAAGCTCGCCATGGTTTATTCAACACAGCACACCCTCACTCACTCATATTCCAACGCCTTTACACATAAAAGGACAGTCATATCTCAATGGGATTAGTGCTCCATCAGAGGCTCCACACGCTGTCAGCGGCTGACACTTATCTGAGGCCTGAGCTGCATGATAAGTCCATGTTTCACAGGTGCAAAGAAGAGGCCTGTCCAAACCAAATTCTGCTTATTGTTATTATTAATGAGTTATAAGTGCAAGCTCGGCCAGTCCACTGCCAAAGCAGCTGATGTCCGTAAATGTTTGGACCCTGCAGCTGTCATTTCTGCTCTGTCTGATGAGGAATTCCTGTTTCTGTTGGAGGGGGGGGGTTAAAGTTAAATGACTCAACAAAAAAGTTTAATTTAAATGACTCAACAAAAAAGTTTAATGACTCAACAAATCAAAGGATGGTCACAATGGCCGGAATGAAGTATTTCTCGAACTGTGGTACATGTACTATTGGTGGTATGCAAACTTCTTCAGCTGGTACTTGGACAACTCTTCAGTGTGTGGATTTGCCTATTGATACTTTACAACTGATGCAGAGAACATTTTTTGGGTGTGTGAAACCAACTGTAGGCACTGCTCTGTCTCAAACATCTAAACAGGACCATGAACGCTCATATTGATCACATATTGGAAAGTCCACTTTTAGAACTGGATAAATTTGAACCAGGAAGGGTCCTGTTAGGTCAGTATACTTGATGAAAGTCAAATATTTTCTTCGGTTGTTCTTGGTATGAAAAGTTTGCAAGCCTCTGAACTTGTGCTCATGTGACTTGTGTGTGGAATGTGTTTGTATGGATTGCACATGTCTGGCTGGCTTCCCTTTTAACCTGATAAATCCACAGTAAGCTAAACCCCCATTAAATCTACTCTGTTGATCAAGATCCTGGATCAGTCTCTTCAGAAGAGGAGATTTTTGGGTATTAAAGTTAAATTTTCTAGCTCCCACTTAAAGGCATGCGTGTGTTTCTGGCCACTGTTCAGGCTGCATCAGTATTGCTGCCAAACTGTCAGTGGCGGTCTAAGCCTTCAGAGGGCCCTAAGCACTTCACTGGCACCAGGGCCTACGTCAAACAGAAAAACTACAGTGACAAAAGAAACTGGGGGCACTGGGTTTGGATGGGCAGTGTGGGAATCTTACCCCTGAAGTTTAAAATGTCAAACATTTTTCTTATTTTGATTAATTTAATCTTATCTAGTTGGGTAAAGTGTAATGCCAAAGTTTGCATAATTTTCAACTATAATATAGCCGCTCTACAGGAGGCAGCTGCTTACTCTGCTTATAGCATATTAGACTGTATAAAGAACTGGACAAAGTCAGTGTGACGTCACCCATAGTGTTTCAGCTCTTGCCAAATGAAGCTCATCGAGGCTTGCACTTATAGGGCGAATTTGAAGCAGAGTTCCATGTTAAATTTATTTACAGACAAAATAGTGAAATAAAAACGTCAGGATCATGTAAAGCGAGTTAAAACGAACATTTTAAGACTAAAATGACGAGACTCACTGCAGCATTTACAGACAAAGGAGAGACAATTTTTCAATATAAAGTCGAATCAAACCAAAGTCGATGGAGCAGGAAATCTCCTCCATGCTCACTTCCTGTTAGGAATGTGGCAATTCCTCTACTTTTATTTATTTTTATTTTTATTAAGCTTTTTTTCACATTTCAGTCTCTTTCCAGTTGTTTTTGAATCTTATCTTTGTACTTTACTTTTTCAACACTGAAATTTCCCTTAAGTATGAATAAGGTTCCCTTCTCTTATCTAAAATGAATGAACCAGTCTTGCAGTCAGATACAACAGACTAAACGCTCTATTTTTCACATTTATAATTCAGACATCTCTCCACATTTGAAGGTTTCCAGAGACTCAGGGGGTAATTCTCTGACACATGAAGCAGCTCTCTTCTCTCCAGCCCTCGACTCCAGGGCTCTCAGACCGTCTCCAGGCATCCCTGCAGGTGGGGCCCATGGCGACTCCCACTTCAGCCAGAGCGGCCCCTTCACCTGATCGCTCTCATCTCCACTGACACATGGAGAAAGACTGTTATGCACAATCTGTAGGGTATGGGACATGGGAATATAAAAACTCTAGTTCCAAATAGTAGAAGTGTATACAAGAAGTTAAGTATTAAATACAGTTGAGCAATCTTGGGGGACAGTATTTTAAAGTGCCTCTGACAGGTTAGACTACACATTTTACTAAAACACAGTTAAGATCATTATATTTAAGATTTTACCAGAAAACATACTCTTTCGTTCCCAGTTTGGCCAATTTTTAGGTTTCAGATTTTATTTCGTAGTTGGAAAGCTTGACATCACAATAGGGAATTTCATGACTGATAGCTAGCGGTACATTATGACAAAACTGGGCTACAGAGATTATGATTTGACAAATACAAATGTAAGAAAACATCTTTATTTTGCAGAGAGCATGTTTAAAGTTATCATTGGTTATTGTGTGTAAACTGTGCTGAACTTTTGGACAGAATTCTCCCAGTGTAATGTCTTAAGTATGGAACTCTCTAAAGTAGAACTCTCTGTCATTTTCAACACATTTTTCAACTTTTGTTCACAAACTGCTTCTTGACTGGTGTAAAACTATCATTTATATTCACAACTGATAAAGTTAAAATTTGAGAATCATCCAAAACTGTCATATGTACTTTAACAACGCACCAGGACTGTACTTCATCTGACATCATCTGCAAAGTATCTTTTGTCACCAGTGTGATTTTGCCTGAGATCCAGAATCCACACGTCTTCAGTACTTTACAGAGATGTGAGTCTTCCTTAAAGGTGCACTGTGTAACTTTTCGGTTGGGGGTCCATCACTTTCTTGTTTCTGTGGATATGTCATTGCTCTGCCAGGAGTCATCCACAATATGACATTACACTGCTCTACCTTACATTCATTCAATTACATTTGATTTTTTAGCTAAAAAAACACCTAGAAAAACAGGCATTCTGACTGTGAGCGGAGTCGCCTCTCCACAGATCTAACCATTCACTGGGTTTGGTTTGGTCTCCATGAAGATTTTAATGCCATACTGTGAAATATGCCAGACAAAGCAATAATATCCAAAGCATTTCACAGACCCTTTACTAGAAAAGTTACACAATGCACCTTTAAATAATATCATATCATTCTGGATCTGCAGGCAACCAATCTGTAATAGGATTTACCTAAATGAACCCAATTTCAATCACAACAAATGGAGAAAAGATGACGAAATAGATTCAATATTGATGCATTTTGTAACAAACCTGCAAATTTGTCTGCAATCTTCTCAGGAGAATTTCATCGCTGTTTAGTACAGTCTTCTATTGTATCATTTATTGAGCCAATGTTTAAATAAAGTAAAATTCACTTTATTCTACAAAAGTGCTGGTATTCTATAATTCATTTGCTATTTTTGGCAGATTTTTTACTGTAGGCAATATATTTTAAATTCAAACCTAAAATTCACCTTTGAGTTTTACAGAAGTTTGAACCTTTGAGACTCTACTGTACTGTACTGTCGGTTAAATTGGCAAAGACGGCTCTTGTCTCTCTGTGAAAATAATCTAAAATTCCCTTTGAAATGCAGTGTAGTCATCTCCAGTTCAAGAGCAGAGTTTGACAGAAAAGGTGACCTGCTCAGAGTAAGATTAAAGCTGTATGTATATGGAGGTTTTGGTGACCTCGCCCAGAGCAATGCACAAAACATGGAGATCCCAAAAGTAATTGTTAGCCGGTGCCAGGATGAATGCAGCTAACTATAATGCATGCGTATATATAAAAAGATTACCCAGCGGACATCTCCCACTTGTGTTAGCATATTCCTGTGCTACAAGCTAATGAGAATGGTGGTAAGGAGAAACACAGCCTGCATACTGTACCCACACTGCTTAAAAATGCCACCGACCAGGCACAGAGCACATGCATACTTCATCACTTCATCGCATACTTTTATTTTCTATGGATGTGTTTACTTTTTTAAACTATATTTCTTTTGCAGGCAGTTCATGGGGTTCAGCTTCTTTATAGGTGATCGTTTGGGGACTTTTGCCCATTAAAAATATATAGTATTTACTTAGGAATTGTTAATTGCCATGGCAACTTTTAGATTTTCATAAGTTACAGCCCCATGGATAAACCAGTTAACCCCCTAACCCATGGTGATTTAAATCCCAGTTCACCTGTATTAGTATTGAATCAGTGTATCATTCGTTCATACGTTTTTCAAAATAAAACCATAATTAAGAAAACAAAAAAACAACTATTTTTTTGTCTTCAAAACCAAAAAGAAAAAACAGATAATGATTAAATTTTTTAGATTTCGATTTTTGTGTTAGTCGGCCGTTTCCCGTTTTCGTGACTTAAACTGTGATGCCGGACTTTTGCACCCCATACGGACTGATCCCAGAACTGAACCAGGACTAAACCAGGACTCAACTGATCTCAGTCCAGGTCTGGTACCGGTCATAGTCTGAGACCAGGGACTGAGACCAGGACTGAGACCGGTTTAAACACATTTAAACACAAAATCGAAAACTGAAAAAAAAAGCTAATTGCAATCCGTTTTTTTCATTTTGGTTTTATAGACAAATAATGAAAAAAACTGTTGTTTTTTTCATTTCATTTTTGGTTTTATTTTGAAAAATGAGTGAACAAATGATACAAAGATTGTATTTGGATTTACATATCGTATATATTCAGGGGATATTTTTTCCTCAATCTTATACTATACTTCTATCTTCTTCTTATATTTTATTCCTTACAATAGACTCTAATCACGTTTATGTCACAAATCAGGAAGATGTTTGGAAAGATGCGATTATAACTTCCGGTGGGCTCTGTTCCAGGAAAAATTAGAAAATGGCCCAGTTTTCTTCGTCTCCATGTCATTATAGCATTCCGTTATGTTTGGCTAATCAACATTAACATTTACAACCATACCTCAGTTTTCATCATCATCATCATCGCTCTGGGTGTATGTGATTAGAAGAGATGAGGGCGCCAAACTCAAGATGATTCCAAACAGCACATACCTATGCAGTCTTCCTTTTACCACTGATCACATTTACTTCAGTGGGTTTTATCACAGTCATTAGGCCCAGTGTCGGGAACTACACCGGAAGTTGTCATCACATCTTTCCAAACGTCTTCCTGGTCTGTGACGTAACTGTGATTAGAGCCTATTAGGTCTATGATGAGGCATATGTAAAACCAACTATACAATAAAAAACATATTGTTCTTTTTCCAATAGACAAGTTAAATGCTTTATAAAGATGGTCATGTCATGCTATTCGCTATACCAGGTAAAATGCTACATGCTAACATAACTATGGTAACTTCTTCCATGTTGGGATCATTGGGTCAATACCAGATTTTTTTACTTTACTTTTTATGTTGTACTTATTTTTTTAACTATTAACAATCAATACCAAAGCTGGAAAACAATATCAGTCAATACCAATACCCCTCAAGACAAGGAAAAATGAATATATAATACTTACTTTTTCTATTCATGGTTGTTAAAGGTTTTTTAAAGCATTGCGCAACTTTTCTGATGAAGAGTCCGTTATCTATTTGTCTCCATGGAGATGTTAATGCGTTCTCTAGAATGTTCCATAGTATGACATTAAACATATCCATCCAGTATTTATTCATTACCAGTGTTTTTGTTGCTTTCTGTGAATAGGGGTGAATCTCCACAGATCTGAATTGTAATGTAGTATAGTGCTGTAACCTGCTTGTTTCCCTTGTGATAGACAGGTTTAATCTATACTGTGGAACATTACTGATAAAGTAATAGCATTTCCATGGAGACAAGCAGGTGGTGGACGCTCCACTAGAAATTGTACACAGGGCACCGTTAACATTGTGCCTGTGTGGTGTCATTTCAGAGGAATGGCATGACAGAGCAGATGTTACACAGGATTTCTTTAAAGTTGTAAGTAACAGCGCTAGCCTGCTGTTAGCTCACTGTCTGGAGTGTAAGAACAACAGCATGGTAAAAGTTCAATGAGCTGCTTTTGAATGCACCACTCACCCCGAGGATTTGAGACGAGGAGAGACGCAGGAGCCAAAGACAAAGTGTGGCCCAAGGCAAACCAAGGCTAGCTCAAGTCTAGCACAAGGAGAGCCTACGTGTGCAATGTTAAACAACAGTCCTGTGCCTCGGTATGTATGAACCTACTGTATGGTCAATGTGAGGATCGATATCACTGTGTCCTTATGTGACACTGGGAGAACAGTCAACTGTGTTATACGAACAGGATAGTGTAAATTTACAGTGATAGGTTACACAGTGCACCTTTACCCTTTCTGATGGAGGGTCCGCCAACTGCTTTTTACCATGGAAATGTCTACAGCGTGCCATTAAACATATCCAATTCCAATGAAACAATAAAATGACATTAAAAGGCCAAGTTACAAGATAGATCTGTGGAGAGGCAACTACACTGACTACGAGAATGCATGTTTTGAGGGTTCGTGTAACATTTGTTCTTTTGAATTTCAATTAAGATCGAAAAGCAATAAAATGGGAAAACAATTTGTTATTTTATTATTCTGTTTTAGTGTCAAACAAAAGACAGATTTCTATCTCTATTTCCAATATTTAATTTAAAGTTTCTCTTAAATAATATCAATCAAAAACAGTCTCATTGCCTGTTTCAATTTTGATATTTTATTTTCTCTGGTTTATATGCACTGGAAGTTCTGCTGCTTAGTGCGCCTCGTGTGAATTCAGTGTCAGCTGATCAAAGGAGAGTTTATCGCTTCCCGTTCCTCGTCATGGAGTTCAACAATTAATTTCACCAAAGCGTTCACCTAAATGCGTAGCTATAAAAGAAAAAGTTTTCAGGCAAGTCTTTCTAGCAGGGCATAATTTCAGGGCATGTAAACCAGAGAGAATAAAATATCAAAATTGAAATAGGCACCAAGACTGTTTTTTGATTGCTGTTATGTGAAATAAACTTTAAATAAAATTTTGGAAATAGAGGTCGAAATCTGTTTTTTTGTTTGACACTTAAATGGAATAATGAAATAAACTCTTTTCTCATTTTACTGTTTTTCATTCTTAAATGAAATACAAAAGAACAAATGGTACAGGGACCATTTATGAAGATGCAATAAAAATACCTGTAATTTACTTACTCTGAGATATATACATTTCATGGCATACTGTGGAACATCCTAGGCAATGCAGTAACATCACCATGGAGACAATTAGGTGATGGCCGTATTAGAATGTTGTAACCGCATCCAAACCATACCTGGAGCTGTGTTTTGTTCACACATGTTTGAGTAATCTTTTATTATTGCCCTGTTTACATCTCCAAAGCTCAAAATGCTCCGTTCCACCTTGTGATGTCCTGAAACTTTCAAGATAACAACTACCTTTTACTTTTTGTTCAGTACATATCGGCAAATCCAGGTCTGAAATGATCTAAATTATTCTAGTGAAGATGTGTGGAGGTTAAAAACACAGTGGAGCACTTTCTGTATTTCCACATGGCATCGCAAGGTGTTTCCATATGAGAGAAGAACAACTCTGGATATGTTTTTTTTATTTTTTTTTATGAGGAAACAATATTATTTTTTGATTAAGATAGATCAGAAAACAGCACAATATAGGCCCAATAAAACCTCATCTTCATCATGTTTGAACGAAACAAAGTTTAGTTTGATAATTCTAAACACCATAAAATATAGGAACAATTGTAATATGTTGGTAGATACTGCATTATAGCATCCACTGACTTAATTAACATATTGTTTGGAGTAAAGCCAGCAGCACTTAATCTGTTTTTGGTGTGAAACCTCCTCCATTTATGAGAAACTCAGTAGTGTAATATTGAGCTGTTGGATTTACAGAAAGTTTTGGCTGTGAAATGAGCTAAATTGTGAGCACACCTGAGTGTATCTGAGCCCTGCAGCCACATGATTCGCAGCAATCCTGTTTATATTCACTGTACTGCAGGCATGAAGATTTTTAACTAGTGAGTAATTTATTTTCGCTGGGAACATGATGAGACGAAATTTGAACTCCTCATAACCCAATGCGCTAGAAGACAGTGGAGAATCCTGCTTCCTGTCTGCTTATGTTTGCTTTTTTTTTTACTGTTTGCTGTTGGGGCACGATAAGCAGCTACGGAAATAATGATTTTTTCTGTTTCCATGTTTGAAAAATGTCATTGCAATCCAGGGATGAGTGAGCAGAGAAGGATGGATTGTTATGGGGGAGTTGTATTGGCTATGGCAGGTTCATGCAGCGGTACAATGCTCAGGTTAGTTTTATTGACGATTCGATTCAGCCTCCCTCTGGCCACACCCATTCGCCGCTTTTTGTGTCCCCAGTCACTGTAGTAAATGCAATAGGTCAATATTAATAGTCTGCTCAAATCCTGCAATACTAGTACACATAACATGGCCTATATTTTCAGATTTTCTAGGTTGCAGAAATGACCAACAAACACATGAAAGGACACATGTTACACTATTTTCTGATCTATGTTAAAATGTTGTTTCCTCATCAAAAACATACCTGGAGTTTTGTTTTTAGGCTGAGTTCTTCTCTCATCACACCTTGATTTTTTTTTAACCTCGTGTGGTAAAACAGTAAGTACTCCAGTGTGTTTTTAAACTGCATACACCATCACTAGAATCATTTGGATAATTTCAGCTCTGGAATTTCCAATCTCTGTGAATAAATAATAAAGGGTTGCTCAAACTCCAGATATGTTTTGAGGAAGTAACAGCATTATAACATGACTTAAAGCTCACAAGAGTCAGTTTTGTGTTATGTACTAAAGCATAACTGCCTTCATCAGCTGGTATCTAAATGACCACTGACCTTTTTCGCCAGAGGTGAAAAGGCCTAAGGGTAATTATATTTACACACAAATCGACTGATCCAGAAGACTGATTAAATTTATTAGAGATTCTCAATACATCAATAAAGACTAGAGAATTTCTGCGTGTCCAGTAGGGCTACAGTGCACAGCTCTAACTATTCCAACATCCCATTAAAGGACCCATATTACACTATTTTCTGATCTCTGTTATAATGTTTCCTCTTCACAAACAGACCTGGAGTGTGTTTTTCATTCAGTCTTGTTTAACACACAAACCCTACATATACAGTAGAATTATTTTCTTAAACTAAAAGCACTCTGTTCCACTTTGTGATTTCATGTGGTAATGCAGGGATTGTACAAACATACACATGAAAGGACCCATATTATATTCATTTTTGATCTATGTAATAATGTTGTTTCCTCATCAAAAACATGCCTGGAGTTATGTTTTTTTTTAGACTGAGTTCTCCTCTCAAACAGAAAACACTCTGTTCCACCTTTTGATGTCATATGATAATACAGGAAGTAGTGCTCTGCTGTGTTTTTAAACTCCATACACCTTCACTTGAATCATTTGGATAATTTCAGGCCTGGAATTTTCAATCTCTACTGAACTAAAAGTGAAAGGTATGTTATCTTGAAACGTACCACTTCATGACATCACAAGATGGAACAGAGCATTTTGAGCTTACTAATAATGCAGGAATACTTAAACAAACACAACTCGGGGTATGTTTTTGTAGAGATAACAACATTCTAAGATGGCTTAAAGCTCACAAGAGTCAGTGTTTACGTAATATAAGACTTTTAACGACCCCTCTTTCAAACATCAGCAGTGCTACTTTTTCAGTTTAATAGTTGTGGTCCCCTTGACAACTGACAATAAATTTGTATAAAGGGTGCCCTAAAAGCAAAGAAAAACAGAGCTAATTTTACATTGTTTGCTGTGGTCCAAACTTATTCCTCCCTTTTCTAACACGTTCTCAGCACCCTAATAATTCAATGCAATGAGTTTCAAAGCACTTTGAGAGAACAGAAGAGTTTTACCATCACACTACAACAGCTAACAGGGTGCTTCCTCACTTCCTGGCAAGACAAATTTTACTTTAGGCAATTGCATGAATAAAATACAGCCTTTTTAATTGTTTAGGTGAATGAGTTAACAGTGTAGCGGTTTCAGTACCACTAGAATCTGAGACACATAATACACACATTAGCAAAAACATTATCAAAAAATTTTAAGAGAATCTGAAAACTCAAGAAAAAGTGTGAAATTAATTTAAACAACACATTTTCAGAAGCCTGTGAACAATATGAGCGTTCATGGTTCTGTTCAGGTGTTTGATTTTCAACAAAAAGGTGTGAGGGATTAGCTTCTGACTGTAATTTTATATCTGAGAGACTTGTTTAACAGCACAAATCCTCTCACCTGTCAGGTTTTATTGTCATATTGTGTTAAAATAAAGCTCAGATTAAAGTCTAACAATGCCTCAGACAAAGCAGTGCCTACAGTTAGCTTCACACATACCCTCAAGGAATTTTAATAACATTAGCTGCAAAGTGTGAGCTGGACAGTACTGTAGTTGTGTGACGGTGTCTGATGAAGGTGACTCGAGAGCAGGTCGGTCTCCTGATTACTCCTCTCTGAACTTGTATTGATGAGCATTGATTGTGGTGAGATTAAAACAACATGGCCGCCACACAAGAGGGACAAGAACATCACAGCGGTTCATGATTTCACATTGTATTTCTTTTGTTTAAACTGTATGATAATCTCTTGTGTGTTATCAGGATTTTGATTATAGGTACAGTATTTACCTCAGATGCCCTTCCTAGCAAAACCACACTATAGGGACTGCCTCTGAAACTGCACTGCCAATTACCTCTTGTGGTTGATACTGCAATTGATACTTTGCAGCTGATGTTATTAACATTCCCTGTGAGTGTGACGATAACTGTAGGCACTGCTTTGTCTGAGGCATACTTTATACTTTAATATGAGTTTTTGTTTTAACACAATCTGAGCATAAATAACAGACTCAGCTGGAATTACAACAGGTGAGATGATTTGTGCTCTTAAACAAGCCTCACACATATAAAATTACAGTCAAAAGCAGTCCCTCACTAGGCAGGCTGGTGCCACCTAGTGCCTCCACTCAATTTAATTTCTCTCCAGCGACTAGGTCAGGAATCGGAATACACGATTTGCAAGAACCCCAGAAATTGTAGACTGTGCACTGGTCAATCAGCGAAGAGCTGTGAAGCCATGACTAGGTCCCTTTTTGTGGTACAGCGCAACAGTAAACAAACGATTTGGGAAAAGTGTAATATACCAGGCGCATTACATACATCACGAACAACTAGCAATGATTGGTTAAATAAAAAGTACCTGCTTACCATCGAGCAAACAAATCCTAATGCTGACAGGTCAGACGGTTTCCATGAAGTGAAACCAGCTGATGAATCAGGCTAGCCCCTCACATCTTTTTGTTGAAAATGAAATACCTAAACAGGACCGTGAATGCTCATATTGTTCACAGGCTCCTGAAAATGTGTTTTTTAAATAGTCAATGGTCACATTTTTATACACACACACACACCAGTGTACTCAGATACTTGGGATGAGGTGGGTTAAGTGTCTTGCCCAAGGACACAACAACAGCATTCATCCGTGGGAGCTGGAGCCAGCCAACCTGTAGGTCAGTGCCATTTATCACGAGGGCCAACCTTCTGATCAGTGGACAAGCGCTCTTACCAGCTGAGCTACTGCTGCCCAATAAATCCATTTTGTATTTTTTTCATTCAGTTTTCAGATCATCTGAAAGTTTTTTGAGAGTGTTTGCTTATGTGTGCATTGTGTTTCCATGGTAACTGGTGAACATTCCACCAATACACACACATGTAGTACACAGCAGCATGATATCACTGAAAAGTATGAATATTAAATGCAGAATATAACTTCAAAAACATGGCCTATGTATATGCCTGAAGGCTTTTTGGTATCATTCACTTTACTATAGAGTCTCTATTAGAGCAAAGTTCAGACACTCTGGGAGTCATACTATTTAAATAATATGCAAAAGGTTAAAACTTCGTCCTCTCAGAAATATATGATTCAACATTTAAAGATAAACTTGAATAGTCTCAGCCAAAACACCACTAAATAAAATGGAAAATGTTATCACAAGGTCAGTGCAGTTAAAGACATTGGATAGGTCTCATAAAGAAAATTTAATCACATTCCACATTTCTTATTCAAACGGTTCAAATATTTAACACTCATTGGAATGCAAAAAAATCTAGTGACTGAAAATGTACAGTATATGCTACGATTGAAAAACTCTAAATTTGTACTCAAGTAAATTTAAGACCTAATTTTACTGCCCTAAAAATGTTAAAAACCTAACTACTGTAGTTCTTTTGAGCTTGGTTTGCTTGGTCTAAATTTATTCCTCACTTACCCTATGCATTCAGAAGGTCCTTAATATTAATCATTATGAATTTATAAACAGCCTTTCACACCTCTTAGAGACCAGAGTGGAGTTTTGCTGCAATAGTAATGCTACAGACAACTAGCATGCTAACATACACTTCCTGATTAGTGGACAATAAACTGCACCTCAAGAGCTGCTTATATAATATATCTGTACTGACGCAAGACAAGTTCTGCTCAAATGGGAAAAAATTAGGTACAGAGCCTTAAATGTATAATTACCTATATTTATTTTTGCTTAGACTCAGTGATGTTGTTTTCAATTACAGCTTAGAAAATATGAAAGTGACTTGTACTATTTAGATCTGACTGGAATGTGTCTCATTTGAATACATGAGGGAGGATGTTTACGGATGCTGTGCTCCTTTAGCAAACTTTAGGGCGAAGATTCAGATTCAGATCCAGTTAAAGTTTTCTTGTAAAATGTGGGGAAGTTTACAATTCCTCCAGCTCTTTTGAGACAGATTTTCTTCACCAACAAAACCAGTTTGCAGCATCCTGGTATGTGAGCAGCAGAGGAGCAGTGTTCTTCGTAAGGCTAATGCTGTACTTTTTTTAAGTTTGGAAGAAAAAGTATCTGTGGTACTTTAAATCATTTGTCAATCATTTGTAAAACACATTTAACTAACCATACATATCTTAACTTTATTGTAAGTGCACTACAAACCTTTCTGGGTTGTTTATCACCACCTTGTGTACAGGGAGATAATGCTGATGCTTTTCTCCTGGAATGTTCCACAGTATGGCATTAAACAATTCAATTACATGTGTTTCTATTGCTCAAAAATACCTTGATTAATATGCATTCTTATGTTGTTAGTTCAGGGTCACCTCTCAACAGATCTGACTTGTAACTTGGCCTGGTGTTGTCTCTATCTATGGAAATAAGTTTTACGTCATACTGTGGAACATTCAAGCTACAGCTACATTTCCATGGAGACGAGCAGGTGGAGGACCCTCTACCAGAAAATTGTGTAAAGAGAGAGAGTAAAGAGGCCTGTCTTTTGAGTAAGCACTTTCACTTTTTTTGATCAAAGTTATGTTAATTTGCAAAATAACTTCCATAAATGGAAAATGATTAACCCACTAGTCACCACGTTCCATATAAGCTGCCAGGCTCATCATTTTGGTCTTAAATGTTTGTATTAATTGACTCTATATGATTCCGGTGTTTTTATTTTGCTATTTTGACCATAAATCAAGATATGCACATTAATAACAAACAAATCAGGCACTTTCTTTCCCTAAGGTCAATCCCTAAGGCTGCTATGACACTCTTGGTCAGAAATCCAAATATGGAACTTCAAATTCACTCCTACAACTGATAATATATTTTTTCAATTTGCATTCATAAAGGATTTTTGCAACAGCAAAGAATTCACATGCAGGACTAATTAATGCAAATTTTAACATCACTGACATTCTGTAGGTCACCAGGACTAAACCAGGACTTATCTTGGTCTTGAGAGAGAGGGAGAGAATACAAAGCAGTTCTGGTTTAGTCCTGGTTCAGTCCTGGGATCAGTCCTGGTTTAGTCCACTGTGTCGGGCCTTCTCAGTAGCTCTTTGGCGCCACCCCCAGGGGAGGCAGGCCTCACCTACTGAAAACCACTGGTCTGTGATTTCCACTTAAAAATCCAATACACAATATTATGACCCAGTGGAGATCTGCTGCTGGAACACAGGTTTTACATTTTTCAAGCCAGTTTAAGTAAATGAGATTGTGATATTAACTTTTCTTCTAGCACAATGCTTCTAACACTATCTATTTTCTCACAAACAGCAGCTCAACAGCCTCTAGGTTTCTTTACACTGAAAAGTCATTTTATGGAATTGCGCCCTGAGATACAAGCCGAAATTGTTGGATGAGTAGAAATGGTACAAACAGAAAAGAAAATTACAACTCTTCATCGCAAAATATCTGTGGCATTGTATTGTGGATATATTGTTCAGTCCTGTCATGGTGCTGGTGGGCTTGCTGTGCTGTACATGGAGGATTATATCACGGTTTATCCTCATATATGTGCTCCTGTCTGAAATCCAGCCTCACTAATACTGATCACAGCAAAGCACAGAAGCAGAGGGTGTGTGGAGAGGGTGAATTTTCCATCTGGGTAGAAAGTAGTCACAGCTAATACATGGTAGAATCAAATCTCGCTCAGTGAATTCTTATTAAAGTTTTAGTTCGGTCCAGCTGAGAGTTGGAACACTTGCATTGATACTTTGCAGCAAATGTCATTAACGTTCCCTGGGGGTGTGATACTAGCTGTAGGCATTCTCTGTCTGAGGTTCTGTTAGACTTTAATTTGAGCTTTATTTGAACATGATAGGCTCTATTCACGCTTATGTCACAAACCAGGAAAAGTGTTTGGAAAGATGTGATGACAACTTCCAGTGTAGTTCACGACACTGGGCTCGCCGACGGACTGTGATCAAACTCACTGAAGTTAACGTGATCAGTGGTAAAATGAAGACTGCGTAGGTGTGCTGTTTGGAGTAATCTTGAATTTGGCCCCTCATCTCTTCTAATCGCATGTACCTAGTGTGCTCAGAGTTTTGCGTCAGTAGAGAAATGATGAAAACTGAGGTATGGTTGTAATTGTTGATGAGCCGAACATAAAGGAAGGCTACAATGACATTTAAATGAAGAAAACTTTATCTAATTTTTCATGGATTTACTACCGCAAACAGAGCCCGCTGGAAGTTGTAATCGCATCTTTACAAACGTCTTCCTGGTTTGTGACGTAAGTGTGAATAATATTGGACCAGTGAGAACTGACTTAACTGGAACAAGTCCCTAAATTTACAGTCACAAACTACAAACTAACTGCAATCACAAGCTTTTAGACTGTGTTTTCTAATATGTGCATTGTGTCTCCATGGTAACTGGTGAACATTCCACCATACACATACATGTAGAACACCATCAGCATAATGTAGTTGCCAAATAGTCTTGTTTTGGTTGAGTTCTCATTTAATCCTTATTAGTCCTGATTTAGACCCTTTTATAGTGTTCTGGTTTAGTCCAGATTGTAGTCCTGGCATAGTCTCTGATTTGTGTTGGGCCAATCATCTGGCTAAACTTAGACTTAGACTTAAACAAACTTTATTGATCCATAAGGGAAATTATTAGGACACAGTAGCTCACACATCAGAATATAATAAGCAATAAGCAAAAAAGATAGCAAGAGATGGGTATCAAATAAGACATAATGATATAAATGTAAATATACAGTAACAAAAATAAAATAGAAAGATAAGTAATAAAATATACCATCACAACTTTATACAAGAGGTCATAGGAAGACAGTGCAACAATGATATGATGATTGACAGGACACAGGGTTATCCGTCATAAGGGTGAGTTGTTGTACCGTTGTAGGGAGTATTATCTGTTAAATGTGCACAATGTAACCTTTAGAGGGCCCATCACCTGCTTGTCTCCATGGGGATGTTATTGCTTTGCCTGGAATGTTCCACGGTATGGTGTTCAACTCATCTATCTTGCAGTTATTCAACATTTGAGACCTTGTAATTAGAACAATTCAGATGCAAAAAAATAAGTAATGTGGACTTGTTGTTAACCTTAACCCTTTCACAGGGCATCTAGAGTTGAAATCTACAGTAGTGATATCCAAAAGAACATTTCACTATTGTAAAGAACACAGCCACTTTCAGAACATGACACCCATTAGCCTATAATTACTATCGCTATCGCATGTAACATCCTTGAAACCTCCTATAGAACACTATAGTCTTACAAAAGCCTGCTACTCACATTCTACAGTGTTAAACAGTGGAGAGCCTATGTGTGTGAGTTTGTCTTATTTAACTTTTCTTTCAATTTGAATAGTCACCAAACTTCTTTTACCATTATTATAACTACAGGGTCTGTCCAAAAACAAATGAAATGTGGAAAATATTGAACCAGTTCTTTTATTTTAAACACCAGCTTTAAAATGAATTCAGTGGTTCAGGGAAACCTTGCAAACAGAATGACCTTGAGTGAAGGTTTAACTGTTTTTATAGTATTCATTTCAGTGTTTCTTCATATTCAGAAGTCAAACCCAGAAAAAACTCCCCCATGGCCTATTGCAACCCCAATTCACACACAAAAACTATTTCAATTTTAAAGATTTATAGACTAAATTAAGCTACTATGCTACAACTCCAAAATCATTTGTCAATCATTTCAATATTGACCCATTTGTAATACAGGACTGAACTGAAGTTTATGTAACACCAACATTTATTAAAGACACAAGACATAATTTCTAAACTCAGAACAATGGGAATAATACTCCCAACTTTTGTGAATAAATCGCATTAAGAATTGTCTTGATTGCAACTAGAAAACATTTTTTTTTTTTTTCAGATAATCATCAAACAGAAACCTGGGATTGCCAATCTCTACTAGTCTAAAGATAAAGGTAAGTGAAAAGTACAGCAACAGGTGGAATAGAGCATTTTGAACTTTGAACTTTGGAAACGCAGACAGACTAATAATAAAGGATTACTCAAATATATATATATGTCACCCCATCCCCACACAGCCACAAATCTGTCCTTGGCAATGGGATGTCCTTTCACAAACTTTGGTGTAGCCAAACTAAATTTGGTAGCCAGATGCATCATGCCAATAGGAACAAAAATGTATATTATGACCACGCCCCTTTGCAAACTAGAAGTCTACCATCTTGGATTTTTGTTTGTTTACTTTTGTTGTCCGTATTCAAATACTGTAGATGAAAAGGCCCATATTACTCTTTTTTCTGATCTATGTTATAATGTTTCCTCATTACAAACCTGCATGTTTGGCTGTAGTACAGGAAATGCTCCACTGTGTTTTTAAACTCTGCACAACTTTGCTAGAATCATTTAGATAATTTCAGCCCTGATATTGCCAATCTCTACTGAACTAAAGGTAAAAGGACCTGTTAACATGAACAGTAGCACTACATGACATCAGCAGGTGAAACAGAGCATTCAGAGTTGTAGCAATTAGAGACTAGTATTAGAGGATTACTGAAACAAAGCACAACTCCAGGTATGTTTTTGAGGTGGTAACAGCATTATAACAATGCTTAAAGTTGTTGAAGTTGTTAGTAATCTTATGCAAGCAATAACAGTCTTTAGAAGTGCTTTTGACTGTTCAGATTTCAGTAAAAACCAGTGGGATTAATTATAGAAAAGCAATAAATACAATGAACTCAAGACAGTCGAGACAATAATTATTTTTTATGGTAGTTATTTACCTGCTTTTTAAATCTGTTTCTGTATCTTCTTCGACAGGTTACGCAGGAAAGAAAGGAGCCCTGGAGAAGTGCTCGTCATGTAAAGGCAGAGGGGTGCAGGTCAAAGGTCAGCAGATCGGTCCAGGCATGATTCAGCAGATCCAGATCATGTGCTCACACTCTCAGGGACAAGGGGAGAAGTTTCAGCTCCATAGATAGCTGCAAGAACTGTCACGGCTGCAAAGTAGAACATGTGAATAAGATTCTGGAGGTCCACCTCGACAAAGGTATGTATCTGTTTGTTTTTTATTTTAATTATTGGTGCTTTATTTTGTCATATAGACGTAGACAAATTTTATTCATCCACAGGGGAAATTATTTGGACACAGTAGCTCACACGTCACAATATAATATAATAACAAAGAGAAAAAATATAAATGGTCATATTAAATTTAGTAGCAAAGGTGGCAAGATACAGGTGTCAAATAAGGCATAATTATATAAATGTATCTGTACAAGTTAAAATAAAATAGAAAAAGTAAAGTAATAAAAAATAAATCTTCTTCTTATATATTATT
Source organism: Boleophthalmus pectinirostris (assembly GCF_026225935.1). Classification (NCBI taxonomy): domain Eukaryota; kingdom Metazoa; phylum Chordata; class Actinopteri; order Gobiiformes; family Gobiidae; genus Boleophthalmus; species Boleophthalmus pectinirostris. The sequence goes on from NW_026571070.1 coordinate 14,948,113, forward strand.
TATGTATTTAAAGGCTATGCATACTCGATTTTCCGATCTGTGTTATAATAGCTTCCTCATCACAAACAGACCTGGAGGATAATGCAGGAAGTACTCTGTGTTTTTAAACTAAACTAAACTAGAATAATTTGGATCATTCCGGATCTGCAGTTGCCAATCTCTGCTGAACAAAAGGTAAAAGGTAGGAGTTGCCTATCATTACTAAACACACAAAAACACAAAACACATCTCCAGGTCTGTTTTTGAGGAGTTAACAATATTCTAACGTGACTAAACGCTCACAAGAGTCCATTTCAAATATAGGACTTCATTTACGCCCAATTAACCATCTCAAACTACAACACCTAGTACATTATTGATAGTAATTTTGTCTACAGCTTCTTAATGAAGGACAGCACTATGAACCTATCACATGTCCTGTTGTCTTGTGAGTAGCAATGTTCTTTATTGTTCTTTTGTTTACAGATTGAATTCCCAGGAAAAGACTGGCTCCCTCAACACCTCATGTGCCAGCTGGAAAGACTGCTTCCTCCCAGAGAAGATGTGATGCTGACGGAAGACATGGAGGAGGATGTCCAGGCCCAGCAGAGGAAGCACCAGGGAGAGGTCTACGAGAAGGACGAAGATGCCCCTCGATCAGGAGTCCAGTGCCAAACCCAATGAACTGCTCCTCTGCCCAAACTCAAAATGGCTGCAAGAGTTTTGTATTCTTCGTTTAAGGTTCGGACTCAAAAACGCTAAAGTCTGTCACACTGTACATTTTTGTTACATCTTTATTTAAGGGGGGGTTGTTAGATTATACTTTCTGTGAATTTAAATTCATATTTTTGTTAGTAAAACACACAATATTTGCGGTCTTCATTTTGTCTCTTCTCAGAACTAAAAATAAACCTGTCAGGAGTTTTTATATGGTTGTAGCTGAATATCAGTGTATTATCAGTTACTAGTGGTACTAATTATGGTGTGCTATGGAGTGAACATTAATCTGATGGTTTTCAGATTCTATAATGTGATGGTACATTTCTCTCAGCGACTAGACCCAAGAACTCACTATATTACAACAGAAAGCTGCATTTTAATAATAATTTTATCTACATATATGGCATATAGAATGTTGTGGAGTCATCTGAAACCCAGCAACAGCTTAGACACATGGAAGAATAATAAGATCTTTAATTATAGAGCCATACCACCACGCATATACTAGTATATCGCCACTATATTAGCCTATGCTTTGGGACGGTTGCCATGGTGATTCCTGCCAGGTGAGCGTGAGTCACGTGAGCACAGGTGGCTTATGGGTGCCTCTAAATATGACGCGCCCCGCTAGGCTACTCATGTGAGGGAGGAGAGCCGTCACTGCATGCTTAGTCCAATCGTGCTGAAATTTGAATCATTAATGCGTGATCTCAGCCTGATTATAATCCACTATGAATCATTTGGAAAGTGTGCACTATAGCGCCCTCTAGCATAGACATGAAATATCAACATTACTGGATTTGTACCAAATTTGGGAATTAAATTCTATGAACGACTAGAAGCAAAAACATATGCTCCAGTATGGAAGACTAACTGATTCTCAAATTCTTTTCTGCCCTCTGCTATTAAATTGATTAATTCTAAGGGTACAGTTTTCTGAATGTTTTGCATATGTATATTTCATCGAGTTTCACTCTTCTGTAATGGACTGACACATGGTGTGTGTGTGTGTGTGTTTGTTTGTATGCATGTGAGAAGTAAGAACTGCTCTGAGACTGTTGCAAAGGAATTGCCCTGTGGGATCAATAAAGTTTTCTGAATCTAAAAAACATATTACTGACACAGGGCATTTTTCATGGTTGGCCAGCAGGGGTGCAAAGACATTTAAAAACATTTAAAGGTGCAAAATTTTGAAAAAAAGAATATCAGGGTTGGTGTGGGGCATGCGTTTGCGTGCGTGCGCTGGGTGAGTGCCGTTTGATGCTGCTTGTGGCTTTAATTGTACTTGTTCTTGATAGCAGGCTGGTGTTGTTCAGTAGGATTTGAGAGTTACAGATGTAAATACATGGCCTGCATCTCACACTGATATCAGCGCTCTCTGTCTGACGATTACAGTTAACAAATAATGGGCTTTGGGATCTGCACACTGTATTTCAGCACCAAACAGAATAGTGAGAGTTGTTTACAAAAGCACTGTCTGAACCACAAGCAGAAACAAAAGCGCCTCTGTATGAGTAGTCTCTACTCAACCTGTTAAAATGGGAATTAAAATTATGAACAAGTGGAGTAGATGGAAGATAATAGACTGGAGAACAAGAGAGAGAAAGAGAAGGAGAGAGAAAGTACAAGCGGTAGAGAGAGGGAGACTGAGGGTGAAGCAGTCAGAGAGAAAGAGGGAAAGGTAGTGAGAGAGAAAGACCGAGTGAGAGTAGTACAGAGAGAATGAGAGAGACAGGGAGACAGACAGACGGAGAGAGAGAAGGGGTGAGATGGAGAGATGAGAGAGAAAGACAGACTGAGGGGGGGTAAGAGGGAGAGACAGAGAGAGGGAGAGAGGGAGAAAGGTAGATGGAGAACGAGAGAGAAAGAGTGAGACAGCGAGGGGGGAGGGGGAGATGGAGAGACAGACAGACAGAAAGAGAGACAGTATGTCTATAGGTTATTTTTGAAGAGCTGAGCCAGAGGAGGAGAGATGCTGTGTCAACAGGCAGCACCGGTAATAGACATTTTCTATATTGAAGTAAAGTATTCTGGGTTTTGGAGGAAAAAAAACTTTTTAAAGAAAGAAGCCTCCTGTAACATCTATAAGAGGTTTACAATTCCATCTTGGATATGGCCCAATTTGTGTCTCATTTCTCTGTGTAATTTGAACATTTATGAGATTTTTCACCTAATACTATTGTAATTTTGTATGAGGAAAGAAAATACTGCTCATTTTAACACGTCTTTATACACAAAAGTTCTACACATGGCGTGTAATGGAAAAAGGCATGAAAAATAACTGAAATCCTTGAACAGTGTATCAATAGTCAATCATGATTATTTCTAAAAAGAAAAGACTGCATTATCACAAACTCATTCTCTACAAATGTTTCCTGTTTTATTTGAATTATATCATTTCCCACAAAATCTGTCATTGTTCCCTTATAGCAGAAAAGCAATTAATCTATTTTAATTATTCCCACTGCCCAAATTTCAGCCAAAATTAAAAACATGTAAATCTGCTGTTGAATGAATATGGATCAGTGATTTGGGGGAACAATACAAAATGAAAATGAAAACCGCACAACCTCTGCTAACCCTCTCTCTCTCTTTGTGACTAATCTGCAAGTCTCAAATAACAGAGACCGGCAGCCACATATCACACATTTTTATTAGCTACTATCAATTACACCAGAAACATGAGTTGCTCCTTCCAATTAAACAAGTCAAGACTCTGCTTTTCTTATGCAAATGAAACAGTATTAGCGTTTCCCCCACCAAAATCTACATATATAGTGATTTTGCAAGCTTGTTTAGAATGTTTTAATTATCTTGGATGGAAAAAAAGTTCATTATAATTTGTTCGTAAGTCCTGAAGTTGTGTTTTAATTATTAATTGAAACACAAAATTATGTTTCGACTTCAAAGTTTGTGAGTGAGATTTATGGATACAATTTGGTAGATACAACGTTGGACATTGTGGATGTAAATTACAGCTGGAATGATTAATGTGGTCAGAAAAGTGACAGTGACAGTAAAGTGTGGTCTGCATACCAAACACTGAAACCATCACATCTCATTATCAGTGGAATTACTCTGTGTTATTGTCTAAGCTGGAGGTTTTAGGGCAGTGTACACGTATGATCTTATATACACTTTCATGAGATGGTTAGTGTTTTTGCGCGGTTGAAATGTTAAAAGTGTGCTGTGTAACTTTTTGGCTGGCACGCCTGTTACTTGCTTGTCTTCATGAAGATGTGCCTAGAATGTCTCACATTATGACCATAAGTACGGAAGCTGAGAGGGGTCACAACAAACGCAAACGCCGCAACAAATACAAATGCGACAACACAACAAAAAGCCGCAACACACCAAAAAAAGCCACAACGGAAATGACCGCAGGACTCTATTTTAATGAAAACGCTGCATCAAATACAAATGCCACAACACAAATGCAAATGCCGCAACACATTAAAAAGTCACAGCACATCAAAAAGCCACAACGGAAGTGACCGCGGGACTCTATTTTCCGACGGACCGATCCAAGCGGCAAGTGAAGAAGAAGAACTGCAATGTGAAAAGTAAAGGAACGGAGAAGTTGGAAACATAAGTAAAAGTAATTTATTGTTTTATCATTATTCATTTCACGTTGTAGTTCTTCTTCTTCACTTGCCGTTTGAGTCCCACGGTCACTTCCGTTGTGGCTTTTTGATGCATTGTGGCTTTTTGATGTGTTGTGGCTTTTTAATGTGTTGTGGCTTTTTAATGTGTTGCAGGTTTTTAATGTGTTGCGGCATTTGGTTTGTGTTGTGGCGTTTGCATTAAAATAAAATTCCGCGGTCATTTCCATTGTGGCTTTTTTTGGTGTGTTGTTAGGTTTATCTAAACATTGTAAACAAGAAGAAAGACAAGAGATTAATTCAGTTTTACTCGCGAGGAGAACGGGCAGAGAGTGGGCATCAAAACCAACAGTCTCCACACGTTCTGATGACTCAAGGCCGCTCTCCTCTTTTTATTTCATTAGGAGGCCCTAGTTACAGAATGATAATTCTCAAGGGGAAACAGCAAAGACATAATAAGAAACTGGTGCAGCTATGCATAGTCCAAACACATAAAACATGATTAACAATCAGGAGGTGCCTTAGGTATGGTCAGACACCATCATAACTCTTGCATGTGTGACAGTGGAAGTTGGCTTCATGTGAGGAATCATCTCGAGGTTCACTAGAGCGATAGGACACTGCACACAGCTGTCAAACACAGAGAGGTTATTCATACAAGTGATTGGTACATTATAAATCAAAGAATTGTAGTACATAAATGGTTAACTCATAGGCCTAGAATATCACACAAGTATTTAGCAAATATGGGATAATAAAATTATTCTGACATGTGTTGTGGCTTTTTTGGTTTGTTGTGGCTTTTGTTGTGTTGTCACATTTGTATTTGTTGCGGCCCTTCTCGGCTTGCGTACACAAGGTTATGAATCACCATGGAGACTTGCAAAACAAATTACAGGTTAAATTTAAGATTTTGTTTTTGAACAATAAATGACACCTGTAGTTGAATAAATGCAAGACAGATTAATTTAGTATTTAAACCAAAGCATTAATATCTTCATAGAGACAAACAGGTTGCGGACCCCCTCCAGAAAAGTTACACAATGCACCTTTTTAAAGTAGAACTACACACCTAAACTTCTTTCACAACCACATATAAGCTGCTAACGTGGGTAGTACATGAAGGACTGAAGAAGAGAGGGAGAGGTATAAGGAACAGTGTGATTGGTTGAACAGATATGTGCACTTCTAACTCCGCCCCTACAGCCAGATGTTTGTAATCAGAAACACTTATTGGATTAGGACGGTCTTGAGTGATGTCACAAAGTGCTTAAAACTGCACCAGTCATTGGATTCAGTACACACAGGGACTGTTTTTGAACGCAAAGATGAAAATTAATTTGGTTTACACTAAAGTTGCCAAAAAATACTGTTACCTCCCCAAAAAACATACCTGGAGTTGTGTTTTGTTTCATTCATCCATCCATCCATCCATTTTCGTCCGCTTATCCGGGGCCGGGTCGCGGGGGGAGCAGCCTAAGCAGGGACTCCCAGACTTCCTTCACCCCAGACACGTCCTCCAGCTCCTCCGGGGGGACCCCGAGGCGTTCCCAGGCCAGCCGAGAGACATAGTCCCTCCAGCGTGTCCTGGGTCTTCCCCGGGGCCTCCTCCCGGCGGGACATGCCCAGAACACCTCCCGAGGGAGGCGCCCAGGAGGCATCCGGAACAGATGCCCGAGCCACCTCAACTGGCTCCTCTCGACGTGGAGGAGCAGCGGCTCTACTCCGAGCTCCTCCCGTGTTACTGAGCTCCTCACCCTTTCTCTAAGGGAGCGCCCAGCCACCCTACGGAGGAAACCCATTTCAAGCGCTTGTATCCGCGATCTCGTCCTTTCGGTCACTACCCAGAGCTCATGACCATAGACATGACATATGGTCATTCATACATGTTTGAGTAATCCTTTACTATTATTGTGTTACATCTTCTGACCAAGCCAAGATCACTAAGCGTTGGTCTGTTTTGTATTTTTTGGTGATCTATTTATCAGTTGATGTAAATGAAGTTATATTTATAACATGTGCAACCTTTTCCATCTAATAATTTTTATTTCACCATAATTTCAAACACAAGCAAAAAGCAGTTTGGTATATGATTTAATAACGTGGCGCTAATTGAAATTCCCCTCATCACTTGCCATTTGTGCATTGATTAAACATACATTACACAAAAATGTAATTATGCCTTTTTGTGGCTGACTTACCCATGACACACTCCATGCACTTTTACCCATGTTATCTGTGTGTTAAATGTCAGATATTACACAAACTTGACTCTTGTGAGCTTTAAGCCATGTTAAAATGTTACTACCTCCTCAAAAACATACCTGGAGTTGTTTGTTTCATTCACGTATGTTTGAGTAATCCTTTATTATTAGTCTGACTATACACAGCTATACAGCGCATCTCTATAAACTGAATTATGAAACATTAATTTCGGGATAAATAAAGTATCTATCTATTTGCCAATAATGCCAAAGCTCAGAATGCTCTGTTCCACTTTTTTACCTTTTTTAGTTCTGTAGAGATTGACAACTGCATGGCTCATCCAAATGATTCTAGTGAAGGTGTATGGAGTTTAAAAACACAGTGGAGCACTTCCTGTATCACCACATGATATCGCATGTTGGATCAGAGGGTTTTCTATTTGAGAGAAGAACTCATCTTAACTACACAGGATTTGTGTGTTTAAATGTGAGAATGAAACAAAACACGACTCCAGGTCTGTTTGTGATGAGGAAACCACATTATAACAGATCAGAAAATTGTATAATATGGGCCCATTAAATAAAGTGTTTTTAAGTTACAGTAAGCGACAGATGACTGGACTTTTTCAGTAAATCCAACAGAAATGAGCAGATCGGTAAAGCTCGTGTGGAGAGATGTCTTTATAGAAGATTATTGATGTGCTGTTGTTAATCTTGGGCAGTCGGCCATAAAAGGGACCGAGTAGCAGAGGAAGGCACACCTGTGAGGATAAATCAATGTAAGAAAAGACAGGAGACCGTTCTTTATCAGATACATTTGTACTCAAACAATACGAGCAGCGTTAAATCCCCAGGTACACGCGTTTGGTAACTTCAGTCTTTAAATCTGTTTATGTGGAAAAAATCTGAAACAAAACTTTGATTGGTTTTATTGTTTAGTGTTTAGCAGGGATCGTCTGCTCAGTGGATTTCCCAGTGGACATGTTTCTTATAAATGATAAAGTGTGTTTAGTCTGTGCTTCTGTATACAGTCCCAAATTGCAGCAGCCTCACAATGTTTCTAATGTTATTTTCTGATCTGTTATAATGTAGTTTGCTCATCAAAAACATACCCGGAGTTGTGTTTTGTTTCATTCAAATGTTTAACACACAAACCCTGCATATTAAATATTTTTTTTAGTTTTTCACGCAAACAGAAAACACTGTTCCATTGTGTGATTTCATGTGGTAATACAGGAAGTGCTCCACTGTGTTTTTAAACTCCATACACCTTCACTCATTTGGTTGATTTCAGGCCTGGACTTGCCATTCTCTACTAAATTAAAGCTACAAAATAGAACTCCAGGTATGTTTGTGATAAGGTAAAATCATTATAACATGACTTAAAGCTCACAAGAGTTAATTTTGCATAATATAAGACCTTTAACTGACTAAAGGCAATTGCAGTGGACGTCACAGAATATTGATAATAAACTAGTTTAACAGCTGATTACCTTTCTAATGTTATTGTTGTAGGCATGTATGGACACTTCAAAATGAAACTGACGGCAAAATGTATTTTAAGTGATGGCTTTCTGTTGTTCAAAATAAAAAAATGAATCAAATATGTTTAACTATATATTTTTAATAGTTTATGGTGTTGTTTTACCATATTTCACTAACATAAACTGATTCTTCTTGCAATCCCCACTTTAGGAAGTGCAATTCCAGCCAAAGTTGCAAACAGTTCTCTGCTTTCAGTGGTCACGAATTGCTGATTTTTTCTTATTTAATAGCTAACCCTTTTTATATGCTGTGTGTCTCATTAGGCCTCTATCAAATCTCTCATTAACATTATACAACTGGACCTTCTCTTTGTACGTGTTTATGGATTTGTTTACAGCATTTTTCCACTAGATCCACTCAACTTGTCAGATATTTGTACTTACAATCCTGCATTTTTTTGTTTGTAACCTTAAACCAAAAGCTGAAAGAAAAAAATTCAATCAGTCTAAACTTCAAAGTGCTTATTCTTGAAGTGAGACGTGTTCCACATTAATAAAGCCTATTCTTTTGAAAAACAACAAACGCCCCTCTGATAAATCTTCATTGTAGTGTGCGGTGAGTGGATGCCGAGACGTGCGAGCCATGATTTGTGTCTCTGCTTGTTTTTGCTAATTAATTTATCCTGGCTCTGGTTTATACCTGCGAAGACTGTATATTACAAATAGCACTAGCCTATTATGAAAGCTATAGATCAGAGTTGATAGTGTCTAAGGTCACCACCACAAAGCAGCTTAGTCCATTATTTAATATGACACAAATTATGAATGGTCCCCAGACGATGTAAGCAGTCATTGTCGTATTTGTCAACACAATATATTCCTATGGGAAGCTCTAGAGGACAGCCGCAAAAAGGAGAAGTGATGCAAGGAGGTGAAAATACAGCTATGGCGATGAATAAAGAGAATAAAAGAGAATGAGTTTCACTATTAATATCAACACACTCGAAAGATTTATGCTTTGTTTTGAAACTGTGGTTTTCAAATACTTTTTACATTGTTTGAGTTCTGCCAGCACTGTCAATAATACTGTCTGGAGGTCAGTACATTGTGGTGTTAATATGTGTTGCTATCTGAGTGCATAGTGTTTTTTAAAGGTGAACTACGGAAAATTTTGGAGGATCTGTTACTTGCTTGTCTATGTCGAGATGTTATTGTTTATGCTTGGAATGTTCCCTAGCATAACAATAAACATAAACATATCTCCATGGAGGAAGTAGGTGACCTTACATTCCGATTTACAGGTCAGCTCTGTGGAAAAGTAACTTCACTCACAGTAAAAATTTATGTTTTTAATAGGAATGTAATGATATCCAAATCTCTCAGTACGATATTTTGTATCATGAGATTCATATGTATTGCGATATTTTGTGAATTCACTACTTATTCCTTTTTAAAATTTCTTGATAAGACTTAATCCAAAGATGTAAGATTTAAAAGTGCTTAGTTATTTCTTCATGTAGTCTGCACTGAAACGGAGCAAAGGATCATGGTCTGTGCAGTTCTGTCTGTTTTTTTTGTTTTGTTTTTTTTTGACCTGTTGTTGCACCATAATTATTCATTTAAGCGAAGAGTCCTATAATTCAATGTATTGATACCTTTTGATAATACGATATCACAATATTTTGGTTATTGTTACATCCCTAATTAATAAGTATAATTGATAAAAACAAATGCAATTGAATTAATGCCATGCTGCTGAACATTCCATGAAGACAGTGACAATCATAGACAATATAAAGAAGTGGACTAAGGGAGTGTAACGTTAACTATAGCTTAAGGATCCACTCAAATGAAGCTCATTGAGGCTTGCAGTTTATAGGGTTAAATCTGGAGCCAGGCCCATATTAGGAATAGGAATTGATTTACAGACAAAATATTGAAAAAAATTAAAACACCAGGATCACGTAGAGTGTTTTAATATGAACATTTTAAGATCAAAATGTGGAGCCTGACAGCAGCAGCAGAGAGAGGGGCTACGTTTTTCAATACAAAGTGAAGTGAGAGTTGATGGAGCTGGATGCATGCTCATGCTTACTTTCTACCTATGTCAATTCACTCACTGAAAAACAAAAGTTAGGTGATTAATTGTGATCAGAAATTATCTGAGAAGTATTTGATATGTAAGTGTTAATGTATTGCCATATTGCTATTCTATGGTTTTGCTCTTATTTTATTTTACTGGTTTTATTTTTTTAGGATTAATATGATTAAACTTGAGCATTTATTTTATCATTATATTCTTTTTATTTGTGTATATTTGTGCAGCACTTTGGAAACTGTGAAATGTGCTATATAAATAAAGTGGTATGGATATTTTCTATCAATTGTTGTGAGTATAGTTGGAAGCATAGTTTCTGTTCTCTGTAGGTTCCATGTAACAGAGATGGTGAATAAGTTAACCTTGACCTGAATGCCTTTGTCACAGCAGCTCTTGTCAAACACACACCCTGTTTCACAAAATAAATATTTCAGTTTGAAAAGTGGGAACTCACCTGGAGCATGACTTTACAAAGTTTTAAATTTGGATTTCTCCCACGGAAAAAAATATATTCATCAATCTTTGCAATCACACTTTTTTTTTTTTTTTTGGCCTGTTACAAAACCAAAAGATTTCAAAATATAACACAATTTCATACCTTTCCTCTTCACATCATTTTATTCTTTAGTTTTTTGCACAATAATTTAAAGTTCAAAACAAGAAATGAAAAAGTTCCCAAACGGCAGGATGGGCTCTATGATTTATATGGAAATGGCTGTAATAACTTGAACTTTTCAGCAGATGAAAACTGAGGCTTGTGGCAGATACTGTATATACAGACATAATCTCTGGCTTTGGTTGACTTTGTTTCTTCAGAAAAATAGAAGATGCCGGTTAGGTCTTATCCGGATCATTTCTCAAACATTGGAGCATGACTTTCTTTTTGTGTACTCTTTGTATTTGTGAATATAAATTGCTAGACACTTGTTATATTGTTTTCTATACTGTACATAATTTGTTTCTCTTGGAATAAAAATGATACATAAAATTGATCCAGTTGAAGTTACACGGAAAACCACTTTAAAATGTTACTTCTAAACTTTAACTGCAGTATTCAGTGGCTTATTTGATAAAAGCTTTTTTAGTTTACATGTTAAGTCTACAGTTTGTGCTTAACTCAGAGTAACAGTGCACTAGCAACACAACAATGGAATACAATAAAGATATTTACTGACGATGAATACATTTGATGGATGGGAGGAGACTCTGGATGGGGCTCTCAGGTGGTCAGCCCAGCCTATTCAGGAACCTCATCTCCTTTGTAGATGATGTCTTCAGGCTGAGGATGAACAAGAGATGTGAGGTGGGTGGGAGGGGTCTCGAGGGCGAAGACAGATGGTGTAGTCAGGATAGGCCTGTATAAATAGGGCTTCTGGGTAACTGAAGGTGTGGTTGAGCTGAGCAGTGGTTCACTGGAGAGAAGGGGGAGGTTGAGGCGTGGTCCTGCCCCTGAATCTCAGTCAGTCATATTAACTCCACATAGTACTATGCCTAGTACTAATCAAATGTTAGAAAATTAATTAATCATTGCATATATATAGCTCCTTTAAGACACCCATAATGCTTTACAAAGCATTATTAATTCACTCAACACTCAAGCTCACACAAGCTACTATTGTAGCCACAGCTGCCCTGGTACATACTGACGGAAATACTTTTCCTGAGATTTTATTCATAGAAACATTATGTGTCAGTAATAATTAAAATGTTAAATTGCTTCATTTGAATTTGTTAAAGGGCCCATATCACTATTTTCTGATCAACAGTATGTTCCTCATCATACAAATACCTGGAGTTGTGTTTTGTTCACACATGTTTAACTCACAAACCCTAAATATTTGGGCTGAATTCTTCTATCAAACACTCCGTTCCACCTTTATGATGTCATGTGGTAATACAGGTGTTTTTAACTCCATACACCTTCACTAGAATCATTTGAATACATTCAGTCAGTTACCAGTGTCTACTGAACTAAAGAGGAGGTACCACTTCATGACATCACATGTGGGACAGAGCGTTTTGATTTTTGGGGATATAGATAAACTAATAATAAAGGATTACTCAAACATGTATGAATGAAACAAAACACAACTCCGGGTATGTTTGTGATGAGGAAACATTATAACAGATCAGAAAATGGCGTAATATTGGCCCTTTAAAACACGTTATTACCACAAATTGTGAGGTGTATTTTCCAGGACCCAGAATTTTTTGTGTGGTTTTTCCCATTGATCCGTGAGCTGCAGCACACTGTTCCATTTCAGCCAAATTAATGGAAAAGTCCTACAGAAGTCATTTTGTCCACACACTGTAATGACTCGGTGGTCAGAGTCAATAATCCTGCTGAGCTCATAATAGATTTCAGAATTACCTTTTATTCCCGAGATTACAGTCTCCACAAACCCCACCAAAATGTGCCCCTCCAAATCCAAAACCAAAAGGTGTAGTCTGCTCCTCACTTTTAAAGAGCACATATTACACTATTTTCTGATCTATTTTATAATGTTGTTTCCTCATCACAAACACAACACACAAACCCTGCATATTTAGCATGAGTTCTTCTCTCAGATAGAAAACTCTGTTCCACCTTGTGATGTCATCTAGTAATACAGGAAGTGCTCCACTGTGTTTTTAAACTCCATACACCTTCACTAGAATCAATTGGTTAAATTCAGATCTGGAATTGCCAGTCTCTACTGAACAAAGGGTAAAAGGTATTTGTTAATTTGAAAACTACACTGCATGACATCACACAGTGAAACTGAGCTTTTTCAGCATTGGTGATGTAGACAGATTAATAATAAAGGGTATGAATGAAACAAAACATAACTTCAGGTATGTTTTTGATGAGGAAACAACATTATATCAGATCAGAAAATATTTGTTATAACATGACTTAAAACTCACACAAGTCAATTTTGCGTAATATAGGACAGATTATTTATTTAACTTGTACATGATTAAAAATTATACAAATTAGCTGTAGTTGAAATAATTAGTCATTTAAAAGTACTGAGCTAACACTGTCCAGCACTGTAAATACTGTATATTGCTACAACTGATTAAACTGAAAATATAAGATCACTCTTATATAAGAAGAATAGCAACTTAATCGTGTACTAAATTTCCTTATATGGGTCTGTCACCTGCCTGTCTCCACAGAAATGTTATTACTGTGCCTGGATTGTTCCACAGTATGCCTTTAAAATTGTTTTGCATTTATTTAATTACAGATATTTATTGTTTTAAAATGACCTTGTAGAACTCTCGCATCCTTACTGTGTATTGCCTCTCCACAGATCTGATCTATAACTGAGCATGGCGGCTACATCTGCTTGTCTCTATGGAGGAATAAGGTTAATACAAATCTGCGCCACAAAGCCTCCACCAGAGAAGTAACAAAGTGACCTTTATTATCTGGAATAAAACAATAAAATGCCTTACTCCACATAAATATGGATGAAGTTTTGTATTTTGTAGCTTTTGTTGTAACACAAAGAGACACTTAACTTAAAATATCCTCTCTTGTTATAGCAATACAGGACAAGAGCAGGAAAGGGCATCTGGTTAAAAAAATAAGCTAAAATCACCTTGGAACCTTTTTTATGCTGACCAAACAAAAATGGAAACAGACAAACCAAGAAGAAAAAAAAAATCTCCAAAGCTATTCAAGAAGTCAGAGAAATAATTGTAGCTATCTACTGCACATCTCCATATTTTGAAGTGCTGCCTGGATTCTTTTTCTGCTTCACTGTTTTGGTTTTGTTGTCATCCGCCCAGATTTGATTACTCAGGGCCTGTACGCTGCTACGCCAATTTCCTGTGAGGTGAAAATACTGAAGTGCCTCTGTCTACAGCAGGTTTTGTGAGTCCATCATTTTTTCTCAAGTCAAAGAAACCATAAAAATGCATTGGCCTAGCAGTTTTCTCATAACAAAAGACTGCTCAGGTTTCTTGACTGACACTTCAAATTGTAGACGCTAAACTTTTACTGAGAAATTCTAATTGCGTTTTCCGTCATCTCCCCAATGTCCAAATCTAATATAGCTTTTATGAGAGACATCCGCACATCACTGCCACTAAGTCAGAATCCGATGCTAATTTTGTCTTGAAAATACCTCTCTCTTCACATCTCTTTTGATTTTTTTTCTATAGCGTTTCATCCGAATGGCAAAGTCAAATTACCTAGCGGAGATGACGGGCCTTGGCTGTATTGTTGGAGGCCAGAGGAGAGGTAATTGTCATGTCAAATGGGGTCCATGGTGTGACAATGTGAGACCACTGGGAATCGTCACAGACACAGCCAAAAGAGGCCGAGCTGGAGTGATGTTATGTCAAGAATGCAGTGATTTACAGAGACAATTTGATGAAAAAATATACATTCTTGTTTATATGCAGATCTGAAGAAAAAAATTACTGTCAGTTTTTTTAAATGGCTTGAAAGTCCTATATTACGAGTTATATTTGTTTCATTCACACACAAACCCTGCATATTTAGGCTGAGTTCATCTCCCAGAAAGAAAACACTCTGTTCCACCTTGTGATGTCATGAAGCAATACAGGAAGTGCTCCAATATGTTTTTAAACTCCACACACCTTCACTAAAATCATTTGGATCATTGACAAAATTTGCTGAACAAAAGATATAAGGGAGCTGTTAACTTGAAAACTACCACTTTATGATGTCACAAGGTGGAGCAGAGCATTTTGAGCTTTGCGGATGTAAACAGGCTAATAATAAAGGATTTCTCAAACATGAGTGAATGAAACAAAACACAACTCCAGGTATGTTTTTGATGAAGTAACAACATTATAACATGATTAAAGCTCAGTCAGTTTTGTGTAATATATAACCTTTAAAGTTAGTTGTTCTTTTCTTAACATTCAAACAGGAAATACGTGTTATATAGTACCACTCTAAAGTTGCCCTTGCCCTTGTCTGTCATGTTGGTCCCTGTGGGGACTCGATCAGACAACTGTCCAATCTGGGGACATGTCAATCATCGACACTGGTAGCATGTGTCTCTCAAATGTGGAAGACATCTCATCTCGAATATTCTTGTATCATTTGGTACAAAATAACTCTGGCTTATTTGGCTCATATTCATAGGGTTTCTCAATCCTCTGCATTATTTTTTTCTTCTCTACTCATAAACCATTGGACCATGCTTTTCTCTGATTGGTTAATCCACCTGTCAATCATGCCCACTGGAATTTGTGGAGACAGAATGCGGTTCCAGATATGTATGACTGATACTTTGCATTGATTTTACGCTGGGGGTGTTCTACATGTATCTCCAATGGGGGAATGCGTAGGAGTTTCATGGTGACACAATGCACATATTAGCAAACACTGACAAAAAAGTTTTAAAATAGTCTGAAAAAAAAAAACAAAAAAACAAAACAAAAAAACAACAACACAAAATAGATGTAAACACATTTTCAGGAGCCTGTGGTCTACACAAGGGTTCATGGTCCAGTTTAGGTGTTTGATTTTCAACAAAAAGGTGAAAATGTGGTTAATATCAGCTGTAAATTATCAATATTGTAAAAGTGTGGTCTTGTCTGTGCCAGTAGTTTCTCTGACCATTACCACTGACTCACTCAATTGACATTACATAGGTGAGGCAGACACAATTTCTTGCTCAAGGACACAATCAAAGTATACACTGACCAAGGACACAATCAAAGTATACACTGACCAAGGAAGGAACCACAGGACTTCAGTTAAAGAACAACCACTTCACAAGAAATCAAGGATCGTACACAAATGCCAATGGATTAGTATTGTCCAATGCAGCTGAGCAGTTTTGGAGCCTCTTCTGGATCTATTACAGACATTATCAATAACACACCGTCAGTGGGTTTAGACAACATCGGGCTTGTACTTTTTGTAATTAATTGTGTTTTCTTCTTGGCAATGCACCTCTTTGTTCCATTATGGTTTGTGACCTGAAAGGATCTCGATGAAGTGGAACCTATAATCCAGCAGCACAAAGCCACACATCACAGGTGAGTGCAGACGCCTTCGGACAATGAGAGGAGAGGCTGCTGTAGCCACTGGAGCGAGGCTGTCTCATGTTGTACCAGACACACACTCGTGGTCATTCAGGTCTGACTATCTCTACTGCATCTGTGTTCTGCAAAAAATGTAACGCTTTGTCGTGTCAGTCTTTATTTTATCTTTCCATTGTTTCTCTTTACAACCTCTTGTACATAGCTGAAAGATATTTGTATTACTATGTTTCTTTATTTTTTATTTGTACTTGTACATCTATATAATTATGCCTTCAATCAAACAATCAAACTTTATTTCAGACTCCAAATGGGTCCATATAAAACCTTATTTGACACCATTCTCTTTACTACTTATTTTAAATGTATTATTACTTTTTGCATTATTATAATAGAGATGTGAGAGCTTTTGTATCCAAATAATTTCAAAAAGTTTGTATTTAAAAGTGTCTAAAGGCTAAAATATCTGTTTGCATTTTGCCAAGTCCTATTACTTGATGTTCTGAGTAGTTATGATTACTATTTTGAGAGTGGAATTATTTAATGTGTGTTTATCACAAAGTTCTGCAAAAAAAAGTGTTAGATAATATTATATAAGATATTTATGTTTATTTATTTATTTATTTATTTTTTAATTAGATTTGTGTGGTAATTTTACTTACATTTAGCTACATTTATTAATAATATTGTACCTTCCATTTCATTGATATATTGAACTGTATTAATCTAAAAATGATTAAATTTAAGATTTATATTCTGAATTGAAATCTCAACATCTAGACAAAAAAAATAAAAATAAAAAAAATTTTCTCTAACATGATATGACCTCAGATAATTTTATTGTACTTTAGTAGAGTTTTTATTAGTTTTTCCAACTGGAATGATTAAACTGCAAAAACGGCAGCAAAAATCTTACTCTTCACTTTAATTCTTTATTTTGTCAACTGGATGAATAAGTTTCACCACTCATTCAAATGGCTTCTTCAGTTCTATTGAGTGTTTTTAAAACACACACTTTTAAAAAAACTACTCAGATCAATTCCAAATCATGTTATCATCTTTGCCTTTTTGCAGCGTGCCCTGATCTGACCGCAGAGACGAGCGAGTGCAGAGATCGATGCTAATAATGTCTCTCTTTATGTAATTAGAAAATGCTGACAGGAAGTAGCTTTTATTGTTTGCTGTAGCAGATTGTGCAGCGCTCTGTGGTGATATTGGAGAAATGTTTATTTACTATAGAGTGCGCTGTAGATTCCAGGATGATTCCATAAAGACAGCAGTGAGGGCGGCTAGAAAACCAATCACATCTAGAAGATATTAAAGTCATAGAACCTCATAAAAGTCAAACCCCATAGAGCTCAAGTTTGCAGCTGATGCCAATACTTCACTTGCTCAGTTTACATTATATCTGCCTCAAAATATGAACCAAAAAGATCAGACTTCTGCAAAGGCATTGACCCACTCCAGCAATGGTAAAGATTCACAGGTTTGGTCTCAGAGGGAGTTGAATGAGAGCTCAATGAGAAGTAATGGTCTTCTATAGAGTTGGAAAAATCATTCACTTCAGTATTGACTTTGCTTAGTTATTGTTTGCTTTTGTGGCGGCACAGTGGGGTTGTGGTTCTTGCTACGGATGGGATGTAACGATATCCAAATCTCAAATCTCACAGTACAATGTTTTTCACGAAATCCATCTTACAGTATGATAACTATTGCAATATTTTGGAGAGATGAACAAAATTGTGGCAATTTTTTACTTTTAAAATGTCTTCAGTGTGAATAATTACTGTCACTTTCCAAAAACCTTTATCATATAGTCTGCACTGAAATGAAGCAAGAACTCATGGCCTGAAATACCATGCAGTTCAACAGGACACTTTTGACGATGTGATGTCATAGTTCGGTTATTGTTACATCCCTAGTTCTTGCCCCACAGCAAAGAAGTCCTCTGTATCATTCCACAAATATTATCTTTGGTGCTGTTTCTGTGTTCTTTTTTTTTCCATGGTGCATTCACATTTTAATTTATTTGGTCTTAGTTTGAACCCAGTTTTGTCTTGATGTAAACTTTGGTTTGGTTCAGGTCTAGTCCTGGTCTAGTCCTGGTTTACTCCGGCTCCAGTCCTGGTTTAGTTCTGCTCTAGTCCTGATTTAGTCGTGCTCTAGTCTTGGTTTAGTTCTGGTCTATTCCTGTCTTTAGCCTCCTGCTCTAGTCCTGGTTTAGTCCTGCTCTAGTCCTGGTGTAGTCCTGCTCTAGTACTGGTGTAATCCTGCTTTAGTCCTGCTTTAGTCCTGGTGTAGTCCTGCGCTAGTCCTGTTTTAGTCCTTCTGCTTTAGTGCTGGTTTAGTCCTGGTTTCATCCTGGTCTAGTCCTGGTTTAGTCCTTGTCTAGTCCTTGTTTAGTTCTCCTGCTCTAGTCCTGGTCTATTCCTGTCTTTGTCCTTCTGCTTTAGTGCTGGTTTAGTCCTGCTCTAGTCCATTTAGTCCTAATGATCGAGTCCTGTCTTAGTCCTCCTGCTTTAGTGCTGCTCTACTCTTGGTTTAGTCCTGCTCTAGTCCTGGTTTAGTTCTAATCTAGTCCTTATCAAATCCTGGTGAGGAGTTTGCTGCAGATTAGTCAATTATTGTTTTACAAAGTGGTTCTTAACTTTTACTAGTATTTGTATTTGATCTAAATTGAGGATCTACTTTTTCACATCCAGCCCTAGTGTATATTTTTCAGATAGCTGATGTAAGGTCAATTTAAAAATAAAGCAACAGCCAGTCAAAAAAAATAAAAAGTTTGGTGCAGATTTACTACTACATGGATGATCTTCATGCAAACAGACTAAAATCTGACAGTAAGAGTGAAAGGTGAATATGATTAAGTTGTGAATGAGAGGTCGCTCTGAGCCTCCTACAGTCTGTGCTGATGATGTAGATGAGACTAATAGATTGTAACTGATCCAGGCTTACATCTGTTTGTTTACAGAGATGCATGCTAATGAACTTCCCTCTGGCACAGTTCAATTTCTCTGCATAATGTGTGTGTGTGCATGTGCGTGTGTGTGGTTTGCCATAAAGAGGCCATGTTATGACATCTGCATTTCAGCTCCGAGTAAACAAAGGATACACTGGTGAACTGGAGGTAAGGGTAATGAATGTCTTATAGAAGTGAGGCAGACTTGAATCACAAATGATGACTGATTATTATTCAAATGTCATGAGATACGGTTGTTTAGATTGATACTTTATAAAAAATATGAAACCTCTGAAGGCGCACTGTGTAACTTTTGCTCATCTACTTGTCTCCATGGTGATCTTATTGCTTTGCCTTGGATGTTCCACAGTAGCGTTAAACACATATATTTTGTATTTATTCAGTTAGAGGTGTGTTTATGTCTCAAAACTATCGCATTATTTCTGTGCACAGGTCCACTTCTTCTTGACCTGGTGATGTGGCCTGCTTGTCTCTACGGAAATGGTTAAATTAAATGCCATACTGTAGACCAGACATGTCAGACTCAAGTCCAGGGTCCAAATATGGCCTGCGATATAAGTATATTTGGCATGCGAGATCTTATCAAATATGTATTAGAGCTGGTTTGCCGGCTACAGATAGACATTATTTATTTAAAATGTTGTTATTATGTTATATTATGCTTGTCTGGATTCAATGTTTAAGCAAAACTATTATTAAACATTTATTTGAATAAGAAAAGGTTTAAAATTACATGTCTTGAAAAAAGAGAAAACATGCAGATGTTGTTGAAATTTTTAAATAAATATTTAGTTTGGCCCACAACTTAGTCCCAGTTTTTAATTTTGGCCCTCTGTGAATTTGAGTTTGACACCCCTGCTGTAGAACATTTCAAGAAAAAAACTAACAAAAAACACATGGAGTCAAGCAGGTGGTGAACCCATGCTATAAAAGTTACACAGGGCACCTTTAAAGTGTATCAGCTAATAATTTGAAGCCAAGAAAATTCTGTACTTTATGCATATTGTAGGAGTTACAAAATGTATAATGGTTTATTATGGCTTCATGGGATTTCCAATTATTTGCAAATGCCCATCTGTACTACCAAAGGGGAGCCCTGTTTAGTCCTGATGTAGACTTGGTTTGGTCCTGTTCTAGTCCTGGTTTAGACTTGATTAATCCCAGTTTTGTCCCAATTTGGATGTGTTGTGTCATGTGTGTGGAAATGTAAACTCATCCTTCGTAGTCACTCTGGATATCTTTGTCAATGAATTTACCGTTTTTGATATTTAGATGTTTTTCGATTAGTCAACCTCCAGTATTTATCCTCCATCTTGGAACTTGAAAACCAAATTCAAACTGTAGGTCCCCAGGTGTAGCATTGTGGTTGACCATTGCTACTGACAGATTGCATCAAGTTTGGTGAAGGCCAGGTCAGAGAATAAAGAACAAAAATCAGGGTCAAAAATGCTTCAAAAGAGCTTCAACTATGAACGCCACATGGTCAGCTAAATGTATGATGTATACTCACTGCTTGTAATTTCAAAAAATGCATGCGCCACAACGTTGTAATGAAATGTACAATATTTAATCATAATGAAAATGTACAGATATGATTGTTTTATAAAAAATACAAATGCTTTTCTTCCACATGGACAGCGTAACAGCAGTATATTACAAGCTCATTTAAATAAACTGTTTTGTAGCTTCTATAGGCAAGATTTAAATACTTTAATCAGACATTGTTCAGGTAGACAAAATGCAAACACAATTACAGCAGCAGTTTTAAGCAAATTAACACTTTCTAGCATTTTGACGAGCAGTGGACATGCAGAAAGCTTTAGAGTGGCT
Organism: Boleophthalmus pectinirostris; assembly: GCF_026225935.1. NCBI lineage: Eukaryota > Metazoa > Chordata > Actinopteri > Gobiiformes > Gobiidae > Boleophthalmus > Boleophthalmus pectinirostris. Next base: position 14,969,025 of record NW_026571070.1, read on the forward strand.
TTGGCTGGTGGATCCAACATAAGGCAAACACAGGAGCAGCAGCAATGAACAAAGCATAAAAACATGTAAAACCAATCAGGCATAACATTACAGAACCACTGACAGATTAAGTGAATGGCAAATTACAATTTCTAAAGATGCACTGTGTAACTTTTTTGTGTAATGTCTCCATGATGATGTCCAGCTGATATCCGGGTTGGGCTTTTAACTTGATATAATGTGTGTCAGTGTTTCTCACAGAAAATTGGTGGTGACCGGGGGGCAGAGATACTGTGCCGGCGAAAGTGAGGACCGGGTTTTTTTTTCAAGAATTCACGTGATTTGGAGGGACGTAATCAAAGCGGGGGGCAATTGTGGTTGAGGCGGCCGCCCTTTAAAGCTCTGCGGGAAACACTGGAGTATTGATTTTGGCCTAGAATGTCTCATAATGCTGGAACTTTTATTCATACAAAGCTGTTCTGTAGTGATTTGAAGGATTAATAACAGTTGCAAAACACAATTGGATCTCTTGTGTAAGAAGTTAAATGTGTTTGAACAAAATAAGTGCAATTTTCTCTCCTTTCCTGGTATCGATCAATATTGGGTTTCCGTAGATCCTTAAAGTCAAAGTACTGATATCGGTATCAGAACTGAAAAAGCTGAATCTGTGTGTCCCTAGAAATGTTGTTACTTTGCCCGGGATATTCCACAGTATGGCATTAAGCATTTATTCCACTACACATGCTTAAAAAGTCCTTGAAAAACATACATTCTTACTTTGCGTTTCCTGTCCACAGTTCTGACCTGTTAGCCTTGATTCATTAGCTGGTTTCACTTCGTAGAAACCGTCTGACATCGCAGTGTTAGAATTTGTTCTTTCAATGGTAGGCGGGTACTTTTTTTATTTAACCAGTCGCTGCTATTTGGTCGTGACGTATGTAATGCTCTGCCAACGGGGCTAACTGGTATATTAAGCTTTTCCCAAATCCCGTAGGAAGAAGGACAATAACGTCTTCCCCCTTGATAAAATTCACCAAACAGTCTCTTTGTTCTGCCTTTAAATCCTTGCTCTCTGGAATCATTCCCAACACAGAATGTATGGCTCTTCAGTGATTGGCTGGTGCCCGAACTCGTACTTCCGGGGTTTTTGCGAACCGTATAGTGTATTCTGATTCCTGACCTAGTTGCTAGAGAGAAATGAAATTAAGCGGAGGCACTAGGTGGAGCCAGCCTGGCTACTAACCTGTACCTATTTTTGGAGATGTCACACACCTGCTTGTCTCCATGGAAATGGATCATTTTAAAGCCAGATTGCGCAAGATTCCAGGCAAAACAATAACATACAGTATCTATCGAGACAAGCAGGTTATGGCCACTGAATGGAAAAGTTACATAGTGCATCTTTAACTGTGGCCGCTGTCGTGAATGGTGCTGCTATTGTATCCATAGCTGCCCTGGGTTAGACGAAACAAGACATCCGCAAAATCCACTTGTTTTGGCAGACTCTTATTTTTTAGCACTGATGTTTTATTTCCTAATAGGTGTAATTTAAAGAGCCATTATTATGCTATATTCTGATCTATGTTCTGTTGTTTCCTCATCAAAAACATTGTGTTTTGTTACATTATAACACAGCTTAAAGCTCACAAGAATCAATTTTGTGTAATATAGGACCTTTTAATAGTTTGGTAATGTAATATTATGCCTGATTGGTGTAAGTCTCATTTGTCTCCATGCTTAATTTCGCCACATTTTAATTCACATTTAAAAAAAGAAAAAACAGTTCAAGTAATAGCAACAAGTCCATTTTGGGTCAGACAAATTCTTCCAGCTCTGAGGTCCTTGTATCACGAAGTAAGTGGTGCTTCGGCTTTGTCCCCTCAAAGTCAAGTCCTATAGTCTGGTCTAAGAGTCATCCTCTGTTTTGATCACATGGAAGAGGGTGACATTGAAAATAACCTGATGTCCGTTATTCCAGGCATACAGCACCCTCTCCCGCGCATTGTAGTCAAGCATGGAGATATGAGAATACTTATTATGGAAGGGAATGTCTATGTACTCATAGGTAGAAGTTTTCGTCGAATACGCATAGTACACTTTAGCTCCGGACAGATGCGAATTAGTAATATACAGAGTTCCACAAATCATGAAGGATTCGCCTGCGTTCCTTTTGGAGTATTCGGTATTCCAAGTCTTAAGCACATGGAGCGTGTCTGGGTCGATTTGAGATATGACGACGTTTCCTGCGTTCTGATTGGTCGCGTAGACAACCCACAATCCCAGTTCGTCCGCCATGACATCGATATCGGTATTACCGCCCCACGTGTAAGGATACATGTTGTGAAATCCGGCGAATTCTAAGGCTCGTTGGGCCAAAACTCTCCCGGTTTCAAAGCTGTACTTGACGATGATGTTGCTTTGATACTTGTTGTAGTACAGAGAGCCGTTATAGACCAGGTGGTTGGTTCCTTCCCATTTGAAAGGCAGAATGTACGTTCGGGAGACGTTTGAAGACACAAAATCAGTAACGTTTTTGAATTCACGGACTATCTTGCTGTTGGTGTAGCTGTCCATGTACCAAATCTGCAATTCAGGAAAAAAAGAAACATTTTAAATATGCGTTATTTTACTTTTTGATTCCAGTTCTATCACCTGCTTGTTTCTATGGATATGTGATTGCTTTGCCTTGAATGTTACACAGTATGACATTAAACAGTTCTACCTTACATTTACTGAATTACAGGTGGTTTTATAGCTCAAAAATACCTAAAATAAATAAATAAATAAATAAACAGGCATTCTGACTGTGAGCGGGTTTGCCTCTCCACAGATCTGACCTGTAACTTAGTCTGATTTGGTCTCCATGAAGATGGAAAGATTCAATTCCATACTGTGAATAACATCTCCACGGAGAAAAGCATTTGACAAGTCCTCCACCAGAAAAGTTACACAACGCACCTTTAAGGATAAATCTTTTGTATTTTCATTTTCAATTTGTTGGTGCTTTCATATTTTGTTTATTGAATCGTGAAAGAGCATACAGTAATTAATCGAAAAGCAAATTAGCAGACTACATAGAGTTTTTAAATATGTTTGGCGATAGTTCAATACGAGTGAAAAACAGGTCGGCATTGATGATATTTCTTATTTCGTAATTATGTTTTAGATTTGTGAAGTTGTTATTTTGTAGAGGCACACAGCAGCACAGACACAAGGACACACAGGATAAAACATATTTGTTGATATTATGAGCTCCAAATACATTCAAGCCACCTTGAAATCTCAATGTGAAACTGGAGACTGTTTACGCACACCTATCTCCAGCACTGTTAGCTTATATAACTACTGCTGTCTCCTGAAATCAGCAAAGTCAAACACAGACAGACGTAGATGTCACTGAATCAAATAATTTTTTCATCCTTTCTGTTGTGTGCATGTGCTACGAGTTCTGACTGCTTTTTAGATATAAGGCATTCTTGTAAGCTAATATAAGTACTCCTATAGTTGTTATACTGATACATTTTAATATGAATTTAGATGACTGTATCATTTTGGTGCTATCTGTATCCATTGTTTGAACTTTTTTCCCCCCAACAGTCGTATACAAACCTGCTCCAACCAAAAACTTAGATTTGACCAATTTTGATATTTATTTTCTTTAGTTTAGCAACACAGCGGATAGGCGCAGCCTGAGTGCAGAAAGCGGCGCTGTCTGTGCGGTTTATACATGGATCTAGGGTTAACATGAAGTTGCTACACAAGCTCACGATATTGTCAGCGCACTCAGATAGTTAATAATCGGCATGTGATAAAATAAGCTATGATGCTAAATTAACATAGTAACATAACATAGTGAGGGGGATACATCTTACTTATACATCTATCTTACTTGAGAAGAAACATCTTAAACTTCTCTGCTCATTTGATTGTGTTTTTTGAAGAGTTATTTTGCGCTTCATACACACACCCTTTTCATGGAAAACACACGAAGAAATGCAGATGATGCAGCTTTTAAGTTAAAGGCAACTGATGTGGCTGTCGAAGAAGGAAACAGAGCTGCTGCACGTGAGATCGGCATCAGTGAATCGATGGTGAGATTTTGGTGGTGGCAGTGTGACGAACTGACTCAATTCTAACGACAAAAGCTTTCAGATGCGATAAAATCAGACGGCCTGAAAACGTTCTTGAAAACGTGAACACCTGCGGCTTATATTCAGGTGCGCTCAGTAGTCCGGAAAATACGGTATATGTATTTAAAAGTTCACTATGTAACTTTTGGGGTCTGTTCTGGAATGTTTCACAGTGCAGCTTCATTGAAGTGACCTCACCGGGCCAAGTTACACGTCAGATCTGTGGAGAGGCATCCTTGCTCACAGTAAGAATGCATGTTTGTCCATTGCATTTGCACTAAAAATACACAGATAATGCCATACTGTGAGACATTCCAGTCAAAGCGATAGTATACATGGAGGGGAGCAGGTGGGGGACCCATCACTAGAAAAGTTACATAGAGCACCTTTAAAAAACAACTTGCTCCAATTACAATCAAAGTCATCTTACTATTTGCAATTATAACCACCACTGAATCATATTGTCTCCTTCTTCCCTCCTCCTTCTCCCCCTCTTTCTCCTCCTACTCCTCCCCTTTCTCCACCTTCTTCTCCCCCCTCTTTCTCCTCTCCTCCTTCTCATACTCACCCTGTTGTTTCCGGTGGCTGCCAGTGGGTCAGTCATCCATGCTCCGAACCTCGTCCCAGAAGTCTTTATGGTAACAGGTCCAGTGATTTGCATTAATTTGCCACATGCTGTTAACAAAGAAATGCAACCATATTAGAAGAGGGCCAAGGTGCTTTTGTCTCTAACTGGATTTCTCAAGCCAATTTCATGCCTGCACCAACAGACTCTGTCCCCATGCATATTAAGACCAGGTTATTTAATTTAAAGTAATACATGCTTGGCAACAGCTACTTTTGCGGCATTTTGTACTGTGTTTGATCGCAGTATACATTTGTAAGGTCTATTGTAAAGACTACCACAACTGCACTCATTTCAATTAAATTATAATGGAGATTTATTGCTTCACACTAATCACTATGGGAACTATGCGCATTCCTATATAATGTAAAAAAAAAAAAAAAAGGTTTCTAACTACTACGAATTTGCTTTAGTAATTGTTGCTTATGTAAAAAAAAAAAAAGCAGATTAATTTAAAAAGGTAATAAAGTATAAAAAGGTAAGCATTATACTTTATCTTTTTTCATTACCTTTCCTTTATAATTGGTTGTTTAGAAATTGTAATCTTTTTTTTTTTTTTTTTTTTTTTTTTTTGCAATATCTATGTAGTCTAATTCATATTAAATGCATTTTAGTTTTTTTAAATGAAAAAACAAAAACAAAAAACAAAACAAAAAAACAATTATCCCGACCAATGCATTGCTCTGCCTGTTTCTTGCTGATGTTATAGCCTTCACAGCAAAAACTGGAGGGTTAAAATTTCAGGGTAAAATATTTTGGCTTGTTTTTAATACAGATAGTGTTATTTTAACTATTTGAAAGTTAAATGGTTCAAGTTAGGGTTATTTGCCAGAGATGATATGGATGAAGGTAGTATTCATTCAACTTCCCTTATTATTAATTTGGCACCTCCCACCCACTACTTCAAACTCCTGCAAGAGAAGACCAGTTTGAAAAAGTTTTGTACATAATTTCATCTTAAATTAACTAAAAGTGTAAAAAATGTAATCATGATAACTCTACAAAGTGTTATCCGTTTACTCTCAAAACGTTAATATAACTCTTGATTTTGGGGTTAAACAGAAACTTTGGTCCTTTTGGTCCAAAAATGCTAAATATCTCATATAAACCCTGAGAAAATGTTAAAATTGATTCTGTGAGAGTCAATTTTAACACTCCACTTTTTGCTGTGTTAAATGGAATGTTCCACACTATGGCATTTTACTCATCTATCATGGTATTATTCAATCACAGATATTTTTATTGCTCAAAATACCCTGGAATACATGTGCCTGTATCTTGGAACTATTGTACTTACTCTTATCTCCGTGGAGATGCACAAGTTTAATAGGCAAAGCAATAACCTTTCTGTGGATGTAAGCATAGTAGTGCACCCTTGTAGGTCATATATTATGCAAAATGTGCTTATGTGAGCTTTTAGCCATGTTATAATGGTGTTACCTCCTCAAAAACATACTTAGAATTACACGTTCCTTTGCTTAAATGCATGATTTTATAGCAGCTTATGAACATCAGAAACTACATATCCCATGATTAATTTCAGTGCAAACAACATGAAGAGATTTTTTACTATTCTTGGCATTATGACAGAAATAATTCACACCAAAATCTTGTCAAGGTATTTTAAAAGCAGAATTATATTAACCTCAAATCAATATCGCAATAATTATTGTTCCGTGAGATGCATATCGTGATAATATCGTACCGAGAGATTTGGATATCATTACATCCCTAATACCTAGAGTTGTGTTTGCATTCATACAGTAAACTAATAATGAGTAACCCTGCATTATTAGTTTATCTAAATATATAAAGCTTAAAATGCTCTGTTCCACCTTGTGATGTCATGTAGAGGTAGTTTTCAAATTAACAGCTCCTTTTACCTTTAGTCCAGTAGAGATTTCAGGGCTGAAATTATCCAAATGATTCTAGTGCAAGTGTATGGAGTTTGAAAATACAGTGGAGCACGTCCGGTATTACCTCATGACATCACGAGGTGGACCAGACGAGAAGAGAACTCAGCTTACATATGCAGGTTTTGTGTGTTAAGCATGTGTGAATGTGTGAAAACATCATAATATGGACCCTTTAAAATGTCCATTCTATATATAAACTAATGCAAGACTCAAGAAAATATATGCGTTATTGCTTGTATTTTTCCACTTTTACCCATTTTAAACTATTCCCACTACCACTGTGTGCACTTACAATGCAATCACACAAAACCTATTACATCCAAGCAGCTGTCTTTCCCTTTGAATTCTAGCTGTCTCTTTTCTGTTTGGATGTTGGAGCACAGCATATTTTACACCAAAGAGTCGCCGGATCAGAAACAATTTCCACCACTGCAGCTCTGAGCAAAATTCACATCCTCCAAAACACAGGATATCAATTTTGTTTTGGGATGACACATGAAAATAACTAGAATTTGAGTTTCTGGAAATAGGCCCTGAAAGTATCCATCCCCGAGAGGTCCGCTATCTCAAAGCACTGCACTATTTCCTATACTGCAGATTGGTGCTGTTGTTATCTGTTACTTTAAAACCAGGAGGGGAGAAGCAAAACAGTTTGTGGAGATGTAAAACCGTGAATAAAGCTGCTGTGAGGATATAGTATCTTATAGTATTTACACTATCAGTCAAAAGTTTGGACACACCCTCTCATTCAGTATTTTTTTCCTTTACGTTTAGGCTACTGCTTTTGACATTTTATAAACATACTGAAGATATCAAATGTAATGTGCAAGATGTATGGAATTTGACAGCAAGATGTATGCTTTATTGACAGTGCTGCAAACCCTCTCAATGATCTGCTTGATGAGGTGTCCTGAAATAGTTTTCACTTCAGAGCTGCATCTTGTCAGGTTTAGGACTTTCTTATTTTTAATATTAATCGAGTTTTATTTTTACTATGTTGATTGTTTGCTACATTCCATATCTGTTCATTCATAGTTGTGATGCTTTCAGTGAGAATCTACAGTGTAAATAATTATGAATGAAAATAAAGAAGAAACATACGTAAGTTCAGTTAAACTACTTACTTACTTTTTCTGATTAGCATAATGCAGAGAATTACTTTAGGATACATTGATTCAAATTGAGGTCTGTTGAGGTAGTATGATGCTGGAATCACATTACTGAGTTGGCCTCAGGGTGTGTTTGGCTGTAAATCTAACCCGTCATTGAATTTTAAATAATACAACACATTTCTGGACTGAAATGGTAGAGCATAAAAACATCTTTACATGATTCAGACTGAAACCCATGAATGGTTGTCATAGCAATTACCAATCTAAACTGGGGTGTAACGATATCCAAGTCAACAATACGATATTGTCACAGTATGAACCTCACGGTACGATATTTATTGCGATATCGTGGGAAAGCTCCCGATTAGGGATGTAACAATATCCAAATTTCTCTGTACGATATTTTCACGATATACATCTCACCGTACGATATTACTTGCTATATTTTGTCAAGGCTAACAAAACTGTTAATACACTACTTTTTCCTCTTAAAATGCTTAATGCTTAAGACTTAATCCAAAGAACTAAGACTTAAAAGAACTGTTATTTCTTCTTGTAGTTTTCACTGAAATGGAGCAAAGGATCTCCTGTCTTTTTTTTAGCTACTGCTGTACCATAACTCTTAATGTAAGCAAAGAGACTTGTAATTCGATATATTGTGATGGTCCTCGATATTATTGTCAGAACTTTGATACAATATCACGATGTTTCGGTTATTGTTACATTCCTAATCTAAACCAATACACAGTATCTAGAGACATTTGTATCAGAGGGCTGACACATGAAGATGTTTTCTCTAATGAATCTTAACATTACCAGTATTTAATTCAAATGAGCTTGAACATGTTGAATTGTTTTGAACAGGGATAGGAGTATGGATATCAGCGATGATGGATGAATGATGGATATATCGATATAACTATGCAAATGCCCCCCCAGCCCACTCCTACCCCCCACCCTAAACCAAAAATTCTGTTATGGTCCATCCCTAGTATTGAAGTGCACGTTACAGTAGTTGTAAGTATTTCAATTCACAAATTTTTTACTCAAATTGAAGCAGAAAAGCTGACAAATCTGACAAAAAAGCAGATGTTCTTGTGTATTTCTGTTTCACTTACTCAGTTTGCCCATGCAGGACCTGAGCCTGCTGTCCAGCCGGAGAACTCTCTGGTACAGCTCGTCATAGTCATAGGCTCCCAGTTCCTCCTGGATCCCCGTCAAGTCCAAAGACAAGTTTCTGATCTCCTCTTTAAACTGGGAGATGAGAGCGGCGTCCATCTTGTACTGCTCCAGCACTGGGATCAGAGGCTTCAGCTCATCCATCTTCTCCTTCAGCTCCTGCATGTGAACAGAAAAGGTACAGGTAGTTTTCAGATTTCTAATGTGACGATGTGGCTCCCAGACAGGGGAAAGAAACAGTTTTTCCTTTTTCCTGTTTGTACTTTGCCATGAAATATCCAAAAAATAAATTCAGAAATGTTGAACTAGTGACTAGACTCAAGAACTCACTGTATTACAAGAAAAATCTGCATTCCAACTAGATTATACTATATATTCATAATTATTTATAGTTATGGTTGTATTTAGTTTAGACTTTGTTGGATGAATGAAATAATTTGTGCTCAGTAGCCAGAGGTGGGGACTTGCAAGTTGTGACTTGGACTCAAGTCAGACTTGAGTCAGTATTTTTAGGATTTGAGGCTTGACTTTAAATAGATTAAGACTTGGGACTCGACTTGGACTTGAAGGTCAGTGAATTGGGACTTGACTTGGACTTTAGGCCTGTGACTTGAGAAGACTTGCTTCTCCTAAAAATTATCTTAGAAAGTACTTTTAGTTGATAAATGCGGTGATTAATTATACAGGAACAAACCGGACCATGTCCCACCCACCTTTGTTTGTTACTTTGGATGTAACTGAAGTACTGTGAGATGGTGTCATCAAATGTATTACACTAATGTGCAGTACAATACAGTACAATACAGTAAATGGAGGGAACTACAGAACATGATCCTTCCAATGCGGTGCAGACTACATGACAAAACTGTTATTTAGCACTTTTAAATCTGAAGATCTTGTCAAGACATTTAAAAAGGAAAATGTAAATTTCTATAACTCTTATATAAATACTCATATATAAATATACCATGATTTTTTACATACAATTTAATTTAAAAGTTATATTACTTGCAAAAATCTAAGCTATATTTGGTCATTTGGTTTAAAGACTTGAAAGGACTTGAAGCTCAAAGTAGACGACTCAGACTTAACTTGGACTTATGGGCCACTGACTCGAGACTCGACTTGGACTTGAGGTCAAAGACTTGAGACTTATTTGAAACTTGCAAAACAACGACTTGGTCCCACTTCTGTCACTATTAAATTAAAAAGCATATTATATATGTATAATCAGAACTAGTATAAGTTCATATGGTAATAAACAAGAAAACATATTATGTAAATTACATTTCATTTGCTAAAAAGATTTCTGAGATGCCTGACGTAGCAAAATTGTTATCAAACATTTCCATTGGATGAAAATCAAGATTGAAATTTTGGTATCCTGACAACATTAGTAGCCAAAAGCAATTCAATAAAACGAATCCATATAAAGCATTTAAATAGAATAGTAAAAATGAATTATGGGCAATAAAAATCCACTATACAAGAGCTGTATTGTATTGCATAGCTGTATTTAAGACCTATCCAAACGCGGTGTAATTTATATTTCTCTGGGGTGGCTTTTGCGTTCATAATAACTTAGCTGAAAATAGACACATATTCTCTGTCATTTGTCCTTTCCTTCAGAGATACTGTAATATTTTGTTGCTCGATAAACCATGACATTGTTTATTTATATTGTTGCTGTGGTAGTGGCCATTGTTCCATGCATTTATTTTCCATTGGAGTGTGTTAAATTTCCACCACAAAGCTCCCTGGTCCCAACCCAGCTGTCCCAACTATACACACAGGACAATACTGCTGTAAAACACTAGCTACCTAACTAAATGTGGCATATTTTGTGAATCAAATACTTGTCAGCATTGCATTTGTTTAGTTTTTTTTGTCTTTGAGCTTCACCATATGTTTACTCATTTTATTGTCTATTATAATTTAAAAATATTGTTTGGAATTCAAAAGATCCTGATACAATAGCGTTAAGCTGAGTTGCTAACACTTGAAAGCAAGAAAGTACAGGGTTTGGTTTTGTTTCACCAGTCATTTCTGTATAGAGTTTGCATGTCCTCCTTGTGTTCAGTGAGTTTTCTCTGGACACTCTATTTTCCTAGCCTGATTCATTGGCCTGTCTGACCTCGCAGCATTAGAATTCGTTTGCTCGATGGTAGGCGGGTACTTTTTTTATTTAATCAGTCGCTGCTATTTGGTCATGACGTATGTAATGCACAAAATCCCGTAGGAAGAACGGCAATAACGTCTTTCCCCTTGATAAAATTCACCAAACATTCTCTTTGTTCTGGCTTTAAATCCTTGATCGTTGCCAACACAGAATGTATGTCTTCGTCTACGTCCATCTTGACCACTTTGTTTACTGTTGTGCTGTACCACAAAAGGGACACAGACAGGCACTTGAGTTTGACGTCATGGCTTCACAGCTCGCTTCGCTGATTGGACGGTGTGTGGTCTACAACTTCCGGGGTTCTTGCAAACAGTCTAGTGTATTCCGATTCCTGACCTAGTTGCTAGAGAGAAATTAAATTGAACTGAGGCACTAGGTGGCGCCAGCCTGGCTACCAGTTTACCTCATCAAACCAAAACATGCACCATACATAAAATCATCTAGCTGAGGTAGTCCTGACCAACGACTTTCTGACTGTCTAACCATTCTCAAGACAGATTATACATTTAAATATCCCACTGTACTATATGGTGTAAAAGATGATTTCTATTTACTTACTTTGGTACACAGAAAACTTTAATGTTGCATCTGATAATATAATGTTTTTGGTTGTTAGCTTTTTTTTTTCAATGAAGTACTTACAATCTTACTTTTTCCTAATGGCATCTAGTAATTATAATGTTTCATATTTATATCACATTTTACACACGTGACAAGCCTCTCAAAGCACTTTACAGTAGATCAGTTATTCATTCATTCCAATCTCTCTCGCAGGTTGTTTTTCCCTTTCAGTAGCCACAACGCCAATGACCTATCCGACTATAACCATTAAAGGTCACATATTCACAAAGACAAGTGGGTAAAATGCCTTGCCCAAGGACACAGCATCAGTACACAAGCCTGAACTGCCAATCTGCACATTGCACACAGAAAAATGCTCCCATGTTGATATGATGTTGTTGGAAGTGTTTCTAAAATCAATGAAACCGTAGTAGTTAATAATAAATAACAAAAGTCTTCAGACATGAGCTATTGATCGGGTTTTGAGCAGAGTAAGATTAAAGGCGGCTGCACAGACCTGGACGTTTCGCGTCATGATAGATTTTCTGTCGTCTTCGATCTGTCTGAACTTGGTCCTCAGGCCTTTCATCTGGCTCTCCATCTTCATCACGTACTGGAAGTCCCTCTGTGTGCGAAGGTTCAGCACTTCGATGGACTGAGACATGTTCTGGACCTGAGGCAAGAATACAAAGAACACATGAATTGATGAATAAGTATGTTTGTGAGTACAATTTCTTATGATGACCAACAACCCTGATTATAAAGTTGAGGAGAATTTTCAGTCTGTTAAGTCCTTTAAAGGTGCATCGCGCAATTTTTCTCGTGGAGGGTCCGTCGCCTGTTTGTCTTGAAGGAGATGTTATTGCTTTGTCTAGAATGTTCCACAGTAGAGATTAAACCTGTATATCTAGGCTACATTACAGGTCAGATCTGTGGAAAGGCAACTCTATTCACACAGAAAGAATCATTGTATTTTTGAAGAATAGAAACACTTGTAATGAATAAATGCTAGATAGATGTGATTAAAGTCATACATTGGAACATTCCAGGCAAAGCAATAATATGGAGACCAGCAGGTGACAGAGCCTCGACCAGAAAAGTTGTGCAGTGCACCTTTTAAATCAAGAGATTTTATTTTTGATATTGCGGAATAATAGATGTATTTGCGGACAGTTTTGTTCACTTACTAAATATTGTTTTTGCTAATTCGTCTCTGTTTTACATGTCTAGCCAGTAACGTAAATAAATAAATACATGCATATAAATACATAAATACAAAGATCATTTCTAAATAAAGACTGATCAAAATTGGACTACTTAAAGATGAGGAATACTAAAAACAAGAATGTACAAGAATAGGAACTAAAACATGAGTAAATAAGAGCAAACTAGGCATACAAAAAGACTGAACCAGGACTAAACCAAGACATAAACCAAAGAGTAGTCTAAACATGATTGAAAAAAAAAAGAATTACTAACCAGAACTAACCAACCAGAAATAAAAATGACTTTATTGTGTTTTATAGATGAATTAATACAATGAAAAATGTGTGGGCAAGATCAGATTAAGGTTTTCCTTCACAGCTATACTTTGTTAAGGGACCATGCTGTTAATGGTCTGGATACACTTGTAAACTTCTTATTTATACTTTGCAGTGACATTACGCTGTGTGCTTTCTACATGTATGTGTATTGTGTATTGGTGGACCGTTCACCTGCACATTAACACTGCCAAATAAGTTTTAAGACGGCCTGAAAACAATAAACGTCCATGGTCCTGTTTAGGTGTTTGATTTTCAACAAAAAAGGCGAGAGTGAAAAACTGAAAAACTATTGGCTAATGATTGCAAGTTTTTGACTGTAATGTTATTTGAGAGGTAGTGTTTAACAGCATAAATCAGCTCACCTGTTTTAGTTCCAACTAAGTCAGTTCTTTCTTGTCAGATTGTCTTAAAACAAAGCTGATAAAGTCTAACTTGAGTAACAGAGCCCCAGACAGAGCAGTGCCCACAGTTAATATCACATAGGAAATGCGAAGTATCAGTACATTAATACCATCTTTAATACTATCAGCGTCACAGTTGGATAGCCACATGCCTATAATACTGTACAAAACAAGTCCAAATGAACCTTCTTTTGTCATATTTTACTCCCTGTCGGTTTTCCTTGAGACCCGGAGCTGAGCAGTCTTGAGTCTTTTGTTCCTCTCACTGAGTCTCACTGAAGTCACTGTGGTGCTTGCTCTGGATGTGTCCGATGTGTAATAAACTGCTGCTGGAGTAGAACAAATGTGGGATAGTGGGAGCTTTATGGGGCTTTTAAAGGACAAAGACTGTGTTGTATTTTGGGGAGGAAAGTATTTTAAAATCATGCAGAGGTGAAGATTCACTCAGTACCAACTTACATGTTTAATAAATTTTCATTTAAGTGCAAATAGAAAATGGATTTTTATTTGTGATGAGAGATAAATGTTTACAACACCAGTCTTTTATCAACCCTGAAGTCAAGTGATTTTATTATCATATTCATATGTATTTTGACCACACAGGTAAAAAGGATATATATTTACTGTACATATGTTACTTTTCTGGTGGAGGGTTCACCACCTCCATCTCTACATGAAAATGTTATTGCTTTGCCTGAAATGTTTCACAGTACGACATTAAAAATCTATTTCGCAAGAAGACAAGCATGATGTCGCCAGACCAGACCAGGCCAGGTCAGAAACATGAAGAAACAAGGCTGCTCAAAGTAAGTGTGTGTGTTTTTTGAGGCATTTTAATTTAGTTTTTAATTAAAAAAAAAAACAGACTGACCAACAGCCTGTATCCCCGAGCAGTGAGTTTGTGAACAGTGCCTCTCATGGACAATAACCACACCCACCAAAACAATAATATTGAGTTGGACTGGTAATGCTGCATAATGACATTAAACTCCACATATCTGTCTGTTTGCTCCTGCTACTTTACTGTTTATTACCTATGAGCTGCACTGAATGGATTTATTATGCTAATGTTTACACTGGGGGTATTTATGGGGTCTTGCACTTTACATCAAATCTGTGCAGTGTTTGATATGTTATAACATAAGTTTAACACCATACTGTGAAGCATTTAGACAAAACAGTAACATGTCCATGGAGAGGATTTTGTGGCAGACAAGGTACACAGTATTATGTAGTGAAAGTAGATTTGGTGTAACTGGTGTTGATGTTCACATAATGGTGTTACCTCCTCAAAAACAGCTACTGTTTACCTTTATTTCAGTAGAGATTGGTAATTCCAGGGCTAAAATTATCCAAATGATTCTAGTGAAGGTTTATGAATTTTAAAAACACAGTGGAGCACTTCCTGTATTATAACATGACATCGTGGCACACATGACAAGGTGGAACAGTGCCTAAATATGCAGCTTTTGTGTCTGAAACATGTGTGAATGAAACAAAACACAACTCCAGGTATGTTTGTGATGAGGAAACATTATAACATAAATTTGAATATAGTGCAATATGGACTTTAAATCAAATAAAACATGATTATGATTATTATGATGACTGATTGTAATCCCACATATCTGTCACATGTTGTACCTTCTCCAGTAGCTGTCGTAACTGTCTGCTCTTAGCGTCTCTGGAGCACAGGCTCTGCTCTGGAGCCACCACAGTACAAATGCACCTGCCGTCAGCATCCTGCGCCGAGCTGTACACCTGCCAGCCCTCCTTTGGACCGATCGTCTGCACAAACACAAATCATAAATACAAGGTCACTACATTCATTCATTTATCAATCAATCAAAATGTCCTTATCATCTATAATGTCACACACTTGTAAGACATCAGCGAAATTCTGAATGTTTGTATTTTTAATGACTTAAAGGTGCATTGTGTAACTTTTCTGGTAGAGGGTCCATCAAATGCTTTTCCCCATGGAGATGTTATTGCTTTGTCTGGAATGTTTCACAGTATGGCATTAAACATTTCTATCTTCACAGAGACGAAACCAAACCCAGACCAAGTTACAGGTAGTAGGTATTTTTGAGCAATAAAACTGTCTGTAATTGAATAAATGTAAAGTAAAGCTGTTTAACGTCACACTGTAGAACATTCCAAGCAGAGCGATGACATCTCCATAGAAACAAACAGGTGACAGACCTCCAATCAAAAAGTTACATAGTGCACCTTTAATTATTGACTCAAAGCATAAAAAAGTATCAAAACAAATTATATTTTTGTGTGAATACGTGTTAATTCAACTAATTATTTCTCTTTCGGAAATTACTTTTCATTGAAGGCTTTCTTGTCGAAAAAATATGTTTTAAGAGCTTAATTTGCCTCTGTTGGTTCCACCCACAACTGTAATTTTGTGTTAAGTGGAAACAAAACAATTACAGAAAAATAATTATGGTGAATCTGCATGCTTCAGATTTGGTGCAATATATAAGAGCTTAAAAGCACAGTTTCCAAAAATTCTTATTTTTGTGTGTCCTGAAAGTCCAAGAAAATCAAAAACATACCTGGAGTTGTGTTTTGTTTGAGTAATTCTTTATTACTAGTTTGTCTACATGTCCAAAGCTCAAAAGTAGTACTTCAGTAGAGATTGACGATTCCAGGGCTGAAATCATGCAAATGATTCTAGTGGGGGTGTATGAAGTAAAAATACAGTGGAGCACTTCCTGTATTACCACATGGCGTGACAAAATAGACCAGTGTTCTCTGTTTGAGAGAACAACTAAATTTGCAGAATTTAAGTGAATAAAACAAAACAAAACTCAGGAAAATTATAGCATAGATCAGAAAATAGCATATGGGCCCTTTACTTGACAAAAAATCATACTTAATCATACTTAATTTATATTGTCTTGTATCTGCATCACTCAGAAAGCCGCCTTATTTACAAAATGTGCTCCATAAATAAAGTTGGATTTCTTTCAGGCTTTGGACAGACTATAAATTAACATTGCACACTTAAAATAATCAAACTCCTCACATCTGCCTTGACACCTTGACCACAGATAAAACATTAATTTTCCGCTTGGTTAAACAAAGTCCAGATGGATGACTCTGAGGGCGAAAAGAGGGGGAGGAGGAAGAGGAGGAGGAGGAGGAGTGGACTTTGGCCTGCCTGAAATATGAGCATAATTTACGTTTCTGTGGCTCCCATCACTCTGCAGAGCCCGGAGCACGTCTGCTAGGAGCGCTTTGAAAATCTACACACATGATGCAACACTTTGATGTATGGCCATCTTCTTTTTCTTGCAAATCATGTTAGGAAAATCCACCTAAACAGATATTGCGCCGGAGCCTTAGAGCAAATTTGGTAAAGATGTGAAATACAAACTGCTAGAAGAGATAAGGAGCTACAGAAAGCGTAATAAGACTGGAATGCCAATTAGGGTGGAAGCTCAGGGACGTCAGACATTCACCCAGACATGTACTGTTTTGTAGCAATAAAGAAGACAGTACAAGATGAGGGGGCTAATGGAATACAGGCTGTCAAATACAAGGGGGAAAGCTGGAGAAACAAGACAGATTTCACTCTCTACACAAAGGCTTTTCTGTCAGTCAGTGATGTTAGAGCTGTACTAATATCACTGCCTCGGAGAGATTATCTGCTGTAATTTCAAAATCTAATTCAGTAGGGGTGTAACGATATCCAAGTCTCACGGTACGATATTTACTGCGACATCGTGGGAAAGTTCACGATATTACGATATTATACATAATAACAAGACTGACATTATAAAATGCTTTGAGCAGTCATTTGTTAAAACTTGTTTTGCCATATTCTAGAGATTTAACAATATCCAAATCTCACAGTGCAATCATATCACGATGTGCATCTCACGGTATGATATTTAGTGTGATATTTTGAAGAGAATTAAAGATGGGACACTTTTTTGCTTTTAAAATACCTTGACAAGATTTTGGTGTGAATTATTACTGTCATAATCCCAAGAATTCAAAGTAAAAAACATATTTCTTCATGTTGTTTGTGCTGAAATGAATCATGGGATAAGTAGTTCTTATGTTTATTATCTGTTGCTACTATAAAACCATGTATTTAAGCAAAGGAACTTGTAATTTGATATACTGTGACAGCCCACGATATTATTGTGAGACTTTTGACGATACGATATCATGATATTTCGGTAATTGTTACATCCCTATAATATAGTGATGAGAAATATGTCCAAAAATAATAATTTAATCCTTCAATAGCCCATACTGCCTTAAAAGTGTCTATGACAAGTCCTCATTTTACTAAAACACAGTTAAGGTCATATATTTCAGGATTTACCTATAATGTTGAAGTTTTTTTTTTCCAAGTTTGGCTGTTTTTTAAGTTTAAAATTTTACTTCCTGATTGGAAATTATGACAGGGATTTCCATAATTATTCCATAACAACTCTAATGTACACAGAAATGATTAAGTGTCAAATAAAATGATAAGAAAACATCTTTGTTGATCATGTTTTAAGTATATAAAAATTGTTTCTTGAGTAAATTGTACCAAACTTTTAGATTTAGAGAATTTGTCCCAGTGTAATGTCATCTCTTTAAAACTGAACTCTCTTCCTATAATTTTCAACATACTTTTCACTACAAATTACTTGACTGCTGTAAAACTACAGTTTATATTTACAGCAGGCATTATCCCACCAAATTCTCAGAGGGTAAAACACTTTATAATTAGATGTAAATAACACACTGTGGTCTCATTTCAACATTAAGAGCTGCTTATATAATATACACGTATGCACTGGGGTAAATCACATTACACTCAACACAGAGAGAAATCAGGTACAGCCTCCACTCCAGATGCTAACTCGCTCCCTTCATTTGAATGCATAACCTATATCCTCTGCAGTCAATGGAGACATAATTACAGTTGTGAAACAATATGGCAGCCGATGCAGAGATGATCGCCCTTCTGTATTTCTGTATCTGTGTCTGTCTCAGATGGTTGGTTGGAGTTCAGGCTCCGAGGCTACAGTGGATTCACTGAGCGCACGGCCACAGTCTGCTCATTAATCTTCCTCACAAACACAAGCTCTGAGATGTCCCCTCTGAGCCACCAAGTCTGCTCCTCCTCAGCACAAACAGTACTACTATAGACTAAAGTACCAGAGAGGGAACTGTACTTTTACTTAAAGATCCTATATTACACCAAAAGGACTCGTCTGAGCTTTAAGCCATGTTATAATGTTGTTTCCTCATCAAAAACATACCTGGAGTTGTATTTTGTTTCATTCACACGTGTTTGAGTTTATTATTAGTCTGTCTACATCTCCAAAGCTCAAAATGCTCTATCCCACCTTGCGATGTCATAAATTTAAATTCATGTTTAAATTAACTTTAATTTAAATTTAACAGCCACCTTTTATGTTTAGTTCAGTAGAGATTGGGAATTCCTTGGCTGAACTGATCCAAATGATTCTAGTGGAGCACTTCCTGTATGACTGTATTACATCACAAGGTGGAACAGTGTGTTTTCTGTAGAGGAGAATGAAACAAAATAAAACTCCAGGTAAACATTATAACATAGATCAGAAAATAGCTTAACATGGGCTCTTTCGTGGAGGGACCATAATCATCTTTGGGATAAGTTTGTCTGGAATGCTCCACACAGTATGGCATTGAATTATCTATCTTGCATTTGTTCAATTAGCAGCCTTGTCAAATTATCTGGGCTTACATTCAAGTATTTTTGACATCATAATTAGGGAAACAACACTTGCAAGAGGAAGTGCCAAAGATTATACAAAATTGTTATGATACAAATCACAAATTGGCTGCATTCATACTTGTCCTGGTTTGGTCCTGAGGTAGACTTTGTTTGCTGTCGCTCTTGCCCTGGTTTAGTCCTGGTCTGGTCCAGGTTTAGTCTTAGTTTAAAAAAATACACTGGTTATATGCAATCCAGTTGTAGTAAAGAAGAAGTCATGTCATAGTATACCTCATAATATCTGTATGTATATTCTACTAGTCAACTACCAACAAATTTACTGGGACTCAAACATCTTTCCACTTTTACCTCTATTTGTGTAATATTACAGTATTGAACAAAAGTATAAAAAAAATCTGATATTAATCAATACTAATATCAAAACTGCAGTAGATACTAATTTGAGCAAGTATTTATAGTTAAAAAAAAAGTCACATTCACAGAACAGAAATGAACGTTTCCTGAATAGATTTCGAATGATCTTGAGCTGTATCAGAACACATAGACTAACCCTAACCCTCAAGTGAAACTATTTTAAAACACTGTAATACATAGACTGTCTTGTATGTTTGATGTGCAGATCTCTCCATGCCCATTGCTGTGTCTGCTTGGAATAAGAACTCAAGGATTTTAATCTCAAAAATTGGACCATATATTGTCAGTGGGTTTTTTATTAGCTAAACATATGATGAATTGGAAGGAACGTAAACATTAAGTGCTTTGACATAGACAAGTGGTACAAAGACGTTTTGGATTTAATTTAATTTCTATCATTTAATTACTATGGAGCAGACTGCTCAGCTGTTGGACACAAAAAACAAACACACTGTCGGCACATGGACTGTGGCAAAATAGAATAGAAGAACAGTAAAATAGAATAATATGCTGTTGGACAATGTCAAAATGTAGGTGTATGTATATTTGCTTGCATAATGTACTGTATGTGTAAGTGCGTTCTGGGGTTGCCAAAAAAAAGACAAACAAACAAACAAAAGATATAAGGGAACAGAAAATATGTAAATGCAAATGTGATTTGACAGCCCTAAAATGTACACACATGCAAACACTGCACTGAGAAACTACACAACCCCACCCCAACAAGCCTTCTTTTTATTTACTTATTGCTCTGTTGTTGTTGTTGTTGTTTTTTGTATGTGTGTTACTCTTATATTCTATTATGTCTGTTTTGTTATTAATGTGCCTGGTATCCATTCTCTCAAAATGACAAAATTAAGAAAAAAGAAAACTTACTAGACTATAAGAATACATAGACTAGTATACGCCCATGAACCACTATAGAACCTACCTGGACCACTGAGGGATTACACAGATATAGGACCAGATGGTAAAATGAAACAAAGTACTATGATTTGAATATTGAAAATAGAAAGTGAGACAAAGCCTGCACACTTACTCCCAAACTGCTTTTAATGAATGACAACGTTTCGATCAGTGGATCACGTCATGACCTGACAAAGATCCACTGATCGAAACATTCATTAAAAGCAGTTTGGGAGTAAGTGTGCAGGCTTTGTCTCACTTTCTATGTTCACTGTAGTAGTAGCCTTGCACCAATGAAGTGTGTACACCGATACCTTTTATTAAATGTTGAAAATCACATTTGATTGTCTATTATTTTTATCATTGTGGTTTCAGAATCACTATTGAGTATCAAGTCTTTTCCTTAGTATCGAAATTGAGTTTGAAATGTATATACTACAGTACTGTAAAACTCATCTCACAGTAAAATCCACTGGGACTCAAATATCTTTCCTATTTTACTTCAATTTGAGTAACATTATATTGAACAGAACACTATAAGTACCTCCATTTGCAGATAACTACTAAATCCCACCGGGCCCCCACCCTCATTTCCTTGGTAACATTTCTCATTTCTAAAGGACTAAAGTTTGAATGTCTTTGGATACACCTCACTCATCAGTATTACAGAGACTCCCTACAGACAGGGTTGGTTCCAGCTTTCAATATGTTTACACAGAAAACCACGAAACTGCAGAACCAGAGAATATATGCTGATGTGGGCTCCATTTCAGTCACACACAAATGAGAAAATCTGCTGTCACTGGATCTGTCACAGTGTGGTGGCAACAGAGAATCATATAAGACCACACAGCAATAAATCACACATCAAATAAAAATGACATTCAGAAATAAATAAATAAAACATATGTCGTTTCTATTGCGGCAGTTGTAACCTTTTCAACAGCAGAGCCTGGGTGGGGACTCATCAAAAATATCCACGCACTGCAATTTTACTGAAACATTCATAGTATTGTTGGTATTAGAAGTTGAAGTGTAAAGGGAGTTCATACAAGTATATATAGTACTTCTTTTGCTTATGTGTAGGTGTTATAGGTGTAAGATTTTGGTATTGATATCAAAGATGGGAAATGGGCAAAGGCGCAATGATAATTTTTGATAATTAGGTGTTTTATGAAGGGTCTTAATCCAAGTATATATAGCACTACTTTTGACAATACATAGGATGTTATTGCGTATTTACAATTTGAAAGGTTTTAGTCTTGCTCAAATATGGGAAATGAGCAATGGTGCAATGATCATTTATATTTGAGTAACTTTGTGTGTACAATCCCTCAGTCGTCCAGGTAGAAAAGAAGGTGGTAATGGTAAAAGAAGAAATTCAATTTGTAGTTTTGAGCAGTATCCTTTCAAAATCTCTATATGAATTATACTTAAACGTAAACAAATACATCATTCATTCATTCATTAATCATTGGATTTATATAGCACCTTTCAAGACATCCAACGTGCTTTACAGTGCATTATTCATTCACTCTAAACCAGGGGTTTTCAAATTGTGTGAATGTGAGCCTCCCTTTAGAGACCTGGTTGAGACCTGGTTTAGACCTGGTTTTAGTCCTGGTTTTTCATCATGGTTTAATCCTGGTTTGATCCTGGTTTAATCCCAGTTTCGTCCTGATTTAATCCTGGTTTAGACCTTGTTTAGACCTGGTTTTAGTCCTGATTTTAGTCCTGGATTAGTATTGATTTAGGCCTGGTTTTAGTCCTGATTTTAGTCCTGGTTTTAGTCCTGATTTAGATCTGGTTTAGACCTGGTTTTCTCCTGATTTTTGTCCTGAGTTTAATCCTGAGTTCAGTCCTGGTTTAGTCCTGGTTTAGGCCTGGTTTAGTCCTGGTTTAGTCCTGGTTTAGGCCTGGTTTAGTCTTGGTTTAGAGGCATGGCCCAGAGTCGAGTACAGGGAGAGATACAGTCCATGCAGTGTATACTAGGCAAAAAAGGTGGAGCTCCAAACTATGAGTAGTTTGTCAGAACGGCAACATAATTTTACAGCTAATACACACACGCACAATTACCGATAACAATACTGCTACAGATGCGGACCTTTATCTTTTTCTTTGTGCATGTGTCGAGCCTCCCCAGTAGCTCTTTGGCGGGCCTCACCTATTGAAAACCTTTGCTCTAAAGTCATGATACGAAAATATTGTAGTCACAACTGCACTGGGACAGACTGACAGAAGAGAGGCTGCCACCACTTTCATAACAGGCAATGTGGGTGAAGTGCATTGCCTAAGAAAATGACAACAGTTTTTTTTTTTCCCACTGTCACACGTACTGCTTAAATACTTGAATAATTTAGACTACATGTCATTTGATTTACTTGTTAAGCAGTCCTGTTTTAAACTAACATCATTGTCTGGTTTAGTGCTGTTCCCTTCCTATTGGCCAGCCTTCCGTCAAGCTTTGAGTGAGTATTCAGGTGTATTCAGCCAATCACAGTGAAGTATGAACTGTCAGAAGAAGCACAAGTCTTTTGTTGTATCATTTTTAAAAAGTCAAACATGTACATGAATCACAATAAATTCAATATTGTGATTTAGACTCTGAGAAACCATTATACAAATTTATTGTCACATCGTACACCACAAGAAAGCCCCTAACTGAAACACCTTTCACCATACATGAATCAAGTAAAAAATGTAAATTAGGATCTAGGGTTTAATAAAATCATTATCTAAATTTATTGGCACAACGCACAGCACAAGAAAGGCCCTTAACTAAAACAAATGTATGCAATAAATGATCTGCATATTACTCACTTAATTGTAGTGCACAAGGTGAAGCACCCTCTTAGCTCATTTTAACAGTGTGACCTCCACAGACACAGAATTAGATATTATTATGCACCACTGCAGCCAGAACCACAGCGATGATTGAATCAGCCGGAGCACAAATGAGAAAATGACTGCAGTTCAATACAGGTGCTCTAAGTCTTTTAAAATCAACTGAGCTTTATATGACCACTAAAGCTGTGACATTTCTTCCATTCATAAAACCAAGAAAAATGCAATAGTTTTACATTACAGGGCAAGTGTGGAGGTTTAGACTAGTCCATAATAAAGGTTCAACATAAATTCTTTGCAAAATGTTGTGTTCTTTGCTGGCAGCGTATGTTAAAGGTGCACTACATAACTTTTTTAGTTAGGGTTCCGTCATCTGCTTGTTTCTACAGACAGACAGACTAGACAGAGCAATAACATCTCCATGGAGAAAAGCATTTGACGGGCTCTCCGCCGGAAAATTTACACAATGCACGCATTAGTATAAGAATAAATGATAATAATACAGGTGGGGGGCAGCTAAATAAATATTGTTCTAATGCAGATTTAGTTTACACTGGGAGTTTTTGAGTCTTGTCACCAACAGAAATTATCTGGTCCAAGATTTATACATTTTCCTTTTGGATATTCCACAGCAAAGTACAATGTAATCAATCATCATGTAATCTGAAAACCACCAACAATTTGCACTCAATAGACAGCAGTAACTAATGTTAATTTGTCTTATCTTAAAGGTGCACCTCACATTCACACTGCCTTGTCTCTGCTGATGTAAACCTGGTTTGGTCCTGTCCCAGTCCTGAACTAGAGCAGGTTATTCTAAATGGGTCAGATTATTGATACTTTGCACTTCCCAGGGTGTGCGATGCTGAGAAAGCACTGCTCTGTTTCTAAAGTTGACTTTAATCTGAGTTTTATTTTAACACAATTTGGCCTAGAAGAGCTGATTTGTTGGAACTACAACAGGTGAGAAGATTTTGTGCTGTTAAACAAACCTCTTATCAGAGCACGGCTCATTTACACAGATCTACTGACGAGACGAGACACGGTCTTGAAGCAGAGAAACAGGTTCACAAACTGAGACCACTTAACACAAAAATGCACAGCTCCAGTTGATACACCAAGTCCCTACAGAATGGGATTAATATCAACTATAAACACCCAGTTTGTGTTGTGAGGTTTGTGAACTGGCAGGAATGCATTGCTTGCATGCAAACTTTACTGAAGTAAAGACAGTCTGTCCCATCAGCGATGGACAGTTCATCTTTCGCATTGCGGATGGAGATTTTATCACTGAGGCAGAGGGACCAAACAAAACAATTGCCAAAGTGCGAGCAGCACAACAGGTTCTGCGCCTGCTACCTCCTCCACCTGTACAAAAGTGAACTCTACTGGAAAAGGAAAAAGAAGAGGGTTCAGTTTCCAAAGTTTAAGTGAGCTGCCTGGATAATCTGGTGAAATACTGGCAAGGAAAGCCGGCTCACTACAGTGTAGAGGAAGTGACTGAGACAGTCCCTTGCATCATACATGTCCAACAGACTCTGGCAGAACAAACAGTGATGGGAGCAGGCTACACAAAACAAGATGCAAAAAGAAATGCAGCAGCCAAAATACTCAGTTCCTTTGGTTACAACTTCCTTGTATTTGAGCCACAGCAAAACACTGCTCCAGTTATTCAAAATCCCTTCAATCAGGTTAGTGAAAGTAGCAGACGACTGGAAGATGCAGAGAATCCACAACAGGACAAAGGAGAAGATCAACTCTCCAGCAGTGGACATGAAGCAGGAACCTGTAGCAGTTATCCAAGAGGTCACCACTGTTGACACTCAGGATGAACCATCTGAGACCCTGCAGCCTGACACACCATCAATAGGTCCAGAAGACACAGTACACCTGCTGTGTCCAGATGTCATTCCTATGTTGACGGCAATGGGTGTGCTTCAGGACAACAATGGCAAAGTACAGTTTAGGGAATTTCCACTGCACCAACAGGGTAAAGAAGCACCTTCAGACAGTGAAGAGGCTGCATCTGAAACTGCTTCTGAAACTGCCCCAGCTGACTTCACTGTTTGTGAGTTTTCACCTGAGGTTCAGGAATCAATGTCAGACTCCCACGAAATGTGAAACACTCCAGGAAGACGAATTAGAAAAGGACCCTATTATTGTGCATCATTTTACAACTGACAATCAACAAGTTTCTCTAGACAACCAATCTACAACCCAATATGATGAGTCCCAAACAAAGGACAACATTCAGTCACCATCAGTGGACACTCAACTGCAGCTGATTTCCACAGATGGAATTACAGATGAAAATGACCCAGAAGTTTCCCTAATAGAGGAGGAGATCCGGTCACCATTGGAAACTGAAGAAACATTTGAAATTCCACGAGATATTCCCTCATCTATTGTAATCCAACAGCAGAAACCTGATGTCACCTGGGACACCAGATGACAGGTCAGTGCAAACGATGAGGAGGAGGTTAATGCAGTGACAGTGAATTAACAAGTACTGCCTACAGAAATTGTATCCACGTTGGCCTTCATTGGGGTTATTAACAAAAACAATGGCATTCTTAAATGAATCATTCAAAAGATGATCAGTACCGTATGGCTCTTGACCTGCACACAAAGATGGAGCAGCATCTTGTTGTTGGAGATGGTAAGATCAGCTTTAAAAAGTTACAGAAAAAAGTGGAGTATGGCTTTGCTGGTGCCCTCCTGAGTGCTGTTCATGCTCCAGACACTGCCACTTTTGAAGCAGCTGTTGTGACCCATCTGAACTCTGAACTGACAGCTTTCTACCACCGCCCTAAATCTGTCCTGGCCCGCTGCCTCACAAGACTGAGGAGGGTGTTCATCTTTAATTAGGTTCTCAACATTTCATTGTAAACATTTTAAAAGAAACAGTTTTTTCTTTGAAATGTCTTAAAATGCAATAACATGCTAAAAAAATAAATAAATAAATAAAATAGGGCGTACACCTTTTAATTAGACTCTCAACATTGCACTATAACTATTTCAAAGGAAAGAATGTTTTCTTTGAAACTTGAACTATGGTAATATACAATAATATGTAAAAAAAAAAAAAAAAAGAATGTAAACAAAATGTAAGGCTTATTATTATGTTTATTCATATGACTTAAATGCATTTAATACTTTGAGGGGAAGTGCAATGAAGAATTGCCTTACACATATTGTATTTTATTTTATGATTTATGAAGACTGCTGCAGTACACATTTCTGCAACACTACAGGCGATGAACTGAGTTTGTTTGCCATGCGATGAGTGGTCCGCATGTTGTGGAGACGTGCTGTCTTGTTTATACTATATGCCATTGTAGGTGAGTTTACAGTGAGTGGGTGGGTGTTCCCTGATTTTCCATTCAATCCAAGATACTTCTTCATAGGGCTTTGGGCTAAAGTTCTGAAGAAGGGTGCCACAAATGGAGTTCACAGTCAAAATGGATAATTCAAGGTGTGACTTTTCTGGTGGAGGGTCCATCAAATGTTTTTCTCCTGGGAAATGTTATTGCTTTGTCTGAAATGTTTCACATTATGGTATTAAACCTTTCCTACATCATGGAGACCAAACCAGAGCAAGTTACAGGTCAGATCTGTGGAGAGGCAACCCCGCTCACAGTCAGAATACCTGTTTTTCTAGGTGTTTTTGAGCTATAAAACCAACTGTAATTGAATAAATGTAAGATAGAACTGTTTAATGTCATACTGTGGAACATTTGAAGCAGAGCCAACCGAAAAGTTATGTAATGCACCTTTAAACTACTGACAAATGTTATTTACATATATTGCTCATAATTTGTCACTGATGTATATATCATTCTTCTATTTCAATAACGACTTCCAGTTTTTTTAAAAAGACCGTAGAATGACTCTAAACTCTTACATTCAGGTAACTCTTCATCAGGGAAACACCAGGGGAGCCTCCAAGGTGCCCTACACGTCCCTCTCTAATTCTGAGCTTGTTAGAAATTTATGGTTATTGCAATATAAAATAAATCACACAGGTTGTATTTGCTCTTGGATAAATTCTCCGTCTCCTGCCCCCCTTGTGTTTTATTAAGACGTTTATTTGAACTCTGCATATTGTAAAAACACAGTCTTAAACTTGTCCTTCTGATTTGAAAGCCCCACTCTTTACACTCATACACAGGGCCAGATGTTTGCTTTTTAATGAAAACGGGCCAAACTGGATCTCATTAAATAGGTAGTATTATGCTCAATCATTTTTATTCATATTTCTACCATGTTGTTCCTGCCAGTATTTCTTTAGGGTATGTAAACTTATTAGTTAAAATCAGGATCTATTTTGTTATGGTTAGTTGCTGCGTTTCGATCATCTTTTTGGACTGACAAAAAACAAAACAAAAAATATATATATGCGTATGTGTATAAATATAATATATATATATATATATATATATATATATATATATATATATATATATATATATATATATATATATATATACACCACACACACACACACACGCACACACACACACACACATATATATATATTTTAGTAGCAGTAATACTAACTTATACATTTACATTTGACAAGTCTTTCAAATAGCCCCTCAAATGACTTCACCGTGTCATTATTCATTGACTTCATACTTAGTGTGAGTAAACCATATAATCACAGCTGCCCTGGAGTAGAGAGACAGCCGAGCTGACCACCACCACACGGACTGTCACAATAATTCCTGTATATGTAGATGGATTTCTAGGCGACGTCACAGACAAGCTGCGTGCACAGCCAAGGAACAAATGATACACAGACAAATACACAGACAGCAGCATTCCACACATTACAATGAGATGTTGTTGTGTTAATTGCACAACACAACTGTGTGTGTGTGAAGTGAGAATAGTATATGGATCAAACAACTGAGGTAAAACAAGGTGCTGGTGCAGCCTGAGACGTAACTGGCTAGCCTACTTACAGCTACATAATATAATGTTATTATGAGACCATATTAAACAATTAAGATCTTAACATATGTTATTTTAAAGGCTGTCAGCAAGAGTACACAAACCACACAAAAGTCTACAATAGCCAGCCAACTAGAAAACCGGTTTTAATCATACTGTACAGAGCTCCAATAGTATAATGTTAAACACTTAGCCGCTTCGCATCTCTTGCTCCTCGGGTGTATCTGTTAAAATAACTGTATAGTGTATTGCTAGCTTGTAGCTGCCTCCAGCTGGTGTAGTGGCCACCCACTGGTACTTCAGTGAAAAAATCCCCTGGGCCGAGAAAGGATTTTTCTCATAGAGCGCAATGTAATCACAAACTGCTCATGTTCGTCTGACAGGGAACCTACAACTTTCAAAAAATGTTGGATTTTGTGGTGATTTTTATACATTTTTAGATCATAAACTTCTCACGTGATACATGAGCCCGCACTTCGTGCGTGCACTTGCGTGTGCACTTGCTTGTGCCTGTGGGAGGAAAGAGGACTACGTACTGCACATGCTCAATCGGCCCAGAGCCACTGGAAGTACATAGCTGGGTTAGGCTAATCTAGAGTCACGCGTCATTGAGCTCGGCCCATTGATTTGAATGGGGGCCATTTTGAAACCCTGGGGCTTGCTCCTCAGCTGTGTGTGCTTCTCCCAATGTTTCTAAACAGGACACCCATCTATGGACTTACTGTTCAATATATAAAAGGTAGAACAGTATATTTTTAGCTCAGTATTTATGTGTACATTTTCTTTGCAATAATGAGGAAATTGTTGTTATTTTTGTTGTTGTTGAGCTGTAGATGGTTGAATAAGTAATTTATATAGCTAATTATTGGTTTGTTCTGTTATTTATTAATTGCAGCTCATGCCTTTTAAATGATACTGAATTTAAAAGGATTTGAATGATTATGTCAGGTCCATACATTTCTGTCAGTATTATGGTGTATTGTTATATTCCTCTGTAGCAATATATTGTGCTTCAATTTTTTTTTATCATGACAGGCCCCACTAAATCAATCACTCACACACCATTTTCATACTAAGCAAGGTGGGTGAAGTGTCTTGCCTAAGGACACAAGAGTGTGTACTGGTGGAGCTGGGTTCAGACTGAGCAGAAACCACCTTTTTACTGCAATCACACATTATCTAATTTGAAGGGTAGACACAGTTACGTTATGTTTGGGTTCAAATCTCGACCTTGGTCTTTCCTCACACTGCCTAGTAATTGGAGAAAATTAATTATGAGGCTGGAGAAAAATCTGAATAAAAATGAGCCAGGCTTTTGAATAGTTTTCACATAAACATATCCAAAAAAGCAGCCCCAATTACATAGCTGAAAGTCCCTTCATTAGTGATAGTGGTGAGGATTGCACTGGGCTTAGTTGTCTGTGAGCATAGGTCTGCCACAATAATTACTTTATCAACGTATCCAATAAATTGTACTGCAACTGTATTTATTTATTTATTGCAGCCCAAGTTTTGCTTTAACAATATTGTAGAATTTGAATATTTATAGACATAAGCCTGCTCTATGATTATTGGGTTAAAGGCATACATTTGTTTCAGTATTAACACTTATCATCTTCTTTAAGGCTCTATATTACCCAAAATTGACTCTTGTGCTTGCTTTTAGCCATGTTATAATGCTGTTATCTCAACAATGTTTTGTTTCATTCACATGTTTGAGTGATTCTCTATATTAGTCAGTCTACATAATCCATGTATCATTTGTTTTTCAAAATAAAACCAAAAATAAGAAAATGAAAAAAAATATATATATATATTTTCTTAATTTTTTTGTCTCCAAAACCAAAATGAAAAAATGTGATCTCAGCACTGAACCAGGAAGACTGAACCAAGACTAAAACGGGACTAAAACAAGACTGAACCAGGACTGAACCAGGCCTAAACCAGGACTGAACCAGAACTGAACCAGGACAAAGTGTTGGGATGGACCCAGAGGTGCACCCACACAGACCGTCTGGTGACCGCAGGCGAAAGGACCGGCGCAGAACTCTGTGCTCCATCGCGCCTTGTGGACACCCTGCTCCACAGGCTCGGTGTCTCTCTCTCTCTCAAGTCTCAAATTAGTCCTGGCTTAGACCTGTCTTAGTTCTGGTTTAGTCCTGGTTTAGTTCTGGGATCAGTCCTGGTTCAGTCATGGTTCAATCCATATGTAGCGCAAAAGTCCGACATCGCAGTTTAAGTCGCGGAAACTTGAAATGGCCGTTATCCATTTTTTTCCATTATTCATTTAAACACACAATCAAAAACTGAAAAAACAAACAAACATTGTCCATTTTTCATTTTGGTTTTTCTTATTTTTGATTTTATTTTGAAAAACGAATGAATGAATGATACACGGATTCTACATTTCCAAAGCTCAAAAGGCTCTGTTCTACCTTATGATGTTAACAGCTCCTTTTACCTTTAGTTCAGTAGAGATTGGCAATTCCAGTGCTGAAATTATCCAAATGCTTCTAGTAAATATATATGGAGTTTAAAAACACAGTGGGGCATTTCCTGTATTACCACATGCTTTCAGTTTTAGAGAAGAGCTCAGCCTAAATATACAGGATTTGTGTCTTTATTAAACATGTGTGAATGAAACAAAACACAACTCCAGGTATGTTTTTGATGAGGAAACAACATTATAACATAAATCAGAAAATAGCATAACATGAAAACATTTAAAATACATCACACTCACAATATATGATCATTACAAGCCTGTGTGTGTAGCTATGGACCTCCCTCTGTGTGTCTGGCCCTCTCTCTCTGTCTCTAATTCCCTGTGTAAAGGCTGTTCCCATTTGCTCCACGCTGTAGAATGACTGGGGCATTGTTATAGTCTCAGGAGGGGCACAGGTGAGGCGCTGCACGGGGAAATTAAAAGCTTGTCAGTGGCAGGAGCACAAATCAATCCATTATGAGCCGAGATGGAGTAGGTTTCATCTCTTGGCTCTCAGCATTCTCCAAGGATACCACAAAGAATACACAATACAACACAAAGCAGACACAGGCACACACACTGGCTGCTTTGGCTGATGCTGGGCTAACAATACTACAGGCCTGTCATGATAATTACTGTATCGACTTATGGTTCAATATACGAAAGGAAGCTGGAACAATTCTATTTGGGGCTCAAAGGTATGTTTTTGTTGAGGAAAACATCAAAAACATACCTTTGAGCCCCAAGTGATATTGTTCTGGAGATGCGGAGATGTGTTTTGTTTCATTCCCACATTTTTAACAAGCAAACTGTGCATATTTAGGCTGTGCTCCACTGTTTTTAAACTCCATACACCTTCACTAGAATCATGTGCATAATTTCAGATCTGAAATTGCCAGAAACAAAATATAGCTGTTAACTTGAAAACTACAACGACATGAAATCACAAGATGGAACAGAGCGTTTTGAGCTTTGGAGATGAATACAAACTAATAATGCAGGATTACTCAAGCATGTGTGAATGAAACAAAACACTATTCTGCTATTCTAACATGGCTGAAGAGTCTGAGTTTGTGTAATATAATGTTAATATTACGTTACCATGTGGTCATATACTAGCTCTGATAAGGCTCAAGGTCATTCTAAAACTGTTCAGGAAAGGTGAGTTTACATTAGTTTTGGTTGATCACAATTTTATTCTGCCTTTTTACTTTTTAATATATGTCTAGTGTACTAGTACTTTTCTAAATCAGTACTTATTTTTCACTTACATGATAGTTTTAAGAGCTTTTGCCAGTGCCACGCCCCTTTTAGCCAGCTAATCGAAGCACAGGGCATGTCTTTAAGTCAACCAAGAATTTCTTTATTTGACTTTGGGAAAGTACCGTATTTTTCGGACTATAAGTCACACCTTTTTCATGGTTTGGGTGGTGTTATACTCCGATGCGACTTATATATTAAACTTTTCACACTGACAGCTGCGAGAGGGCGCTCTAGGCTTGTGTGTCAGTATCTGCCTCTACTGTACCACTGTCACTTCATGCCCTACTGCACATGTCTCCTGCAGAAAAAGCCACTGTCCTGCTGCAAGTAGTAAAATATGCAGCCGAAAACAGTAATCGAGCAGCAGAAAGAAAGTTTGGAGTGAGTGAGAAACTTGTGAGGGACTGGTGGAAAGTGGACCTCATGGATCTACGGTTTACCTCTCTGATTCTAGCAAATAGATTTCCCCCAAAAAGTGCGACTTATGCTCCGATGTAACTTATATGTTTTTTTCTTCTTCATTATTCATTTTTTTGGCTGGTGCAACTTATAGTCCGAAAAATATGGTACTGTAGTATAATTATTTAGATTGGGATTCATTTTATGTTTTAATAATATGATTGTGTACCAAGTTCACATTTTCAACGGGAATTGACAAAAAATAGCACATGAATCTCATTTCAGAACATGTTTACAGGGTTAGCAGTTTTTATGCAGAATAAGGCAGGATGTTTTGTGGTTTGTGGAGGAAATTATGTTATTTCAAAAAGTTTGTGATTTGCTAGTTGCGTAGTCCATTCAAATTTCAATTCGATCTCAATTAATCCTTCAGCCCCGGGTCCACACCAGCAGCCCTACAAAGCTTTGAACCAGCGATGCCAACAAAAAGCAGAGCTCATAGAACAGACAGGGCCCTAAACAGATGCTATCTCTGCTGCCATCGATCACACCGCACAAACACAACAGCACCAGGGCACTGGAGCCCACTCAAGTGTGTGTGTCACCGCAGTAACGGATGATCATACTGTTTAAATGAGTTCACATTTGAGCTGTAATGGCAGGGGAAGATGAACTTATGTGTGTGCCGCCCGCTCTGCCTCTTTAGACTGATGCTTATGTCAAATGGTCCAATGATAGATGAGCAAAACTCCCAAACAAAAGTGCAGTGAAGTATGGGTATAGTAAACTCCACTATGGAAAAATTACAGTGGCTTTACTTTTATCTCAAAATAAGTTGGGTAAAATAAAATAACAAAATAAAGCAGGGTAAGGGATACAATTTAGGGTTGTGGAAAAATATGGAAATATCTTAATATATTAATTTATTAATATATTAATATATAATGTGGTACTAAATTTGGTGATACAATGTTGTTAGCATGGGCTGCTGTATTGAGTTGTTTTTTTGTGACCACACTACAATTTTGTTGCTTATTATTGCAGGAAACTTGATTATGTAATACAAACTCACAGTTTTGATTATTTAAAATATATGTATTTCATATTAAAGGTGCATAGTGTAACTTTCTGGTGATAGGTCCACCACCGGCTTGGAAATGTTATTATACTTTGTCTAGAATTTCCTACAGTATGGCATTAAACTCACTCATTGTAGGAATGCATGTTTTTTGTAGTATTTTTGAGCAGTAAAACATCTGTAATTGAATAAATGCAACATAGATAAGTTTAGTGCTATACTTTGAAACCTTTCAGGCAATGGAAACAGGTTTGTGGTGGACCCTGTACCATAAAAGCTATACAGTGCACTTTTAACTTTGCATAAGTAGTGGTTTAAAAAAGAAATATTGTTGCTAAAATGTATTTCGTTCTTAAAAAAACAGCAATATATCAGAGTATCATGTGCAGTATCGCCATATCGTGATAATATCGTATCGTGAGTTATGTATCGTATCAAAACAAATCTTGAAGGACCCTTTGATTCTAGCCCTAATCCCAATACATATCCAAAAATAGACTAAAAGTGAAAGCTGAAGTGGGTGGTTTGACCTTTACTCGGATTAATGCTGTTGTTGTGTCTTTGGGCAAAACACTTCACTCACCTTTCATAAATGTGCTAAGAGTAAAGCTGTTGGTGCAGATTGGCAGCCATTTTAGTTCCATTGGTCTTAAGGCAGTGCAGAGAGTGAATGGAAAATTACAATTGAGAAGCTCAGTTGTCAAGCTTGTAAAGGCAATCTCAAAGCATCGTCTCGCAAGATCAATACAAAAGAAAGAGGCTTTGGTTGTATTTTTTCACTATACACAATTATGCTTAAGCTAGAGGTGGGTGATATGTCAAAAACAGACTTTTAATCAATTCAGCTATGTAACACAAAAATAGTCAGTGGATTGTAGGGAGTATTAGCTGTGACACAATGTCAAAATAACATCTTGACTCTGCTCCAAACCACGGGGGCTGTTGACTCAAGAAATTCTCCATTGACAAAAGACATGTCCTGCTGATTGATCAGCGATTAGGCATGGCAAAGCTCTCAAAAGTATTATGTACCTCTGTGTATCTGACACAAACACCTCTCAGATGGCTACACCTACACGGGAGCGCATGCTAAAACAACAATTTTTTTATGCACGTTTTCTGAAAAAGATACTTGGAAACTGTGTTTATATAAAGACAGATTCAAATTGTGAATCATTGCATTTTTATACATAAATTCCCCAATATCTTCAGCTAACTCACTCACTTTTTAAATTGTCCTTTCTGCTGATGTCCTGTATACATCATTTTAATCTAAACTAAATTATTGATTGATGAATACAAATTTTGGTCAGCTAAGACTCCATCCACCATATTACTAAAGGCCTACAAACCACATGCTTTTACTGACAGAGAATTAGCTGTAGATGTCTTCAAAACAAAGAAAAAATTAGAAATGACAGAATCTAATATTTTAATGGAAAGCTGGTCACATGGTCGGCTTTGAGTTGGACACATTTGTCACAGTGAGGGACAGGAGGACACTGGACAAACTGCTCTGCACCGTGGACACTCCTGCTCAGCTACTGCACCAGACTATAGTGGGACAGATAATACTCCCTACAAGTGTACAACAACTCACCCACTGCACCAGAGGGACAGAGGGGCTCATTCTCCAACAGGCTCCTACAGCTCTGCAACTGTACAACAACTCACCCTTGTGTCACATATAATACTCCCTACAACTGCACAACAACTCACCCTTATGTCATAGATAATACTCCCTACAACTGCACCATAACTCACCCTTATGTCATAGATAATACTCCCAATAACAACTCACCCTTATGTAACAGATAATACTCCTAACTACTGTACAATTCACCTTTATGTAAAAGGTAATACTCCCTACAACTGTACAACAACTCACCCTTGTGTCACAGATAATACTCCCTACAACTGCACAACAACTCACCATGTAATAGATAATACTTCCTACAACTTATTTCCCTGCAACTTATTTTAAATTTCTTATTACATTTTCTATTTTTTGAGCTTTTTTATTATATTTATTGTGACATTTGACGCTATTATGTTCAAATGATTTCCCTAGTGAATCAATAAATCTAAGTCTATGTCTCAGCTCTTTTCCGTTTTTTATAATTCGACCATTCATCGAACAGACACATGGAGATGTCAAGGGGACTTTGATAAATGACAAATGCTATAACACTTTAGAAGAGCTAAATCGGCCACAATAGCCCAAACCCAGGCTTCAGATGTGGACAGAGATACGCTTTAGTGTGGAGCGGCCATCTTTGTTCTCAGGTGTGACGCTGATGAAAGGCCACGGGGGAGATTCATTTCCTCGAGGTCTATCCCCTTCTGCCCCCTCCTGACCCCTGCGCTCAGCCGATAGAATAGATAATAGGGCTGCAGCTCTTTTAGGTGCTCTAACAATGAACTGCAGAAACAAAGTCTATAGAATCTGAACTGCAGAGAACACCGTCGCTAAATAGGTACAATACCGTGACAATGTCTAAACCATGGTAAAGGCGCACTGCGGAACTTTTCAGGTGAAGGATTTGATCTCCGTGGGGATGTTATTCATTTGACAATTAACTTATCTGTATAGAAACTGTCAGGCCAACTTATAGGTCTGATCTGTGGAGAGGCAATCTCGCTCAGAGTAACAATGCATGCTTTTCAAGACACTGTTGAAGAATAAAAACACCTTTAATGAAATAAAAATATTGTAGATAATATATTTAATGCCCTTCTGAGGAATATTCCAGGTAAAGCCATAACTTCTCTATGGTGTACTGCCATTGCAAAGGTTTCACAGTGTGTTCATGTTCTGTAGTGGTTGTTTTTGACTATTTTGGTGTATCTTATTCCTTTAATCTTGTGTGCTCTTGGTCTTTTGACCTGTCTGCTTGTAGTTTTGAGTTTTACTTCCTGTTTTGATTGTTTACCCCGCCCTGATGTGTTTCACCTGTGTCTGTGTTCATTTATCCCCTGTGTTCTCCTCTGCCCTTTGTTGGTCCATTGCATTTGTCATTGTCTGTGTCTTTGTCAGTGTCTTGTCCTGTCATGGCAGTTTAGTTTCAATTTTTGGATTTTTGGATTTATGGATTTTTGTTTGTTTGTTATTAAAGAACTTTAAAGGAGTCCTGCATTTTGGGTCCTCCCTTTGTTTCCACGTGACACAGTGCACCATCACTGAATTGAGAGGTCTAGTGTTGTCATGATATTAAATTTCAAACTCGATTTCAATTCAAAGGAATTGACTCGACACTCAATACAGATTCTGATACTACAATAATAAAACTACTCTTTCTTTAGACAATAGAATGTGATTTTCAACATTAAATCGCAGTACTTCTTTTTATATTTCCATGTAGTCTTATATCTGGTTAATCCCATAGTGGTCCATGGGCATATACTAGTCTATGTTTTCTTATACTTGTTCTAATACAGCTCAAGATCTTTCTAAAGTTGTGCAGAAAAGGTCAATTTCTGTGACTTTTTCATTATTTTGATCTTGAAATGTTTATATTGACCTGTTCAAAATGATCCATGATCCTGAAGTTCATAATTTTGTCTGTAAATCAATCAATAAACCTATTCCTAATATGGACAAATTCGCTCCTTTAACTGCTAGCATCGTTGAGTTACATGAGTTACATTTGAGAGGAGCTGAACGCTATGGGTGACATCACAGTCCCTTAGTCCATTTCAGTCCACTTCATATACAGTCTATGGTACAATCAGAAGTTGAGAAGCACCGATTTTCACCCTTATACCATGTGATTGTTCTGGTGCTTCCT
The DNA here is from genome assembly GCF_026225935.1 of Boleophthalmus pectinirostris. NCBI lineage: Eukaryota > Metazoa > Chordata > Actinopteri > Gobiiformes > Gobiidae > Boleophthalmus > Boleophthalmus pectinirostris. The sequence continues at coordinate 15,006,524 of NW_026571070.1, forward strand.
GCTGTGTCTTGGAGACTCTGTGAAATCGAGATGTCAGTGTTGAGGATGATAATGAAACAGTCATCAGATATTATCTCAGGAGAAGAGGTCAGCTCTCGGACCACCAAACTGCACGAGCACAAGCACAGGCAGCCCAGCCACGAATACCAAACAGACACACGATCTGTCACAGGGCTATTTCTCTGTTTGCCCACATAAAGTCCACCACCGAATATATAACAACGTGATGGACAACTCCGCTCACGCAGTACTGGACACACATGATAATGTGTGGGCCATAGTGGTGGGTCTCTTAGTGTTTACACAAGCAGGTGAGGTTGGCAACATGGTGGTAAAAACTGAATTGTGATTGCATTTTTGTGTACATACTGTATGCTATAATGGTAAAATCATGATATTGTGATTCACTTGTTCCCACCCACTCTTGAGTGTGTCATGGATAGGGATGTAATGATATCCAAGTCTCTCGGATATTATCATGAGATGCATATCATGATACAATATTTTGAAGAGGCTAATATAACTGTAGATGGAACACTTTTTTGCTTTTAAAAAACCTTGACAAGATTTTGATGTGAATTATTTCCATCATAATCCCAAGAATTCAAGTAAAAACATATTTCTTCATGTTGTCTGTGCTGAAATGAATCATGGGATAGTTTCCTATGTTTATAAGCTGTTGCTACTATAAAAGCATGCATTTAAGAAAAGGAACTTGTGATTCAATATATTGTGACAGCCCACGATATTATTGTGAGACTTTTGATGATACGATATCATGATATATCGGTTATTGTTACATCCCTAGAGGTGGATTTAATAAATTCTATATAGATATAAAGATACTAATGTTTACATGGATTGTGATAAAAATGTGGACTGGCTTCATGAAAATCATGATCCTTTTTTTTTTTGAGAATATTGAAGACCCACCTTTGCATAACAGAAGAGGAGATCTTCTGCAATTTAATCTTTGTAAAAAAAAAAATAATAATAATAATAAAGAGCTCTTAAAGGGTTCATATTACACTATTTTCTGATCTCTGTTATAATGTTGTTTCCTCATCAAAAACATACCTGGAGTTTTGTTTTGGTTCATTCACACGTTTGATGCACAAACCCTGTATATGTAGGCTCACACAGAAAACACTGTGTGAATAAAACAAAACACAACTCCAGGTATTTTTTGATGAGGTAATAACATCGTAACATGGCTTAAAGCAGTGCTACAATAACTGCAAAAAAATAAAATAAGTCTACAAACAAATAAGAAATTGTGTAGATGATCGGTTTGAAATATATTCTTTTTTTTGCTGACTAAATTTGTACATCTCGTAGACTCAATTTGCTAAAAAACTGAAAAGCTGTAGCTTGAACTGGACTCCAACAAAGAAAACAAAAGTACTCAATATTTATAAAAAGAAAGGCTTGATAATAAATCAGTGGGTTACAATCCAATATAGTCTTTGTGCCAATTCTAAAGTCCTTTGCAGTCCACCGTTATGAAACAGCAATGAAAATTCACTGCAAGAGAAGAGTGAGATTAGCGATGAGGACAAAACGACTTCACAATTACAAAACAAAACATTATTTAGTTTGCGCTTGTGTTAAATTAATTATAAAGCGATTTTTATTTAGTGGAATACAAAAACTAAAATCAGATTATTTTATTTTCAAGGCTAACAAGACTAATTTTCCTGCTAGGTAACATCTGGGTCCACTGTGCCGAACAAGTGGCCCTAACAATATGGAAGAATGGGTCAAATGCAGAGAACCTATAAAATAAACAGTGTTGTAGTGAAGGACTATGCGGCTTAAAGGTTTACTATGTAACTTCTGTAAAGTCTTTGTCTTGTGGGGGTAATTTTGATTGATTGATTAAAGGTCCTATATTATGCAAAGTTAACTGTGGTACTATACTAAAAATATAGTAAGTTAACTAAGGTAAGTTAACCAAATACTATACTATGCAAACTACACGTACGTATCACCAGTGCTGTTTATCTTTGCATATCATGATTACATATTCATATTACATCTGACACATAACTTTACATTCATTTATTTACAGCGTTCTGTGTATTTATACTGTTCATATATATCTTTTACTCGTTTATATACAGTATATTAAAAATATTTATATTTCTATAGCACACCCTGTATATTTGTTCATAGTATATACTGTTTAAAATACATCTGCCTATATCTCCCTCCTGTATATTATATCTGCCATATTTATTTGTATACATTCACTTCAGTCTACACTGTAATATACTGTATGGTGTCTATATTGTATATACTGCACTTACTGCTCCTTGCACTTCTGATTAGATGCTAAAACACATTTTGTTACGTTGTATTTATAAATGTGTAGTGACAATAAAGTTGAATCAAATCTAATCTAAAAGTTGATTCCTGTGAGCTTTAAGCCAGGTTAAAACGTTGTTACCTCCTCAGAATCATGGAGTTGTGTTTTGTTTCATTCATACATGTTTGAGTAATCCTAGTTTATTAGTCTGTCTATATTTCCAAAGCTCAAAATGCTCTGTTCCAATTTGTGATGTCATGAAGTGATAGTCTTGAAGTTAACAGCTACCCTTTTGCCTTTGATTCAGTAGAGTAGAGTAGTAGGGAGAGTAGCAATTCCAGGACTGAAATTATCAAAATGATTCTAGTGAAGGTATGGAGTTTTACAACACATTGGAGCACTTCCTGTATTACCACATGACATCACAAGGTGGGTTTGTGTGTTAAACATGTTTGAATGAAACAAAACACAACTCCGGGTATGTTTGTGATGAAGAAACATTATAACATAGATCACAAAATAGCATAATATGAGCTTTTTAAACATACCTATCTTGCACTTACTTAAACACTAATTACATGTTAACAAGTGTTATTATTACTCAAGAACACATGCGTTCTTACCCTCCCCCAGATAAGTTACACAGTGCATCTTTAAACACAGATAAACATAGACCTTAGAGACATTCAGCAATAACTTCTGCATTTTCAGTTCCGATTGTCACACAGTAAAACTCCTCTGATCACTCATTCCTGACGTGTTTTTCCGAATCCTTTTAGTGATTCTGGTGAGGCTGAGATAAGAAGAACCCTTGTTTAATTGATGTTAGAAATATCTCATCAAAATGCGCATGTCGGGGCTGCCTCTTCGGTTACAAGTGTTTATAAAGCGAGAGGCAGCTCATTAGCATTAACATAGGGACATCTCTCTCGCGTGGTTTTGTTCTATGTAAAGGACACGGCTGCCATATTAAAGCTGGAGAATAGGTCAACCTGAACATAGGAAGTCACACTGTTCAAAACCAGCACCTCCTCTGTACCTGTTATTTCATTCACAACCTTTGGATCTGTGCTCTAGTTACGCTGGTGTGTGTCTGTGTGTGTATGTGAGCCTGACGGAGCATACACACTCATTTATTCTTACCCTGGAGTGAAGTGGGTGCCAAAAATTAAGGATACGTGAATGAATTATGGAGAGACTTGTGTGTGTTACTGAACCAGAAAAAAAACAGATGTTATGTTACTTATTGTGTCTAGGGCTGTACTTCTTTAGTTGTTTAGTCGATTAATTGGATCCAAATTTGTAATAGTTGACTAATTATTGTAAATAAATTATGAGGATGTATATATGGGACAACATCAGAAAGGAGAGGTTAGTGAGTGAGTGATTTATCTGAAGTTTCTGGTATATATTTGTGAAAAGGCAAATTAAAGTAATTTACAAGTTTTATCTGTCTTTATATAAATATTTTCTTTGTACATTTGTCTGAATAAATAGTAGTTTTTGCATGAACTCCCTCTGTAGGTGTAGTCTTGTGAGTGCAGTTTGGGTTAGATACACAGAGATGCATAAAATGTTATTAGGCTCTCTTTTTTTCAGACCAAGAGTGCGTTTTCATACTTGACAATTTCGACTCCTCACTAGCGGAAATATGGAAACATGCCTGTGGGACTATAAACCGGGACGAGGAAGCTTTTTTACTCTCACACACCTGGGATACTGTCCTGAGGAAATTCGACGACAGATGGCACTGTCGTCCTGCCTCCACCGGTAGGAAGACAGCGCCAAAACCTGTTTAAATCAGCTGACCACTAGTGAGGACCACTAGTGAGCAGTCGAAACTGTCAGGTATGAAAAGAAACTCTTGGTCTAAAAAAGAACATAATGACATAAATTATTGGAAGACCAAATGAACCTCTTTGGAGATACATAATAGTTTTGACAGCTTTTCCCATGCCCTCTTTTTAGTTGACCAATCAAACAGCAGGATATGTCTTCAGTCGACCAAGAATTTCTTTAGTCAACCACGGCCCTAATTGTGTCAACTTTTGGTTTAACTGTATACATTTTATCTATGCAATGATGTTACATATATTTATTCTAATTCTGCCTCAGCAAATAATAAATAATCAGTCAATTTATAAATCATAAAAACACACTATACAGTAAATCAGGGGTGTCAAACTCATACGGGGGCTGTATTCTACCTACTTTGATACCAAAGGGGCCGGATCAGAAAACTCATGTCATATAAACCCCAAAAATAACAATAAGTTCAAATATTTGTGCAGAGAAATGCAAATCTATTACAGAAATCTTTTTTTAATTGATGATCTCTTTCTTTTACAAAATATTATAATATTATGAAAAAAAAATGTTATTTCAACATAATGTTTCAACATGAATTTGTGTGCAAATAGGAATAAGTGCATTTTTCTTGGAAAATCCTGCACTTGGCTCCACTTTTCTCATGTTTTTTTGTTGATGTCATTTTGGTGATGAGGGTGTCACGGTCAACAGTCAAAACGATCGTCCTTTAAGAGCGTTTGGAAAGAGACAAGTGTTCATTTGTGCTGCTCTGGTGGGAGGGGCCACGTACAGAGACACTGGAGACACTGCGGTGATAAACGATGCAGAAAATGACCAATATTTTAATAGAAAATATGATTAAAATATTTTAGTAGAAAATCAGCGGAGGGCCAGATTAAAGGTCTTGGAGGACCGGATCTGGCCCCCAGGCCGTATGTTTGACACCTGTGCTGTAAATCAATACCTGGATACTAATCGATATAAAAACTCTAAACTATAAACTGCTCACTTGAGCAAGTATCAGTACTAAAAACTTTACATTAAAGGACAAAGGACAAATCGGGGTCTCTCTTGCATAGCTTTACAATGGTGTTGCTTAGGGATGGGACAAGACACAATTTCCACAAGATGAGACAAGATGAGATTTTAACATCATTTCTAATATATACATTTCAAGACACAGTTTCCAATTTTGGCCTTACATTTTTTTTTTTTTTTTTTAGTTTTATAAGTTTCCATTTGACTACTTCTTTTTGGAACTGTAAGAGATGTAACTCACCAACATGTGACCTTTTTTGTCCAATCTAAAAATAAACACATGTAAAAAAAAAATCTCACAACATCAGTTCCTTCGTGCGGACGATCTTGTAGCAGTTTTGTCTCATGAGATCTTGTACCATCCCTGTTGTGTTGCTCTATATCGGAACTAATGTCAGATGGAAGAAGATATAGCACCTTATCTTTGGTACTGCATGCAATAACTTGTAAATGTAATCTAAAATGTAATCTAAAGTAGGTGAAAGTAAATTCACTTCCTTAAGATACTATATACAAAACCCCAGTAGAGGGCGCAAGGATTCAATCTACTGGCAGAATTCTCAGCTTTCATTAATGGACTCTAAATGGCTAACTTTGATTAGTCAGGTAATTAATTCAATCTGAGCTCTTTAATATTCAGAATAAGTTTGGAAAATAAGATTGTGGATGATGTGTACCCAGCTGACCTGTACCAGTGAGTCAAGCATTTCGAGAACAGAAGAGGATGATGGATGAAATATGCAAGATTACTCAAACAAGTGGAAGAAACAAAACAAGACTTCGGGTATGTTTTTGATTAAAATATGGTTAACAGTTCAAAAAGTCAGAAAAAGACCTTTAAGATTCACAGAGCTACAAATAGTAATTAGCATTTTCACAGCCAAACTTTTCTTCTCTTTGCACTTCTTGAACTTGAGAGCGGTCACTTTAACTAACTCCTCTGTGATCCCGGCTAACATCTGCCTCCCTCTGCCTCACACTTAATAACTGATCACACATTTTATCTCTGCTGCTAAGAAATTAACAAGCATAGCCCATAATCATCTCCCATGCCTGAGCGAGTACAGTATAAATTTATGAAGAGCACAAACGTCTGTCTGGCCTCTGTTTCGGTGACGTGAGGAGAGAGGCTTAATTATACATGTGGAGAGGACTCACTGTGTCCTGATGCATTCAAAAGCACACCCAGCACCTGTAATTACCAACACTCTGAAATTAACAAAGTGGCACAAGAATAGGTTATTTATCTGAGGTGGAACTGCTTGTGCATTAGTAGTTCAGCGTTAGTGAATAAGTGTTTTCAAGTTGGTTTTGATGGGAAAATTTTTATGTCTTAACTGTGAAACAGAGATCGACTGATATGGATTTTTTTTCATGGCTGATGCTGATTGTTCCAAGTTCAGAGAAACCAGTGGTCCATGGGTTGATTTAAATGGCTGATTTTGGCTATTTTCTCCAAACTATATAATTTTAATTTACTACAAACACCCACAGCCCCAACTTAAGAGAGCTGTGTCGTCATTTTGCAGTAATTTTATGCAGCTTTCTCTTTGCTCTGAAGTGTTCAAATAAAGGTTTATGTGTGTTCTTTAGACAGCTGGACAGCCAAAACAAAATATCAGCATCTGTTGGCAGTTTAATGCCAAAGTGGGAATATCTTCAAACCATTCTATCTATCTATCTAAACTGGCAAGATTTTAAATGAGCATAAAGGTATAATCTGTGATGGTATTTTGAGAGTCCAGTGTAAAGTATAAGCCTAGTGTAAAGTATTGTAAAGTACTGTAAAGCAGTGATTCTCAAACTGTGCTACACAAGATTTTTCCATCCAAATAGTTGTTTAATTAAGAATCTGTTTAATCCACATTTAGACCTGGTTCAGATCTAGTTGCATGTGGTTGCATGCACTACCTAAGAAAGCCAAATACTTTCTTAGGTATTACATGGAGTGAAGAGTGTGAGAACCACAGTTGTAACATATTACTAGGGCTGCCCAAACTATGGCCCAGGGTCCAAATGTGGCCCTCAGACCAACTTTGTGGTCCCTTAGGTCTTCTGCTGAACTGGCTCACCTGCAAATTTAAGTAATTCTGCCACAATAACCTCAAAAACATGACATTACATTGTGATCCAGACCTCAAATGAAAGTTTTAAGCCTTATTAAAGTTCTAGTAGCTCTGTAAAAACTATGTTAAATGTCCTTCTGTGTGCTCCAATGTGTTAACCACTGGGCTTTGGTCCTCCACTTTGAATACGGTTCAAAACATGGTCCTTGGTGAAGAAAAGAGTTTGGACACCCCTGCATTAGGCTCTATCAGGATAGACAGATAGATAGATACTTTTTAGCCCAAAGGAAATTCATTTTTCAGGCAGCAACAATACATAATTTGAAATTATTTTAAAAATTGAATTTAGATATTCAGATGATCATGTTTTACTGTTGCATGAGATGTGCTGTTTTTGTGATTTTGTATTAGATCAGCTTTGTTATTATTTGTTTTGGTATTTAATTAGAATCAATTACCGAAACACTAAAAGCCTTGGAGTCAGGAATGTTCCTTATCAAAAAGAAAAAGAAAAAAACATGGCGCAATTGTTGTCAGATGAAATTTTAGAAATGTATTATTTCTGTAATTATTTCAATTTTCTTTAGTCATGCTCTTAAGCAAACAGCTAATAATCTTTTCACTTTGTTGTTTTTACATGAGATAACTTTATCATCTTCTGAACTCTTTTTTAATCACACACTCAATACCACAATAATAAGAACCATAACATATTTTCCCCCATCTTTTTTAAACAATACAATATCATTTTCAACACAAATTAAGGGCTGAATAAAATAGTTTCTTAAATATTATATAAAACTACTCAAGAGGAGATGGTGTATTCCCTCATTCACCCAGAAGTTTTCCAAAAAGGTTTTAGAAGTAAAAAAGGTTTCAAAGGTGGTCATCTGAACACTGTTTCTGACATTGGGAAATTTCAGCTGTCATCCTAAAGACATTTTCAGAGTAATATAAATCCTAGTGTCTCAAACCAGTTCCGATACTGACAAATATGCTGGATCAGATATTGGCTTCCAAATATCAGTTCAGTCAATATCCTAGTTGGGCCAAGAAATTGATGTTATAAGACTCTTTACTGGTTGTCGTTGCCCAAGAAACTCTCATAATGTTTGAATTTTATACTAAGTAGTTCTGTAATTGTAAATTAATTAGTTGTTCTGTAATTAGTGGAGAGATAAATAATCTTATTTGATGATCTTAGTTTAGTTTAAAAAAAAATAAATGCTGTCTCTCCACTGGTTTCTGAATGTGAGCTAACATGTCATACATAACCACCTCTGAAACCTTTTCTACATACTCAGAAAATGTCCAGATTTTTCTTATTTATGTAATTTTTTCAGCACTAATACTTGTTCAAATATCTAGTTCCAGTACTAGTTTTAGTACTGATTCATATTACTGTTGGTGTTTTTGACAACTTTAGAGCAAATCCCTTTTAAACCAGTCCACACAAACATTGGCACTTTCCCAAAATGGTCCCCCGATGCCTTGCGTTTGACATGTTCTTGGTGTCTGTTGGCTGCCCAGATTTCTTATCACAAACTTACAGCACATTACAGTTGTTTTGGGAGAAGGCGCTCATCTGAATAATTCATGCAAAGACCTATCCCTCCTTATGTTGTTGGCAATTTCTAAATCTAAGTTTCCAAATAACGTGACCAGAAATCTCATGACTTCTTTGCAGGTATAGGACATCAGGATGCAATTATAAAATTTTATATACATGTTTTCCCCGTTCAAATGACTCAGATCCATCAACTCCAGCATTGCAGACCTCAATTTTAAAGGTCCTACATAGCTCAAAATTGACCCTTGTGAGCTTTGAGCCATGTTAGAATGCGGTTACTTCATCAAAAACATACCTGGAGTTGTGTTTATTATTAGTCTGTTTACATGTCCAAAGGATAAAGATGCATTGTGTAACTTTTCTGGTGGTGGGTCCGTCAAATGCTTTTCTTCCTGGAGATGTTATTGTTTAGTCTGGCTGAATGATCTATCATTTTGGACCAAAAATTGCAGTCTCAGACAACACGATTTTAGGTGTGTCAAAGCCGCATTTTTTTGCAGTGCTCTGAAAACCCAATTTAAGGGAAATGTTTAGTTCTGCGTCAGCACTGCCGCCGTTGCCTTATCGCCGTCATTTTTGATTTATGAATCTGTGTCGAGGTCTACGCGCCTGGTGTATAAACCTGGTGTTCATGTAAAGTTTAACATGAACCATCTCCAACACTATAGAAGCACAGAACAGACTCACCATCACCACATCTTGTGTCACAGAAACACCAATATTCCACTGAATCCAACTGTCCTTTAGTCCAACAGAAGCTGACTGCATGAGCGGCACAAGGATCGAGGTGTTTTTTTAGAGCTTATAGTTTATGCAAATGAGCCATGTGGGTTTAAGTTTTGTTTCTGTAAAACATAAACAAATGTGTGCAAAGCTGCATTTAACACATTATTACAATGTATATTGAAAGAAAGGAAAGCGGACCAGAGGAAATGTATGTAGATCAGTGATAGGGAGGACCAATCACAGCCCTTATTGTCTGCGTAAATTGGGCTTTATGATCCAGCGTCAAATCACCGGTGCAGGACTTTGGTATGTTGTAAGTTTCTGTGATGTTTGCAAATGTTCATGTGCACTGAAACTTGATTTGAAAAAAATAGTGGATGAAATCGGAATCTCAATATCTGCCAGAAAAATTGCGATTCACGTTGCTTGTTTCCACCTTGTAATGTCATGAAGCGACAGTTTTCAAATTAACAGCTACCTTTTACTTTTAGTTCAGTAAAGATGGGCAGTTCTGGAGCTGAAATTATCCAAATGATTAGACTAGTGACAGTGTATGGAGTTTAAAAACACAGTGTATACACTCTATTACCACATGACATCACAAGGTGGAACAGAGTGTTTTCAGTTTGAGAGAAGAACTCAGCCTATTTGTAAATATGCAGGATTTGTGCGTTAAACATGTGTGATGAAACAAAACACAACTCCAGGTATGTTTTTTGATCAGGAAACAACATTATAACACAGATCAGAAAACAGTGTAATACGGGCCCTTTAAAACATGCTGTGAGTCAGATCTAATGAACAGAGCTGTGGCTGGCTGCACTGTTTGCTTGTGTTGACATGTAGTTGGAGGATGCCTTCTTTAATTTGGCCCCTGATGGAGACTGGGGCATGAAATATGAATCTTTTTTATTGCAGAAAGCAGCATGTGTGTCAAAAACAACATATTTCTACACCAATTTACAAACAAGATGCAGCTCTGTTATCAGCCAGAAATGCTACGCGCGCTAGGATGTCAAAGGGGCAACCAAGAAACATGCAATCACAAATACTTGGTTTAAAGGGCACATATTACACTGTTTTCTGATCTGTTATAATGTTTCCTCATCAAAATGTATACCTGGAGGTGTGTTTTGTTTCATTCACACATGTTTAACACACAAATCCTGCATATTTAGGGTAAATTTTTCGGAAAATAATCCACCTTGTAATGTCATGTGGTGATATAGGAAGAGCTCCACTGTGTTTTTAATCTCCATACACCTTCACTAGAATCATTTAGATAATTTAGTCTTGGAATTGCAAATCTCTACTGAACTAAAGGTAAAAGGTAGCTAACTTAAATTACTGGTGGAACAGAGCATTTCGAACTTTGGAGATGTAGACAGACTAATAATATAGGATTGAGTGAGAAATCCCCCAGTCGTCCAGGTAGAAGTAGGTAGGAGAAATTCAATTTGTCAACTGGACAAAGTTTATTTGGTCGAAAACGTTTCACAGCTCATTCCATTCTGAACAAGCAGCTTGGATCTTCAGAACTGAACTGAAGAATTGGAGAAGCAGCTTGGATGAGCTGTGAAACGTTTTTGACCAAATAAACTTTGTCCAGTTGGTAAATTTAATTTTCTCCTTTGCCAATAAAGGACTGCTTAAATATGTGAGAATGCAACAAAACTCATCTCCAGGTATGTTTTTGAGGATGTAAAAGCATTATAATATGACTTAAAGAGTCAATTTTGGTAATACAGGCTCTTTTATCATATAATTTGAATCCAATCAACTACATGTGTTTTTCTAGCTCAGAAGATACCTTGAAAAACACACATTATTACCATGAGCAGGGTTGGGTCTACTTGTCTCCATGGAGATAATGTTAATGTCAAACTTAGAAGCATTCCAGGAAAAGCAATACAAAGACAAGATAAAACTGCATTATGGTGTTTTTTAAGTGTTTAGGAACAAAAGATAAACGTTACAAATAGTAGCCTAATTACTGCAGTGTAGTTGAAAGCAAAATTGACAGCTAATATTTCAATATTTTCTAACTTTTGCAATCCATCAAAAATATAAAAATAAAAATATATAAATGAAACCTCAAAATGCCAACATATCACCTGAAAAAGTACTACTAAAAATTAAATAAATAAAATAAAATATAGAGCAAATAAGATAAAACTCTGCATTACATTTCTGTGCTTTCTGACAGTTTTCTTCTTTCAAACAATACCCAAATTACAAAACAACAATTATGATTTCATTTCAGGACACATCTACTTTTTTAAAATTATTATTACTACAGGACAGAGGAGTGAGTTTACCCACAACCATCTACCACCTACAGCCTCGCAGTCTTTCAAATGGAGAGGGCAGTGCTTATGTTCCTCCCACTGCTGCATTAAGTCCCTGAGGTGCACCAGGCTAGCGCGTCGTCTGATGTTGACACATGTATGGACGATTGAACCAGAAAACACAGCCACACGCCACACAAGATGCATGTTTGCACAGGTTTGAATAGTGACAAATATATAAGGCTCTACTGTACATAAAATCAATGAAGGGAGAAGAGTAGAGATGATGTGCGAAAATCTATACATACAGTTGTGTAGTGTTATATTGTTCTTTCAAGGTTTTCCTTTTGGAGTTAGCATATCAAACCTTCTTTCTCCCACTGTGCATGGACTCCCAGCTTATGTTTTATTTTACTTGTTCTTTAACCAGGAGGCGACCACTGAGAATCCCTTTTATAGCAGAGGTAGAAGAAAGTCAAAGGAAACCTGCACAGACACTAGGAGAACATGCAAACTTCATACAGAAAGACTTCGCCTATAGTTTGGGAATTGAACTCAGGATTTTTTTGAGGTGAGTGATGAAAATAGCCACTATGTACACCAGTTTGGCGCAGGTTCTAAAGCAGACGCCCTTCCTGGAGGTGACATGGAAGGAGGAATGGGTGGATAGATTTTTTTGTAAACCCAGATGTGATTGTTTTGATGTGAAAGTTATTTTATAATCTGTTAAATTTAGGTATAGAGACTGAAAATGTAATCTGAAAATGTTTAGTTTAGTTCTGGGTTTAGTCCCAACTTGTGTGCAGAGGCGGCGCTACCATTAGGCAAAAGTAGGCAGCTGCTTAGGGCCCCCAAACCTGGAGGGGCCCCCAACCAATTGCCCTCAGTGCCACTCATGGCCGAGGCCTCAAGGCAATTGATTTTCTCTCTGTATGACATTAAATGAGAGTAGTTTACTAATAATCATATGTAATAGATGTAAACAAAAATGTAATTGTACTAGCAAAAAAATAAAACTACTTTGAGTTCTGGTTATCTAGTAAGCTAACTCTAACTAATAAGACAAGTTTCCAATCCACCATAATTTAAATAAATAGATGTGCAGGTCTAAAAAAAAAAATGGGGAAAAACAGACAATAAATATATTACAAAAAACAAAACAAAACAAACAAAAAAACAAAAACAAAAAACAGTGCATTATAGTGAAGGCTCCAAACTGAAACTTGCCTAGGGTCCCCAAATTGCTAACTCTGCCCCTGCTTGTGTGTATGCAAATGTGAACGCAATCTTAGAATATAGATATAGACAGATAAAAAAAATATAGATAAAAAATATAGATATAGATATAGACATAGATATAGATATAGAGTGGGAAATAATCACTTTGATCCATACAGATTTAATGTATTGAGCAAGACATTACAGCTGTATGGACAATCTTGAGCACTTTCAAACTTAACTACCCTGTGCATGTGTGGTCAGTGCATATTAAAGACCACAGCATAATCATGTTTCTAAGTAGAGCTATAAATAATAGTGAAGAGATGGTCCTCTTTGCATGCCAGGTCAGTATTACTGCTTGCTAAGTGGCATATGGCCTGGTCTTTATGTTCTTAACAGAAAATATGTCTGTTACAACACTACTCTAGTAACTACTTATACATACTCACATTAGCAGACTTTTGGTGTAATTGCACTTTCTGAGTCATTTTTTAAACATTAACTTGTAATTAACTATAATTCCAGCCTTGTCATTATATATGCTACATTTGAAATCATTTAAATTGTCCCAGTCTACACTTTCTAAAACCACAAAACCAAGAAACAGCACCACCACATACAGCTGTGCAATTAATCGAATTTTGAACTTTGATTTGTATGTCAAATGATCTACAAATTCATATGATCGAGTTGAAATGATAAAGCTTAACAAAGTTTTATATATATATATTTTACATAAGTAAGTAAGTATAAGTATAAGTAAGTATATTTATTTAAGTTTTTAAATATAGAGATTGTAGAACAGCTGGATATATAGTATAGTATAGTATATTTTATTCATTTTATGTTTTATACATTTCAAACTGCTCATATTTGTAGCCTATATTTATTTTCAATTTGAAAGTTTTGTGTAAATTATCAATAACAAAGTTTTTTGTTTTGTTTTTTTTCTGAGAAAGAGAAATGCTGAATAAATGTATCATGTAACTAAAAAATAATCATTTGAATAATTGTGATTTCAATATTGACCAAAATAATCTTTCAAAATTTCTTCCATAATGGAGCAGCCTTAAAGCCACGCCTGCTCTGATGACCAGACTTCAGAAAATATGGACCACAGTTTAAAATAACTATCACTTCGGCTTTAAACTGTTTAATCAATCAAATATTTAACAAAAGATGGACCTAAAATGGTACTAAAATGGAAAAAAGGAAAGAATACTTTGAGTAGTACTTTTAACTTTTAACACAAATTTGGTAACAGTACTTGTAACTGAGTCAGATTTTGTTCATTTGTACTTTGTATTGTTCTACGAGTGGTTAAATGATGTAAATGTGACAAATACATTCAGATAACAGCTCACCACCTTCAGAGCAAATTGCAGCGATCACAATCTCACATCTCTTTGTATTGAATGTTTAGTGGGCACTTTTATTCCCGCCTGACGTCACTATCCTTAAGTCTATTGTGTCTCGCTTTGTTCTGGTCTGTAAGTCTGTTATGTGTGAAGTGTAATGTCCAACAATCAAGCAGAGATCTCGTCATCGTCATCACAGATCCTGGAGATGTGTTCTTTTATCATCTGGTGAGTAATTACTGAGCATCTGGGGACCATAAGGGAAAAGTACTATGTAAATGTTTAATCTACGCACTAAGGCTCCCTGGGAATCGCTGTGTACAGTCTGTCTCCCATGAATTTAGCTTTTGGAGAATAGTGCAATGCAATAATGTTAAAGATGCATTGTGTAACTTTTCTGGTGGAGGGTCCATCAAATGCTTTTCTCAATGCAGATGTGATTGCTTTGTCTGGAATGTTTCACAGTATGGTAATAAACCTTTTTTATCATCATGGAGACTGAACCTGACCAAGTTACAGGTCAGATCTGTGGAGGGGCAAACCACAAACTCACAGTCAGAATGTTTTTCTCTGTATTTATGAGCTATAAAACCACCTGTAATTGAATAAAAGTAAGGTAGAGGTGTTTATGAAGATGGACCCCCAACCAAAAACTTACATAGTGCACTTTTAAGAGTTTAGAAAACTCAAACATTTTTCTTTTTTTTAGTTGTTTTCTGTGTACAGGTACTATCAGCTTGAATCTAAAACTGAAATTTGGTCAAAGGGGGTGGAATGTTACTTGTTTGCACTAAAATAGATTTGGCTTTGAAAACACTGATAAACAGAAGATTAAACAGTCTGTTTTTGCAAATTAACTTTACAAAGGTGCTTCATGTTTTTTTGTAAACATTGTGTAACCCGCATCTGAGCCACTTTTATTGTTGGGGGTCAATTCTGCTTTACCTCGATCTCTCCCACTTCCTTTAAGTTGCTTTAAGTAAGGATTTAAAATAACTTGGATTAAAATTCCGATTATACGGACTAGACCCAATACGCGCAATAACTGGACTGGTTTTTATTTTCTATTTACTTTTTGTTGTTGTTGTGTTCTGTTAAAACTATTTCAATATACTTCACTCAAAACTTTACATTTCTGTCTCAGGTCTCTTCATTCACACTCAGGCTCCTAAAAGAACCAATCTTTTGATGCAGCTTTTGTGGTCGTAGTCCGCCCCTAGTCCTAAAGATTTGCTTTACAATTGTGAAGCTTATTTTTCTTGTTTGCTATTTTAGGCTACATTTGTTGATGACTCTGAGTTGTAAATGTATCATGTTTAGGTCAAAATTCAGCAAGATCACTTGTTTTAATAATTAAATCATTATTTGAATGTATCTGGGGAACCACAACAACACATGAAACTTTCCATAGTATGCATTTACTTATTTATTTACTTTATGGCTATTTCAAGACGACTTATTGCACTTGTGTCTGCTTTACAGATAGTTATTTATGACACTTATGGATCATGAAGTTATAATTTTGACATTTTAAATTACAGTATTGATCTAAAACAAGCCCGTTGACTTCCATGTTAGAAAACAGTGATGTCCAATGGGAGCTGATGTCACCAAAAATGTCATCGCAAGACGCAAAATTGTCGCCCCCTCCAATGGATAGCTGCAGAACAAGCTGAATACTTTTTTTTTTTTTTTTTTCATTTGTATCATAATTACTGGAAAAACTGGAGAACAAAGTAAAAGCAGTGGGCGTGTACTGGAAGTGGTGAAAGTGATTGGCAAAATGGTGTCTTCAACAAATCACTCCAAATGCAACTGAGTAAATGGTGAGGGGAAACATCTACAGTATATTACGATTAAAAGCTCAGAAAATATGTCCGCTTTAAAGGTATATGTATGTAGGTATCTTGCTGGATGCCCTACCTGACTCTTTTCCAGGCTGTGGTCTTGCACATAAATGACTCTATTCATGTGTCAGTGTTGTTAACAAATTAAATCAACAGTTAATCATTTTTTGTTCCACTGTTCCTCTATTATAATACATTCCCTTTTCAAATTTTAAATAATGTATTTTTCTCTATACCACATCCCTCTCTGAAAGTGCTCAAACCTTTCAGAAAAGTACAAAGTGGCGTGGACCTTTCGAGCCTAAGCCTGTATTAAATAGAGTGTCGATGGAGGGGCTGAGTGACAGAGCAGTCATCAGCCATAGGTTTAAACAGCCGAGCAGCGGCTTATGGGAGAAGACTGGACATTTGAATGCACAGCCGGGTTCTGCTGCAATTTCTCTCCCACACTGGCACATGGAGCACAAGAGTGTAATGATGTGGTGACAAATAAACCAGGGATAAATTAAACCAGCACGAGGAAGCCAAGAAACTATCAAGAGCTGAGAAGAAGTTTGTGAGAAGATATATGGAGGTTTTCCTGTCTATAATACCGATATTACCAATGTGTGGTGCTGTCAATTCACTTTTGATATTAAGGGGAATGCTCGATATTTGATAATATTTCAGTACAACGATATTAAAAACCAATGTATATATATATATATATATATATATATATATATATATATATACTGTGTATATGTGTACCTATATATGTACAGTGTATGTATGTGTATATGTACAGTGTATGTATGTATGCGTATGTATGTGTATGTATATGTATGTATATATATGTATATATATATATATATATATATATATATCACCTTTTTGTGATCTCAGGGATCTCTGTATTGATTTTTTTTTGACAACTCTCATTCAGACAAATGTCTCACACCCATTTTGTAGGTTTGCCAAATGACCTAAGTCACATCGTAACCTTTTTTTATGTTGCCTTTTTGTTTGAATAATATACTAAAGTACTAAAAACAAACAAACAAAAAAAAAAAAACAAACAAACAAACAAAAAAAACAGTGTGATATATGATAATTTTGGGAAATTAAACTTATTACAATGTGGTTGAAGTTTTCTTATTTTTCCTTTTTACACAAAACATGAAATGAAGTGTCATCAAAGTGATCCCAAATCTGACATAATGCAAATATACTGTATGTATGTTTAAGTGAATATGATTATTATTAAATTCTCACTACACTGGGTTCCAACTAACAGTAAATACTAAAACAAGGCATCTCAGAGCTTCCTTACAGGGATGGGACAAGATCTTGTACCACAACGTTGATTTTTATTCTATATGTTTAAGATTGGATTGGATAAAAAAGGCATTAAAACACACATATTACTTATTATTACTTTATGATCTATGCTGTAATGTTGTTTCCTCATCAAAAACAGACCTGGAGTTGTGTTTTGTTTCATTCACACATATTTCACACACAAATCCTACATATTTAGGCTGAGTTCTTCTCTCAAACAGAAATCGATAATGAGAAATAACAAGATTCTATCAAGGTTTAAAGCTCACAAGAGTCAATTTTGCATAGGATAGGACCTTTAAAAGCTTGCGAGTTACATTTCTTCAGAAGCCCCAGATCCAAAAGGCTCTGCTGCACTCACATCAAAAACCAAAACAAAAATGGTGATGCCAAAATTATGAACAGAACCACACAATGCATTCAGAATAATTCAAAATCTCATCTTGCCTATATTCTTGTGGACCTGATCTTGTCTTGTTGTGGAAATTGTGTCTCATCCCAGCACCTTTACTTCTTTAAAAAGCAAAGAGCAGCTGGATCTATCTTCATCAGGTTCAGACAGTTAGTTACAGAGCTGACACCGAAACCACAGCGACAGACAATCCTTCAACCCCCATTCACCCATTCTGAGGTGTCAACGAGCATCCTGCTTACCACACACACACAGGACACTATGTTCTGAAAGAAATGATTACAAACAGGTTGTTTTTTAAGCAAAGATAAACTAGTGTTACCACAGACTAGAATTTCAAACTCGATTTCAATACTAAGGAATAGATTCAGTACTTAATCCTGATTCTGATTCCACATTGATCTTAAAAAACACTGTTTATTTAGACAGTAGAATGTGATTTTTAGTATTACATCGTAGTACTTTCCTTTATTTTACTATCTAGTTTTATATCTGTGTAATCCCTCAGTGCTCCAGGTAGGTTCCATAGTGGACCATGGGCGTCTATATGCTCTTTACTTGTTCTGATACAGCTCAAGACCATTCTAAAGCTTCAGGAAAGGTTCATTTCTGTCCTTTGAATGTGATTTTTTTTAGTATCAATACCTGCTCCAATTCTGTATCTATAGTTTCAACACTTTTAGTATCAATTAGTATCTGATTTTTGATACTTTTGACAACAATAGGATCAACTATTGTGTCTTTATTTCACCATGGATCTCTCTTAACCTGGGAAACCTATTATTCCCTTGGGTGCCACTTTTACATTGTCCTAAACCCATGGAGAAGTTTCAGCACCACAGAAGTGAACAGCTCCACATTGATTGGACCATTAATCATGCAGGACTTTCAGGCGCTGTCAGCTTTTGTCTCACTTAATTCCATTTTTCCCCTGTTACTAATAGACATCCACTATTCCCTATCTGCACAATCTCCATGCATTTACTTCAAAAACTGTGCCTGAAGCAAAACAAAAAGTTAAATTGGAAGAAATGCAGACTAAATTATTACTATCTTCTTCTAAGCGTCACCAACCAAAACTAAAATCGATATCTTGCATGCCTGGATTGTTACACCTAATGTAGCATCTTCCATAGCAATTACATTATACCCCATTAAGCTCTGAACAAGACAAAATCCATACGTCACAAAAGAAATTGCTGTGCTTGCCTTCGGCCTCAACCAGATCGTCCCAAATATAATTAGATGAGATGCCGCTCGCTGAGTACAATGCCTCTTCCATGTCGTAGCTTTTGAATGATAAATTGAGTCCCCACAGTCTCGAGGCTCGAAAGGAAAAAGGGCATTTCTTATGTGATTTTGACATAATACGATCAGCTGCAAAACAACAGCAGTTTTCTGGAGGTATGGGACAGAAAATCTTTACAGACAAGTTCTCTCCATGAAAATACATCGGCAAAAATATTCACTTTGAAATTGTGCTTGCGCACACAACAGTGATAGTGCGGCTATTGAAAGTTTACATAGTTGATCTAAAAGGAAAAGGAGACAATTAAAATGCGTAGCCTATTAAGTATTGAGTATTAGACCAATGCCAAACACTTGTTAGCTTATACCGGTCCAATTTAAGATCTTTAATAAGAAGCATTAATAAGAAAGTCGATTTAGTAGAAAGCGCGAAGTCATGGCAGATCCATCAGAAGGATTATCAGCTTGTTTTTACAAAAAACATACTGAAAGACATGATTAATAACCAGCAAAAATAACTGAAATCAGTAAACTCACCATAGAGGAGTACAACCCGAAGACCGTGAGCAAAAGCACGGGGTAAAGGAGGCTCAACAGGAGCCGCATGCTGGCTCTCGTGCCCGGGGCGCAGTCCTTTACCGCTCCGCCTGTGTCCGCTGGTCCTCACGGTCCTCACCGCAGAGAGAGCGCTCCGACAGGCGGCACAGGGAGCACGCACGCTCCGGCATCACACCCAACTCCGCCGCGGTCACCGCTCCGACTGAACCAGCGCCACGGAGGGAAAAGTTTTGAGCGACAGGAGGGTAAATATTCAAATGAGTCTCTCCCCGCAGACTGCAGGGGAGGCGCGAGGAGCGCGTCACTTCATTGGGTAGGTCTGGACCGTGATCCCGCTGCCATCCAAGAGCACGGCTCTTATATTTCACTTACCGATTCTACACGTGTTGAGTTTGAGCGCACCACCACAGGTTTGCTAATTAAAGTGGCAATTTCCAGATCAATACATTTTTGTTAACTTACGTTAGTGAGCGTGTGGACCATGCCAGCGCCATGTGCTCTGTGACTGTCTTACGACTCCTCAATCACGTCCTGGCGTAACACCTCAAGCATTATTATGTTTTATTTACTATGGTTAGTCATTGATATGCAGTAATAAAGACCTTGCCATATAGTCACAGTTCCACCATAAAGGAATCTGATGTCTCTACAGTGCATTAACAGAACTGATTTCAGTCACTCTCTGGTGTCTCAGGTTTCCTTGCAGTGGCAGAGCAAAGATACTTGGTGACGTCATTTGTTGTAAATTTGGAGTTTGATGTTGGTTAATACATCAGCACAGCCCCATCTTCATACAATAATATATAATAAAACATGAGTGTGATGGGCAGAGCTGGTGTCTGCACACTCTGAACTGTCTCTCGGCACATCACCTTTTGACATTTAATAGCGCTCTCTTTCCTCAAGGTTGTAAGTGTTGAAAAGTCTTTACCAGCGGAGCCTTGGTCCTCCTCTGTTCCTCGAGGAGCAGTGGGATGCAATCTCCAGCCTGTTCTTTATGACTCCCATTCAGAGCGAGCTCAGGGAGTTTTATTTACAAGGTCGCTGGGAGGGCCGCGCGCTGCTCTGGCTGTACCTTCATATCTCACGGCTCAGATATTCATGAAACTATTCATCAGTGGAGCCGCGGCGGGAAATGAGATGCAGACTGAGGCAGGCGCGTGTGACGGGAGGAGAGCCCGGGAGAAAGAGGAGGAAGAGGAGGAGGAGGAAAAGGAGGAGGGCAGGGCAGCCAAACTCAGCCCCACACGGACCTCATCATCTGGGCACTGACTGTGTGTTACCAGAGCTCTGGAGGTCCTCGAAAGACAGCACAGAAATGTCCCTTTACTCTTCAGTAAAAGCTGGGGGTACAAGGATGTCGGGATTATTTGGTTAAACAATAAACATGATGATTCAGGTCACAATATGAGAAAAAACAAAATCATCCCAACAATCGTAGAAGCAAAATTAAGTCATTTATAGGTGCACTGTGTAACTTTTCTGGTGGCCATCTGTCACCTGCTTGTTTCCATAGTGATATTATTGCTTTGCGTAGGATGTTTTTATGGCATTAAACAAATATAATTTGTTTTTATTCACTTACAGGTGTTTTTATTTCTCAAAACTACCACAAAAACATGGATTATTATTGTAAGCAGGTCCACTTCTCCACAGATCTGAACTGTAACTTGGCCTGGTGAAGTGCCCTGCTTGTCTTTATGAAGATAGTTTAATTAAATGCCATACTGTATATCATTTCTGGAAAAAAAAAAAAAAAAAAAAAAAGATAACGGAGTCAAAATGGTGGCCCCTCTACCACAGCGCACCTTTAAATTAACCTTTCCTCCAACTAAATTGCTTTTTAATTTGTGTTTATGCCACAGTAAAGGTGCGCAATGTAACTTTTCTGGTTGCACTTTGCTTACAGTGTTTCACAGTATGGCATTAAACAAATCTGTTTCCGAGCAGGTGACACCAACAGACCAAGTTACAGGTTAGATCAATGGAGAGGCGAGTCCAATCACAGTGACAATGCATGTTTTCAAGGTGAATTTGGGCAATAAATACACAGATAATCAAATAAATGTTAAATAAAATATTATATTATACTATATTGTGAAACATTCCAGGCAAAGCAATAACATCTCCATGAAGACAACAAAGTGGCGCTGTTAGTTACCTTTAATTTAACTTTATTTTAAAAGTATTTTCACCAACAGAATCCATGAACTTAATTAAATTATCTTTTTATTCATTGTACACAAGCAATTAAAATTATAAGAAAAAAATACTGTCAATGTTTTCACAATTTTACATTAGAGATTTTATACTTTCTTGACTAGAAGGACAAATGAAAACAATTAAAAGTAATAATTTAAACTTTTAAACTATTTCCTGTTAAATGTTCAGTACTTAAAGGTGCACTGTGTAACTTTTCGGCTGGGGCTCTGTCACCTGCTTGTGGATATACAGTAGCATTGCTCTGACTGGAATGTTCCACAGTATGACTTTAAACAGATATAACTTACATTTATTCAATTACAGATGGTTTTAAAGCTCAAAAATACCTTGAAAAACGTACATTCTGACTGAGTGGGGTCGCCTCTCCACAGATCTGAGCTGTAACTTGGTCTGGTTTGGTCTCCATTAAGATAGAAAGGTTTAAAGCCACACTGTGAAACATTTTAGGCAAAGCAATAATACATATCTCCATGAAGACAAGCATTTGATGGAGTTGCAGTTGTTATAAATCTTTAAAAAAGCAGATTTTTGCCGAAAGAGTCAGTTTTAATCATTGAGGATAAAAAAGTAATTAGCAGCTTTCAGGATGTTTATGTGATTGAAAACACATCTCTCAAACAAATAAAAACATGCCAAACATTATTTAACCTCTCTGCATTTAAAGTGTAATTAGCTTTTCATTTCTGAGAGATCAACAGTTGGTTAAAGGTACAAGAGGTGTAGACCAAGGCCATAAAACATTTACAAAGTTCATTTAAGTCACTGTAATATATAGAAAGTAATTAAGTAAAACATGTTTCTAAAAGAGATGCTTTTACATTTTACCTTTTACTACTTTCATGATTTATGTTATAAAGTTTCCTCATCAAAAACAGACCTGGAGTTTTGTTTTGTTTCATTCACACATGTTTAACACACAAAGTCTATATGTACAGTTCTTCCTTCAAATGGTTCCACCTTGTGATGTCATTTGGAAATAAAGGTGCTCCATCTTCACTAGAATCATTTGGATGATTTTAGCTCTTGAATTCCCAGTTTCTACTAAACAAAAGATAAAAGGTAGCTGTTAACTTGAAAACTACCACTAGGCCTACATGACATCACATTCTGAGCTTTGGATGTGTAAACTAATAATGAAGATTTTACTGAAACGTGTGAATGAAACAAAACACAACTCCAGGTGTTTTTGTGGAGGTAACATTATAACATGGCTTAAAGCTCACATGAATACTTTTTGTGTAATATCGGACCTTTAACTGATACCAAAATTTGAATTGTATTGTCAATGCTAAAAAAAAAAACTAACTATAAATAAAATCAAGCTTTTTTTCAAAATGAGTTTTCTCATTCCAAAACTAGACATGGATTCAGTGGATATATTGGATACTAGGGGTGTGCAAAAATATCAAAATATCGTATTGTTTATTGTGATGATACAGTATCGATATTGTGCATTATCGATATTTTGCCAAGAGTATTTTTTTGGTATATTTTACTAAATTATTTCGTTATAGCTCCAGTTTTGTTGCTTGTTGAGAAAAAATGCGTGTGCTTCGTATTCACTTTGCACAAGAAGTGGTTTAACAAAGATTTTCAGTATCACAGCCACGATTTAGCCTTTGAACCATATTGAATCAATTTGAAATATATTGTATCGAATCAAAACCGTATTGAGATATGTGTCATATCGTGGCCTATGTATCGAAGTATATACCGTATTGGCAGCTTCTTAATGATACCCAGCTCTATTGGATACATTCCCATTTTTACAACAGCACAGATACAAAATGCTATAATGTTGGCCTCATAAAAAATATTCAATCTGATTAATCTTATGCATTTTCTGATACGGATTAGTCTTGTTCTGCTACAACTCAAGATTGTTCAACAGCTATTCAAGAAAGGTTCCTTTCTGTCTTGTGAATGTGACTTAGAATTGATTGATACCTGCTCAAATGGATCAAATCAGATTAGGATGTCAAACCTAAAGCGTTAAGTGTACCTCCTGAAATAGTCCTGCCTGTTTTCTCCACACCTGTGTAACTTCTCTCACTCTCAAACAGGTGAACACTGTGATCCTGAGCCTGTAATGAGCTGCAGAGTGGTGCAGTGGGAGTCGTTTTCAAAGGGCACTTTGTACAAAGCACCCTTCAGCCAAAGTCCTATTAGGTAAAATACAATAGACTGATATGGCACTATATCTTTGTATTTGCCTTTAGAACTGGATAGGGATTGGAAGTGTCAGCTTGGTGCATATATTTCTGTTAAAGTACTGGTGGATTGCAGTAACTTACAGCTATTTCCATTGTGATTCTGAGTTTGGAGATTGTTTGGTTTAGATAATACACTCTCCTTCATTCACAAGTAGTTGCAGTTGTAGTAAAATTGTCCAACTCAAAAAACCTGTTCAGTTCTTTGCACTTTTATTTAAAGGTGCACTGTGGAACTCGTTTGCTGGAGGGTGTGTCTAGAATGTTCCACAGTATGGCCATAAACTTATAAATATCCGTGGACAGTAAGAATGGATGTTTTTTAAGATATTTTTAAGCAGTTAACTGCTTGTGGTCGAATAAATGCAAGATAGAGCTAGACAATTAAAACCAAAGAATTAACATCTCCATGGAGACTAACAAGTTGCAGCCCTCCTCCAGAAAAGTTACACAGTGTACTTTTAAGTCTAAGTTTCTAATAGCCTGAAGGTTATGGATTCAGTCAGAGGGAATAATTACAAATAGATAAAATAAATAGTGAAATCTGCAGAGTTTAGCTGCATAATGGTTGACCTAAACATACTTCTTCATCCTCATCCATAAATAATTTAGCTGCCTACCTTGAATTCATTCACACACAATTCAGTGATCTTCTATAGTTATTGCATTGGAATGTATCTATCTCTATGGAGACTGGCACATTGGCGGAGAGCCAACCCCACTCACTGTAAAGCACTTTGTCTCACTAACAAAACACCTGTATTTGAAAAAAATGTAAGACAGATAAGTTTAATGCCATACTGTGGAATAGTCCAGGTCCAGCAATAACATCTCTTTGGGCACAAGCTGGAAGTGGATCCCTACCATAGACTTTAATGGACATAGCTAACCCGCTCGACTCTGGTTCCAGACTTTACATTGGAAAGTGAGCCTCGGTATTTTGGTCTTAAAGTGTTCGCATTCATTTGCTCTACATGATCCTGGTGTTTTATATGGACTTGGCTCCAAATTTGCTCCTATCACTGCCAGCCTTGTGAGCTTCATTTGACTGGAGCTGAATGCTATATGTGATGCTACACTCCCTTAGTTCACCTCTTTATGTAGTCTACGTTTACGCAGCCGGGTATGTTGAGAAACTAATATTTCCCTCCCAATGTTTTCCAAAACATTGTGCACACAGCATCGTTTTCAAAAAAAGTTTTCATTTACATCAACCCACATAAATGCACCATTGAGTGCCCTGATAACTACGCCAAGTCTTTGGGCGGCACCTGGATTAGATGCAAACCTGTAGCTTTTATTTCATTACAGTTATGTTTTACTCAAAAATACCTTGAAAAACGTGCAGTACTGAGTGGACTCGCCTCTCCACAGATCTGGATATGATTCATCAGCTGTGTGTGCAAATACAAACACATGAAATGTGCACCAGAAGAAATCTGACTGCTGCTCTGAAAGCTTCATGATCATCATCATCACAACAAAAGGGAAACACTGGTCGCACTTTTAGCGCATTAGCTGTCTAAAACTCCCTTTATCTCACTTTACACGCAAATGCCAAACTGTAGTTTTCCAGAATCTACACTCTAGCTGGAGTTTTCAGAAAGATTCATTTTCAGAGGCAAATTTGCCATTTGCGCCTAAAGATGGGTACGAACGAAGGGAAATGTCTCAGTTTTTAAAACTTACTGTACATGTCTGATTCCTACCCTATAGTTGCAGTTCACTCAAATTCATATTGATACTTTGCAGCTGATGTCACTGGCAACTGGAGGCACTGCTCTGTCTGCAGCTCTGTTACTCTGTTAGACTTTAATCTGAGTTTTGTTTTAACACAATTTGCCCATAAAGAACAAACTTAGCTGGAACTACAACAAGTGGGGCGTGATGCTAACTAGAAGCACTGCTCTGTTTGAAGCTCTCTGACTAATCTGAGCTTTTTGTAACACACTTTGACCATAAAGAGCAGGTTTAGCTGGAACAGGGGATCTGATTCGTGCTGTTAAACCAAACCCTCTCAAAACACATTGCAGTCACACACTAGCATTAGCCAACAGGTTTTTTTTTCATCAGAACATAAGGCTGAAAACATTATAATCATGATTCAGCACATCTCTCTTAAAAGTAGAGTCATAAAAATAAAGCATGGCACTACACACTGCAGTGAATGCCTTTTGTGTGATTAAGTCTTAATGGGTCCATTTTTATTAGAGCCGGTTCACATGGTTAATTTAGAGTAATTAAAACTAAATAGACCGTGCACTGGAGCAAATAACTGCCCTTACTTCTATATTCTCTCAGTAGATTGTGTTTGTAAAGTACAGACTGGAGATTTGTCTTATATAATGGTCTGTATACAGCGTTTACATTATGCACCATCTCTTATCCTGCATTAGGTATAGTGCTACACTGCAAAAAATGAAAGCTATTGCCAAGTCATGATTACTTGAATTAAAAGAGTTTTATCATGATTTGAGTAAATTTCACTTGACAAGTAAAATGATGTACCAGTGGAACAAGACTTTTTGTTCTTAAAATATGAAAATACACCTTGCTACACTTAAGATAAGAAAAACAACAACTCTTTGCAAACACACTTATTATTGGTAGATCATTTTACTTGTTGAGTTTGTTGAATTTACTCAAATAAAGTAAAATGTTTAATTTAAAGGTCCTATGTTACAAAAAATTGAATCTTGTGAGCTTTAAGTCATGTTATAATGTTTTTTCCCCTCACCAGAAACATGCCTGGAGCTGTGTTTTGTTTCATTCTCTACACGTCTTTACTACATGCTTACAGTTCAGTACCACTTCTTTTAACCGGCACACGTCACGGAGAACACATTACACCTATTTTGTCCTCATTGTACTGCCTCCCCATTCATTTTAGAGTTGATTTGAAAATGTTAGTGTTTGTTTTTAAAGCACTTCATGGACTGGTCCCAGCGTACATTTCAGACCTCATACCCCAAAACGAGACACACAAGCTGGGATAACTGGGCCTTTTCTGTGGTTGGCCTCAAACTTTGGAACACTCTACAACCTCATATTAAGAGTGCTCCTTCAGTGGATTCTTTTAAGTCTCGTTTAAAAACACACTTTTACTCACTGGCTTTTAACATGGCATGAGAATTGTGTGGTTTTCTGACTGTCTTTTATTGATTTTATTTCCTATTTTTCTATTTGCAAATTTTAGTATTTTTAATGTTTTTTATTGACTTGCTTATTTATTTATTTTATGCTATATTTTATTTAATGTGTTAATTTATATTGTGCCTTTTCTCTGCAGCACTTTGGAGACCTTGTGGTAAAATGTGCTATACAAATAAAGTTGGATTGGATTGGATTCACACATGTTTGAGTAACCCTTTATTATTAGTCTGTAGTCTGTACATCTCCAAAGAGCAAAATGCTCTGTGCCACCTTGTGATGTCATGAAGCTGTAGTTTTCAAGTTAACAGCTCCTTTTACCTAGCCTGATTCATCAGCCGGTTTCACTTCGTGGAAACCGTCTGACCTTGCAGCATTCGATTTAGTTCACTCGACAGTAGTAGTACTTTTTTTAATTTAACCAGTCGCTGCTTTTTGGTTGTGATATAAGTAATCCACCGCTAACGAGACTAACTGGTATATTAAGTTTTTCCCAAATCCCGTAAGAAGAAGGGCAATAACATCTTTCCCCTTGATAAAATTCACCAAACATTCTCTTTGTTCTGACTTTAATCCTCAATCTCGGAAATCGTTTACAACACAGAATGTATGACTCCTCTCTGATTGGCTGGTGCCCGAACTCGCATTTTCGGGGTTCTTGCAAATCGTCTAGTGTATTCTGATTCCTGACCTAATCGCTGGAAAGAAATGAAATTGAGCGGAGGCACTAGGTGGATGAAACAACATTATAACATAGATTATTATAAACAGTGTAATAAGGGCCCTTTAAGTCATTTTAACTTCCCTAGGTCTTGCTTTTTGCAGTGCTACGATTTTGGGTGCGCTCCAGATGTGTAACTTGTATATTTTTCCCTTTAAAAGTGAACCTGCGTGGATGTGAAAGGTTAATGCATGAGTGATTATAGCAGCGGGCCAGCATAGATCTCCAGCTACATTAGTATGCCCTGAGCACAGCCTAATGAGCAGCCATGGGACTCCTGCGTGTCACCAAACAGTCAGTCAAACACCAGCGTGTAAACAAAACCCAAATACAAGATATATTGTTGTAGCTGTGCACCAGGTTTAGTCCAGACACTCGACTGAATAATGGCCACAGCGTTAACCCAAAGAAACCTGTGTTGAATACAGTTTCATCTGGTGGGTAACGGGCATTAATTAGCGGTGTTGTCATGGTACTAAAATTTCAGACTCGATTTCAATTCATGCTTTGTTGAGACATTACACTGGGGGTGCACTTTTTTCATTTTTTATAGTAAATTGATGTTTTTTGTCTCACACCTCACTGTTATCCACTATGCAAATGATGATGGTTGTTTTTAAAGCTGCACTATGTAACATTTCTGGTGGGGGTATGTCTCCTGCTTGCCTCTGTGGAGATACTATTGTTTTCTTCCTTGGAATGTTTCACACTATTTGGAGAGAAGCAGATCAACTCCAGTAGATTTTTTTGTTTTTTATCTTACAATTTATTCAATATTTAAATTCAAACTCAAAATTCAAAGTCTCTGTTTTTCAAGGTAAATTAAAATACCCGAAATGTTAAAATATGCACATCATCTACTTTACAGAGTAGACACACTCATATCCAAACCAGTACACTCGCTCAACTTTCCGAGACTAATACTTTTCTGTCTGAAATGCTGTTCAAAATACAGTACTCTGCTTAGATCATGTACTGGAATACATTACAAAATATACTTTAATTTGGGTATTCAGTATTCTAAACTAAGTACATTCCTCAACTATTATTCTCATCACTGACTATACATCTAATTGTATTCCATCCTTCCATAACTTAAAGGTATATTGTGTAACATTTCTGGTGGAGGTTCTGTCAAATACTTTTGTCTGTAGAAATAATATCGTTATATGTTATATGTCTGGACGGTATGGTATTAAAGGGACAGTCCAGAATTTTGGACATAGGACCTCATTTCCTTGTGAGCCAGAGTGTTGGAAACATATGGAGACACTTTTTTAAATATTCCATCCATCCTTGTATTTGTAGAGGTCGCTGGTGCTAGGTTAGTGCATGTCAATGGCCATAGTTATCCTGCCACTAAAAACAGTCTTACCCACTCCACAAAACACCTGGAGCAAATCTATTATTACGCCAGACTGTCGATGTAAAAAAAGACAAAATATCGCAGATGCAGACGGGAGCAGGATTGAAAAATTTAATTCTTTGCAGGCACGGGCAGAAGCGGGACTGCACAATGCGGGTGTTCTGGACTGTCCCGTTAAACCTTTCTATCTTCATGGAGACCAAACCAGGCAAAGTTACAGGTCAGATCTGTGGAGAGGTGACCTTGCTCACAGTCAGAATGGCTCTTTTTTTATCCTTTTTTTCTATTTTATGAGCTATAAAACCACCTGTAATTGAAAAAATGCAAGGTAGATCTGTTTAATGTCCTACTGCGGAACATTCCAAGCAGAGCAATGGCATATCCATAGAAACAAGCAGGTAACAGACCCCCAACTCATTTCTCATTTCCTCTCCTCATCCATATGCTTCCCTCCTCTCTGCGGTTCATATTGTTTTGAGCGGTTGTCTTGTCAGCAGTGGTTTTGCCCCAGTGTGCAGAGGGCTGGAGTTTTCTCTGTGTTCTTGTTTTGTCTTGTGTGGATGTGGTGATTATGGGCTGGTCCTGCATGACTGCGTTACCAGCCTGTGCAGCTCTCGGCTTATTCAGTTATTCTGAGGTGAGGCGAGGTACTGTTCTCATCATTAAAGCTGTGTATGCACAAGAACCAGGTAATCCATGAACAAACAGAAGAGTTTCAAAGAATAATACAACAGTCTTAGCATCGCAATATGGACTACTATGCAGATTTTACTCATATTATTTATATTGCAAGACCTAGTTAAATATTACTCAATAGCATTATGGAACCTTTCTGTTGGAGGATGTTGGAGGATGTGCTTGTAGATGTTATTGCTTCACTTAAAATGTTCCACACTTAAGAGCACCAGATCTTAATAAGGAAGGATTAAATCAAGTCCAAACCATAATTTAACAGGTTTAAATGGGACTAAACCATAAATGGAGTAGCCTATAGTTTACTACAACTACGACAACTACTACTACAACTACTACAACTACTAATACAGCTAGAACCTCAACTACTAGTACAAGTACTATTACTACCACTACTACCACTTCAATAGCAACAACTTCTGCAATAACAACTACTACTACAACTACTATTACTACTACTATTATTACTGCTACTACCACTACTACCACTACTACTACAACTGCTACTACAACTACTACTGCTACTACCACTACTATTACTACTACTACTATTACTACTACAACAACAACTACTACTACTACCACTATTACTACTACAACTATTACTACTACTACTACATCTACTATTACTACTACTACTACTACTACTACTACTACTACTACTACTACTACTACTACTGCTTCTACTACTACTTCTACTACTACTACTACAACTTCTACTACTACAATTTCAACTTCTACTACTAATACTACAACTTCTACTACTACTACTTCTACTACTACTACTACTACTACTACTACTACTACAACTACTACTACTACAAGGAAAGAATTTCATAATGATCCTCTTAAAATGGTTGGTCATAAAATCAGAAAATATCTGAATCTTTGTTAAGCCTGATTCATTTCTGGCTAAGACCTGAATTACCCTTGGGTTCAGTTGTTCAGACTTGATAGTTTGATCATGGTTTAGTCCTGGTTGAAATCTGGAATGAATTTTATGTTAAAGTTATAAGTAGTTCAAGTTGTTTTGCATATCATGGTAAATGGTCAACTTTTTATACAGCGTTTTTCCACCTACAAGGCACTTAAATCATTTTACATCACGGAGCCACTCGCCCATTCACACACACACATTCATGCATCAGTGGGGCGAGAAGGGTTAAGTGTCTTGCCTAAGGACACAACAGCAGTATTCATCTGTGGATCTGACCACTCAACCAATAATGATGTTTATATCGAGAGCAGGATTTGAACGGTCAACCTTTGGATCAGTGGACAAACACTTTACTAACTCTGTTGCTATCATTTACAGATAAAATAAATCAGGTTAGTTAGTCATTTGAGATAACAACAATATAAATGGACTTACTTGCCATTGCATAAGAAGCATCGGTTCTAGCAAAAAATAATAAGTTAGAATTATTTATACTATTGTTACAGTATTTCACTCCAATAGAAAATACCAAGGTGCACTGTGAACAGACCTATTATGTACCACAATATTTTTTCCAAGAATCCATTTTTCATCCACCTGTGGTCATGGATTATGGGAACAATAGAAAGTGTCCATTTTGTGTTTTGTTGGATTTGGCTCTGTGCAGCGAGCCGGGCTAGTATTTAGACTCTTCTCTTTGGCTGAGAAGATTACTGTCTCTTTTGTGTCAGCTCCAGATAATACTCAGACATTTACCAAAGCAAAACAAGACTTACTGTATGTGAACATTTACCTTGTTTGACCTCACTGTGCTTCTGCTATTGTTTATCACAGCTTCAGCTCACTGTTCAAAATGCCTTAGGGCAGTGCTGGATGAAGTACTCAGTTTTGTTACCCAAGTAAAAGTACAGATACATGGGCAAAAAGTTACTCAAGTAAAAGTATCACAGGAAAAAATCTACTTTAATGGAGGGTCAGTCAAATGCTTTTATTATTTTGTCTGGAATGTTTCACAGTATGGTATTAAACCTTTCTATCTTCATGGGGATCGAACCAGACCAAGTTACAGGTCAGATCTGTGGAGAGGCAACCCCAGTCACAGTCAGAATGTCTGTCTTTCAAGGTGTTTTTGAGCTATAAACCATCTTTAAATGAATAAATGTAATGAGCTGATTAATGTCACACTGGAACATTTCAGGCTGAGCAGTGACATGTCCATAGAAACAACAGGTGATGGACCCCCAACCAAAAAGTTACATAGTGTACCTTTAAGTAAATGCATTATAACTGAGAAGAGTAAAAGTAAAAACGTTTTGTAGAGATTTTAAAAACAATTAAATGATGAAATGTAGTAATTTTGATAAAGAATGTAACTGGTTTTAAGAGATTAAATTGATTTCTTTAATTGTTCTAGTCGTTTTTGTGTATTTGTGTATTTGGTTTGCTCAAAGTTGGGACATTAACTTAAATTAAATGTGTTAAAAATAAGACTCAGCTTTTTCAGCAGCACCATAATGAAATGTACTTTTTACTTTTCAGTCCAGATCTACAATGTAGTGGAGTAGAAAGTACAGGTACATGCTCTCAAATGTAGTCAAGTAAAAGTAAAAAGTATCCACTGTAAAATGTACTTATACTTATACTTATAAGTAAAATACAAATACCCAAAATTTGTAATTACTTTTGTACTTCGTTACCTTCCACCAGTGCCTTGGAGTGACTGCTTCCTATACTGTAACATCAGCAGAGCTCGGTAATGAGGTGCTAACCCACTAAAACTTTTCACTGAGGAAAAAAAAACACTATTCTACAGTGTTGTGTTGAGAATACAAAAGATGGTGAATTTTTTATGTTTTTTTTTTTTTTTCAATCCACGCATTTCTGTGATCCATTATACTGTAATACGTGCCCTAGATTGCACAGTTTTTTATTTTACAGGAAAAGTGCGGCTTCGAGTTTAATAAGTAAAAGAGAGTTTGTATTTTAAAGGTCCTATATTTCATGAACTGGATTCTTGTGATGCTGTTACCTTCTGAAAAACATACCTGGAGTTGTGTTTTGTTTCATTCACATGTTTGAGTAATCCTGCATTATTAGTCTGTTTACATCTCCAAAGCTCAAAATGCTCTGTTTTTTGCATTAAACTTATATATCATGTGTTTATTAAATTATACTTTTTTTTGTCTCTGCTTGCCTCTATGAAGATAGAAAGGTTTAAAGCCATACTGTGGAACATTCCAGGCAAAACAATACCATCTTCCTATGGTTTCAGACTCTTCTTCTCTAGAGTACACTGTGCACCTTTAAAATGGTTCTGCTTACAAACCCAGATAGCAAACTGATTTTGAAAAATGAAAACTGCATTCATTTAAGTTACTGCATAATGAATCAAAAAGTTGCAGAGTCATATGGAACTCAACAGTGACTGCCACCCTCCATTTCCCGAAATAAATTTCTCATTCATTTTTCCCATACACTTTCTGGGGAAAAAATAAGCTTTTTGCTGAATCTTGAGTTTTAAATGTGCTTTCTGGATTTAAAACAACCACATTATTGGATATTAGTTAGCATGTACTAACTGGTAAGCCTCCACAATGTCCTTGAACTCTTAATATTTGAAATTTTTACTAAATCTATGGGAAAAATTAATGGAAAATGTGCATCCGTAACTGGAGTAGGCGGTCACTGTTGAGCTCCATTTATCACAACCGCAAATTGTGACTTGCATTATTGAACAGTTATACATATGAACTAGTTTACTATGACTTTCAGAAATTACTTTAGCACCATTTTAAAGCAACTTCTCCGTGCATTTTCTGTGTTTGTTGTGTGCTTATTTTCATCTAAAGGTCAGACTCTAAATGCAGCTTTCACAGTACAAAGGTGTGTCTGGGGTGAGCGAGGAACATTACTCTAAATATTTTCAGATTTTGCTTTAACGACCAGCTGTTTTCTGCCTTAACACGAAAAACTCCGGAGCTCCTATGTGCCCCAAACATATGCTCCAACCCACACCACAACACTAATATGAGAGTTATTACTGGGACTAACTCTGCAACTGCTTATAATGCCGTTGTTTTACGGGAAACAAAAATGGAAATAACAACAGTTGGACCATAAGATATTAAATGCAACAGCAGCAGAGTTCGGTCATATAAAAACAAAACTAGTGTTATACTCAGCTCTGTCCACCCACACAGCGAACTCACAGCTCCAGACAATTAGCGAAGTAGTCAAGGAAGAAACTAAGATATGTTTTTGTTGTAATTAGAGGTCTCATCTTTTAAGTATGGGCCTATAAATAAATATAGCATTTCACCTTTTCCAATTAGATACAGTAAATGTTAAAGGTACATTGTGTGACTTTTTGTTTGGGGATTAATCATCTGCTTGTTTCTGTGGGTATGTCACTGCTCTGCTTTGCTCTGGAATGTTCCACAGTATAGCATTAACCAGCTCTACTACCTTATATTTATTAAGTTATAGATGGATTATAGGAAATCAGCTGGAAAATCCCTCTGAACTGTAACCTTTATGAAACAAAGTTAGTTAATCTATATACTAATAATATTTTTTTCCATTATATATATGTATTAATTACACATGCAAGTTACAGTATATCTCAACACATTTATTCATGTTCAGTATAAGCAAGTATTCTGATTTTGGAAGGATGAGTTGATGAGTTGATCATGTTCATGGCAGCAGGTTAGGAAATAGTCTGTATTTCTGAATTTATTTCCCAAATCATCAGTTACAGATGCGACAGGACATGGGAAACAAGAAAAAATTATTTAAAATATGATTTCATAGTGAACTTCTGCGAGCAAATGAGGATTATATTGATATTACAGACTGAAAAAATGTGTGCCGCTTCGGGAAGATCGATAAAATGACATAAACAAGGCTCGACATTTGGTCTCGCTACATTCACATTTCATTTTATTATGATATAGAATGCTGATTTTCTAACTCAATATAGCACAGTGTGTGACATGGCTGACTAAAGGCCAAACAAAGATACAGGTCAGATCTGTGGAGAGGCAACCTGCTAACAGTCACAATGGCATTTTTGAGTTATAAAACTAATACTGGTTTGAACGTCCTCCTGGCTTGAAAATCCCAGCTCGAGCATCCCATTCTCTCAATGTGAACGTCCCCCCTCTTCTGGGCACAGCAGTTACCCCTGTGCCGCCCAAGAGAAGGGGACGCCCGGAGAGAGGATGGGGACGTTCCCGCCGAGAGAATGGGACCCTCGAGCTGGGACTTTCAAGCCAGGGGGATGCTTGAGCCAGTATTCATTTTATAACTCAAAAATGTCTAGAAAAACAAGCATTGTGCCTGTTATTGGGCTTGCCTTTCGACAGATCTGACCTGTAACTTGGTCTGGTTTGATCTCCATGAAGATAGAAAGGTTTAATATCATATTTTGAACCCTCTCATAAAAAATGACATAGTGCACTTTTACTTGTATTTCTGTTCCAATAGTCTGTTTAATGAATGGAATTTAACTAACCATCTTTGTAATTGCATTAAAAAGGGAAAAAAAAGGGTCATAAAAGTCCTTCATTGACGACTAGTTTAGCTTTCTCATCTCTCTCTTTTGAGTGTTTTGTTTCAGAGTAGCCTTCTCGCCCTTTTCTCCTCTCATCTTCAAACCCTATGCTCTGTCCTTCCTCTGTCATCCTTTGAGTCAACTCTTCCTTTTTGATTCTCCCTTGCTCTTTTATGGCAGTAGTTGCTTAGGAACATCAGGTGGTGTTTGGTTGTGAAGAGAAAGAGACAAAGAAACACAATGAATAACAGAGCGTATTTGTCAGGGTGCAGTGGAGAGGCTGAGTGAAAGGGTCTGTGGATGTCACTCTCTCATTAAACCTTCTGCTTTTTAAATGGCGCTAATTAACCAACTGGATTCTGGGAGGTTTATGCTCATTTGTTACACAGCCAAAATCAATCAAACTGAAGTTTATTCTTTTGAGACTATTTCCATTATTAAAGGGGTAATAAGCAAATCTTGCAACAAACGAAAGCATATTAAATTACTGAAGAAAATATGACAGCAATTTGTCTTAAATGATCAAAACCTGCTTATCTACTTTCTTTAAAATAAATTCATATATTTTAAATGTATGTATTGTTTTTATTCAGAATTGACTTGTGCTGTAATGGAAAGTTATTAATTATAAGTAATATTTTTTGTAAGTAAGTTTCCCAAATTCCATAGGAAGAAGGGCAATAACATCTTTCCTCTTGATGAAATTCACCAAACATTCTCTTTGTTCCGGCTTTAAATCCTCGATCTCGTTAATCGTTGACAACACAGAATGTATGACTTCATCTACATCCATCTCGACCGCTTTGTTTACTGTTGTGCTGTACCACAAAAAGGACCCAGACATGGCTTCACAGCTCTTCGCTGATTGGCAGATGCGTGGTCTACATTTTCAGGGGTTCTTGCATCTAGTGTATTCTGATTTCTGACCTAGTCGCTGGAGAGAAATTAAATTATGCGGAGGCACTAGGTGGCGCCAGCCTGGCTAGTAACATTGTTCCCTCATCAAAAACATGCCTGAAAAAGTTAAATATGTCATCCACGTATGTTTGACAGTTAGCAGTGTAATTCTGTACACGACAATTTACCATAAATATACAAAATCACAAATATACAAAACAATATACTAATGTCACATATTTGATGTGATGTGCAGTAGTTTCATTAGCGGTATGCACGCTGATGGTGTTGTGATGAGCTCTGAAGGGGGAGTGACTAAGCACGGAGGGAAATGGGAGTGGGACTCAGAACATCAAAATGAAAATGAAACTTTATGCAACATTTTTAAAGTAAAAATAAGGCGATATGGTGATCTAATTATACTATATTTTAGCAGTTAGAAGTACACAAAGCAGTACACAAAGTAGTACAAAGAAGTGTATACACTCTCTTTAAAGTGTAGTAGTTTCCCATTATATTAATGTCTCATACCTATATTCTGAAAATTTAAATCTACTATGCACTCTAAAAAAAAATACCATATTTGCATTCTCAAACTTGCTGAATATGTTTTAAATTAAACCAAGTGAAAAAGTTGCACATCCAACTTTGTTTTATTTTTCCTCATTGTCTCCGCACTTCTCCACTCTATTTTCGTCTCTCCCTCCAACACTCGCTCACTCAGAGTTTAAAGTTGCTTAAAGACGAGCTGCTTAAGGTTACCACCTGCAGTATTTGACTGTGGCTGATTTCAGCACATTCACCTTTTAACTAATGACTCCAGCAGAGATTCAACTGCAGCTCCAGAAATAAGACTCTGTTTATCTTTATGTTAGTTTAATAAAGCACAACTTTTAACAAGGAAAGGGTCCACGATACAGAGGTGAAAGACTATTCACGTTAATGATATGTTACTTCAAATATGTGGTTTAATGTTACTTTTTATCAGAAAAGTACTCCAGCATGTTTAAAGCTCTTATATTATGCAAAATGTACTCTTGTGAGCTTTAAGTCAGTCTCAAAAATATACCTGGAGTTGTTTTTTGTTTTATTCACACATGTTTGAGTCACTCTTTATCATTAGTCTGTACATCTCCAAACCTCAAAATACTCTGTTCCACCTAGCGATGTCATATAGTGGTAGTTTTCAAGTTAACAGCTGCCTTTTACTTTTAGTTCAGTAAATATAGGCAATTCCAGGTCTGAAATCATCCTTATGATTCTATTGAAGGTGTATAGAGTTTAAAAACACAATGAAGCACTTCCTGTATTACCACATGGTGGAAGAGAGTGTTTACAGTTTGAGAGAAGACCAGGGTTTGTGCTTTAAACATGTGTGAAAGAAACAAAACATGCCTGCACGTATGTATTTGTAACCTGATTCATCAGCTGGTTTCACTTTGTGGAAACCATCTGACCTCACAGCATTAGGATTTGTTCGCTTGATGGCAGACGGGTACTTTTTTATTTAACCAGTAGCTGCTATTTGGTTGTGATGTATGTAATGTGCCAAAACCCGTAGGAAAAGGGGCAATAATGTATTTCCCCTTGATAAAATTCACCAAACATTCTCTTTGTTCCGGCTTTGATCCTTGAGATCCTTGATCTCAGGAATCGTTGCCAACACAGAATGTATGGCTTCCTCTACATCCATCTTGACCGCTTTGTTTACTGTTGTGCTGTACCACAAAAGGGACCCGGCAGGCGCTTGAGTTTAACGTCATGGCTTCACAGCACTTCGCTGATTGGCCGGTGCGCAGTCTACAACTTCCGGGATTCTTGCAAACCGTCTAGTGTATTCTGATTCCTGACCTAGTCGTTGGAGAGAAATTAAAGTGAGTGGAGCACTAGGTGGCATCAGCCTGGCTAATGTATTTGAGGAGGAAACAACATTAAAACATAGATCAGAAAATAGCATAATATGGATTCCTCATGTGGCATTATTTTAGGCACCTGAAATGTTTTGGAACCCTGTTGACCCAGAACTGCCCAACCAACTTCACTCTCTCCGAGTGGAGAGAGGTCAAGCAAGGCAAAGCAAATCCCATGTGCTTGATTGGCTAAATGCTTGACGCCACCGCACTGTTCTACCTACAAATAATTTTACAACTATATATCACTACTACAAATTCAATTCAACATCAAAGTACATGTTTTGTATGCAGAGTATATGGCCCTTTTGTGAGTATACTTGCAGTAGCAGATCTCTGGGCTCTCCACAGCTCCCCTCTGCACAGCAATGTCTCTGATTATAATACATGTGGAGGAGGGCCTGATTCAGCTCTGATTGGATTCTTGAGGCTGGACTCCTGAAGTTGGACTATAGCAGTGTGTTTGGGCTGAACTCGTCTATGGGCTGTGTACCGGACTGGAGAATGTTGTTTCTGAAGATGTAGCCTCAATGTTAAAGGTCCTATATTATATAAAATTGACTCTTGTGAGCTTTTAGCCATGTTATAAAGCTGTTCCCTCATCAGAAACACACTTAGTTATACTTTGTTTCAGTCACACATGCTCGAGTAACCCTTTATTATTAGTCTGTCTACATCTCCAAAGCTCAAAATGCTCTGTTCCGCCTTGTGATGTCAAGACAAGAAAGTTTTAAATTTAACAGCTACATTTTACCCTTAGTTTAGTTGAGAATGCCAATTCCAGGGCTGAAATCATCCAAATGGGTCAAATGAAGATGTATGGAGTGGAGTGTTTTCTGTTCAAGAGAAGAACTCATCCTAAATATGCACGATTTGTGTGTTTAACATGTGTGAATCACAAAAAGACCCCAGGTATATTTTTGAGAAGTAAACAACATTATAACATAAATCAGAATCTATAAGATACAGAAATATTTTCTGATCTATGTTGTAATTAGAGAGCCTGATGTAATGCACCGGAACGCCCAGTGGTGTTCAAGTAACTGCCTGCTCAACAGCTGTATTTGCATGTGCTGTGTGGTACCTGGTGCTTGATTGGTGGGGTGTGGTCCTGTCGCTGTTGGACTGGCGCCGATCTCTGTCGTGCTGTGGTTGGAGAAATGACGTCCCGCTCCTCAAGTCTCTTTTCTACACATCCATCGCCACATCCAATAAAAGTGCTGTGCGCCTGTCCCTCCTCGCGGCTGGATTTCAGTTTCAGTTTGCCACATTCAGTGATTGACATGTCTCTTCTTGTCCGCTGTTTGCAAAGTTTGAAGTGTGTGTTTGAGAGGTCGTTATTGACTTGTCTTTCCTTTTGTAATTACTAGTTTGGCTTGGCCCTTGAGCATTTGGATTTTCTTTGAGTTATTTATTTCATTAGAGTTATTGTTTAGTTGTATTGGGAATTTTTGATTTATCGAATGTGAAACACCTTTATTTTTGTTATTGTACTTACTTACTTTAACTTTATAAAAGCCACTTACTTTTCATCACATCTTGTTTGTGTTACTTTGTCCCTAGCACTGGTTCGTGACACAGCAAACAAAGCAGAAATTGAACATGTCTGTCAACAATAATTGTCGTTTCTGCAAGGTGAACTTGTGAATTAAAGGTGAAATAAAAAATGTGAAGTTTGTATTTGGCAAAGGAAGTCCAAAGGAGGATAGCGTATGCAGTCTGCTATCACGACTCGGGTTGGTTTAGCTCTTCGCTGATTGCCGGTGTGTTGTCTACAACTTCTAGGGTTCTTGCAAATCATCTAGTGTATTCCGATTCCTGACCTAGTCGCTGGAGAGAAATGAATTTGAGTGGAGGCACTAGGTGGCATCAACCTGGCTAGTAATTTGGGTCAATTATTGTTTGATTTTTGACTTGCAATAGAACTACTGCAGAATGTAGCTCTGTTTTAAACCTGGTATAGCCCAAGTTTTGACCTGGATTAGTATCATTACCTTTTTAGATTTTGTAGTACTCACATTGGAGGGTCAAAAATGTTCATACAGTAGGTGGTGCTTTGTGTGAAAATCTTCAGAATAACCCCCCATAAGACACTGTGCCATAATACTGTAAATTATAATGTGAAAAACACACTTTCAATCTCACAGTTGCAGTCCAATTTCACATAACAGCGTCTACGGACATCGTGTATCAATCTTAAACGTCAAATGAAGATGATGGAAAATAATATATGAGATAACAATGGACCTTATATGATGCCAAGCTCAGCACAATAACTTTCAAAACACAAAACAGTTTCCCTTTATGGCGCTGTAAAAAATAAAATGCTCTTTTATAATGACTGTGGCCCTGTGGTGGTGCATACTTTATTCAAATACAAGTGGCAATCTTCAGCTGGAATATTTTGGAGCCAGGAGCAGCGGGATCCAAAAACGTGACCGGAATGAGACAGTGTGGAGATGTGGAGCTAAATATCACACGCTTCAGATGAGGGTGATGGCGTGACCTTGTATGGGCGGGTTTCCTCTTCCTCCCCGCAGACTGGAGATTTTCTCATAATAAGAGCCCCTCTGGAAGCCTCGATCTGTCCACCGCGGAAATGTCACTTTATAATCTGCGTTGAAACCGAGCTGGTTAGTCATTTGTGAATGGAGGTTTCAGATAATCCATATTTA
Organism: Boleophthalmus pectinirostris; assembly: GCF_026225935.1. Lineage (NCBI taxonomy): Eukaryota > Metazoa > Chordata > Actinopteri > Gobiiformes > Gobiidae > Boleophthalmus > Boleophthalmus pectinirostris. Next base: position 15,047,630 of record NW_026571070.1, read on the forward strand.
CACATACATGCATTTTCTTATCTTTTAACCCCCCCCATATGTTTTATGAATTCTTTCCACAGTTTCTGTCCATTGCCCTTCTAAGATGATTCTTTACCAGATAACAGCGATGTAGAAGTTTGTAGCAGATTTTCCTTTGCTTGTTGGTGATGAGATATTTGTGAGGTAATGTCCGTACATTTTTCAATGGAATATTGTCAATAGAGTCCGGCTGCTAACAGTGCACGAGTAGGGCTCCGTTTGGGAGGTGCACTTGTGGCGATAGTCGCTCCTTTTCCGCGGCGACTCATTATAAGGTAAGTTTAATCAAAGATGGTGCGCAGCGTCTTCACTCACACCTGCTCAAGCAGCCTTCTTCAGGTGCAGTCCTGTCCTGCTGCTTCCCCAGTTTAGGCTCCTGGCACCACTAATGACATCACTCTGTTCCAGTCAATGAAATAGCGGCAGGAGTAACCCTGTCATCACTGAATACAACTCAGAACGTCTAATAAACAAAATGTGAACTAAAACGTGTTAAATTAATACTACTGAGTTTGGAAAAATATCGGTATAAATTAATATTTTTGTTTATTAACTGAAATGGAAAATATTTTTTGGGACTATTTTGTATTACCCAAATACTGGTTGTGACATGTTCCTACCGTCCCTCTGCAAACCTGCGCTCTTGTTTTAAAGGCCAATAATATTTGATAGTTGCCTGAAATCCTCACACTTCTCCAATACTTGTGAGTCTAGTCAACCTCCTTCAGTTCAGATGGGCGTGATTGACAGGTGGATTAGCCAATCAGAGACACTTGTGGTCAGTCCTTAGTCCCTATCAAAACAAATATGGCAGTTTACGAGGAAAAAAGTCACAAGGACCTGAAAAACATCACTTATTTCTGTACAATGAATGAACAAAGCATTAAACAGCATGTGACGTAGGTTGACCATGAGCGGGTTGAGGTTCAGTGAGTAAGGTTTAAAAAAATCACAGACTAAGATGTGAAGCGGTGATCCACAGTTTACTTTTTTGGTTTTCAATCATTACAAAAAATTGCAAGTGCAAAAAAAAGTGCAGGGTGCAAAATGGAGGCAGGCAGCAGTTTCCTCTCCAGCAGCAGAACACAGAATGATGTTCGGAGGCACCTTTTATTCTGGTCTGACTGATTAGATAAAACGACAACAGCTAAAAAAAAGTGATGGTAAAAACTAACATTATCTTAAAATACTGAGCTAACACTCCTTAAAATAAACCCAAAACCAAACAACTAGTAAAACCCCAACTATATAGAAAAAAATCCTAAAACGAACACCAATTAAACTTCAAAACCAATAAAAAAATAAAATACCTAATGTACTACCCCTGTACAATATAATACACTTGGTCCAGCCCAGAACTTTAAAATGGGGAGCTTGTGCCCGGGGGGACTCTTTGAGGACATTGGAGAGTGGACAGAAGAAAATTGAGGTATGTACAAAGCAAACCATACCATTCATTACAACACCACAAAACACAATAGAACACACGTCAACACTTAAACATTTCAAAAGAGATATAGTGCACCATATTTATTGCACTACTCAATTTTTAAAAAGTTAATTGGTTAAATAATTATGTCTCCTTTTCCTCCAGGGACCAGCAGCTTTCAGTTAAAGTGCCACTGTGCCTCAGGATTAAAAGCAGTAAAAGGAAAGACAATAAATAAATGTTTGTTGCAGCTATGTGCAATGTCTTTTGTAATATGTGCAAATATGTTTAAAGTGCTGTATGCTATCAAACGTGCGGTGGCTTAAAGTGTTTTAGTGAAGGTGCTGAGTGTTCTTATGGGTAACAAATCGGCTTGTTTGTTACACAGCAAACCTTTAAACTCTTTTAATATGAGGCGAAACAAATGTGAACTTGTTTGTAAATGATAGAAGATGAATGAGATCCCTCGTTTCATACACGTGACTGAAAAAATCTAATCTGACTGCACGATTTTGTTTAATAAATAGAATATATTATATATTTTATATTTATAAATAATAAAAGTACAATATAATTATTAGGGAGTCTGACATTAGAATCTCAAAACTGCTAATGCTTGGTGGTAGAAGTGATGCTAAAAATTCTTCTCAGAATTTTCTAAGCCTTAATCACTGTTTTCCAGGGTTACAGAGAACTCTGCAGGTTTCAGATTTAAAGAAAAAAAGAGTTAACTTCATATTATTTGTAAAATTTGCCATCTTGAAGAAAGTTTTGGAGGATTTTGGACATGATTAAAACAAGAAAATACAAGTTTAATATAGTTCTAAACTAGTCCAATGTATATTCCTAGTTCCTAGTAAGTAGAGTTGAGAGGTACTCGTACTCAGAGTGTGTGACAAAGCTTAGGGGGAACATAAAAGGTTGGGAAAGCACTGTCCTAAATTATAATTTCATATATGCTTTCGTATGTTTACAGATTTTGTGGTATAGCCAGAGGTGGGACCGAATCATTGTTTTGTAAGTTTCAAGTAAGTCTCAAGTCTTTGATCTCAAGTCTGATTCAAGTCCCAAGTCAAAGACAGGCAAGTCCAAGTCCAGTCTCAAGTCACTGGCCCATAAGTCCAAGTCAAGTCCAAGTTGTCTGCTTTGAGCTGCAAGTTATTTCAAATCTTTAAACCAAAGCACCAAATATAGCTTAGATTTTTGCAATTTATATGAATTTTAAACTAAACTGTGCTTAAAAAGTCATGGTATATTTATATATGAGTATTTATATAAGTCTTGTAGAAATGCAATTTTTTTTTACAATATCTTAGTGTGAATCATTACGGACAGAACAGAAAGAATTAAGATTTAAAAATGCTTTAATAACTGTCATTTTTTCATGTAGTTTGTAGTTCCCTCTGTTTTACTGTATATTACTGTATTGTATATTACTGTAGTACATTAGAGTATCACAGTACTTCAGTTTCATCCAAAGTACCAAACAGAAGTGGGATGGACATGTTCCAGTTTCCTCCTGTAAAATTAAGCACCACATTTATCAATTGTAAAGAGAAAAGTATTTTCTAAAATCATTTTTTTTTTTTTTTTTTTGTGGAAGCATCAAGTCTTCTCAAGTCACAGGCCTCAAGTCCAAGTCAAGTCCCAAGTCAACGACCTTCAAGTCCAAGTCGAGTCCAAATCTTAGTCCATTTGATCAAATCAAGTCTCAAGTCCATAAAAATAGTGACTCAAGTCTGACTTGAGTCCAAGTCATGCCAAGACTTGCAAGTCCCCCGCTCTGGGTATAGCTGTAAGATATATGAAGGAATTTTGGACCATACCATTGTCTAGATTTTCCCAATAAAATGTGTGAAGTTAAATCCTGGCATTTGTTTCTCTGACACCTTGATTCATTATATATTCATGACTTTATATTTGTAAGCATTACCACTTACTTCTCAGTGCTCTTTGTCCATCTCCACACCCTGTCAGACCTTTGCCTGGATGTGAACTTACAGAAAGGAGCCTTGTGTCTTTGAAGCCTTTGTTGTGGGTCCCAGTGGGTGTGTGTTGACCGTCTCGGCGTTTTGCTAATGAAGGCAGCGTTGGCATGTGCCCCGGGGCCGTTCACATTCACTTCGCCGGGGCCTCTGATCATCCACGGCTGTTTCTTTACCGCTGCGTTTAAATCTGGCCTTGAAGTCCAGGGATGGTTGTGAAAGGCACACAAAAGCTTTTCACTGTGTACATGGAGTAGGTTAGACTTAGAAATGTTTCTAGTTACTGAAGAAGGTTGTCTCCAAGGATGTTCTCTTCAAAAAAGCAAAAAAACTCTTACCGCTTTTGTACTGGTTATTTACAATTATCTAAGCTGCTACACTGGGGTCATGGATTTAAAGGTGCATTGTAGGGATGTAACGATATCCAAATCTCTCGGTACGATATCATCATGATATTTATTGCAATATTTTGGAGAGGCTTGTATAATTATAGATAGGACACTTTTTAACTTTTAAAATACCTTGACAAGATTTTGGTGTGAATTATTTCCATCATAATACCAAGAATTTAAGTCAAAAGCATATTTCTTCATGTTGTCTGCACAGAAATGAATCATGGAATATGTAGTTCCCTATGTCTATAAGCTGTTGCTACTATAAAACCAGGCATTTAAGCAAAGGAACTTGTAATTCAATATATTGTGACAGCCCATGATATTATTGTGAGACTTTTGACGATACGATATCACAATATTTTATTATTTTATTGTTACATCCCTAGTGCTTTGTGTAACTTTTCTGGTGGAGAGTTGCTTTTCTCCATGGAGCTCACAGTCAGAATCCATGTTTTTCTAGGTATTTTTGAGCAATAAAACCACCTGCAATTGAATAAATGTATGGTAGAGTTGTTTAATGTCATACTGTGGAACATTCCAAGCAGAGCAATGACATCTCCATAGAAACAAGCAGGTGTCGGACCCCCAACCAAAAGGTTACAAACTGCATAACTTTTCTAGTGGCTGCTTGACTGCACAGAGATGTTATTGCTCTGCCTCGGATGTTTCACAGTATGACATTGGATTTAACTATCTCCATGGAGCTGAAGACAGGATGACACCACCAGACCAAACTAGTACAAGTCAGATCTGCGGAAAGGTGACCCAGCACTCAGTAAGAATGAAAGTTTATCAAGGTGTTTTGTTTGCAATAAAACTGTTACAGGAGCTACAGGAGCAATACTACTACTTTGGCAAGCATAATTAACTTCAAATAGAGGCCTAATATCATAAAATAGAACACTTTGGTAAAAATTCTATAACTTTCCACCTCTACCTCTTCATAGGCTAGTGCAGAGATGGAATCTAGACTCCATTGTAATAGAGATAATAACGGACTGGCGAGGATTCACTTTCAGCGTCATGTTCTGTACAGCCCCCATTTGCAGACAGATGTAAAAGGCAAATTATAAAAAGTGCTCTTTTGTCCCAACAATAGACAGTATATGTAACAATGCTCTCCTTTTCTAAATAAGGGGATGTAAGAAGCAAAAGTAGAGCACACTATAGAAGGTAAAATGGAGCTCTCATCTGTCAGTGGTTTTCAAGTCTGTAGTCTAAGAAATGGCACAGGATGTTAAAAAAAAAAAAAAAAAAAAGTAAGCTATGATGTCAGCTAATTGCATATAAGTCATTTTCAGTATATTCAGGCAATGTGCAGTAGAACTATCATGTTCTAAATGTTTTGGTAAATTGTAAACATAATAATGGTATCTATGTCAGCCAGTCCCTCTTACATACTAGTACTATTTAAATCCAGGCCATGTTTACAGGTCAGGTCTGTGGAGAGATGACCCTGCGCTCAAAAAGAATGCAAGGTATTTTTTTGGTACTAAAAACACAGAAAATGTAATACATCTTGACCTGTTGAGCTTTAAACCACATTATAATGTTGTTACCTCATCAAAAACATACCTGTAGTAGTATTTTGTTTCATTCACATATGTCTGTTTACATCTACAAAGCTCAAAATGCTCTGTTCCACCTTGTGATGTCATCAAGCGGTAAGCCAAGTAGTTTACTTTTAGGCTACGTTTACAAATAACCGGGTATGTTGAGAAATAAATATTTCACTCCCTCCGTTTTCCAAAATAACATTGTGCACACAGCATTGTTTTCAAAAAAGTTTTACATCAACCCGCATAAATACGCCATTGAGCGCCGTCATAACTACGCCAAGCTTCTAGGCGGCACCTGGATTAGATTCAAACCTGTAGCTTTTATTTCTTTACAGTTGTAAGTATTACTCAAAAATACCTTGAAAAACGTGCATTACTAAGTGGGCTCAGTAATGTTTCTCTGGTCATGGATATGAAACATCAGCTGTGTGTGCAAATGCAAACACATGAAAAGTGTTTGCACCAGAAGAAATGTGACTGCTGCTCTGAATGCTTCCATCATCATCATCATAAGAAAAGGGAAACATTGGTTGCACTTTTGGCATGTCAGCTGCCTTAAATTGTGTTTATCTCACTTTACACACAAACGCGAAAAGTAGTCGCGTAGTTTTCCAGAATCTCCACTCTAGCCCAAGTGTTTAGAAAGATTCATTTTCAGAGGTGAATTCGCTGTTTGCGTGTAAAAGATGGGTACACACGAAGGGAAATGTCTCCTTTTTAAAAAAAAAAAAACCCATGTACGTGTAAACGGGGCCTTAGTTCAGTAGAGATTGTCAATTCCATAGTTGAAATTATCCAAATGATTCTAGTGAAGCTGGAGTTTAAAAACACAGTGGAGCACATCCTGTATTACCACATGATAGTGTATTTTGTTTAAGAGAAGAATTCAGCCTAAATCTGCAGGGTTTGTGTGTGAAACGTGTGAATGAAACAAAACAAAACTCCAGGTCTGTTTTTGATGAGGAAACAATAGTATAACACAGACCTAAAAATAGCGGGTGTGCCCTTTAAGTATTTATTGATGCTTTAAGACTAATTAAGGTGTAATTAAAGTGGTACTGCAATCACGTTACCATGGATACACTAAGATGCAGGTGGAGGACTGCAGAAAAGTTAGAACAGCTTTAAATTGCTCATAGCAGTTGCCGCATATAGACTACAATACAGCCCCACAGAGCTAATATAGAACAGAGCTGCGTTTGGCAACCATCGTTTTGGCTCCTTTCCCTTTCACTGAGTACACTACTACAGCACTTGGCTAACGGCTCTGCTAATTAGCCCTATTAGCGAAACAGCTCAAGGCGTTTCTCCATGCGCAAACTGGCGTATAGATTTAACCGTGAATGAGTGAGTGGTCCCTCCGCTCCCAAGGGTCTCTCATCTAGTGCCTGTATTGAGTGCACATCCACAGATACTGCCTTATACAGTCAGAGTTATAGGATCATGCGGGGAAATCATGGCCACTCGTATTTGCGCTGAGCTGGCGTTTTGGTGCATGTTTAATGTAGTGCTTTGGGACGCACGAGAAGTGGTAAAACTGAAGTGAGATACGCCATCTGTCAGAGAGCAGATACTGAAACTGTGTGTACATAGTATGAAGAGGATTATATAATGGTAGTAGAGCAATACAGGAAAAATATTTTAAAAGTTCTATATTACACAAAATTTAGTCACGCTAGAATGTTGTTATCTCATCAAAAACATACCTGGAGTTGTGTTTTGTTTCATTCATTATCTTAGACATGTCAAACTCAGGCCCGGGGATCAAATTTGGCCTGCGATATAATTCTGTTTTAGCTCATGAGATCATATCAAACATGTATTATGCTACATTTGTTTTATTAGGCAGAGGTTTAATATTACATATCTCGAAAGAAGAGAAAACATGCAGAAATTTTTCATTAAATATTTAGTTTGGTCCTCGACTTAGTCCCAGTTTTTAATTTTGTCCCTCTGTGAATGTGAGTTTGACACCCCTGCATTAGCGCAAAATGTTTCACTTTGCGAATAGGGCTGGGTATTATTAAGAAGTTGCTGATACGATACATACCTTGAAACATAGGGCAGAATACGATACATATCTCAATACAGTGATCTTTCAATTCAGTTTGATATATTTCAAATCGATTTGAAACCAGTCAATAAAAAATCAAGGCTAAATCATGGCTGTGATACTACAAGTCTTTGCTAAACCACTTTTTGTGCAAAATGAATATGAAACACGAACATTTTAATTTTAAGTGTCACAAATGTCTCATATGTCTCAAATATTTCCTTCCTCTGATGAAGCAACAAAACTGTAGCGCTGTAACAAAATAATTTTGTAAAATATAACAAAAATACAGCAGCCCACGATATCAACACTGTATCATCACATTAAACTATACGATATGTTGATATTTTTGCATGGTATTACGTGGTAAAAGAGCACGTGACATAAATTTAAGTGGTAGTTTTGAATTTATCTGCAAACTTTTACCTTTTGTTTAGTGGAGATTAGCAATTCCAGGTCTGAAATCATCCAGATAATTCTAGTGAAGGTGTATGAATTTTAAGAACACAGTGGAGCACCTCCTGTATTACCACATGACATCATAAGGTGGACCAGAGTGTTTTTCAAATAGAAAACACATGCCAAATGGCAATACAGAAAGTGCTCCACTGTGTTTTTAAACTCCATACACCTTCACTAGAATCATTTGGATAATTTCAGTCCTGGAATTGCCAATCATGACTAATCAAAATGTACAAGGTAGCGGTTAACGTTAAAACTACCATTTCATGACATCACAAAGTGGAACAGAGCATTTTGAGCAGACTAATAAAAGATTACTCAAACATGTGTGAATGAAACCACACATAACTCCTGGCAACATTATAACATGACTTAAAGCTCACAGGAGGTGATTTTGTGCAAAATGTATTACCTTTAAATTGATAATAGCTATGGCAACGGTTCTGACTTCTCATAATCCTGAGACCCATACAGGTAAACATTTCTGCAGTTTTGCCCGATACAACACTGTCACCATGAGTATTTGTATTGAGTTTGACGTAATTATAACTTACATTATTATTGGCCTTTTTGAAAACAAATGGAGATAATTAAGTGACTAAGCTTTTAATTAATTTTGACATTAAGCTCATTGTACGCGTGGGTTAGTGACATTTCGCCGTTTCCAAGAGTTTATCAGTAATGGCTAATTAAAACAATAAAGGTGCTATAATAACGTTCCATAGAGCATAAACAGCGCCGGAGTCACAGAGGACAGGGGACAGCGGTAAAAGGCAGGGCTGCTTTTTTCGGTGATAAAGAGATTCAAAAGTTTGTGCTGTATAAATTATTCATCTGCAAAACTGCTGCTGACTTCTTTAACTTCCTCAAATAATGTGCTTTTCCCAAACTCTCTCTCAATATTAAAAAAGGATATGTGTTTGTCACTGTAGCCCTGTGCAGTCAGAGATGCTCTCAACTTTGACCTTTGGGGTGTCATTGCAAATTTGTTAAAATATAGACATTCAGAGTCCTGCACCGGGTCGGGTACCCGCAGGCAAATAGTTGCTGAAACAGGCAAGTTTTAACGTTATGGAATTTTATAGGCGGGTAGTGAATACACATGCGTGGGTCAGTACTAAATCAAGACTGAACCAGGACTCCAACGAGACTACACCAGAACTAAACCAGGCCTAAACCAAGTCTAAACCAGGACTAATCTTGGACTTAAGAAAGAGAGGGAACCTGAGCCCGTGGAGCAGGGTGTCCGCAAAGCACGATTGGATGACGGCTGCTCTTACCTCTGTGGGGTGCAGAGCTCTACGCTGGTCCTTTCGGCTGTGGTCACCCGACAGTCTACGCAGGCGCACCTCCGGGCCCGCCCAGACAGTGAGTCCTGGTTCAGTTCTGGTTTTGTCCTAGTTTAGTCCTGGTTTAGTCCTCCTGGTTCAGTCTTGGAATCAGTCCTAGGTTGGTCCAGGGTTAGTCCAGGGTTAGTCCTGGGTTAGTCGTGGTTCAGTTCTGGTTCAGTCCTGGTTCAGTCCGTGGCATGTGTGGCGCAAAAGTCCGGCATCTCGATCAGTGATTCTTCTGCTCAGTAAATAAAGCCTGTGAAGTGGTGACAGTAAAGTCGTGTCTGTGAATTTGTATTCGTACTGAAGAAAGTGTAACCGTTTAATTTCGTAATTGTAATTCTTGAAGTCGTAACACTTCAATTCGTATTCTGATAGATGCTTCAGTTAGAATGATTTTAATCTGTGTGTGATTTGTCACGGGCATGGACGGATAACGGGTAGAATGTTCATGTCTCCGGACGGGTATGAGTTTAACTTTGATATAATCACGGGTTAACAGGCGGGTGTGGTGCTGTACTGTGTGGGTGGGCCCGGGTCTCCAAATGGACCCGTGCAGGACTAACCTCCTAAGAGTCATGAGGCCTTCTACTTTTTCTTAATTAATTAAATTTTGTCCTCCATTAAGCACTGGTGTGATGTAGTTGCACAAGGCCCCAGTGCAAGTAAGTCTGGCTCTGGGAGCTTCGAGATGGTTGTTTGTGTTGACAGTCGTTTATAAAACACTAAAAAAAAAAAAAACCCTGTGAAATTCATGAACAGGGCTTTTATATTAATCCCGCCTGGACCTTTTTTCCCTAAATCTCTCTTGTGAGTTGGCTTTGACATGGGAATTGTTAAGATTCAACAAATCAATGTACCGTCTATTGTCTATCCCTCCAGACACCAGCTATACTTAATCTTATATTTATCAAAAAAATCCAGGCGGGACGTGGGATTTGAAATGTGATGTTCCTCTGTGTAAAGCTTGTTCCCATTTTAAATAAGAGCAGATCAAACAGCAAAGACCAAAACTACAGAGCCTCAGCTTCACAGAGAGTCCACCCAGTTGTTTGTGCGCCAAAGGGTTCAGACACAGATTCTGTTTGAACTGGGAGTCATTTTTGTCTGCATTCCCCCAAAGCAGAAGAAACTCATACCATTATAATATTGTATCCAAGATTTTTTCCTAGCCAAATAACCAATACCCAAAATGCAGACTGTTCTTTTTTTTCAACAATTGATTTAAACAATATTGTATTTGGTTTCTAGTTTTGGGCACTTTGCTTATCTCTATAAAACTTGTGTTGCTGAATAGGCGGCTTTCAGATAACATAGCATTCTCTAAGCCTATTTGTGAGTCTCCTTTGCCCATTCTAAAGAAACTCACTAAAAGAAACTCATATTCAAAAGATATACAGCCGATGTATAGATATTGAATGGGCAAAAACAAATAGATTTATAGTATAGGAGACTATTTTATGCCACACCATTTTAGGCATATTTTTATATTTCCATGCAAAAAATAACTTCAATATCTTCATGGAGATTTGTAGATTTAGGACTCTCCAACAGAAAACTCCGGGTCTAGTGCCTCCGCTCAATTTCATTTCTCTCCAGCGACTAGATCAGGAATCAGAAAACACTAGTTCAGGGGTCTCCAACCTTTTTCCTCCTGTGAGTTACGAAACGAAAATGTAATTTTAGCGGTTGCCAGAAATTTTGCCATGGTAAGCCAAAAACAAGGTACAGTTAGATGTGTGGGAATTATTCTCTGTGTTTTTAATGTTTCATTCATGTTAATTCACCATGCAGTATAGAAGTAGTTCAATGTCCCCTTACATATGTCATAAAGAGAGGTCAATGTCTGGACTTTAAAGTGTCAATGGGGTTGGGACATGTTGTTATGGATATTGTGATGTATACAAGACTTAAAAGGGGAGGGTCTGAACTCTTTAACATATGCCAATCTATGATAACACTGTCTGGGTCAACATTACTGTGAATTTTCTGCAAAAAACAGTTATACAGTCAGTCGATATTTTGACGAGATGGTCGAGTATAAAGCTACCTGCTCTGTTGTACTAGGGGGGTGACGTGGAGAGATGTTGTTGTTGCTGAATCTTGTAATCAACTGGAATCAAAGACCTGTACCTGCTTGAACCAATAAAGAGACATGTCTGAGAACAACTTTAACTCTCCTAGACTCCTTAAGACTCTTTTCAGGCCGCCTCCAGGGGAAGCTGATAAATGCCTGTAAAACATAACCCATTATTCAGTTATCAGTGCACAAAATTAGGCATCAAAATTATACATTTAAGGAAGGCATTTAATCAATCAAATCTGAGATATTCAGAGCAATATGTAAAATTCAGAAATCCCTGGACGAGCTACTTGGAATGGGGTGGAGAGCTACCGGTAGTTCCCGAGCTACAGGTTGGAGACCTCTGTACTAGACGGTTTGCAAGAACCTCGGAAGTGCGAGTTCGGGCACCAGCCAATCAGTGAAGAGCCATACATTCTCTGTGATGGCAACGATTCCCGAGATAGAAGATTTAAAGCCAGAACAAAGAGAATGTTTGGTGAATTTTATCACAATCACAACCATATAGCAGTGATTGGGTAAATAAAAAAAAGAACCCGCCTACCCTTGAACGAACGAATTCTAATGCTGCGATGTCAAATGCAGATGAATCAGGCTGGAAAACTCCCACATTCTCCTGTAATTGAAATGTGGAGATGGTAAAATGATTATTATAATGCAGATTCTTGGGTGATATATATTGAAATCAAGTACCTAATCAGGAAATGACGAGTTTCATTATTTGCTCCTCTTTGATATTTTCATAAAAATACTGAAAACTGAGTGAAAGTGAGTTTGATTCTTGGTGACTTTAAAGACATTTTTTTCCTCCCACTTGTCCCAGAGGTCTGAGATCTTGAAGCCTCTATCCAGAATTCATTTGGTATCACCACAACGCTCACAAAATGGTGGCTCTCTGGGACAAAATTGTGTTCTTCTTCTCCCAATTTCAGTCTGTCCTGTACGTCAGACAAACTGGATTGGTCCTGTTGGGTGTAAACAGCCCCGTGTGCATCTGTGCTTATATTTGAAGTCTTCCTCTGCCACAGATTTCCTGTTATAACGGGAAATGCATTTACAAAAATCTTTTAGGTAAGTTTTTTTGTTTACTGGTGTTTTGCTAAATATAGGGGAACATACGGAGAGCACTGTAAAAGAAATAATTGATAGGAAGCTATAGATAATAAGACATTTGCAGATTTAAGTTTTGTGAAGCCTCCTATGACATACAATTATTCTGGTGTATTAAGTATAAATAAATTATGTATCTGTACTTTATTTAAATAGGTTTTTAAGTGGATACTTCACCACATTTGAGAGCACATATCTATACTACTCCATGAGAGTTTTTAACAGGATTGAAAAGTAAAAGCATTTTTTATTATTGTGAGAGCGTCTGAAAAGGCTGAGGGTTTTATTTTTAACATGTGCATAGTTTGAGCAAAGAAACATATACAAATAAAAACAGCTTGGGAAAAAAAAAATGATTGATTTTGGTTTGTTTTGAACTAAAGTCAGCACAAATCTTTATCAAAATCACAACATTTCAAGCGTTATTATATTCAGTCTCAAAATCTGCACAAAATACTTTTACTCTTTAAGTACAATTTTAAACAGGCATCAAATACTTTTACTTGTAGATTATTTCATGTGGTACTTGAGTATTTTTTTTCTTTGGTATCTTACATAACTGAAAAAAACAAACAAAACAATCATTCTACCATTTACTTGTATGTTTTGTAATCTTACTTGTAACTTGGTCACTACATGCTCGTCTCCATGGAGATAGATGAGTGTAATGTCACACTGTGGAACATTCACAGCAAATTTATAACATCTCCATATAAATCTCCATCAGTGGTGATAAGGTTTCATAGCTTCCAAAGATGTCCATGTTTTTTTAGTGTTTTATTTATGGCATTCATAATGCCATAAATTATGCGTTCAGACTGCAGGGCTTAATGCTCAATTCCGATTGTTTTTGTGAAATCCGATGTTTTTGCGAGGTCGTTCACATTTCCAATTAAATGTGACTTGTATGTGATCTCCAGTGTGAACAGTAAATGGCCCGAAGGTGTCCCGCATGCACAATGGAGGACACGATGACGTCAACCGCAGCAAGAGTGTTTACAGAAGTTGTCCAAACATGGACTCGAGCATTGAGCACCTGGTGATTTTAAAGTTTCTCTTGTACCGGAGCCAGAACATGAACAACTTCCGTGTTTTAAGGAGGAAATTGAGAAGGGCATTTTGTGAATGCACTTTGGCCGTTCACACTGAAGTCGCATGTCAAAAGATCGGATATGTATCGGATTTCAGGACCACATATCCAAGTGGCCTGGGTCGCATTTGAAAAAATCAGATCTGTGTCGTTCAGACTGTCATTAAAAGATCAGATACAGGTCACATAGGGGCCAAAATCGGATTTGGGTCACTTCAGGCTGCAGTCTGAACGTAGCCTATCTGTGTTAAAGGTATACACTTGTTTATGTGTGTGTGAGTTTGTGTGTGTGACCATATATAATGTTGAAAGGTGTGAAAAAATAAATTGAACTGAAATTGAGCTGAACTGAAAAAAGCAGAAAAGTTGTATATATATCGCGCACGTATCAGTCATTTCTAATTAGGTCCAATTTCAACACTGTTTCTATTTCTATTTCAGTACGATTTCTCAAGTTCATATATGTCTCTTTGCACACTCATACTAAGAATTTTTTTATGAAATTCACTCAATCGGTGCTTTTCTTCAGTGACTAAAACAGCTTTCAAATATGAAAATGGGTCAAGCTAACTGACTGGCAGCTTGTAATTGCTCGTTGTATTATAATAACTTCTAGTACTTCATTTTTTACAACCAACGAAACAAGTTTGATTGCCTCATTTAAATAAAGTTAGCTTGGAATATTTATGGAAGAAGTATTTTAGATGCACATAATCTTAGGAGGCCAAACTGTATCTGTAAAGGTGTGTAACTTTTTGGTTAGGGGTCTGTCACTGTCTACTCTACCGCTCTACTTTACATTTATTTAATTACAGGTTGTTTTATAGCTCAAAAATACTCAGAAAATAGGCATTCTGACTGTGATTGGGGTTTCCTCTCCACAGATCTCACCTGTAACTTGGTCTGGTTTGGTCTCCATGAAGATAGAAAGGTTTAATACCAAACTGTGAAACATTCCAGACAAAACAAAAACATCTTCAGAGAGAAAAACATTTGACGGACCCTTCACCGGAAAAGTTACACAATGCACCTTTAAAGGAGCTTGGAGAATTGGAGAGTTTTTCTGTTGTGTGGACCACGGGAACAGTTTGTGATTGTTTTGCAGCCTCCTACATGCGTATTCTCTTTGGTCCAGCGTCTGCAAGTCTACAAAGAGCTGGACTTGAAAAAGGCGAGAGCTAAAACAGAAAATAGAAAGTCAATCTGCAGCTGCTGTCAGGTGTGATTCTGTGGGGTTTTCGTGGTTTCTTTTGAGGTGAAATAAAAGCTTTGTCAGTGGTCAAAGCTTTGAAAAGAGGCCACATTAGAGAGGGTTTTATGGTGAAAGCTCGTGGGGGTATTAATTAGCTGTGTTTGTTCTGAACTGTCATTTTAAAAGGATTCGGATTGACGCTGAGAGGGGCTGGTCAAAGCACATGGAATTTGAATTATAAGTGTACATACTTATAACACAGCAATAATAGGCTTATGTGATTCAGTGTGCTCTGCTACATGTTTCCTATGTCATAAATTATTCTCGGCATTCACCATATGAAGTCCACCTACACC
Source organism: Boleophthalmus pectinirostris (assembly GCF_026225935.1). Classification (NCBI taxonomy): domain Eukaryota; kingdom Metazoa; phylum Chordata; class Actinopteri; order Gobiiformes; family Gobiidae; genus Boleophthalmus; species Boleophthalmus pectinirostris. Next base: position 15,062,696 of record NW_026571070.1, read on the forward strand.
ATTAGTTTTAAGTATTTGTTATCTCTGACATGTTAGTGCCATATGAACCATCTCGCACTCTGAGGACCTCAGTGACCGGCCTCCTGCTGGTGCCCACAGTCAGGGCTAACCACAGGGAGTCAGTTTTCAGATTCATGCAGCTTCCTGAACATGTGAGACAGACCTCTGCTCTGACACTGTTTAAATCCAGGCTCAAAACGATTCTGTTTAGCTGCGCATGACTGAAAGGTTTTCATTTTTCATTCCACACTCTTCTCTCTCCTTTATTGTCTCTCTTTGTTTAAATTTTATGATGATTATTTCTGTTTTGCTTTGTTTTTATTGTGATTTTAATGTATTTCTTATTCTGTAAAGCACTTTGAATTACTTTGTGTACGAATTATAGTGCTATACAAATGCACTTGCCTTGCCTCTTTCTCGTCTCTGTAAGCTTGTTACATATTGTTTTTTAAAGATGCACTATGTTTATCTTTTTTGGTGTATATCAGTTCTTTCCAGATTTTTGTGACAATGAGCAAAACTCAGACTATTTTACAGAAGGCACTTTCAGCTTTTTTGTTTTCTTACATGCTTCTCTGGGATGACATTTATTCATTTTCTACCACATACCAGAGGTGGGAACTTGCAAGTCATGACTTGGGCTCGAGTCAGACTTTTAGGACTAGAGACTCTACTTGATAAAATGGACTAACACTTGGGACTCAACTTGGACTTGAAGGTCAATGACTTGGGACTTAACTCGGACTTGAGCCGTTTGACTTGATATATTGTACTTGATATATAGTACAATACAGTAAAACAGAGGGAACTACAGAGAACTACATGACAAAATAACAGTTATTAAGCACATTTAAATCTGAATTCTTTCTGTTCTGACTGTAAAATAGCAAAATAGCATTTCTATAACTCTTATATAAATATTCATATATAAACATACCACTTTTAAAGTCATATAAATTGCAAAAATCTCAGCTATATTTGGTACTTCGTTTTAAAGACTTAAAATGACTTAAAGCTCAAAGCAGACGACTTGGAGTTGACTTGGACTTATGGGCTAGTGATTTGAGACTTGACTTGGACTTGCCTGTCTTTGACTTGGGACTTGACTCGGACTTGAGGTCAAAGGCTTGAGACTTGCAAAACAATATCTTGATCCACATCTGCCACATACTATGGAACAAAACTTAAATAATAAATGACTTAAGTATGACGTTTAAAAGGTCTTTAAATCAAAAAGAAACCTCAAACACGTCTCTGTTATAACAGACTCAGGCTCAGTGTATCTGTCTGAACTTTTCCAATGGAGAACATAGACAGAATGAGATGGGAGGTCCTTTTCTAACAAGAACCATGTGGCTGCAACCAGATGTGTTCACTGAATAATTCACATAGGTTTTCCTCTTAATTAGAAGAGTCAAAAGGGAACATGTCTATGTATATATTATAGGCTATATAAGATTAGAATGTATCTCTATGGTTTAATTTGCTTAAAAACAGGTTAACAGGTAAGGTATGTCTGTGGACCAAACAGGTGCAATCTGTGTATCATTCGTCATTCGTTTTTCAATATAAAACCAAAAATAAGAAAACGAAAAAACAACAGTTTTCTTCATTATTTGTCTCCAAAACCAAAATGAAAAATGGCTAACGATTTGTTTTTTTCAGTTTTCGATTTTGTGTTTAAATGAATAATGGAAAAAACGGATAACAACCGTTTCCCGTTTCTGTGACTTAAACTCCAATGCCGTACTTTTGCGCCGCATACAGACTGAACCAGGACTAAAACAGGACTAAAGTGTTTTCAGTCCTGGTCTGGTCCTGGTCTCGGTCCCGGTCTCGGTCCCGGTCAGGTCCCGGTCTCAGTCTCGGTCTCAGTCCTGTCCTTTGTTCCCCTTCTTGGTCCTGGTCTCAGTCCTGGTCTCGATTCCGGTCTAGGTCCTGGTCTCGGTCCCGGTCTCAGTCTCGGTCTCAGTCCTGGTCCTGTTCCCCGTCTTGGTCCTGGTCTCAGTTCAAGTCTGGTGCCGGTCCCAGTCCCGGTCTCAGTCCTGGTCTCAGACCTGGTCCTAGTCCCGGTCTAAGTCCTGGTTTCAGTTCCGGTCTGGTCCCGGACACCAATGTTTTTTTTTCATTATTCATTTAAACACAAAATCGAAAACTGAAAAAATTAATCGTTATCCGTTTTTTAAATTTTGATTTTGGAGACAAATAACAAAGAAAATAGTTGTTTTTTCATTTTCTTACTTTTGGCTTTATATTGAAAAATGAATAAACGAATGATACACGGATTCATGAAGTAATTTTTCTGTCCGTTCTGTCTGTAGAGATGTTATTGCTTTGTCTGGAATGTTTCACATTATGGTATTAAACCTTTATATCTTCATAGAGACCAAAGTAGACCAAGTTTCAGGTCAGATCTGTGGAGAGGCGACCCAGCTCACAGTCAGAATGCCTGTTTTTTATGTATCTTTGAGTTGTTAAATCATCTGTAATTGAATAAATGTAAAGTAGAGCTGTTTAATGTCATACTGTGGAACATTCCAGGCAGGACAATGACATCTACATAGAAGCATAAAGTTACGTAGTGCACCTTTAAAACTTAAATACATTACAATACATACAATTAATTTGATTTCTTGTATAAACAAAGAAAGTTTTTAGTGGTAAAAGCTGGATTATTTCTGTCATCGACAAACTACACGTATCCCCCAGAGAGCTATTACTAGTATTCACCAGCCACTTTCACCGCCCCCTACATTTACATTTGTGAACTGCGCCCAACCTGCCACACATAATTTCAAATTCCACTGAAAGGATTTTTGTCAGCCAAAATAAGTGGATGAAATTGTGTCTGTTTTACACAAGAGCTGAGAATATAGCACTAAAAATCACACTTCTTCTCCACCACAAACCTTTCTCTGAGTTTTAAAAGCTGTGATGTCTTTTCAAGTGACGAGGAAGAAGAAAAAAACATGTGCGCTAAGTGGTCAAATATCAAAGAACATCCAAAAGCTCTTTCTTCATTTCTCATTAATTTAGTCAAAATGATGAAAATTGAGTGAAAGATGGAACTTTATTGGATTCAATTGCACCAGCCCAACGTCGTATTGATAGTAACACAACCATGTACAGTAGGCGTAATATGTTTTAAGTTACCTAAAGTTGTACAAAGCATCCACACATTCAGTTCACCGTTGTTTACAATCCAGTTTTTAATATTTAAATGAACTATAAAAAGCACATTAAAACATTTTCTCATTTTAGTTACAAAAATTGGGTCACCTATAGGTCGTGTATCAATGCATTTTCACAGAGGATTTGGAACAGTGGATGTCTATAACAGGTTTTTCAAAATAAAATCCCCTACCAAAATATATAAACTTAATTGTGTAACCAAGGTATATACAGGGCATATTATCCTTGTTCTCAAGAAAGTTTTTGAGGTATACAACCTGAAATAAAAAGCCTGTCAGAAACAAAATAAACAGTAAAACGACAATAGAATTAAATAAGAGAATAAGAGATTGCTTCCTACATGATCACAGGGAGACGTTTCTGAATTTAAAATGGGGACTGTCAATATATACACGGGGCGTACGGTCTAATTTGCGGGCTGCTTACTTTATTATGAAACAAAAAATAAAAAAAAAATAGTAATAACTTTATTTGGTAGTGTTTCAACGGTCCGAAAACGAGATGAAAATTTTAAAATAAACAAATAAGCCAGAAGCAGAAGATCTGATACACATGCAAGTTTTGAAAGTGGATTCAGAAATAACAGTATTGTACAAAATAATAATTACAAAGTTTTTTAAAATTATCAAAATACACCTTCCTTTCTTAGCACCTCTATATATACCTTTGTGTTTTTGACGTAAAGCACCATAGTTTTTTTTTTTTCATACAGCACCTGGAGTTGGGGGCTTGCTGTTAGTTGCCCCCTTCGTTGCCAAAGCACCCTCGACCCGCCACTATTTCTCGCTTCCTTTCTTTTCCAAATGTCCTTCTCCACTCCTCCAAAACGCAGTTAAGTCGTGTTGATTTAAATACAAAAAGACATATCGGACAGGCCATCTCTCATTCAAAACTTGCATGTGGCATAGATAAGGGTGAGGGGCGTGGATTTCGGGGGTTAGGTGGTATCCAAAAATATCTTCTTCTTCTTCTTCTTCTGAGCTGGCCCCATCAAGTCCTTTTATAAAATGTGTGTGTGTTTTTTGTTGTAGGTCTAGCCAAGGAAACATACAGGCCCAACTTCGAACCCAAACTTCTGGTTGGGGTCCCCAAAGTCAGTCAACATTACGTCAACAATTGGAACTTGATCAATTTTGGGAGTATTGATCTCCATCACAGTCTTTGCATAGCCACTCCTCGTCTGCAAAAAAAAAGAGACAAAAACAAAGAAATTAATTGATTAACTAGAAACACAAATCTGATTTTAAAGGACGTGTACCTGATTTTTCCCTTGTTTTGAGTAAATTTGTCTTATCCCAGTAGAGATATTATGTATAAGCAGCTGTGTACTGTTTGGATCTAATAATAGAGCATTTCATGGTTCAGTAATCAGGAAGTGTACGGTTGTTGTTGTTGTTCTTAGCATTTCTGTGATGCCAAAACTCAGCTCTGGCAGAAGCCGGGTTTAGTCCTGGTTTTATCTTGGTTAAGGGCTGGTTCATTCTAGACTTGGTTCACTTTAGAAAATCATATGGGTATGGCTTAAAGGTCCTATATTATATTGTGTTTAGTTTCAGTATTAGTACAATTTGAGTTAAATACCAGAAACCTTTATTTATTTGTTTCCTATATTTTACTCACATGGTTCACTCAGAATTCTGTTTGTCCCCTGAGAAACCCCATAGGCTGAAACGTGTCGGGACTTGGTAAGTTGTCCATTAAGATATGAGATAAATTAATAAAGGCATTTTATTTTAACCAGTGAGTGCCTTGGCTTTTTTGCATCTTTAAATTGACTTCCCTTCCCCAAAGAGCACCACTGTGTTCTATCTACTGTGTATTATCCTCCAAGGTCCAGGAAGTGCTCCTTTTGAAACTTTTTTATGTTTGAATAACCCTTTATTATTAGTCTTTCTACACTTGCATAACTCAAAATGCTCTGTTCCATCTTGTAATGTCATGAAGCAGTAGTTTTCAAGTTAACATCTCCCTTTTATCTTTAGTTCAATAGAGATTGGCAATTCCAGGGCTGAAATCATCCAAATGATTCTAGTGGAGGTGTATGGAGTTTAAAAACACAGTGGAGCACTTCAAGTATTACTTCATGACATCACAAAGTGGAACACAGTGTTTTCTGTCTGAGAGAAGAACTCTCTAATATAAATATTCAGGATTTGTGTGTTAAACATGTGTGAATGAAACAAAATACAACTCCAGTTCGAACATAAAAATAGCATAACATGGGCCCTTTAAATCTTGGTTTAGTTCTGTTTCAGACCTGGTTTGGTCCTGGTTAAGTCCCACTGGGCCCTGCTGCTTAGTTTTAAATTTGTTCTTGACCTGTGTCCTTGCCTTTTTCCTCAGAGATTTATGTATTTTTCTTTTATACCAAGGCCGAAAATCAACACAGACGATTAGAAACCAGATAAACAAGTTTGATTGGCACATTTTAACCTTTTGGTATTTTCAAGAACATTGTAATTGAGCAAACTGAAAGAAAGCTAGACCCTTTTGTTCTCCCATACCTGTGCTACTTCAAACGTTCGCTAACATCAGTGAAAAATCAGGTCTTTTGAGGTCATTTTCATTCATTAGCTCTGACCACTACTTTCCTCTTTTTTCGTGTGTCCAATCCAAGAAGATTTCATTTAAGGAATAATGGATCTTTTGAGCGCGCTTCAAACAGACGAGAAACTAATTATATCTATTCAAAGTTTGACAGTTCTTTACCTTTTATTCCAAATGTCACGGGAGTAAATGTACCAAAAATCAGCCCTTAATTGCCTATTCACACGTTAGCCACAAAGACATGCTCATGATCAAACTGAGAGTGAGCTTAATCAGATTTGACACAGTGTTTTGAACAGTGTGTCTTGCCGCAGCTGTGTGATCAAACAGCCAGTGTCCAATATAGTCCATTAAATCTGACTAACAGTGCTGATAGTGCAAACTGATCTATCAATAATTTTGTATATTTTAAAACAAACCTACATTTTGGCAGGGCTATTATTTGTCATTTGGAAAAAGAAAACTAAAACATAATGCAATTTTTGTTTTAACAATATGGGTATTTTTATGTAGTTGTTGAATAAGTAATGCTCTTTCTTATGCCTTATTTCATTGTTTCCCAGAGACTGGTGGGTTGCAAGAGATTTTTTTTGGGTCGCCTTGTCACGATCTGTATGTAGGTCTGCAATATACAGTACAGTTCTGACACATGTTGAAATGTTAAGACATGTTTTGTATAATTTCTAATCTTTTTGTAATTATTTTATTGACTATTTTGTTCTAATATTGCTGGTTTAGTTTAGCTAGGCTGGCGCCACCTAATGCCTACGCGCAATTTCATTTCTCTCCAGTGACTAGGTCAGGAATCGGAACACATTAGATGGTTTGCAAGAACTCCGGCAGTGCGAGTTCGGGCACCAGCCAATCAGCGAAGAGCCAAATATTCTGTGTTGGCAACGATTCCCGACATCGAGGATTTAAAGCCGGAACAATGAGAATGTTTGGTGAATTTTATCAAGGGGAAAGATGTTATTGCCCTTCTTCCTACAGGATTTGGGAAAAGCTTAATATACCAGTTAGCCCCGTTAGTGACGCATTACATACATCATTACCAAATAGCAGCGATTGGTTAAATTAAAAAAGTACCTGCCTACCGTTGAGCGAACAAATTCTAACGCTGCGTCAGCCGATTTCTACGAAGTGAAACCGTCTGATGAATCAATTGAAAGTTGAAAAGAAAAATAAATGGGCTACATTTAATTTCGAAATAGGCGACTTATGGATCCTTTTATTGCTGCTTCAATTACTGCTTTTCATTGTTTAAAACTTGAGTAAATCTAATTGTTCAGAGAGAAACAATCACTCAGTCAACAATAAAATATCCTCATTAATGTTCAATAATGGTCAAATCCACCTTTATTTTGTGATTTAAGAATAATGTCTATTGACTTGGCTCGAGAAGATTTGTGACTTTTAATATATGGGTCACTAGAAAAAATTTTTGGAAACACTGCCTTATTTGACACCAGTCTCTTGCTATTTGTGCTACTTATTTTACATTTCCTATTACCATTTATATTTTTGCTCTGTGTTATTAGAATATACTGTGATGTGTGAGCTACTGTATCTAATAATGTGACAAATAATTTCACTTGTGGATCAATAAGGTTTGTCTAAGTCTAAGACTAAATTGCAATATCATGAGGTCAGATCATAAGGCATGTTATTACATATAATTAAAGCAGATTAAATAAAAACTTCCTGTTCATTTTAGAATTGATTTTAAGATTTTATTATTTGTTTTTAAAGCTTTGAATGGACTGCCCCACAATACATCTCGGACCTCATCCAAATTTACACCTCCACAAATGCGCTGAGGTCCGAGGGCCAGCTCCAGCTCATGGTGCTTAAAACGAGACTTAAAACCAGGGGGGGCAGGGTCTTCTCTGTGGCTGACCCCAAACTCTGGAACGCTCAGCCCCCCACATCCGAACAGCCCCCACAGTGGAGAGTTTTAAGTCTCGTCTTAAGACCCACTTTTATTCAATGGCTTTTAATACTGCATGAGTTGTGTGGTCCTCTGTGTATTTTAATTCAATTCAATCTTTATTAAGAACCCATAACATCTGGTTCATAGTATTTTAAAAAAGTTATAAAAAAATAAATATACAGTGCATGATTTATTTAATTTATTTATTGTTTTTATCTATTTTTTTGTACTGCTTTTATGTATTAATTGTATTATTTTTGTTCATTGATTTTATTATTATTAGTTTATTTATAAATTCTATTAGTTTCCTCATGTTTTTTTTTTTATGTAAAATGTTTTACATTTCTGTGTAAAGCACTTTGGAAACTGTCTTGTTTATAAAATGTGCTATACAAATAAAGTTAGATTGGATTAGATTATTAAACTTGTTATTAAAAAGTTTTTAAACAAGATTTTTCTGCAGTTTGTGGTAAATTTTACATTTTGTGTTATCATCTGATTACCATTATTGAGATGATGAAATAAATCAAAAATAAAAATGAGATACAAATGTTCATAAACGGCACTCTTCTATAATACTCACAGAGCTTTAAAATAGGAATTGTTGTCAAAGGACGTTTCATATTAGATTTGCTAAATGACTTATGTGTCTTACAAGCATGTGATGGAACTACCACTTGAAAGGTTACACAGTGCACCTTTAATCTGAGATACTCTTACACACGTAACACTCACCGCGCATCCGTCTGATAGGGCTTTGATATAGGGATTGTTGTCATAGGACATCTCCTCGTCATTGGCTCCCAGGAAGCGCAGAGCCTTATCGTAGCTGTCGCTGGTGGAGTCGTGCCACGCCACAGACTGGTGACAGCTGTACGTGAAGTTCTGACGCGCTGACGCCGTGAGGAGCCTGAGGAAGGTCATCTGAACCATGTTTATCGAGCTCCCCTCTGCATCCACGTAGGACAGCTGGAAGTAGAGATAAGACCAACGGCAAGATTAGAATCAATACGAAGATTAATGTAGTTTTTGATTTAAATATGATTGGTCAACAGGTGTAGAAGTCAGATGTACATTGGTAAAGAGTTTAAAGCCTGCATTATTTCACAACTTCAGTAAAGAGTGAATATAAACTACTAGTCAAAAGTTGTTTTTCTTTATTTTTATGGCTTTCTACATTTTAGATACATAAGGAAGACATCACGTATATGAAGCAAGATATATGAAATTATGTAGTAAGTTCGACAAAGCAAAGGGTGGCAAAGCAAATACTGTTTTTATTATTTCTATTATTTATTATTTCTATTAAGGGGTAGACTTAAATAAGTGTTTACTCCTCCCACTCCTTTTTGGATGCATGTAAAATTTGTGTGACATTTATTTTTGTTTATCGTTATGGACAAGAAGTCTTTAATTTTTGTATTATATCTAAGTACTTTCGTTTTCTATGCATGTTCTGTGCATTACTGTCTGAATAAATATTAATTCATTCATTCATTTTAGAAAACTGTATTACAGAAATTAAAGTTATTTACCTTTTTTCATTGCTACATAACTTATTTCATGTATTTGATGTCTTCTGTAAGTACTCACTGCTAAAGTATTAAAGTAGTAACCATAGGTGAGACCACGTTGTTGTTTTGCAAGTCTCAAGTGAGTCTCAAGTCGTTGACCTCAAGTCCGAGTTAAGTCCCAAGTCAAAGACCGGCAAGTCCAAGTCAGGTCTCGAGTCACTGTCCCATAAGTTCAAGTCAAGTCCAGGTCGTCTGCTTTGAGCTTCAAGTCATTTCAAGTCTTTAAACCAAAGTACTAAAATATAGCTGAGATTTTTGCAATTTATATGACTTTTAAACTAAATTGTTCTTAAAAAGTGATGGTATATTTATATATGAGTTTTAGAAATGGACATTTTTCCTTTTTAAATGTCTTGACAAAATCTTACTGTGAATTCAGATTTAAAAGTGCTAAATAACAGTTATTTTGTTGTGTAGTCTGCATTGACTTGGAAGTATCTTGTTCTCTGTAGTTCAGTCTGTTTTACTGTATTGTACTATATATTACTGAATAATACTGTAGTACATGTGATGACACCATGTCACAGTACTTCAATTACATCCAAAGTACCAAACAGAAGTGGGAGTGACATGTTCCAGTTTGTTCTTTTAAAATGAAGCACCACATTTATCAACTGTAAAGAGAAAAGTATTTTCTAAAGACATATCTTTTTAGGAGAAGCATAAAATCTTCTCTAGTCACAGGCCTCAAGTCCGTGTCAAGTCCCAAGTCATTGAGCTTCAAGTCCAAGTCAAGTCCGAAGTCTTAGTCAGTTTTATCAAGGCAAGTCTCCAGTCCTAAAATTGTGACTCAAATCTGACTTGAGTCCAAGTTACGACTTGCAAGTCCCCACTTTTGGTAGTAACAAGTGCAGATATCAGGTGCACACTGATCAATAAGAACCTAGTTTAAAGTTGTATTGTATCACTGGTTCACTTCAAATAGTAATACACTTATGATTTTTGCTTATGATGTTTATAAGCATCTAGTATTTGTGACGCTTTCTGGGTTTTATTGATGAAAGGAAAAGGTGGTTATGTGTCTCCACCATAAATAAATCACTCATTATAGTAAACTTTATGCCGGATGCCCTTCCTATCATAACCCCTCTACTGTACAGAGTGAAACTGAACAAGGGAATGTCAATGTAGAGCTTTTAAGAGCAATATTCATTCACCAGTAAATTCAACCCACAATATAAACATACATGCTTTTCTGATTAACCTATCACTTATCGCAAAATTCAGTATATTTAAAAAATCACTGGCACTTCAACAAAAGCTGCATTAGCTCTATACTTTTAGTTAATTACTATCTTTAAGCATGCGTAACTGTCTATTGACCTTTTACATTGTTTGATTATGTTATTAGTATTTTTCTGTATTTCAGTTTGAGGTAATTAAAGATGTACGTGGGTACTTGTTGCTGACATTTAACATCCCAGGTAAAGACAATTGAATTGTATAAAGATAGAACAGATATTAATCACTGAAGCCACTCTGTGCAGTGACTAATAGAACAAGCTGTACTCAGCTAATGTGCCTCTTCAAAAGGTAAATGTGTAGGAGAAGTACTTTTCCAATCCATCAAAACTTTAGAAGACTGCCAAAATAGTTTACAACAGTTTAGATCTATGGTTTTGTGGCTACAGTAAAAGTGTTACAAGTGGTTATGCAGTTCGTCTGTGATTTGCTATAGAAAATGATTTGTCTTTAGTACTATTGTAGGATTTGGTTTGATCCTTTTTTGATCCTGGTTTATATGGAGTAAGAAAGCTGTCAAAAATATTCGTGCGCATAAAATAGAAATCCGTGCGTATTTGGGAAATCCGTGCATATTTGGCTGTAGTTGCGCATAAAATAAATATTTGTAAACTCTCAAATGAGTCCAGTCGTACATAAAATATATTGTGTGTATTTTATCCATCAGAATACAAATTGAAAAATTACTACGTCATGAATTACAATCACGAAATGAAAATTTACGATTACGCTTTCATCAGTACGAATACGAATTCACAGACGGAACTTTACTGTCAAAAATACGTCATCACTTCACAGACATTATTCATCGAGCAGAAGAAACATCGATCAAGATCAAGACTGCGCATGCTCAAGTTTGTAGCAGAGGGTAAAAACAGAGTAATAGCACAAGGAGCTACAACAGCGACCAACAAGTGGGTTAATTAAAATCTATTGTAAAAATGTCTTGAATTCGGGAACCGAACGCTGCTGTATAATATTGTGTAGAAACACCTCCTTTGAACGGGAAATTGCACCTATATGTTAGATAGCATAGTGGTAGCCAGTTGGCTAACATCCGACGTAACGTTATCCCAGGGCTAATTAGCAAATATCAGGTTCTCTGTATGTTTAGATTAAAACATTCACGGCTACAGCCACAGCGAGCATCAGTCAGTCTTCTCTTCAGCTGCATTTCTCGCATGAAATGCCACCAAAAGTTCCTCGGGACGCTGAAATGTCCCAGTTTACACCAAACACTACCAAACTGTCCTGGTTACAGACGTCACAGCTAATGAAATGTTACACATTACAGTTTAATGCAGCTTCCAGCATCAATTAATGTTCGTGTTTACAGGCAACACCTTGGTATGTTTACAGTATTTACCGGTAAGTTTAACGTCACCGTGACGTGGATGGATTTGCTCATTATAACCCATTATAACTCATGAAAAACCCATTGTCTGAAATGCAGCTGAGATGAAGACTGGCTGATGCTCGCTGTGGCTGTAGTCGTGAATGTTTTAATCTAACCCTACAGAGAACCTGATATTTGCTAATTAGCCCTGGGATAACGTTACGTCGGATGTTAGCCAACTGGCTACCACTATGTTATCTAACATATAGGTGCAATTTCCCGTTCAAAGGAGGTGTTTCTACACAATATTATACAGCAGCGTTCGGTTCCCGAATTCAAGACATTTTTACAATAGATTTTTATTAACCCACTTGTTGGTCGCTATTGTAGCTTCTTGTGCTATTACTCTGTTTTTACCCTCTGCTACAAACTTGAGCATGCGCAGTCTTTATCTTGATCGATGTTTCTTCTGCTCGATGAATAATGTCTGTGAAGTGATGACGTATTTTTGACAGTAAAGTTCCGTCTGTGAATTCGTATTTGTACTGATGAAAGCGTAATCGTAAATTTTCATTTCTTGATTGTAATTCATGACGTAGTAATTTTTCAATTCGTATTCTGATGGATAAAATACACACAGTATATTTTATGTACGACTGGACTCATTTGAGAGTTTACAAATATTAATTTTATGCACAACTACAGCCAAATATGCACGGATTTCCCAAATACGCACGGATTTCTATTTTATGCGCACGAATATTTTTGACAGCTTTCTTCCTCCATAGGTTTAGGTCTGATATAGATCTGGACCTTTAGTTGTGTAGTCTTGGTTTAGTCACATTCTAGTCCTGTTTAGTTTAGACTTAGCCCCAATTTTAATGGTCCCGTACCTGATTTTTCTCATGTAATCAAGCAAAATGTGTCTTGCCCCAGTACAGATATATTGTATAAACTGCTCTTCAGGTAAAAATAAGTCTGCTGCGTGTTGTTTGAATCTAATTAGAACTTGTTTTATTGCCCAACAATAATTTCAGGCTACAGTAAAAGTACTACAAGGGGTTATATGCAGTTTGTCTGTGTTTAGTCCTGGTTAAGTATAGTTTAGATTTGATTGCTACAGAAAATTATTTGTCTTTAGTACTATTGTAAGATTTGGTTTGGTCCTGATTTGGTCCTGGTTTAGTTCTGATACAGACCTGTACCTTTAGTTGTGTAGTCCTGGTTTAGTCACATTCTAGTCCAGTTTAGTTTTAGATTTAGTCCCAATTTTAAAGGTCCTGTATCTTTTTAGTATTGTGCGTATTTAAGCAAAATGTGTCTTGCCCCAGTACAGATATATTCTATAAGCAGCTCTCGTTGTCAAAATAAATCTGCTGCGTGTTGTCTGCATCTAATTAGAACTTGTTTTATTGCTCAGTAATTAGGAAATGTGTGTTAGCTTGACTGTCAGTTGGAAACTCCACTCTTGTCTGAAAGTTGTGAAAGGCACTCACTAAACTCATCATGGTGAGTAATTAGGATGCTCTGAAATCATAAGGTAAATGAGAAATAATTTGGACCTCTGCAAACCAGCTCAAATGAACCACTTCTGTTTTTCACATTTTTAAGACAGTAAAAAACACGTACAGAGTCTTTAATGTTGTGCAAATGTATAAGAATGCACTGTTAATCCCCATTTTATTAGTTGATTCAAATTTTTTTGTCAAAAAAATAAAATTTTTGTGTGAACATTTTTTATTTGTTCTGTCAGCATTCTGTTTTGATGACATTTTGACGTGAACATGAGTAAAAAAAATAAAAAAATAAATAAAAAAATCACCTTTACCTTTTAACTTTTGCATATAAACACATCTTTCAAATGAGGCACTGGATTAAAGAGAGACCATATTTTATCAGTTCAATATGAACACGATTTAAACCAGTGAATTCAGGAGGTTTTAATGGATGGCACGGAGGGGTCAGTAGCTCGCAATTTCACGGCGAGTGCAGCTATTTGAGTCTATTAGCGGCTTTGTGCGCGCTAACTGAACAGGTATAAAGTCTGAAATAGCTGTGGAGGGAAACGAGCTGAGAGAGAATTCACTCACCATTTTACCCCGCTTAAATTCACTGAACCATGACCCTGGCGTTTCTTTGGGCCATGACGATATTCTGACCTGAGAATGACACCAGCAAACACATCACATTAGCAGTAAATACAGTGATAGTATTCTAGTTTTGACTGCAAAAAGAGTTTTAAAGTTAAAAGGCCAATATTACACTGTTTTCTGATCGATGTTATAATATTGTTTCTTCATCACAAACCTGGAGTTGTGTTTTGTTTTATTCACACAAATCCTGCATATTTATGCTGAGTTCTTCTCTTAAACTGAAAACACTCTGTTCACACTTTGTGATGCCATGTGGTGGTACAGGAAGTGCTGCATTGTTTTTAAACTCTATACACCTTCACTCAAAACAATTGAATAATTTCAGACCTTGAATTGCCAATCTCTACTGAACCATTAATGTGACATCACAAGGTGGAACAGAGCATTTTGAGCTTGGGAGATGTAGACAGACTAATAATGGAGGATTACTCAAATATGTGTGAATGAAACAAAACACAACTCTGGGTATGTTTTTGAGGAGGTTATTTTACATTATAACATGGTTTAAAGCTCACAAAATTACAATTTCATGTAATATAGTACTTTTAAAACATATACAATTTTAATCAGGGATATTTACACAGAAAATAGTGTAATAAGGCCCTTTAATATGGACTGTCCAATCAGAAAGCAGCTAGATTTAAATTCCTATCCATATAGCTTTTCAGCATGTTCTTGAAAAATGGAGCAAGTCTTAAGAGCAGAAACACAAAATAAATGTTTCTCTATTAAACATGCTGAAAACATATTTTTTTCAAGTCAGACTGAGTCAAATTATGCATGTCTTTGGAGGTAAAAGTGCATATCTGGCCCTGAAGCAAATCCAATAGCTTCCTTTGACACCTCCAGCTCTCAGACATCTTAATATTTGATGAGCGTTGATTAGACTTAGGCAGTTATGTATCTCTGGCCATGCAAAATGACTTACCCCATTGGATTTCTTATCTGGGTAGATGGTTTCGCCACCAGCCGTAAAGTTACAGTAGACTTTGAAAGAGTCCCCGGAGCAGCCCTGGTTTGGATCGATCCAGTACTCGCCTAAGGAAGAGGAGGAGGAGGAGAGGAAGAGAGGGGGAGGAGGAGAGTTAGAAAGAGGACAAGCCAAGAAACAAGTGATAAACCCCAATAAAAGTGTGCCGCACTGCTCCAGCTCATGTGTAATTCAGATCTTAGTTTTATGGGCGGAGGAGGGACTGGGAGAAGGTCTCAAGCGAAATATGTACTTTATCAATGTAAAGATACTGCACATTCCAAATCACATAGGCTTAACACTACGCCTACATACTATCTCTAGCAAAACATTTAAAACTGATCATTATCTAAACTTTCCAGGTTTTCCAGATTGCGTGAGAACCATCTACAGTATCTATGAGTGTCAAAATATCCAATGTTTAGAATGATGATTAGAATATAGGCCATGTATCTCTTCCAAAACATTTAAAATTGGTCATTATCCAAACTTTCCAGGGTTTCCAGAATGCTTGGGATCCCTCTATCTATCGATGGCAGCATGATAAAAAGTAGCACTATGCCATAGCAATTAAATAAAACTAAAATATTCTGTGTTTACAATTATGATAATTGGACTGTTTTGTAATAACTCTTATCATATCTTCATAAAGATGAAAAGTAGCCTCTCTAGCAAATTCTGGTGCGTTTACAGAAATGTTGATTAATGTACACTGTCCCCGCTCACTAAACCAAATAAATAATAAATAAATACATGAAAATAGGGTATCCCCAGGTTTGACGACCCCAAATTTAAGATGTTTTTAAGACCTTTTTAAGACCATTTAAATGAACATTAAAACCAACATCGCACCCATTATGTGGGAGAAAAACACCAGATCCAATTCTACAAAAGATCAACTACTCTATCTAGAATCTAAGAGCCACTGTGGATTAAACTGACACTTCCACATGATCCATTCAACGTCTTTGTCCACTGTACTGATTGTTTACTCATTCCCCCGTCGCAAGAAATAAGTATCGTTTGCGCATACTCCAAATTGGACGTTCATTCACGTTACATGGTTTCATGTTGTTTTTTCCTCCCTCCATTTAACATTGCACTGCAGCCCGGTTGAGTATACAAAAAAATAGGCTAATGAAATTTAAGACCTTTGAAAAAAATAAGACTTGGACAACATAATTTAAGACTTTTTAAGGCCTTAATTTAGGAACATGAAATTTAAGACCTTTTAAAGACTTTTAAGACCCCGCGTCTACCCTGGAAAAGTACTCATATTGGTTCCTATAAACATCTTATATAATCTGAGAATATGATATAAGCATTTCTTGGAACCTAAAGCCTCCCTAAATTGTATTAATTTCACTTTTAATTCAGTTGCATGGACCTATGGACTCATTTAACTATATTTCTACTTTATTAACATAGTTATGCATATATAATATGTATATTTTATTTATTTATAAGCTTAGCATGTTCGTAACGAATGGAGTGTGCAATAAATGAACCTGTGCAATGACAGGAGTGTGCAGTATGTGTACATATGTGTGTATCTTCTTGTATTTATCTGAAATATATTTGCTCTACGGTTTGACCCTTTTGCAACCCCATTCATGTTGTATCAAGTCTATACATAAACATGCACAACCCAATCAAATAAATAAATAAAATAATAAGAAAACAAATTCTGTATTACTAGAAAATTACACGAGCAAACAGCACAGCGTATCTCTCTTGGGTCTCATTTGTGGAGCTTTACGGACTTCCACTGCAATCTGGCCTGGCTTAATCTGCCTACAGTGCATATGCTGTATGTGTCATTAGATTTGTGAGTAGTGGGGACTGACCATCTGGGAACTCTGGATGGGACAGCTGCAGGTCCTTGCAGGTTCGGGCGGGGTTGTTCTGTGTGCCCATGGGGTACTTCATGCGCTCGATGTCTTGTTTGAGAAGGTTTAGGGAGCTGAAAATGTCCTCCATGCCCTCTCCGTAGTCCATGTACCCGCCGGCAGCGTCAGCCTGCATGTCACTGGAGCGTTTGGTCTTCTTGGGAGAGGAGATGGGCAGGGGCTGGATCACCTCGCCAGGGGGACCCTAGAAGAGATTTGGGAAAAGATAGTTTGTTTTATGTGTGAGCTACTTTTTATGTGTGAAAAGTTGTATTTACAGTTAATACCCTGTTGGTTACACTGACGTTATCTCTCATCTGGTGCTCTCAAAGTTAGTTTAGTTAGTGCTTTTAAATCTGCACTCTTCTCTCTTCATTTTTAATGTTAATTTCATGATGATTATTTATTTTGATTTGTTTGTATTGTGATTTTGACGTCTCTTTTATTCTGTAAAGCACTTTGAACTACATTGTGTACGAATTGTGATAAAAATAACTACAATAACACTACAGCCATGCTACTGTTTCGTGGGTGAATCTTAGTTCTGTTTTATAGACAGCTATCTATCTATTTCAGAGTGACAAAAAGATAGCACTGTTGTCATAGCAATTAACAATAAAATAAATCTATTGTATGGGGAAAGATTCTCGCTTAGAAACAGGAAACTGAAACCCATGAATTAAAACAAATTAATATACTAATAGTGTTTGACCCTTGATACCAAAAATGTGGCCTTCTAGGGTCCATTCATAGGGCAAAGCAGTTTCACTGCCAGTTGCACATCAAAAAACACATAAAAATCGGGACACTAAACCAGGACTAGACCAGAACTAAACGAAATCTACATTAGGACAACAACTGGTCCCAAACTAATCCCAAATACAATGTTGACGCACCCTTAGTTAGAGGTTTCAACTGCACTTTCCTAGTAAAAAAGACTAAAAAAAACATTGATTTAGAACTGAATCTGATAATGATAACTGACAGTGTTTTACCTACATTGATTTAGATTGTAAGTTAGTTAGTTAGAGTAGTTTCAACTGTACTTTCTGTAAAAACTAAAAAACCCTCACTGATTTAGAACTGCTGCCTGATAGTAAATGACATTATTTTACCAGCTAGAACTATGCAATTTAGTTTGTATTCGTTGAAATGAGACTAGTTCAAAGTGAAGTAAACCACAGTAGACTCTTATAATACTCACAGGAGGACCTGGGGGACCAATAGCACCTGTGTCTCCCTTGGCACCAGCAGGACCCTGTACAAAAGAATAAACAAACCGTCCTTTAGCTTGATCCAACACACTCTCTGTAAAACCTATAATTGCTCTGTCAGATGTATTTAAAACACTACTTACCGATGAACCTTTAGCTCCCTTTGGACCTTGAGGACCCTGTTAAAAGGGGACATAGTATTTGGCAGTGTCAGTGTGAGCAGGATAGAATATAAATGAGATGTTTAGTGGCGGATGGGGACTTACAGGCAGACCAGGCGGGCCAGGGGGACCAAGGGGGCCAGCAGATCCAGCGATTCCCTGTGATTGGAGCAGAGACAGGGTCAGAGACAATACAAGGACTCGCATCAGACACAGAGTCGAAGATTTTGGAGTGAAGATAATATGGTTTAAAGGTCCTATATTGAGCAAAATTGACTTGTGAGCTTTAAGCCATGTTACCACACCAAAAACATACCTGGAGTTGTGTTTTTATTGTATGTTTCATCCACACACGTTTGAGTAACACTTTATTAATAGTCTGTCTATCTACAAAGCTAAAAATACTTCCACCTGTCATGAAGCGGTAGAGATTTGCAATTCCAGGACTGAAATTAATGCAAATGATTCTAGTGATGGCTTATGGCTTTAACTTTATATTTTGAAAGTTGATGTGCCGTAATAATTAGTAAAATAAAATATTATATGCAGTATATGTACAGCAGGGGTCTACAACCTGAAGCTCTCCACCCCCTTCCAAGTAGCTCGCCAAAGGATTGCTGAATTACATATATTGTGCTGAATAAATAAAAATCTAATTAATTAAATGCATTGTTCATGTATCATTTTGATGCCAAAGTTTGCACTTTAATACATGGATAATGGTTTATGTTTTATTGGCATCTAACTGTACCTGATCTAAGGCTCAGCGTGGCTCTTGTATATGCTCAATTTCTTGTGAGTGCTAAAACTACTTAGCAAGGCTGGCGCCACCCAGTGCCTCCACTCAATTTGATTTCTCTTCAGTGACTAGGTCAGGAATCGGAATACACTAGACGGTTCGCAAAATCCCTGGAAGTGCAAGTTCAGGCACCAGCCAATCAGCAAAGAGCTATACATTCTGTGTTGGCAACGATTTCCGAGATGGAGGATTTAAAGCCCGAACAAAGAGAATGTTTGGTGAATTTTATCAAGGGTAAAGACGTTATTGCCCTTCTTCCTTTGGGATTTGGGAAAAGCTTAATACCATTTAACCCCATTAGCGGCGCATTACATATGTCACGACCAAATAGCAGCGATTGCTTAAATGAAAAAAAGTACCAGCCTACCGTCGAGCAAATGGACTATAATGCTGCAAAGTCAGACGGTTTCCACGAAGTGAAACCGTCTGATGAAACAGGCTAAAAACTAGTAGCTCTCTGGCATTTTTGTTTTGAAAAAGGAGCTCACAGGAGGAAAAAAATTGGAGACCCCAGATGTACAGTTAAAGCAAAGAGTTTTGTTAGTATCAGAATTATTCATTCAATTATTCATACAATTTAACTCGATTTCACCTCCAGGTACTTCCTAAATTGCTAAAATAATCCTGAACTATAGTAGGACCCAATGGAGTCCGCTGTTCTACCTCTAAGTTTATTAAAATGTATGAAAATGGTCATAAGATTTTTGACAAGAACTGTAAGTCTCATATTTCTCCTGGAGCAGGGTCTGGACCAGTACTTTCACAAAGCGCAGGGAGTGACCACAATGGCATAGGAAATTACAAGTACACTCTGTCCGAGCAGTACAATAAAAATAGCAAAAGGGGAAGGAGATATAGTGCAAAGGTGCAAAATGAAAAGCACAGCCATATTATCAAAAGGTGAATGAGAAAACTTTTTGTAAACTAGTCTGTGTTAGGTCTATGCATATGTAATGACAGCTAATATGGGACACTCATTTATCACTTTAGGGTAGTTGGTAATGGCAAGAATCCATCAAAATTCTTATTTGAAAAGTCTAATGGGTTTTGCCAATATTTTTAAGACTCAAGGTTAAAAAATAAACATTGGCTAGTTGACAGTGATGGGTTCAGTATTTGCTGTGGATAATTCCCAAGGAGACCGAAGGAAAAAAGGACATAAATCTTTAAAAACCCAAAGCAATAACTCTGGGGCAAAATGAAAAGCTCTACCCTATTGCCACTTCAAAAATGCCCACATTTATAGGTGCTCTGTGTAACCTTTCCATTGAAGGGTTAGCCATCTGCTTGTCTCCGTGGAGATGGAGATGGTATGGCTTTGCCTTGAATGCCCCACAGTATGACATTAATATCTATGTCAACAAAGACAAGTAGATGATAAGGCGCTAATACATATGTGATCATTTATACAGACACTGGCTCCCTCTTTTCTGCATCACTCAAGGAAAAAACTAAAACTAAACCTAAGCCATGTTACAAGTCAGATCTGTGGAGAGAAAAGCCTCCACACTGTATGAATATGTGTTTATATTTTTGCAATAAAAATATCTAGATTGGTAAATTTAATCCCATCCTCTGGAGCATTAACATTTCCATAGAGACAAATAAGGGTGTGCGAAAATACTGAAATATCATATCGTTTAATGCGATGATACAGTATCGATATCAGGGACTGGTGTATCGATATCGCCAAGAGTATTTTTTGGTATATTCTACTTAATTATTTTGTTACAGCACTACAGTTTTGTTGCTTGTTTAGATGAAGGAAATCAATTTATGCGACACATTTGATATTTTCATTGTTCTGATGATTAAAATGTTTGTGTTTCATATGAATTTTGTGGTTTAACAAAGACTTTTCATATCACAGGCATGATTTAGCCTTTATTCTTTATTGAACTGTATTGAATCGATTTGAAATATATCATATTGAACCGAAAGTGCACTGTATTGAGGCATGTATCGTATCATGGCCTATGTATCGAGGTATGTATCGTATCAGCAACTTCTTAATGATACCCAGCCCTATAGACATGCAGGTGACGTACCCCTGCCAAAAATGTTACATAGATCACTTTTAAATTTGGACATGTTTTAAGTGATAATGAGGCAGTAGCATTAATTTTATCAAAGCAGGTAGCACCTTCAAATTACTGATAAACATTGCTCTAAAGCAATAACCCTAACCCTTTGCCAGTTTAATGTATAGACTGATTCTTCCATTTAATTTCTGCCTTGAATAAGAGAAAACTGCTGCCAAAGCTCTAGCTGCAGAGGAAGAACAATCAGATGAGAAAAGGCGAGGGGTGAACGGGGGACAGCCGAAGGACCAGAGCAGAATTGGGGTCATCCATCACTTACATTGTCACCCTTTCCACCGGGGGATCCTTGAGGTCCAGGTAAACCGCGGTCTCCCTTCTCTCCTTGCTCGCCGGGCGGTCCGATCAAACCAATCAAACCTGGGTGACCCTGTGGGACAAGACACAAACAAATACATAAACACAGTGTACCACCATTTTATCGCTTCAAGTTGGGCAAGTGTAAAACTGCTGACATTACACGGAGTTGAAATCGACAAAGAAGGAATTTTTAGGGTGGAGTTTGATCAAATATTACGCAAAATGGACTCTTGTGGACTCTTTAATCCATGTTAAAATGTTGTTACCTCCAAAAACATACCTGCAGTTGTGTTTTGTTTCATTCACATGTTTAAGAGATCAGAAAATAGCGTAATATGGGTGCTTTGCTTTAAATCTTGCTTTCAGTTTGAAATCTTTACCAGATTTGTTTAATCTGTGGCTAAATAGCTCCACATGTAGCACAGGTTTGACATTTTCGAATGTCAAAAGGCACTGAAATCCTACGACCGGAGCCCTTTTATTGATGAAAACAGCTTAGCAACTTAGCAACCGTTCAAATGTTTTAAAAAATATGTAACCAAATTTTCACAGAGCACATAATAGACTAAAAATAGTGCATTAGTCTTGTTTTTTATGTGCATATCCATGGGTTTCAGAATGATGAGAATCTAGGAGCGTTGCCATAGTGATCAACAATTTAAAACTATTACTATATTATATCTTTTGGAATGGGGAAAAAAGCCCTCAAATTGTTGCATGTAACAGGAAGCAGAAATAGACTATTTGAGCTGCTTTACGACATTATTTACCCTATTGAGATTTCACTAGTGGATCTGGCTAGCAACATTATAATTACAAGCAGTTTCTTTGCTTGAATTTCTCAAATAAATCCCCTACAATGTATATTCAATCAGAAGACAGAAGACCTAAAATTGTGCACCACTCTCTTCCATTTTATAAAGACGTTTAAATATTTAAATCTGGGCAGATACATGAATTGTGATACTTAGTTTGTGCTGTAGTACTTTGCTGTACTGTTACTGATCTGTTTGTTTCCTTTTTCTGTATTTATGAAGATGAACTGGTGTCAAGATGATGCTCTGACAAAGGAATAAAGCTCAAGCTTCAGCCTACACCATTTCCATCTGTGTTTGTTAAATATGACTGTGAAATAATGTCAGAATATACCTGTGGCCAAAATAAATTAATCAATCAGTCAAAATAAAATATAACAATTATACACAGACAAATACCTATGACACTTGTGTGACCCTATCAGACAAAAAACATAAACATTATACTTATAACCCTATAACCTAATTTTGACTCATTTTCAAGATTAAAAACAAAACAAAAAACAAACAAACAAACAAAAAACCTTATAGCCCTATAGCATTGTCCCTATCCACTCTTATGGCATGTAGGACTAGGCCTTAAAAGTGCATTGTGTAACTTTCCTGGTCCCCAACCTGTTTATCTCCATGGAGATTTGGTTTAAATTGTCCACAGTATGGTATTAAACTAATCTGCCTTGCATTTATTCAAGAACAGGTGTTATTTATCTCTCAAAAATATCTTTTAAAAAAGCATATATTCTTATTTATTATTATTATTATTATTATTATTATTATTATTATTATTATTATTATTATTATTATTATTTATGTATTTATTTTGGGCAAGTAGAGATTTACATTCTTATACAATGGAACATATAACCTAAGTGAAATCATAATAGAAATAAAAACAACCACAACAAAAAATTTGCCCAAAAAGGAGTGAGAAGAAGAAAACTTATTTAATCCCACCCCCACTCTTCTAATCTAATACAATGAGCTTTCTTTTGCATTTTTCAGTCACTCTGCATTCTTACTGGGAGTGCGATCGCCACTCCATAAATCTAACCTGTAATTTGGCTTGCAAGTCTCCATGGAGATTCATAAGTTTATGGTTGTACTGTGGAACATTCTAGACGCATCTCCACGGAGACGAGCAGGTGACAGCCTCTCCAGCAGACGAGTTACAGAGTGCACTTTTAACAGCTGTATTTCTCAGAGAAGAATGGGACAAGATTTCTTTACAATATGCATCTCATCGCTGCATATATATTTTCTGAGAGTGAAAGAAAAAAAACCCACATATATCTGTAAACACAAGGGCAGCCAAGGCCAATTCAAATACAAAGATGATGACTTCAGAATAGGCTCTAAACTGGTCCGATGATTCAAAAGCGTTTCAACCTCAAAACAATATGCGTTATTATTCCACTTTCGCCGTCATGTCAGCGTGCGGTAGGCAATTTAGACAGAGTAATGCTCCCTGTCAAAATATCATGCGTAGTTATATTTCACCAGTAAATCTGACAGTGGAGGCTAAGACAAGAGAGAAAGTATACAGATTAAACCCATATATCATATTTAGTCGCATATTCAATCCTGTTAAGTCTTTCGTCTTTTGTCGTAACCATGACAAAGATCGAATTCTGTTTCTCCCAAATGCTGGTATTAACTTTGTAATTATAAAAGTTGTAGCAGTTGTGTGGAGGAGGTTTAAATGAAAATAATATAAGTTTGGGGCTGAACTTTTGTGATGAAAGCAGTGAGAGATACAGGGGAATCGCACTCACCTTTTCACCTTTAGAGCCGGGGTCACCTTTCAAACCGGGGAGACCAGGAGGACCCTAAAAACAAGACAGGTTTTCATTTAGAAACAGAAGTGGAAGAAAAAATGCAAGCCTGTATTGAAGAATTACTCCAAAATATTGCATTGTATATTGTAGAAAATGTTATGTTACTGCAAAGACTATGAATTAGTTATGAAAAATTAATTTTAGGGAGTTTTGTTTTTGTTGCCTTGCCTTTTTATCATGCTGTTAATTTTCTTTCTCAGTATCTTGGAGTATTTGTTATTTAAATACATCTTAATTTTGTATTTACAGTATACTCAACATAAGATGGCCTTAAAGTACTCACTGCCACTATTACTATTATCAAAAATACTACAACTACACAGCTACTACTGTACATACTACCCTTCTAGACTGTATACTACACCTCCTTTACTCTGTTTTTAAACTACTTCCTATTCTAGTATTTTTGTGTTAGTAGTAATAAAACTAATCCTGATATTACTAAAATTTCACACATCACCGCCAAGAACCAGAACATGTTTTTAAAATGTAAAAAACTTGTTTTATAACTGTGCATGAAGTAAGAATATTTTAAAAGTTATGACTTTGTAAAAAACATGAGAAAGAGAGGAAATATCAAATGCATGAGACATAAAACAGTTCGTGACAAGAAGGCAAGAGGAAAAGAAGTACCACATCAAACGTCACAAAGGCAACTGCAGGGAAAGACTGACTCAAATCTCAACTAAACCTATGTATTCTATACAGCTGTGTGTCTGTTTCTGCGGGGATCAGGCTCCTGTGTACTTCAAGTATTTATATATTCATCTAGTGTGTTGCATATGTAGATAATATACTTAAAATGTGGGTTAGTCCTGTTTTAGAGCTAGTAGTCTTTGTTCAGCCCTAGTTTAGTCCTAGTTTACATCATCATAGTGTTAGTTTAGTCCTAGTTTATTCCTGTTCTAATGCTGTTTTAGATCATCATAGTCCTAGTCCTGGTTTAGTTCTGTTTTAGATCATCATAATCCTAGTTTAGAGGTGATTTAGTCCTGTTCTGATGATGTTTTAGATCATCATAATCCTAGTTTAGTCCTGGTTTAGTCATGTTCAGATGCTATCTAAGACCATCATAGTCCTCGTCCTGGCTTAGTCCTGTTATAATGCTGTTTAATATCACCATAATTTTAGTTTAGTCCTGGTTTAGTCCTGGTCTGATGCTGTTTTAGATCATCATATTCCTAGTCCTGGTTTAGTCCTGTTTTAGTCCTGTTCTAATGCAGTTTTCGATCATCATAGTCTTAGTTTAGTCCCAGTTTAGTCCTGGTTTAGTCCTGTTTTAAATCACCATAGTCCTGGTTTAGATCATCATAGTCCTAGTTTAGTCCTACTTTAATCCTGGTTTAGTTCTGTTTTAGACCTGGTAACACTTGGAAACCACTGCTCTACCAGATGTAACTTAATACTAAAATGACTAACGTCACTTTTTAAATGACTCTTTAATTATCGTGCCTCAAAGCAGTCTCAATAATTTTGGTGATTATCTTGATGACAATTTTCAGATATTTTAGCAATCCATCAGAAATGTGCTAAAATGTGTCTTGGTTGAGGTTCAAATATCAAACAAAATATGAAAGAATCAAATTAACCATGTTTCTGCGGGTATTTTTAAACAGATCTCTCTGTTGTTGGAGCTTTTATTATCGACTTTAAACTTGATGTTCTAATTTTGGCTTATCTCTAATTCTGGCGTATCTCCAAAATAACGATGGTATCTTAATCACATTTCTCCAATTTTAACACGAAAGTAAAAATATGAAATCTAAAAAGTTCTGTGTTTTTTAAAGGTGCATTGTGTCACTTTTCCTGCTTGTCTTCGTAATAAGTATTTTGTTACTTTGCCTGAATGTTCCACGGCATCCAACTTTTCTATCTCCATGGCGACAAGAATGCCACCAGGCCAAGTTATGGGTCAGATCTGTGAAGAGGAGGCAAGCCCGCCCTTTTTCCAATGTATTTTTAAGTGATATCATTTCATGTAATTGAATAAATATTTGATAGATTTAAGTTTAATGCCGTACTGTGGAACATTCCAGGCAACCCTAACCAATCTGTGTATCATTTGTTCATTCATTTTTCAATATAAAACCAAAAATGTCTCCAAAACCAAAATGAAAAAACGGATAACGATTTGTTTTTTCAATTTTCGATTGTGTGTTTAAATGAATAATGAATAAAATGGGTAACATCCGTTTCCTGTTTCCATGTGCGATGCCAGACTGAACCAGGACTAAACCAGGACTAAACCAGGTCCAGGACCAGACATGAACCAGACTGAGATCAGGACTTAGACCGGGACCAGAACAGGACTGAGACCAGGACTGAGACTGGGAACAGGACCAGGACTGAGACCGGGACTGAGACCGGGACCAGACTGGAACTGAGGCCGAGACCAGACCAGGACCAAACCATGATTGAGACCGGGACTGAGACCAGGACCAGACCAGGACTGAGACCGGGACTGAGACTGGGACTGAGACTTGGACTAGACCAGGACTGAAAACTGTTTAGTCCTGTTTAGTCCTGCTTCAGTTCGTATGCAGCGCAAAAGTCCGGCATCACAGTTTAAGTCATGAAAACGGGAAACGGCCATTATCCGTTTTTCCCATTATTCATTTAAACACAAAATCGAAAAAACTTTCATTTTCGTTTTGAAGACAAATAATGAAAAAAAAAAATGTTGTTTTTTCATTTTCTTACTTTTGGTTTTATATTGAAAAAGGAATGAACAAATGATACACAGATTCTAACCAAGGCAGAGCACTGGTAATATCATGCAGTAGTGTAACCTAAACCAAAAAAGTTGCGCAGTGCACCTTTAAAGAAGTAAAAATAAAATAAATATCTATTTCTCAGTATTTGAAATAGAGAGAAACAGAGGTATGGTACTCTGCATACTAACCATGGGACCAGGTGGACCGTCTTGTCCTGGGGCGCCGGGCAGACCCTGTTCACCCTGCCAAAAAAACAAAAAACAAACATTTGATTTTGGTTCAACATGCATTGCAGTATTTTCTCTGGCTAGCGATTGATTTTGTGTGCATGGCATGATGATGAATAGCCCAAACAATGAAAAAGTGCATGTGAATAAACAGGGGAAAGTAAAATGTAAGCCAAATGGTTGTATTGATTATTCTATGAAGTCTCATCATGCCTGAGCAGCTGCAGTGATTGTGTATCCAGTGTGCGTGTCCATATTGGAAAGTATATTTACTATAGTACAATGTTTGTCATTGACTCTTGTGAGCTTTGAGCCATGTTATAATGTTGTTACCTCATCAAAAACAGACCTGGAGTTGTGTTTTGATTCATTCACGTTTGAGTAACCCTATATATATCCTTCTAAATCTCCAAAGCTGAAGATGCTCCTTTTACCTTTTGATCAGTAGAGATGGGCAATTCAAAGGTTGAAATTATCCGAATGATTCTAGTAAATGTGTATGGAGTTTAAAAACACAGGGAAGCACTCCCTGTATTACCACATGACATCACAAGGTGTAACAGCGCGTTTTCAATTTGAGAGAACTCAGCCTAAATATGCAGGGTAACGTGTGAATGAAACAAAACGCAACTATGTATGTTTTTGATGAGGAAACAACATTATATCAAAGATCAGTCAATAGTTTAAAGGATTTATAGTACAGACTTACAACAGGGCCGGGGATTCCTCTTAGACCTTCTGGACCTGGTTTTCCGGGGGGTCCTTGGGGTCCGACTGGTCCAGTTTTACCTGCAGGTCCCTCAGCTCCAGCCTCTCCCTGATTGAAAATACACACAAATCAATAACAGTACTAAAGAAATATAGCATTATATCTACTCATAACTGTATTGATATATGATATGCGCTTTGTGTTGCATTTTTTTGGATGGAAAGCGCTATAAATAAAGTTCGATTGATTGATTAATATGACTGAATGTAAGTTTTTTACAATTAGCCCAGTCCTTCAAATTGCAATACAGTTTTTTACTATAACATTTTATACTTCTGTCGGTAGAAGATAAGGCTGTGCAATTAATCGAATTTTGGATTGCGATAAGTGCATCGTGTAACAAAAAAATTATCGTTTGAATAATCATGATTTCAATATTGTCCAAAATAATCGTGATAATCGAGCAGCCCTAGTAAGAGAAATATTAATATTTACTCCAGTATTCTAAACTAATCTCAAACACAGCTGGATGACATATAAGAGTTTAGTTTATAGATAAAAGTTCACATTTCTACAATTTGAAAAAGTAAGAAATTTACAAACGAGCGAAATTTTTTGTAGTGAAATGCAATAAGTGATCGGCATTACTGACCAACCATGTCCGTAAGTATGTATTATGTGTTATGAAGTGTAAGTGTCAGAGTTGTTTGCATAATAAGACAACAGATTTAGACTTGTATTATCATTATTCACTTAAAGCTTCATCAAATCAGATCAAACTATCTCTGTCAAACTAATGGGAGATTTACAGCAGCATGTGTTCACTTACGCACATGGTTCACTGCATCTAAAAGACAGACAAGCTTAAGTGAACGTGACAACTTTAAAATGATAATTACAGCTACAGCCAATTATGTTTAGAGACCTGCAACGTTTGATATGATTTGTGATATGCTAAAATAGCTGTAGTCTGTGTGCTAAAGAGGATAACCTTTGACTCGCTATACTGTATATAAGTATATTTTTATGTTTTAATTGCACAAATTCTAGACCTGTTCAATTTAAAAGAAATAATTACCTATGTACTTTCAAATGTATTGTAATGTATTTGTGATTTTCTGTGATTAATCTTTTTGAAGCCACTCTACATAATACAAATAGGGCAAAATTAGCTCCCATATCATTCAAAACAAAATTTCATTATTTTGTCTCTTCAATTAAACAATTTTTGCATTTGATTGGCGCTGTTAACTGTAAACACAATTAAAACTTGATTCATTGCACAGGCCTAAATATTCAGCCCGTTATATGAACAGATAAAGCTATTTAACATGCACTGACAAAGCCCGCTGACAAAACTTCACACTAGAAAGAGCAAAGACTTGATAGAAAAATACCTGGGGAATATAGACATAATAGCAGTGGATCCTTTTGTCTGAAATCGTCACATCACAAAACAGCCAAGCCCACCCAAAACCGACTCAGTGTCCATAAATTTCCATCTAATCAGGGCCAAAATGAACCCACTTGTGTATTTGGCCGTCTTTAATTTCAGCGTTGTGTGTGGTCGTAGGGGGAGAGGGTGGGGGAGATAGAAGAGGGAGAGTTGTAGGACTTAAGAATGAATTGATTTTGTTACCTTAGCGCCCTTCTCTCCTTGCCTGCCCTCTGCACCCGGAGCTCCTGGAGGTCCCTGAGGAAGAGGAGGAGATGTTAGCATTTCAATACGACGAAGACAACGGTGGTACGACGATGCAGGTACTTTGCAGGGACACAGGGGGAAAGGAGCATCGCTGGTCATTTGCACTTGATAAAAGACAGGGCAGTGGGCCAGTAAACAAATGAACTCCTGGTAGTAGGGAGGGGGTTTATTCAGTGTGTTGTTCAGTCCTGGTTTAGTCCTGTTTAGATCATCATGGTCCCAGTTTAGATCTGTTTTAGTCCTGGTTTAGATCAACAAAGTCCTGGTTTAGTCCTGGTTTAGTCCTATTTTAGATCAACATAGTCCCAGTTTAGTTCTGTTTTAATCCTGGTTTAGATAATCATGGTCTTGGTTTAGTCCTGTTTCAGTTCTGGTTTAGATCAACATAGTCCCAGTTATGTCCTGTTTTAGTCCTGGTTTAGATCAACATAATCCCATTTTCGCCCTGTTTTAGTCCTGGTTTAGATCAACATAGTCTGGTTTAGTCCTGACTTAATCCTGGTTTAGATCAACATAGTCCTGGTTTAGTCCTGGTTTAGATCATTATAGTCCTTGTTTAGTCCTGGTTTAGTACTATTTTAGATTGTCTTAGTCCCAGTTGAAACATCTTTTTTTGTTTTGTTTTTTGCTTTATTTTACACAACAGGGACACAATAATATTAATGTTAATGGCTGAACTTGCTTATCTCAGAAGAAGCCAGAACCATCAAATTGAAATTGGTTTCTGGGTGGAAGCCAAAATGTCTTGATTGCAAAAGCAGTGCCCAGATGATCACCATGGAAACCTTTTCTACATTTACTTATGCACAATAATCACAACACTTAAGTTTTAGTTATATTCTAATATTCTAAACATTTCCTAGATGTTACAAAACAGCACTTTGAATGAAACAAATCTCTATCTAAACACCATATCAAGACATAATCCTTGTTTTGTAACTTTTCTCAGAGTGTAATTTCACTTCAATGCATGCTGTCATTTTAAAAGCAAGTTCAAAAGTTAAATTCAGCGGAAGTTCATTGGCAAACAGTTTATGCAAAAAGTTTAGTGGCTCCATCCTTTGTGTTTGCTGGCCCATAGCACTGACCAAAACGGTTTTATTCTAAAGCAGCTGCAGTCTCTGTTTGAGTTTATGCAGAATACATTCAGCCTGCTCAGTTATCTATGCTCATATTGGTCTGTGCAGATGTGCAATTTAAAAGTAGCCTTTAAATACAATCTAAACAAACTACAATGAACTATATACGATACTTAAGAAGTATATATGTAATGACATGAACAGTAAAAATGACTATATTATGCCAACTTTACTTGATGCTCTTTTTGTACAATCACACAATTTGAAAATGGCATGCTACAAAGCTTTGGGCAGGATCAAATGAACAGTCTATAATACTAGAATTTGATTGGTCCAAAATAACTGCAATAGTAATCACTAGTAATGCAAATATGTTAAATAAAAGTAGAAATCTATGATATAGTGTATATTTTTTCATAGCCAGTACTGATTGTTGTCAAAGCCCAATCTATTCAGGTCTTTTGCAAAAACTGTCCTTGTGTCCTTAGGCAAGACACTTCACCTGCATTGCCTGGTATGAAAGTGGAGTATGCATGAGTGATGGTGGTGTTTGGAGGGGCCGATGGCGCAGATTGGCAACCTCGCTTCCGTCAGTCTGCCCCAGGGCAGCTGTGGCTACAATAGTAGCTTACCACCAAGTGTGGAGTGCACGAACGATGAACTGTAAAGTGCTTTGGGTGTCTTGAAAGGCGCTATATAAATGTAATAATTAAAACCAGAATAGCTGATGGCAGATAAGCTCTGCCGATATTTTGAGCTGATATTTAAGGCCAATTAATAGTTTTTAAATTGCTAAACTAATGTATCCACAATCTTATTTCACAAGTACAAGCTAAAATGGGCTGTGCAGTCAAGCATTTAAATGGAAAGTTAAATTTATTTCCTTTAGTAAGTGGAAATTTAAGGCCGATAACAGATATGCTGAAAAATGCATATCTCTAAATTGAAGACTGTACTAGTGTATATATACGGACATAAGTAACTCGGTAGCTGCCGCGTTCCAAATGGGAATTGAACATGTGGGTGCTTAGGGCTCCATCCACTTCCAATTGACTTTACATTGGAAAATTGTCACCCCTCTCTCTGTCACAGCTGCAGTGAGCCTTGTCCTTGTGGTCTTCAAATGTTTGTATTAACCCGCTCTACATGACCCTGGTGATTTTATTTTTGCTATTTTGTCTATAAATAAATTCCTATTCCTAAAATGGCTCCAAATTTACCCTTCTAACTGCTATCATCATGAGCTTCATTTGACTGGAGCCAAACTCTCTTAGTCCACTTCTCAAAGACGAAGCTGTGAATAAAAGTAGGACTATCTGAAGAGAGAGACAAACTTAACATTTGAATCTGTTTTGTTTTCTCCCCCTCTCTCATCTGATACACATAAGGGTGCCTTGATGCTTTAATTAAAATCCCATGACCTTGAAAGCTTCGCCTCACATGTGCATCGGCCCCTGCGTGAATGCTTTGGACATGACATTGACGTTGTGTGCCCACCCCATGGTCCAACACAAAGCAAACATCCACAGACATCATGCGACGCGCTGGAGGTTGGCAGGTCATCCCATTCATTCTTAGTGATTTCTTTCAACCCTCCTCCTCTGTGCGGCCCTCTTCAGAACCACTCTCTATCCAAATCCTCTGCTCTGATTGGGCCAGACGCCTCCTTGAGTACTATTGACCGTGCCCATAATGTGTGCTCGGAGCGTGCCTAGCTTTCATCCTCGTCTTCCTCGCTGGTGGTGAAGATGCGGAGGGCTCTTGATCAGTAATAAGAGTCACTATAGATGTCCGGAGGTGCTCTGATGCTCTGCTCTCAGGTCCCTGTCTTTTCAAGGTTACAGGAGCATGCTAGAGCAAAGCTGATAAGACATGCTTTTAGCACTAAGACCGGATGTGACTAAGATTTTTATTCATCCACAGGTTTGATTTTAAACTTTATATGTCCGATCTATGTTATAATATTTCCTCATCACAAATATATCTGGAGTTGTGTTTTGTTTCATTCACACATGTTTAACACACAAACCTTTCATATTTAGACTGAGTTCTTCTCTCAAACAGGAAACACTCTATTCTACCTTGTGATGCCATTTGGTAATAGAGGAAGTTCTCCACTGTGTTTTTAAACTCCATACACCTTCACTAGAATCATTTGGATGTTTTCAGCCCAGAAATGACTACTACTACTACTTTAACAAAAGGTAAACTACTGCTTCGTGACATCACAAGGTGGAACAGAGTATTTTGAGTTCTAAAGATGAAGACAGCAGAGGTGGGGACTTGCAAGTTGTGACTTGGTCTCACGTCAGACTTGAGTCACTATTTTTAGGACTTGAGACTTGACTGGATAAAATGGACTAAGACTTGGGACTCGACTTGAACTTGAGGCCTGTGACTTGAGAAGACTTGAGATGCACTTTTAAATCTGAATTCTTTCTATTTTGACTGTAATGATTCACACTAAGATTTTGTCAAGACATTTAAGACTTGAAGCTCAATGCAGACGACTTGGACTTGACCTGGACTTATGGGCCAGTGACTCGAGACTCGACTTGCCTGTATTTGACTTGGGACATGACTCGGACTTGAGGTCAAAAGATTTGAGACTTACTTGAGACTTGCAAAACAACGACCGGTAAACAGACTAATAATAAAAGGTTACTTAAACATGTGAATGAAACAAAACACTATTCCAGGTATGTTTTTTGTGTAATATACACACACAACTTATCTAAAAGTTTATGTTAAAACTTTTCAAAAAGCATTATTATCAGCAAAGTTGTTCTGAAGTGAACTTATTACATTACACTTATTAAATTGAACTTGTATTTTAAAGTTTTTGTATCTATGTATTTCTATCTATATTACATATTTTATACACATTTTATGTAATTAAATCCCTAACGATATGAAACATTATATGTATACTAAATCCCACATACTGTTCTGAAGAAAAATAACTTCATTGCACTGATTAAACTTGAACTTGTATTTTAAAATTTTTGCCTATACTTTTGTCAACAAATATTTAAATACATTTTTCCTTATAGAATACCAGAAAATAAAGAGGGTTTTTTTTTTGCAGTACAGCCAGACAAGCAATCTGGAACATACTGTATGTAAAAGTGTTTCAAAATGTAATTGTATATTTAAAAATGTACAGTATTTGAAAGATCAATTGTATAACACAAATAAAACAGGCTACACCAAGCCCAAAACACAACAAAACAATGTCTAAACACTTTTTTAGATAAAGTTGAAATAGGATTGGTTTCTGAGTTAAAACTTCTGAATGCAATTAAGAAGCAAGCCCACTTTACTGTGACTTCGCCAAAAAACTTAATGAGACAGTCTGGCCAAGTTGTGTGAATGCAACGCTTACACCAAAACAACTAATTTGGAAAAGAAAGGTTTCAATTTCCAGTGGGCTGAGAGGAGAGATGGCACCTCCACTGACTCCAAAAACAATTCTTGCTATGGGATTATAAGAATTCACACCAGCTCTGAGCAGGGAGCAGCTTGGGTCCCTTTCTCTGGCTTTGCGACAGATACAATAGCCTTCCCTTACTATAGTCTAATGTAACTTTTTGGTTTCTATGAATATGTAATGCTTGGAATGTTCCACAGTGTGACATTAAACAGCTCTACCTTACATTTATTCAATTACAGGTGTTTTTACAGCTCAAAAATACCAAAAAACAAGCTTTCTGACAGCGAGCAGGGTTGCCTCTCCACTTGTAACTTGGTCTGGTTTGGTTTCCATGAAGCTAGAAAGGTTTAATGCCATACTGTGAAACATTCCAGACAAAGCAATATTATCTCCATGAAGGCAATCGTTTGACTGACCCTATACCAGAAAAGTTACACAATGCACCTTGAAGTATAAACTGTACATTATTACAGCTAAGAAAAAAAACAACAACTATCGATTCAGTGGTTTCTACTGAACAATATTCAGCGCAAATATTTAAAATCTGAATATTTGAACACTTTATTAGACCTCAGAATCTGTGTGAAATACTTTTACTTTTTACTGCGTAAGTACGTGTTTAAATTGGTGCTTAATATTTAATACCTAATACTTAAAAGTGCATTGCGTAAATTTTCTGGTGGATTTGTCAAACATTTTTCTCGATGTTATTGCTTTGTCTGGAGTGTTTCACAGTATGGTACACATCACAGCCTGTTTTTGAGGTCTAAAACCACCTGTTGATTGGATAAATGTAAGGTAGAGCTGTTTAATGTCATACTGTGGAACATTCTGTGACTGAGCACTAACCAAAAAGTTACATAGTACATAGTACACCTTTAAGTAACCCAATTGAGTCTCACTTCCACCCCTGTCCCTGGGCATTTAAGTTGAGCGTATGCAGATACAAAGCTAATACCCCGCATGCAGATTTGGAGACATTGGGAAAGCAATCAATCCCGTTTAAAATTCATGACATGTTTTTGATTCACTGGACTGAGTCAAGAGAGTCTTCCTTTGAAATGCAGTTACTTTTCTCTGACAGTCACCGCGCCGACAGCTCATTTTGATGTGGGCGTTAAGCTGTGCATTATATTGGAGCTATGTTAATGATTCATGTCTTTGGTGTGTGTGTTCAAAGAAAGTTAGGGCCTTTAATATCAAGAGTATTAGCTGTGACTAATAGAGACAGATAGAGCGGATGGATCTTTTATCGTTTATGTTTTCTTCTGTTTTTTTTTTTTTTTTTTTTTCATGCTGTAAACATTCTTTGGTCCAGTACACTTTACTTTGTTTAAGAGTCACTTTGGCAAAATCACAATCAAACTAGGGCCAAGTGACAAAATGCTTAAAAACAAAGAAATAATCGTCACAACCATAGACTGCATAAAGAAGTGGACTAACCCCGTTTTCATGAGAGCTTTAATTCCGATTTAAAATAAATTAATTCGGAATAAAAATGAATTCCACTTTTAAAAAAAACATGTAAACACTTAATTCCTGATGATTATTCGTAATTAAATTTAATCGGAATTAAACTTAAATCTGAATTAAGTGGGTGGTTTATTCTGATTTTAAAGCCAAATGAATTTATTTCGTGATCATGTAAAAGTTTATTCTTCTTAAAAACTAATTCCAGTCTTTCAGTGAATGCGTGTTGGGTCGCCATCTGACGCGATGACGCACTGCAAGATGGTGAAAAAAGTTTGTAATTGTGAAAGGTACTGATGTTCCCAGTTAACATGCAAGCTGTAATATCTCAGTTTTTATTATAGATCCATAGCAGCTGAAGTGTGTGTTTACTTCCGGTAGACGTAAATATGTTCATGTCCCTGTCCAATCAGAACCCTTCCTGACCCCCAGTCAGTGAGCGGAATTAAATAAAGCCAATTTAACGTGTTTTCCGTGTAAACCTTAATTCGGAATTATTATTTCCATGTAAACTCAAATGAGAATAATTAAATTCCAAATTATTTAATTCGGAATTAAAAAACATCATGTAAACAAGGCCGGTGTAACATTACCTATAGCGTTCAGCTCTAGTCAAATGAAGTTCATCGAGGCTGGCAGTTATAGGAGTGAATTTGGAGCCAGTTCCATATTAGGAATTGGAATTTATTTACAGACAAAATAGCAAAATAAAAACTCCAGGATCATGTAGAGTGGGTTAATATGAAAATTTTCAGACCAAAACAGAGAGAGGTGTGACAATTTCTCAATAAAGTAAATTGGAAACAGAGTCAATGAAGCCGGAAGCGCCCCCCGTGCTCACTTCATATCTGGAACACGGCATGAAATTATTATATACTTATAACTGGTAAACGATATTAAATTAGTATATTCATTTGATGCCATGTCCATTTTTTCAAGTTTGAGACTGGTACAAAATGAATAATGACCCCTAGTGGCTGGAAAAGTCCTTAAATAAATGGTTTTGTATCAGTAAGCACATTGTATATTTTAATTTAATTTTTTCTGTAAACCTGTTAAAGTCATGTGTTTCAGGCATAAAAACTCCTTCCTGATTTGAAGGATTTGTCATGGCAACAGTCCTCCGTTGTCATAGCAATAACGCAATTCAGATCTAATTATTATATGTTTTGAATGGTGAAAGGCGCTCGCAAAATCCTTCAAATCTGGAAAGAATAATTGGCTTGGAACCCGTGAATAGGTGATCTGAATTTTGTTTTGCCTATAAAAATTGTCCCCAAATTGAAATACTTAAAAGTGCGCTGTGCAATGTTTTTAATGGAGAAAAATTCATAACCTGCTTGTCTCCATGGTGATGTTATTGCGTTACTTAAAATGTTTGTCAATGTGTATTAATAGGCCATGTAAGAGGTCAGATCTATGGTGAGACAAGCCAATGATTAAATAATTGTTTGATAGACACATTCAAATGCCATACTGTGGAACATTCTGGACAAGCTGGTGGCAGGCTCTCCATTAGAAAGGTTGTACAGTGCACCTTTAAAACTGCTTAAAACCCTGATTTATGCTCTGTTTTTCACCTGGTCAGTGGTGCTTTGCTGTGCAGAGACTGTCACTCAAGCTCCAGATCAATATCCCGTCACATTCACTATAACACTACAGCTTTCTTCCTGCTGCCACGACGACGCAAACAAGCTTAGACCTATTTTTTACCTAAGCCATTTCAATTCCTTGCTAAGAAAAAAAGAATAAAAAAGATTCATGATTATTACTTCGTTACATCCATCTCGCGGTGGGCTTTGAGGGGGCTTTACTCCGCAGACAGCACCGACCCCTCAAATCTCTCAGTTTGTTTTCCCCCTCTCCACTTTTAATGAAAATGAATCTCTCCTTCTCCTCCGCCAAAATGGACTTATTGGAAGTTGGGGAGAAAAGTTCGGGGACTGGCAGAAATGGTAGGTCGTGCAATGCCAACAAGCAATTACCAGGCTATCTGGCTTCAACTGTTTTAAAATGAGTTTAAATCAAGTCATGCGTCTAAAGGGCTGCACAAAATCCGAAAAATACAAATTGTAATGCATAATTGTTTTGACAACACTAGCAACATAAGAATTAACTTTTTCTGAAGTACTACTGGATTAAACTGAAGGTAAAACAGGGCCACAGCACTACGCTCTTATGAGTAGGGTATCATTAAGAGGTTAACGATACGATACATAACTCGATACACTGGCCATGATATGATACATATCTCGATACAGTGCACTTTCGATTCAATAAAGCAATTCGATACAGTTCAATAAAAAATAATGGCTAAATGATGGCTCTGATACTACGTCTTTGTTAAACTGGTTCTTGTGCAAAGTTAATATAAAACCCAAACATTTTAATCATCAAAACAGTGAAAATATCAAATGTGTCGCATAAACGAGTTTCCTTCCTCTGAACAAGCAACAAAACTGTAGCTCTGTAGCAAAATAATTTAGTAAAATATACCAAAAATAAATGATATATTGATACAGCAGTCCCCGATATTAATACTGTAGCATCACATTAAACGAAACAATACATCTATATTTCAATATTCTTGCACACCCCTACTTATAAGATCAGTGATTTTAATATAATATGATTTTATGACAATTTTATATAATTTAATAGGCTACCAGTACCTACAACTAGATTACTCATTATTTAGACACATAATACAACTGAATCATGTTAATAAATAGTAGCCTATAAGGATTTTCAGGGATTTTAAGATACTGCCCATATAGATGGTAGCACTTCTGGTAAAGTGAGAATTCCTTTCATTTCCATGGAGAATTTGAGAAAAGGTTTGCAGTTAAAATATGATATAAAGTAGGCTGATTTGTGCAAAATGTTCAACAAGTCAACAGTGCATCAGCTTTATATTGATAGTTTGCAGCTGATATCATCAATATTCCCTGGGGGTATGATGCCTCTGCTCTGTCTGAGGCTTTGTTATTCAAGTTAGAGTCTAATTTGAGTTTTATTTTAACACAATCTGACCATAAAGAACTGACTTAGATGGAGCTACAGTTAGCCAGCTGTTTTTTAGTTCACTTTCATCTTTTTCATTGATCACAGGCTCCTGAAATGTGTTCTTCAAATCCATTTTGTCATTTTTCTTGAGTTTCCAAAAAGATCTTAAAACGTTTTGGTGGTTATTAATGTGTGCATTGTGTAGGGTGACCAGACATCCCTATTTACCCAGTTTTGAGCCCTGTGTCCCCTGTCCCAGCAGATTTATCCAGAACCAATGATTTGTCCCAGTTTTATACAAGAAATGTCCCAGGTGTCCCTATTTTTTTATTTATTTTTTAACCAATTTGACACCTGCCAACAGTAAAGAGAGGCATACATTTGTCATTTGTTTAGGTAAAACATAAAAAACCTGCTTAAAAATGACCAAAACACAAAGAAAATGTGACTATACTGACTTATGTTAATGCCGAGTGCAGAACAATTTTCCTTAATTACGCACTCATTTCACAATTTTATTATTATGAACCACCAAAACCAGGGATGTCCCAGTTTTTTATTTTGAAAATCTGGTCACTCTAGCTTTGTGTCACCATAGTAACTTCTGAATACCCCCAGCGTCATACAACTAAATAATGATGCAGATGACCACAGCAACTTTCAGAATAAGGTGAATTTCTTTGATCAAAACCAGAAAAAACAAGTATTTGAGCTGTAACTGCCAATTAACTTTCTATAGCACTGTACAACCCCAGTTTTTTCATCAAATATTATATTATTAAAACAACAACCACGCACTGACGCCACACGCCATCTGTGCATCTTCGCTATACCAATCCACTTACTCTTTTGCCAGGTGGTCCAGGTGGGCCCGCTTCTCCGGATGGTCCTGGGGGTCCCTGGAAACACACAGAATAAACAACTCACGATTACAATGAACGAAGAGGATTATTTGAACGTATGATGTAGCGCTCAGATAAGTTTTAATGACTCGCGTCGATGACTCCCTTGTTGTCTCTGCCAGAAAGACAATAACATAGAAAAGAATATTGACGTTTTGGGAATAAGCAGCCCCAAGATGGCGACCCGAGTTGGAGCCAAAATATAAGTACGATAAAGCACTTCTCTGCTTCAAATGACAGTTATTGTGCTCCTCCGACACTTTCATCTATTACTGCAAAGTTAATTATAAGCAGCTGAAGCTCTTTGAAGCATTTGTAAAGGTAAATATTTCACAGTGCGGCAGTCTGGAGGTGGAGAGTTATTCAGCAGGATTGCACTCGGCATACAAAACAGAACCAAGGGGTAGTAGAAATCAGTGAAACCACATAACAATGAACCAGAATAAATTAATAGATGGAATAATGTGGTGAAAAACATTCGGTCTGGCTTTTTGCATTTGCATAAAGTTAATGGCATTATGGATGTGATTTGACAAGGTGGATAAAGACAAAACTCAACTGAATTAAATATATCGTTTGATATGAAATATAAACAACATATTACATTGTGCTGGTTATAATAGACTGTAGCGGTGCCTTATAATTGTGTTTGGGAATTGAATATTTTAATATGCTACAAGTGCAAGTCTGATAAGTCTAAAAATTTATTTACTTCTTTACATTGGTTGAACTTTCAAAATACAATACATGGAAATTATAGGAAAGGACTACCTAAATGTTCAGTATTTTGTTCAGAGGGCGGAGCTTAGAGTTGTATTTTTTCACATTTATTTACCAAATGTTTATTCATCACCTATATATTATTTCATTATCAGGTTAAGTTTAGGATTAGGATTAGGTTTAGGGACCGTTAATTTAGTTAAATTAAGAGTTTTGGAAAATGCAATGAAAGGAAGTCCTGTTATAGTAATACAACTGAGCTTGGTAACTTTAGTTTTAGTGCATTATAAAAACACATGTAAAAATAAGGTCTTATCAATAAGACTTGTACACTCAGTTTGGTTAAAATAATGGATTTACTGGTTGTGTTTACTGGTTGTGAACATTTTAATATGCTACAAGTGCAAATCTGATAAGTCTAAAAATGTATTTACTTCATTACATGGCTGAACTTTCAAAATACAATACATGGAGATTATAGTACAGGACTCCCTAAATGTTCAGTATTTTGTTCAGAGGGTGGAGCTTAGTGTTCTATTTTTTCACATTTATTCAGCATTTAGTTTATTTTTGACCTATATATTATTTCATTATCGGGTTAAGGTTAGGATTAGGGATCGTTAATTTAGTTAAATTAAGGGCATTGGAATGCTAGTCCTGTAATGAAAGGAAGTCCTATTATAGAAACACAGTTGATCTTGGTAACTTTAGTTTTAGTGCAGTATAAAATACTAGAGATGTAATGATATCCAAATCTCTCTGTAAGATATTATCATGATATGCATCTCATGGTACGATATTTATTGCGATATTTTGGAGAGGCTGATATAACTGTAGATAGGACACTTTTTTGCTTTTAAAATACCCTGATAAGATTTTGGTGTGAATTATTTCCATCATAATCCCAGGAATTCAAGTAAAAAACATAGTACATGTTGTCTGAGCTGAAATGAATCATGGGATATGTAGTTCCCGATGTTTATTAGCTATTGTAACTATAAAGCAATGCATTTAAGCAAAGGAACTTGTGATTCGATATATTGTGACAGCCCACGATATTATTGTGAGACTTTTCACGATACGATGTCACGATATTTCAGTTATTGTTACATCCCTATAAAATATATGTAAAAATAGGGTCATATCATAAGATTTGTACACTCAATTTCTATTCTAATGTTCTATTTTTTTATTTTTTATTTAGCAAATGTTCATATTTTTGACGTATATATTATTTCATTATCAGGTTAGGGTTAGGGTTAGGGTTAAGAACCATTCATTTGGTTAAATTAAGGTCTTGGAAAGCTAGTCCTGTCTTGTAACAAAATTCCAAACATTTAAGAAGTCCTGTTATAGTAGCACAATCGAGCGTAACTATAGTTTTAGTGCATCATAAGAATACATTTCAAAATAAAGTTACATGATGAGACTTGTATACAAAATTTTGGTCAGAGCAATGAACTTACTGGTTGTCCGGCTTCACCATCCTCTCCCTTCTCACCAGGTTCTCCGTCAGTGCCCTGTACAGAACGTGAATCATAGTTAAAAAACAAGCACTTAAAAGTAACATTAAATGATAAGTTTAGCTTCAAAGTCCAATATTGTACTTACAGCTACGCCAGGCTCACCAGGGGGGCCGGGGTCTCCAGGGAATCCAACAGGACCCTTTCAAGAGAGAAAAATTTGTTTAAAATATAAATACATGTAATCTTATGCGGGGATTTTCAAAGCCTTTGGGACATGGATTAAGTACATGCTTCGTAATTCTCTTAGCCATTTAGTCGTACCTAGCGTCCCCCAGCGTGTCTAATTTAATGGGCTTAATGATGGTGTTGCAATTCTAATGGGAATATGTCACTGTATGTCATTAGCACAGGGCATAAAGTGTAATTTCCATCAATAAAAAGGGATTTCACGTGTTAAATATGCTCTGGAATCAAAATTAATCTTCTAGGCTCGCTGAAGGGGGCTATTACCTCTTCCATATTTGGGCCAGTGTGAGAAG
Source organism: Boleophthalmus pectinirostris (assembly GCF_026225935.1). Classification (NCBI taxonomy): domain Eukaryota; kingdom Metazoa; phylum Chordata; class Actinopteri; order Gobiiformes; family Gobiidae; genus Boleophthalmus; species Boleophthalmus pectinirostris. The sequence goes on from NW_026571070.1 coordinate 15,104,719, forward strand.
TTGTAGAAATATACGAGTAATAGTATTTTAGTAGTTGACTAGTCAGCAATTCATTTATGTGTTATGGATTAGTCAAATGATCATTTCTATTGTACTTTGAGACCTTTAAAATCCTGAACATAAATGTATCTTCTACGCTGAAGGGGGCTACTAACTCTTCCATTTTTAAGCCAGTGTGAGTAAGTTGTAAAAATATAGTACTGCAATTTAAGAATATGTTAGTAACTGTCGAGTACGAGATATATTTTTATGCTATCACCAAGTCAAATGATTATTTCTATTGTACTTTGAGACCATTAAAATACAGAATAAAAATATTATCTTCTAGGCACGCTGAAGGGGGCTATTAACTCTTCCATATTTATTCCAGTGTGAGTAAATTGTAGAAATATATGACTGCAATTTTAATTATTTTAATAGATGGCTATTCAAAGATAATGTTTTGTGTTATCACCTAGTCAAATGACTATTTCTATTGTACTTTGAGACTTTAAAATATATATTTTAAACCAGATAAAGGTTGAAATATGGTGACTGAAGTCTTCAAGAGAGAAAATGTTTACGAAATAAAATGTATTATTGACAAAAATTAGAAGTAGTGCATTATTTTTTACATGCTGATTTAATATTGTTACTGTTTTGATTATGACATTTTAATATTCAAATAGGTTAGAGTCATACTATATATGTATATATATATATATATATATATATTTTTTAAATAAGACTACAATATATACATTTTTATACTAAACTAGTCACTATTGTTCAGTTAATCTTGGCTAGAAAACTGTATTTGCTGGACTTACAGGGTTACCCTTTGGACCATCATCTCCGGGGGGTCCTTTAGCACCCGCGGGACCAGCAGCTCCAGGGGGTCCGGCCTCTCCCTTCTCGCCCCTCTCACCTTTGGGTCCCTGTGAAAGAGGAGGAGAAGTGTGGATTGGTTATGTCAGGATCACAGGGGAGAAGACAGCCAAGTGAGCAGCAATAAACACTGCAGCGGTCTCAAGAGAGGGACCAGGGAAGAGCTGTGAAATAAGAAATGGAGGCTCTACGGCTTTACAAGGAGTGACTTTAGGGACCACAGTGTGCTCCAGGGTTTTGAATTGGGCTTTGAATGAACAACAGATAACTATTCTATTATTATTCTTCACTATAATTAAACTCCATACATACTATCACTTTAAAGCACTTTAAAGGTATGTTATACAGAATGGATTATTGTGAGCGTTAAGACATGTTTCAATGCTGTTACCTTTAGTTTCATTCACATATGTTTGAGTAACACTTTATTATTAATCTGTCTACATCTCCAAAGCTCAAAATGCTCCGTTCCACCTTGTAAAGTCATGAAGCGGTAGTTTTCACGTTAACAGCTCCCTTTTACCTTTAGTTCAGCGGAGATTGGCAATTCCAGAGTGGAAATTGTCAAGATAATTATGTATGGAGTTTAAAAACAATGGTGGAACAAAGTGTTTTCAGTTTGAGAGAAGAACTCAGCCTAAAAGTGCAGGGTTTGTGTGTTAAACGTGTGAATAAAACAAAACTCCAGGTATGTTTTTGATGAAGAAACATTATAACATGAATCAGAAAATCATTTAAATAACTCTTCAGTAATACTTTCTATCTATTTCCACTAGTAGTTTTGCACTGTTCTCCTGTCCAAAGTGTATATTTTTGTTTTCAGTCATATTTGTATTCTGTTACATAGTTATATTTTTATCACAAACCTTATTGCTTCATGCCTTTATGTTTTATGTCATGGTTTATATTTACTGTTATTATGAATTGTTTTATGTTGCGCCAAATCGCTGGAGCAGATTCCTAGATTGTGAATTTTGTGTTTTGATGATAATAAGCATATTCTGATTATAATTATTTCACAATATTATTTATTCTACTTGTAAATGATAGATGATAGCTCAGTTTCTTGTAAATATATGTCAATGCAAAAATGCTGTTGTATTTTTCTATATTCAATCATTTTTATACGTTTATCTAATGTTTATCTAACTATATATACAGTTTTAAATTGCTAGATTAATACAATATTTTATTTATTTTGTATTTCATCAGTTTGTAGCAGGAAAAAAGGCACGAAGCTTTTCATCTTTTCAGAAATGACACATATTTCTCGTAGTACAAAAAATAACTTATGCTATGTACTGGTATTTTCCATATTTATTCACTTTTCTTTTCTTTTTTATGATATCTGTTATAGTCTGTTATTCTCTACTTTCCCAGACATTGGCATTTTAAGGAATTAAGAAAAGTACAGTGACATTTATTAAATTAAAATAATGCTGTACTTAAGTGAGTCATGAGCGCTGATCATTGAAACCTTCTTAATGTAATTTGGTTTTATATTAAACTTTGAAGTCTTCATGATTTAATTACAAAGCTGACATTTTACTTTGTGGGGAAATTAAATATGATACGTATTCATTTTTCTTGACAAACTGAATAAGAGGTTGTGTGCCATGAACCAGCGGTGAGCCAAATTTAAAGGTTTTACGGCAAAGATATTTCTTACAATGGAATAAAATCACAAAGTTAGCTGGCATTTGTGAGACTTTGCAGTTCAACAACTTTGAGAATGTTAACGATGCCCGGAGTTTGACAGGGACCAGAGGAGATTTGAATGCTGGTGATGACGCCGCTATGGAGACAGGCAATCTCCTCTCTCTGTCTCACGAGCCCCTCGATAATGGTAAGAGAGAGACAGGAGTTAAACAGATATCGATGGTTTCTCTTTGGCAAAAGTCAGACATTTACATAATTCTAAGAGTTATTTTGATTTGGTAAATAAATCTAAACTAATTTAAAGTTGTACAATGTTAATTATTACTTGCTTTGCCTGGAATGTTCCACAGTAAAGCATTAACATATCTATTTTATTTTGTGTGTTTTTAATGCTCAGAAAACATGCATTCTTATTGTGAGCAGTGTCCATAGATGTGTCCTGGAGGTTCCACCCGCTTGTATCCATGGAGATAAATCATTTTAATTAATGTATTTTTCAGACTATAAGGCACACTTTAATTTTCTCAAAAATCGACCTTATAATCCGGTGCACCTTATGTTTTAATTCTGGTTGTGCTCGAACCGATTTTATGTGGTACATGGCGGTCAAAAATATGTCAAAATTGCTGTTTTTTCAGAGCTTATGGTGTATGCAAATTAGCGATGTGGTTTTATGGTTTGTTTCTGTAAAAGGTAAACACATTATTACTCAATGTACCGGAAATCAACATTATTGATATTGCATCTTATAATCCTGTGCGCCTTATAGTCCGAAAAATATGGTAGGGATGCAATGATCCAGCTTTCTCTGTCCTGATGCTGATGTTCATACTTTTGTCGATATCCAATATCAGCTGGCAGACTGAAAATATTTCCTTATAATTTCCTTATAAACCAAACAGTGTACGGTAAAAAACAGATTCCAGTGTGTTTTCTTTAAAGTAATTAGAACAGCTCTGTAAAAATTCAAGTTTAAGATTATGCAATGTAAGTCAGTAAATCGTCTTATTACACCAATTCACAGATCAAAGTGGAATATCGCCTGAACTCTTGGAAGCCGATATCCTCCAAAATGTCAAATACTGGTGCTGATATCCAATATCCGGTATTGCTTAACTTTTCAATACCATTAAATAAGATACCTAGTCACATCTCTCGTGTTCTCCTTTAGTACCTTTAGTTTAAGAGTTTGGGAGCACAGTTTGAGTCACATTTGAATATGCAGTGCTAAGCTAAGGAGTCGTGCTGAGTTTAAAAGTTATGATAATGTTATGCACTTCACACTGTGTTTTACCATCCAAGTGTTTATGGACTTTAAAGGTACATTATTTATAGGTACATTTTACTGCATCATAGTAATATAAGACTATGAGCTTTTATAGTAAAAAGAGACAAGCAATAAAGCAGCATTTTTAGATTTAACATTTTTGATCATTTTACGTACCCCTGTTCCTGGCTCTCCGGGTTGCCCTGGGTTACCAGCCTCGCCTTGTTCACCCTGGGGAAAGAAACAAAGTTATAATGAACTCATAACAAAAATAAAACAAACCATATGTCATCTCTTGCACTTTTAAGTCCTAGTTTAGAGTTAGTTCATACTTGAATACTGGTTTTGTTTGTCCTAGTTTAGTCCTGGCTGAGTTCTGGTTTGGTCTTGGTTAAATCTTTTTTTTTTTGTGTGTGATTTAGACAGTATCTGGTCTTGATTGAGTCCTGGTCCTGGTTAAGTCCTGATGTGGAAGCAAATAATTTGTCCTATCCTATTTATTTGTCCTAGTTTAGACCTGGTTGAGTTCTTGTTTGGTCTTGGTCAAGTCTGTCTATTCACTAATTCGGACAGTATCTGGTCTTGATTGGGCCCTGGTTTAGTCCTGATTTGGAAGTGAATAATCTATGTCTTTTAATGACAATTTTAAGTCCTGATTTTGCATTAATTTATGGGTAAGTAGTGGTTTAGATGTCCTAGTTTACTTTTGGTTGTGTTCTGGTTTGGTAGTGGTGAAGTCTGGTTTAGACAGTATCTGGTCTTAATTAAGTCCTGATTAAGTCCTGATTTGGAAGTGAATAAAGCAAATATTAAACTTTTTTTTCTTTTAATTTCTTTTAATCACAATTTTAAGTCCTGATTTCGTGTTACTTTATGAGTAAGTAGTGGTTTTGGTGTCCTAGTTTAGCCCTTGTTGAGTTCTGTTTTAGTCTTGGTTGGTTCCAAGTTTAGTCCTGGTCTGGAAGTGAATAAAACTGATCTCTTGTAGTCACAATTTTAAGTCTTGGTTGAGTTCTGGTTTGGTCTTGGTCAAGTCTGTTTATGTGCTAATTTGGACAGTATCTGGTCTTGATTGGGTCCTGGTTTAGTCCTGATTTGGAAGTGAATTTGACCTTGTCCACTCTGGGGTAATTCTAGTAGCAGGCATATCCTTGTTCTATTATTATTTTGCTATGTGTTTTAATACGTTGTGACTGGATACAGCATCACCAACATGTGCTTCAAATATACAGCCAAAGTCACTGCATCGTGAGTGTCCTTTAAAGTTATTGCGTCCCTTCATGGTTCATTATCCAAGCTCATTTAAACATCTGCTGTAAACCATTAAATACTTATTCTGCCAAATGACTCTAAAAAGGAGGAATCTTGTAGTTTTTGTGTTTGTGTTTAGCATTAACTTAAATCAGAGCTTATTTTATTATTACATGTTTTTCTTTGGTCTTTAGTTACATCATGTCTGTATTTTATGTTAACACTGATGACCCCTAGCCTGAGCTACACAAGGAGAAAAAAACCTGATTGCATGAAGGTTGTGTTCATGTGACAAAAGCTATATAGTTTGAAACTGAGTGGGAGGATATGGTAGAATTATTTGACTATAAATGACTCAGATAGCAGAAAGTAGTTCTGGTTTATAGTTAATATATTTTTAATTACTGGGCTTATCCACATGAAACAAAAACTGGCACTAAGTTCAAGGTCTTCTCTGTCAGTATAAATCTAGAAAAGTGAAATTATGTTTTGATAATAGCTAGATAATAGATAATAGCTAAAGTTTTGCAATAATATTATGGGCCAATCGCAATGTATCAAATCACAAGTCTCTTTGCATAAATCAAAACAGAGGGAACTACATAGACCATGATCCTTTGCTCTGTTTCTGTGCAGACTACATGAAGAAACAACTGTGCACTTTTAAATCTTGATTCTTTGGATCACCAAGAAATGTAGATATTGTTACATCCATAATAATAGCTGCAGAAAGTGATGGTACTATCCAGTGCTAAAATCCGAATCATATAACATTTAACGTTTAAGGAGCCAATTTCTAACAAATAATGATAAGATTAAAAATTTACAGATTTTTTGGTTTTGTTTTTCTTTTTAAACAGTATATCTCCCATAGCGTGATATAGACTCCTTCCTTCTATCTGAAAAAATTACATCATTAAATTCTACAACAGGAACACAACCTATTGAGGACTGGTGGTAGCACAGAGAGGCAATTTGGAGCTCCGGACAAGGCCAGGAGCAGAGAAGCAGCAGTATCCGTCAAAATGGCTTCACGCTGGGCAGAGAGAAGAGACAAAGATGCCCTAAGCTGAGTCCTACCTTCTCACCCACGGATCCCATCGGACCCACACCGCCAGGAGGACCTTGAGGACCCTATGGCAATACACACAGACAGATCATTATCCATCAGCCTTATATAAGACATTTTATAGTACACAGCAGCATGGTGCATAACAAGAGGATAGGGAAATAGACCTGGCACAACAAGAAATTTTGAATTGCGATATCTTGCTGAAGTAAGTACAGATGATAAACGATAATACTAAAACTAAGAGCAGATTTACAGCACAAAAACTATTCTAAATGTACAATATTGTTAAAAAACATGAGCTGCAATAAATAAATGAAACACTTTAGTTTGCCTCATAGAAGTTATTTATAAAACCATCAACAGCTCAAATCTTATCATATAGCCAAAAAAATACCCAAGTAGTGCAAGAAAATGTGCACACAATCCCAAAGTATTGTTCCATTTATCACATATTGAATGATAAATTGATTCTTTTGACAGGCCTAGGGAAATGTTTCTTGTATAAAATAATGTATTAAAACCCAACTTATATGTGCAGTTTTCTTTACAAATACATTTCAACACTGCAGGAGCAAAAAAAAGAAGATAACTTGTAGATAGGGCTATATATAGATACAGATACAGTAAAAGACAGAGCTATAGCGTATACTTACATCAGCACCACTGGGACCCTGAGGACCTCTGGGACCAGGGGGACCAGGAGGACCCTGCACAGAGGAATAAAGTTGTTAAAACAAAATTTAAATTATACAAAATAAACTTTTGTAAACGTATAACTCACCATTGGACCAACGTCACCATTCTCTCCCTTCTCACCAGGAGGTCCAGGAAGACCCTAAAAACACAAGCACAAACACAAACTCTTACATAAACAGAAGACAATTAATCAAGTGTGAATGTCTGTTTCATGAATAAACAACAGTGTTCTTAACTATTTAAATGTGTTTACAGCAGCTGGTCTCCCTTGATTTTTAATATAAGCTTTCATTTGCAACACATTGTGGCAGTGTAGTGAAATATTAAACATACCTGTGGGCTAAAGAAAGAATTAATCATGCAGAGATTAGCTGAATGATGACTAAATCTATAATACAGCAGGCGAGGCCAAATGGAGCCCTGATGGATTATACGATTACCAGAGAAAGTAGAAAAATAACACTTCGATTTTCTTGATTAGTGGAGCTAATAGTTGGATGAAAAGTTGAAATATTGCCAATTTTATTTGTTATTTTTGTCGTTAAATATGCACTGTGTAACTTTTCTTGCTTTAACAGAATGACACTAAACTTATCAATCTTGTATTTATTTTTTATGGATGTTTTTGCTGCTCAAAATATGGTCATATTTTTATAAAGAGCCTTCAACTTTCAAGTCTGTCAAAGAGCTTTACATCAAGGGAGCACTCACACATTCACAAACACATTCATACACCAGAGTATACAGACACTGGGGTTGAGGTGGGTTAAGTGTCTTGCCCAAGGACACAACAACAGCATTCTTCTATGAGAGCGGGAATCTCACTGCCAGTGTATGGATCATTAGATCTGACTGCCCTACAAATAACATCTTTTATGTCGAGAACGGGATTCGAACCGCTAACCTTCAGATCAGTGGACAAAAAACATACATTCTCACTGAAGACGGCCTCTCCACAGAGCTAACCTGTACCTTGCCCTGGGTGTTTGACCTATTTGTGACCACGGAGATAGATTAGTTCAATGCAGTACTATGGGATATTCCAAGCAAAGCAATAACATCTCCAAACCCCCCACCGGAAAAGTTCCACAGTGCACCTTTAAAGTGAACAAATTTGTCAAAGATTGGAGTGTGTTTTATTTATAGAAGTAGATAATGAAAGCCATCCCTTCCCAAGACATTTAGACCTTGATTTATTATTGAATTAAACTTAGCAACGGTTGTCACAGAAGTATGTAGGCTGCAGCAGCTGTCGTATTTCTAGACAAAGGTGGAATGTGTTCGATTATACACCTTTGCAAATGGGCTACTTACTTCTATTATCTTTCAGAATTTGTCTTCTTAACTTGAGTCTGACTTTTAGATTTAGCAGACTTTAGCACATTTTAAGTGTGATGCATTGTGGAGCTGGAGCGCTGTTTCACCCCTGACATTTAGACGAGTGATTGTTCAGATTAAATAGCTGCTCTTTAACTGTCTGGACTCATAATACAGGTGGGCTTTGGAATCTGAGCGAGGAAGGAGGTTGTGAGGAAAGGTGTAAAGGACTGATTGGACTGATTTTGTGCCAATAAGCAATGTAACTAACAAAGACACAAGGACAAAATTGCTTTAATATTCAATGCCTGGTACAATTTCTTTTTTATTTTATTTTTGGATAAAACTAGGTGTAACGATGGGACTAAACATGGAAGTACATCTGGATTAGATCAGGACTAAACTGATTCTAGAACAGGCCCAAACCAAGTCTACATCCAGACTAAACTAGGCTCAAACCAGGATCAAATCAAGACAAAGAGAGTAAATGCAGCCTACACTAAGACTCAACAAGGACTAGACTAGAACCAGAAGGATTAAATAAGAAATAAACTATGATGGTTAAGGATAAACCAGGACTAAATCAATACTAAACTACAATGTGGCTAAACCAGGACCAAACCAGGACTAAAACAAGACCAAACCTGGTCTACACCAGGACTATACTGGGCTCAAACCAGGATCAAACCAAGACCAAGAGAGTAAATGCAGCCTACACTAAGACTCAACAAGGACTAGACTAGAACCAGAAGGATTAAATAAGAAATAAACAATGATGGCTGAGGATAAACCGGGACTAAATCAGTACTAAACGACAATATGGCTAGACCAGGACTAAACCAAGGCTAGAACAAGTCCAAACCAAGTCTACATCAGGACTAAACTGGGCTCAAATCAGGATCTGAACTACAATATGGCTAGACCAAGACTAAACCAGGTCAAAATAACAATAGCATATCAAAATTTTTAGGTTCTATATTTGAAATTTTAAAAAAGGGCATGCACAAAAGTTAAGATAGTTTATTGCAGTTAAGTAGTTTATTGCAAGCACCAGTCCAGTCTTTGCTTTATGCTAGTATTGTCCCTCATTGATTCTTCCTTATCCTTCTGTATTCCAGCGTTTTCAAAGTGGGTTTACGCATTCACTCTCCAATTCCTCCCTCGCTGAGAAATCTCATCTGAGTAAAGGTCTCCTCTAGTCTAAGATCGTTAGCACAGCGGCTAATTACGCTCCGTGGTGAATGTGCTCAATGACAAACTGACTATCAGCGCATTTCGGTCCACACAATTAATGGAATCGCAATGGGAAGTGAATTACACCCAATTAAAAAGCCATCGAACACTATCCCGCTGTGATGGGGGAGCACCTTAGCATGAGGAGTGGCAGTTTGTGTAATTTCATCAAGACAATGACCATCTCCCATGTTTGACTTAAGGATGCTGATCACTAATAAAACACATAATTACAAACAAATGATCTATACTGTGTAGAAATGGGCCTGCTTATTAGATAATTAGAATGCAACAAAACACCATTAAGGCTGGTTAAAACAGTGATTGGTTCATAGGCTCACTGTACTTGAATTAATGAGACAAGCTTTAAAGGTGCACTATGTAACTTTTTGGTTTCTTGTTTCTATGTATGTCTATGTAGTATGACATTAAACAGCTCTACCTAACATTTATTAAATTACAGGTGGTTTTATTGCTTAAAAATACCCAGAAAATGGGCAGGTAGCTTGGTCAGGTTTGGTCTCCATAACGACAGAAAGGTTTAATGTCCTACTGTGAAACGTTCCAGATAAAGCAATAACATTTCCATGGAGAAAAGCATGTGATGGACTCTCCACCAGAAAAGTTACACAGAACACCTTTAAAACTGTCCCATTGCTTGACATATACATGGGAGTAATGAGGGAAAATATCACTTTGTGCCCCATATCAGTGGTCCCCAACCTTTTTTGCGCCATGGACCAGTTTTCTATCAGACAATATTTCGAGGACCAGAGGGAGTTGGAGGGGAAGGCACGGTGGGTGGGCCGGCGGCATGGTTTAGTCCTGGTTTAAGACCTGTTTAAGACCTGTTTTTAGACCAGTTTTAGATCTGGTTTAGTCCTGGTTTAGTTCTGGTTTAGTTCTGGTTTAGTTCTGGTTTAGTTCTGGTTTAGTGGTGCAGCCCATGTGTACGGGATGTGGGATAGTCCGCACGATGTACTGAACAATTAAGTAATCTGATGCAAGTATAATACTCCCTACAACTGTACAACAACTCCCCCTTATGTAATGGATAACCAAGTGTCCACTGAATCATATCATTGTTGCCCTGTCTTCCTATGACCTCTTGTATAAAGCTGTGATTTTGTATTTTATTATAACTTATCTTTCTATTTTATTTTGACTTGTACATTTACATTTATATAATTATGTCTTATTTGACACCTGTTATTATATTTATTGTGATGTCTGAGCTACTGTGTCTAAGTCTAAGTCTCATCATATTTATAGCCTTAACTCTGCCTTTAAAGGGGCTTTTGACAGATCAGATTTGACTAAAAAATAATGGGATTAATTACAGAAAAGCAATAAATACAGTGGATTTTAAAACAGTCAAATAATATAAAAAATATCACCAAGCTCACACAATCACAATTCACAGTATCACATTTGTGGTTTAGCCCCTGCTTTCGTCTTGGTTTCTGCCCAAATCTCAAAGTCTCATAGTCTCTTTATCCCTGTCATTAGCCCTGGTTTAGTCCTGGTTTATGGTCCTGGTTTATGATCCTGGTTAAGACCTTATTCAGTTCAGATTGAGATATGGTCTATTTTATTTATCTCCTGTGGAATTGGCTTTCCCCTATACCAATAATCACATGACCTTATGGCGGGAACCCATATATCACATTTTATATTGCTGCGGGTCACCATGTTGTATTATTATTCAGGTCTACTGTAAGGCTGTATGAACAAACTGGAGAAATGATATGTAACAAGGAAGAAAATATATGCACAGTTTATTTGCTACTGTACACCTTCTACTACATAGAGAAAGTAAAATGTGTAGATTATATGTATGCAGCCATGTAAACATTGTTTCTTTTGCTTTGTCATGTTTTATATATTATACTTTGAAGCTGCTCAACATCCCCTGGGAGTGTGAAGCTAACTATAGGCACTGCTCTGTCTGAAGCTCTGTTACTCAGTCTGTTTAATCTGTGCTTTGTTCTATCACAATCTGACCACAAAAAACATTAAATTACAGTTACAAGCTGCTCAAGCTCTCTCACTACACCTAAACAGGACCATGAGCACTCGTATTGATCACAGCCTACCAAATATATGTGTTTTAAAATCCATTTTGTGTTTTTCTTGAGTTTTCTATAAAAAAAAAAATAAGTGGCATAAAAGACAAAATAATTTCATGGAAGTTGACATGGCAACAACTGAAAACACAACAGAACATCGGGTCCTTAATGCAGTAGAGACAAGACACTGAGTTACTTGTGTCTTGCCAAAAATTGCGTGTAAAGCTCCGGGTTTGTCTACGCCTCAGAACTCCATCTGCCTTGAAAGCCACAATCTTACCAGCCACAAGAAAAAGGATCACAACTGGTGTAAAATGAAAGCTTCTGCAGATTGCTCCAGGAAAACTGAATCATAGCAGAATATGATGTCCCATAGATGAGTGTTCGCAATGTTCACAGCTATATATATATATATATATGTTCTATACTCTCTCTATGTCACTGAAACGCATCCTGCTACAAGTTATATTTTCCACCCTTAAGCAATAAAAAGAAAATAGCTCTGTCTCAAGGTTAGAGAGTCCATGTTATTTCTATTCAAACTTTAACAAATGCAGGTTCAGATATATAACCTCACACCATATTGTGTGTTATAATATAGTGTACAAATTGTGTAAGCGTCAGGGTTGACAGACTCGAAACTAGATACTCACTTAAGAAGATATCAACACTGAAATAATTGCATGAATGAAACATTATTGATGTTTTCTTGAATAGTTTAAAAATGATCTATCAAAGGCTTGTACAACCACATGATAGTATTAAATGAACTGAAAATTATTAGGGTTATTTGGGTTAAAACCTTCTTGTATCTATGGATATGTCATTGCAAGTAATAACATTTCCACAGAGAAAAGCATTTGACAGACCTCCAACAGAAAATTACAACCTTTAAAGATATTCATTGTTATCGTGGTATTCAAATCTGTATCAAGCCTTTTCCTTACTAAATAAATCAAGTTTGAAATTGGAGTTTTGTAGCGAAACTAGTGTGCATCTAAGTGAACACTAACCTGCAGGCCGATGGGACCAGGGGGACCAGGGAACCCTCTTGGACCTTCGTCTCCCTTCTGTCCGAACATACCCTGTTGACCTCTGGGACCAGGCTCTCCATCAGCGCCCTTAGAACACACAAAAGATTGCCTAAATGTATGGGGTTAGTCCACAAAATACAACTGGTACAGCTAAATTATTGAAAACTACCTATTTCAAGATAATCAGTGTTGTTTAATCTGCCTCTCCTTAATGACAAATGACTGGTTAAAAGTTTGGTTTTCTAACACTGAAGTGGTTTTATATTTACAATTTTGTGAAGCCCTGCTGTTTTGATTTTGGGCTCTACAAAAATAAATTAGACTGAAATAAGTAAAAGCTATCACGATGTTATTCATCAGTCAATTGCAACAACTTTTGCATTTATATTCAAAGGTGTTAAACATAGACTGGTGATAATATGTTCTGAATCTGTCATTTACAGTGACAGTGGTATTCACTTTTGCTGTTCACTTGTCAATTTCATGTAACTCAATAAAAGGATAAAATAATGCACTAAATACACAACTTAAAGAGCATGTTATAATGTTATTTCCTCTTCACAAACATGCCTGGAGTTGTGTTTTGTTTCATTCACACATGTTTAACTCACAAACCCTGCAGATTTACGCTGAGTTCTTCTCTCAAATAGAAAACATACACCTGAACTAGAATCAGTTGGATGATTCCAGAACTGGAATTGCCCATTTCTACTGAACTAAAGGTAAAAGAAGCTGTTAACTTGAAAACTACAACTACATGACAACACATGTAGATAGACTAATAATAAAGGTAACTCAAACAATGAAGCAAAACACAACTCCAGGTATGTTTTATGTGAGGTAATAGAATTATAAAATGGCTTGAAGCTCACAAGAGTCAGTTTTGCCTATTATAGGACCTCGAAGGCAGTAATTCATAGAAAAGTATGTATTTCTCATCCTTAAAGTTTTGTTTTTGATAGGATTTGGTTTCTAGATTCAGTTGTTCTGAGTTTTTCTCCTTGTTTTATGATCAATCGACACAGTCCAGTAAAGTTTTATTGATGCGAGATACAAGAGACACTTACAGCGGGTCCGGGGGCACCAATGGGACCTTGGAGACCGGGTGGACCAGGTGGACCCTAAACGACAACAGAAACAAGTCGGTAGAAAAACATCTCAAAATGGGCGCCTCCTGAGCCATAAAATGTGATTTAAAGAGGACTTTGGTGCTAAAGGTTTTGTGCGTGGCTCACCTGCTCCCCTTTGTCAGCTTTGCTTCCCTTCTGTCCAGGCTCTCCCACCTCTCCCTGAAAAGATACAGCAAAGACCATGGATCAGTTTTTATTCCACCACCAGTGTTCAATATGTCACATCTCATCTCAGGCTCGCTGGTTAAACTGTGTATAGATGGACAATTGGCTATAAAGAAGAATTCTGTTATTTGTATAGAAAAATTAAATTATCTAAACACAAATTAGGTTAAAATATATCACATTAAATCATAGTCAAGTTAATAGACCCACTACAAAATAAAAAAAGAGAACGTATTCTAGATTAATTGATGCAAATTTTGAGACATCCAGGAATAAGACATTATAAGTGAATTAAAATGAAAACAATTGGACTATTGTTTTTGTTTTAACTTTAAAACGCTTATAACATATATAAAAGTCTCTGTAATACATGATGTAAATGCAGTTACTATGCACCCACAATGAATAATCACAATTGGAGCTCCATTTTTTTTTTTAGTACATTTTGATGTTGAGTAATTCACCTTGTCACCATCCTCTCCAGGTGGACCTTGGGGTCCCGCCGGCCCGGGCAGACCGACTGGACCCTGGACTCCATCGCGACCAGCTGGACCCTGTGGACCTTTCTCTCCCTGGAAACACAGTCATTTATTTAATTATGTAACTTTAAAATAGATACATTAGATCAAAGTTCACATATTATTAAGTTTTGATTCTGAAGACAAAGTACTCACAGGTGCACCCTTCTCTCCAGCGGGACCCGGGGGACCTTGAGGGCCAGGTCGACCGGACAAACCAATGGGACCAGCTTGGCCAGCACTGCCTCTCTCACCAGGGGAGCCCTAAAAGGATTCAAGAAAACAGGAGGATGAGATGGAGCATTAGATACAAGAAAGAAAGGGAAAAAAAAACTCTTTGGGCAGAAGATATAAGACACTGCATAAATAGTGTTCCTGTGGTGAATACTTAACAACAAGCATTCCCATTAAGGCGTCTACAAAGCAAGACCTGAGCTGCACTGCTAATGGATCTGCACACAGGCTTCTGTAAGAACCAAGGGAACACAACATACACAGAAACAGGTGGCTTTTAAGTCTGATATAGAAGGACGGCTACATGAAAGCCCCTGTACAGCCACATGGAGCTGTGTTACCTGCAATAAGACTCAATACACAAACTCAATACACATAAATCTATTACTCTTAATGGAAAATGCCACTATGTCTCTGAACAGTACTGTACAAAACGCATGGATTTAGAGGGGACCATGGATACTCAGTATGAAAAGTGAGCATGGCCTTGATGGAGGATCCAACAAGGCTACAAATTTGGATTTTAAGTTCTGCTATAGAAAGACTGCTACATGAAAGCACCCGAACGGAAGTGTGTTATATGCAATACAATACTCAAACTACACAAATCTATTACTTTTAAATCGCCCATATTACACTATTTTCAGATCTATGTTATAATGTTTCCTCATCACAAACATATCTTGAGTTGAGTTTTGTTTCATTCAAACAAACAAGTATTTCTCTTTAAGTGAAAACACTCTGTTCCACATATGGTAAGACAGGAAGTGCTCCACTGTGTTTTTAATCTCCATACACCTTCAGCAGAATAATTTGGAGGATTTCAGACCTGGAACTACCAATCTCTACTGAACAAAAGATAAAACATGTTACTCAAACATGTGTGAATGAAACAAAACACAACTCCAGTTGTTTTTGAGCAGGAGGAAAAGTGGACAAGTCCTCTGAGTTTGATAGAGGATCCTGTGAGTATTATGAGTCATGATTTTTGATGTTTTATATTTGCAGTTTGGTTTGATAATCCGTGTTTGTTTATATCACAGAGCAGTGAGGCACATCCTTGTGATAGGAGCGATTGCAGTACTTGAATGCTCCAGTGACAGATCTGTGTGTGTAGTGAGACGACACCAATGCTGATCCCATCAAAACACACAGGCAACGATGATGTAACACTAATGTTCCCATTACACTGCTACAAAATGAGTTACCCCTCTTTCTCATTAGACCTTCATTTGCTCAAGGCCACTCAAATCACCACTTTCCTGTAATCACTGAAATAACAAATATTTTTACCCCCAAATTTTCACATGAATCAGTCATAAAACTATTCCACTTCATAAGAATTTCATCTGCTTTTTATCAAGACCTCATTAACGATTTATTAACCTGAGAAAATAACTGAAATTAAAAGCTACAATTCCATAGAGATACCAATTGTGTTGCAAAAATGCCAGATGTTTTGATTAAAGGTCCTATATTATGCAGAAATTGGCACTTGAGAGCTTTAAGGCATGTTCGAATGCTGTTAAATAACTAAAAACATACCTGGAGTTATGTTTGAGTAACCCTTTATTATTAGTCTGTCTCTCAAAAAGCTCTGTTCCACCTTGTGATGTCATTAAGCAGTAATTTACAAATTACCAGTTACCTTTAACATTATTATTATCCAAATAAATTATCCATATCCATATAAATTATCCACATGATTCTAGGATATAGAGCTTAAAAACACAGTGGAAGAGTTCTTGTATTACCACATGACATCACATGATGGAATGGAGTGTTTTCAGTTTGAGAGATGAACTCCAGGTATGTTTTTGATTAAAAAAAACAACATAATACGGGCTCTTTCACACAAACATTTAACCAGTAAAATAATAAAATAATTAAATTTGTGGATTAAATAGGCTGTGTAAAAGTGAATATAGAGTGAAACTATTTTAAGCAGATATAACAGATTTAAGCAGATCATTAGTTGGTCGATGGTTTTCAATGGACTGAATGGCATTGCTTCTAATCTGTTAATATCTAGGCTTTCAAACATATACAATATACTCAGTGATGCCTGAAATAAAATGACTGAATACATACCACAGGGCCAGGGGGACCTTGGGGACCTTCTCCGCCTTTTAGACCAGCAGGACCCTACGGAGAAATAAAGAAAAGTTAGTTAACAGTGTGTTTATATAGTTATTGTTTTCTCTATATTATAATCAAAAAGCTCATTTGCAAAAACAGATAAGTGCCATTTGAAAAAGTCATGTAGTCATTGTAATTTACTCTTTGTGTAGTAATACTTCCAAAAGCCAAATGTGTTTTCATGTATTCTCTTATTTTGACTTTATTAAAATATAATCTCATCACTTTTTGGTAAAATCCACTACACATTATTGTCCTTGCTAATATTTGTAGAACAGGGGTCTCCAAACTTTTTCCTCTGGTGATCTACCTTTACATAACGAAAATGCCAAAGAGCTACTAGTTTCAGCCACACAAGTCACAAAACATTTTGTAAATATAAGCCTTATGTATTGAGTATGTATAAGCTTTATATATTAGTTAGATGCCTATGAAACAAACCATTATCCTTTTATTAGTGTAGAGTGGTAGCAGGCATTTATTTAATCAAATTTTACTTATTCAGCACTATATGTGTATTTCAGAAATCCCTTGGCAAGCTACTTGAAAGGGGGTGGAGAGCTCCTGGTAGCTCCTGAGCGACAGGTTGGAGACCCCTGCTGTAGAAGATGGTATAAAAAAAAAATAATAATAAAAAAATTAGGCAATATTTCAGAATGGAAATATCTGTTTTTCCTATTAAACTCTTATCAATTTTGACAATATGTAAAATATATGAGTAGTTTACTCTAGATGTTCTTAAAAATTCAAGCTGTGTGATTCCTTAAAGGTGCACTGGGTTACATTTCTAGTGGAGGGTTCATCACCTGTTTGTCTCCATGGAAATGTTATTGATTTGTCAAGAATTTTCCACAGTATAGATTAAACTGTTCTATCACGAGAGAGACAAACGGGTAACAGATCTGTGGAGAGTCGTCCCTATTCACAGAACGAATTGTAGTATTTTTTGAGCAAGATAAACACCCATAATGAATAAATGCTAGATCAGGGGTCTCCAACCTGTAGCTCGGGAACTACCAGTAGCTCTCTACCCCCTTCCAAGTAGCTTGCCATGGGATTTCAGAATTATACATATTGCGCTGAATAACTCAAATTTGAATGATTAAATGCCTATTTGCTTTGTAAATGTATAATTTTGATGGCTCATTTTGTGCACTGATAACTGAATAATGGGTTATGTTTTGTAGAAGTCTAACTGTATCTCATCTTCGGCTTACTATGGCTCTTATATTTACAAAATTTCTGGCGACCCCTAAAATTAGTAGCTCTTTGGCATTTTCATTTTACAAAAAGAAGCTCACAGCAGGAACAAGGTTGGAGACCCCTGTGCTAGATGGATATGTTTAATGTCATACAAAGGAACATTCAAGGCTAAGCATAAACATCTCCATGAAGACAAGCAGGCAGCGAACCCTCAAACCCTCCACCAGAAAAGTAGCGCAATGCATCTTTAAAGATTTCCCCTACTACCTTATTTTATGTTTCTTTATGTAATTTACACATGGCAGAGAAGAGATAGCGCTGGTTCATCCTATGTTTTGTGCTTTGTGTAGGGGAGCTGCTAGCCAGACCTCTCCCAAAGAAAGCGTTTCTGTTTGGGTAATGAGTCTTGGTGCTGGCCGAGCTGCACTGGAGTAAATCACAATGGCAGAAAACAATCAGGCAAGCAGCAGCCCGGAGAGTCTGACCGACCTTGGAAATGCAAAATTCACAACACTTCCTTCACCTCCAAAACTGATTTTCCCCCAAAAATCTAAAAAGACTAAAAGAGCTGGCATTACCATTGATAACTTAAATGGGTTATAATTTAAACTTGCTATACTTATTTAGAAGTTAATATTACCGTTTTATATATATATTTTTTGTTATTTGTTATTATTTTATATTGTGATCAAGCGTGCAAGCTAATTCCCCTTTTGGATCAATAAAAACAGCCAAATTTTACAGTTCTATGTAACATTTCAGTTTTAAGTTTTAAGCAAGCTGTGAACAAAATGGGTCTAGAAAATTAAATGCTGACTGTGAATAAATGTTACTTTTTACGTGAAAGTCTAAATTGTAAAAAGATGGAAAATATTTTGATAGAACAAAACACAGCCAAACAATTTTAAAAACTCAAACAATGCGGTAAATGCTCTTTCTGTGCTCTTAATTTAAAACTGTTGCATATTTAAACCGGTTGTAAATGTACAGTAAATAAACTATAAAACTAAAAAATTTAAATTTTTGAGAGTTAAGTTGTAAAAATTTTAAATGTAAAAA
The DNA here is from genome assembly GCF_026225935.1 of Boleophthalmus pectinirostris. NCBI lineage: Eukaryota > Metazoa > Chordata > Actinopteri > Gobiiformes > Gobiidae > Boleophthalmus > Boleophthalmus pectinirostris. Next base: position 15,123,632 of record NW_026571070.1, read on the forward strand.
TGAAATTACTATAGATCTAAACAGTAACGAAACAACTTGAGCACAGTTCTCCATGTAGCGAATGTAGTCTTCTTTGATTTACACTTTTAAAACTCCACAACAAAGACACTCCTCGCCAGCTACCCTCTTCTTTGATATTAGGACCATGATGCATTGCGGCAGTTAAAACAGCCAGAGTCACTGGCAGCGAAGCAATGCACGAGCACGCTGGCTCATTTGTAAGACGTCGCGCTGGATTTCCTTTGCTTCAGATTGATCGCAAAGAGGGAATTCTGGCCTGCTGCCGCTAATGAAGTGAATGGTTTCGGACAGGCCCGGGTTCATTTGTTATGTCCCATTGTTGTGTCTCCTTGCACTAACAAACACATGTAAAGGAAGGTGATGATGGATGGGAGCAGGTGGGCAGATGGGCAGGTGCAACTTACCGGAGCGCCTGGCAGACCTCTCTCTCCGGGGAAGCCTCTCAGACCTGGGGGACCGTCTTTACCGGGGGATCCCTGGGGACCTGGGTCTCCCTGTGCACAAGAAGAGGCAGGTGTTAGTATGGAGCATATAGGAGAGAATAGGAAACAACAACATAATGTAATTGCACAGTGTTATTCAGTCCGATAATTCTCTATTAAGTAGAGAATCAAATTACAAATGTGTAGAGCTATAGCAAAACCTCTTTCCTAAATGCCTTTCCCAGCTATCTTAACTCCCAGCTATTGTGAACAGGATGCCCTCCCTGACAATGCTATCTCAGTCAAATGAAGCTCACTCTGTCAGTGGTTATAGGGGCAAATTTGGAGCCGAGTTTCATATTATATTAGCCTGATTCATCAGCCGGTTTCACTTCGTGAAAACCTCCTCGCAGCATTAGGATTCGTTCGCTCGACGGTATGCAGGTACATTTATTATTTAACCAATCGCTATTTGGTTGTGACGTATGTAATGCACCAGAACACTCAGTGGTGTCCAAGTAATTGCTGGTACAACCGCAAACAAAATGGAGTGAACATGTCTGTCAATGGTCATTGTCATTTCTGCGAGATGAACTTGCAAATTAAATGTGCAATAAAAAATACGAAGTTTGCTTCATCTACATCCATCTCAACCGCTTTGTTTACTGTTGTGCTGTACCACAAAAGGGACCCAGACAGGCGCTTGAGTTTGACGTCATGGCTTACGGCTCTTTGCTGATTGGCCGGTGTGCGGTCTACAACTTCCGGGGTTCTTGCAAACTGTCAAGTGTATTCCGATTTCTGATCTAGTTGCTGAAGAGAAATGAAATTGAGTGGAGGCACTAGGTGGCGCCAGACTGGCTAATATTATATAGGATAAGAATAGGAATTTTATAAATAATTAACAAAATAGTGCCCATGAACAGTTCCTATCGGCTCTATTCAGGCTTACATCACAAACCAGAAAGACGTTTGGAAACATGCAATTACAACTTCCCAGGGCCAGTTTTCTTCATCTAAATGTCATTGTAGCGTTCAGTTATGTTCGGCTAATCAACAATCACAACCACACTTCAGTTTTCATCATTTCCCCACTGACACACAACTCCGAGTGCACTGGGTACATGCGAAGACATGAGGGCGCCAAACTACACCAGAAGTTGTAGTCGCATCTTTCAAAATGTCTTTCTGGTTTGTGACATAAGTGTGAAAAGAGCCTATTAGGAATGCGGTGACTAGTGGGTTAGCGATGTCCATTTATATATTCTGTTTGAAACTGTACATTGATCTTGATGAATAATAGCACTCATCTGTAATTCTTTCCTAAATACTATTTGTTGATGGCTATGTTTAAGAAAGAAACCACCAGTTAATTCTCTATTAGTCACAAATTACAAACTAGTAGGATAGCAAAATTTGTTTCGTGAAGGCTTTGCTGAGCTATGTTTGATTTTGTTGCCCTCCCTGACGATTCAATCCCTGTGATTTAAAGCCGTACTCTTATGAATCTATCTGGAGGATATTGGTATGTCTCAGCCAGAAGAAGAACTAAGGGAAACTTTTTAATTACCATCTAGAATACCTTTCTCAGCTATTTTTGATTTTAAACCTGATGCCTTCCCTGACGATGCAATCCCTATTGTTTGAAACTGTTGATTTGTGAATCTCTGTAGATGACAGATGGTACACTTCCTTCCTTAATATCTTGTGTTTATTGTACTGTCTCAGCAAATAACCAATTGCAAACTCTGCAGTGATTCCTCTCAGTTTATACCAGTTTGGGACTGACAAAAAACATACATTGAACAGCTTAAGTAAAGTAATCTATTCTGAATTAGCAAACATACCTTGTGAAATCCCTAGCCTGTCTTTGACTCAAATTATACAGTTGTGACACTTCTGTTGTTCATTTTGATGACCCTAGTGACCATTTATGCAAATTATGAAAACAGTAGATAGTTATGCTTTTGGCTTTTAAACAAAGGGCAAGGGTACAAGTAGATCATGTTACTATGAATAATGAAATACATATACATTATAAGACTGTGGTGTGAAAATTACATAAATAAAATATAAGCCCATACCAAATACTGTGTCCAAAAATGTGTCAAGTATTTTAATTCACTTGGTTACTAATGCTAGAATGATTAAATTTATGCCTTTTAGGATTGTCAAAAGTATTTTAAAAAATCTAAACTGATACTAAAACTAGTATCGAAACAAGATACTAATTTGACAATTTATCAATACTAATACAATACAAATATAAAACAAAATAAAATCACATTCACAGGACAGAAATGAGCCGTTCCTGAATAACTTTAGAATTATTTTGAGTTGTATCAGAACAAGTATAAGAGCACATAGACTAGAATACGCCCATGGACCATTAAATATAATAATAATATAAATGAACGTACTATGATTTAATGTTGAAAATCACATTCTATTGTCTAAAGTAAGCATGTTTTTTTATTATTATTATTATTATCAGCGTGGTATAAGAATTATTATTGAGTATCCAGTCCGTTCCTTAGTATTGAAATTGAGTTTGAAATGTTAGTATTGTGACCACACTAAAGCCTATAAACACTATTTAAAGCCAAGAGACAATTACTGATTCACTTGCCCTTAAACCTTATCTGGAGACCAAACTTTCTTTATCTAACAGAAAGCAATGGTGCCAAGAGTCACAGGGCAGCTATTGGGTGATTTATTTGTAAAACCCCGATTACAAAAGACATTTTACTTAAGAAAAAGTTACTTGTGTCTTTGTTTTCTTCTCCTTTATTGGCAGACTGACTTTATCTGCAAACAGGAGGAAGAAAGGAGCATTGGGGGGGCACGCTAGAGAACCATAAGAGGATTTGGGCAAAGCGTTCACTGGCATACTGATGTGTACATGGGCAGGGCAACGAGTGGTGGTAGTTTGTGGCTAGCTGACGGTCTTGATTAAACTGTCTGCTTGGAGAAGATGGGAGAAAATGAAAGCGTTGGGGGGTCCGTGAGAGGAGAGAGGAGAGAGGAGAGAGGAGGAGGAGGGGGGGCGTTGGAGCAGGTCATACTTCTGCAAAATGGCTGCTGTCTCTTCCTAATGGGCACTCAATTGGCGACCGGAGAGTACTGTGGGGAGGAAATTCAGCCGGACGCAGCAAGAATCCCACATACTGTATCTTCAGTACTGCTCCAAATCAAGTCAAGTAAAAATAGAACAAATAAGGGATGGTATTTTGCTAATATCTGAGTAATCGTTTAGTTATTTATAGCAAAAATCCACAGTTATATAGACAAAATCTATGTAACTGCGAATAAAAGTGCTGTGGTATAACTACATTTAAAGCGTGCCAAATTTTTGTAAAATTATTTTTTAAAAATATGATCAAATATCTTTCTAGCTGTCTCTCTAATTATCCTCTGTGTGTTTTCATGTTATCCAAAACGCAAAGTATTACCACTACTACTACTGCTGCTGCTGTCACTACTATTACTACTGCTACTGCTACTGCTACTGCTACTGCTACTGCTACTACTACTACTACTACTACTACTACTACTACTACTGCTACTGCTACTGCTACTGCTGCTACTACTACTACTGCTGCTACTACTACTGATGCCACTACTACTGCTGCTATTACTGGTACTACTACTACTACTACTACTACTACTACTACTACTACACTTACTGCTCCTACTGCTACTGCTACTACCTGTAAACACCTACAAATACAGTTCCACATTTTCTCTAACTGAAGTCCTGTAAAGTACAAAGCTACACTGTGTTTTCTTCCCTGTTTCAAATAATTTTTTTTCATTATAATATTTCAGTATTTGAGAAGTTTTGAGCAAGTGCGCCCTCCAGAAACAGTTGATGCAGCGGCTTCGCTCGGTAATATTAAATCATGTACTATAATTGGCACTGCATAAATTCAATTTGTGGTCCACTTCAATAGTCTCTCTTTCCACTATTCAAATTGCACTCGACTCACATCTCAATCTTTAAACAAATTACTTTCTAAATCTGTTTTGAACTGAGACTTGCCCTGAGAATCGATGTGCTGGAAATTAGATTTGGGTAACAACAGGGAGAGGGATACTTCTCAGTATCTTAAATGTCATTTCTGAGTATTTTGTACCTTTGCACCCTCTTTGCCTCCAGCTCCGGGTAGACCCTGCTCTCCTGGTGGTCCGGGGGGTCCTGGATGGCCTCTTTCACCAACTGGACCGGTCTCTCCAGTGGGTCCCTAAAATGCCAGAAATAGACTTTGACTTAAACTTTATTGATCGACAAGGGAAATTATTTGGACACAGAAGGTCACACATCACAATATATTATAATAACAAAGAACAAAAACATAAATGGTAATAATAAATTCAGAATAAGAAGTAGAAATAGGAAGAGACAAGTGTCAGATAAGCCATAATTAAATAAATGCATATGCACAAGTAAAAATAAAATATACAAATATACCTCAATTATATAGAGGAGGTAGTATAGAAAAACAGTGCAAATATGATATGATGATTGACAGGACATAAGACTTGTTGTAAATACATTATTATTAGAAATAGTTTTACTTGAGAATGAAATAATGAAAATAGTCTACTACTTATTAGCAATTTGAATAAAAAATGTTTATAGGGAAACATGTTTACAGTTTCCTATAAAACCTTCACATTACTTTTTGTGATACCCTAGTAACATATAATACATAACTTTTATTTGATTTGTAGCATAGTCTCGACAGGTATTTCTTGATTATTGCTAATTTATTCAACACAGTTAGAGCCAGAGATACTTTGAAGTTGAAGAAAAACAGCTGGACTTATTTATATAATATTGTGTTAATATCGAATAATTTTTCAAGGCTGCAAAGTCATAAAGCTTTAATAAAGTATAGGTTTTGTGCATTTAGCCCTAACTAATCCATAAAGAGTACAAATGAAAATCATTTTTTCTTACCTGTGGCCCCACTACTCCTCCAGGACCAGGTGGACCAGTCTTTCCTTGGAAACCCTGAAAGAGGATTACAGATTAAAACATAAACAACAACACAATCAAATAATTTCTCATTAAAAAAACTGAGCGAAAAAGTTAAGCTTCACTAGTTGTAATTCTGCCGAACCTGTTGGCAAAGTTCACCTCCTCAGTCGAGAAAGCCCTGCGGATATGACTTAGCAGAAAAAGTCCTCAAACACAGGCGAGAGGAACAGAGGAATCCTTTGTGGATCTTTGAGGACCTCTCTGTAATACCTTTAGTATTGTACTAAAGCATTGTGCAGAATAAATTACTTCAAAGACATAGATTCAAGTTTAAAATGTTCGGAAAATAACTCTCAGGGTCTTTTGTTTATTAGAAAAAATTTTAAAACTTTTTTGCAGTAGCAAAAGTATAACAGTTAAATTCAATAGTAGAGGTATGCGGATATGCTACTGAAAAACAAGACATTTTGACTTTATATTTGTACAGATGTTCTTAAATGCATCTGGGTTATTGATTGTTTAAGATTCTGGGTCAAAGTATTAATAAAAAAATTTATAGAAATTAATTTTGAGGTGCAGTATGTAACTTGGTGGAAGGTGGCCACTTGTTATACATTACTGATATATTATTGACTTGCCTGAAATGTTCCACAGTATGGCATTACACTTCATTACACACTATCTCTATCTCTAGCTGGCATTTATTCAAGTATTTATTGCTCAAAGTTAAATGAAACACAAACTTTACACAAACTTCTTACTGTGAGTGGGGTCATGTCACCTTAGACCTGATTTGTGACTTGGCCTAGTTTGCTTGTTTCCATGGAGATAAATAAGTTTAATGCTGCTAAACTGTGGGACATGTTATAACATATCTATAGAAACGAATACCAACCAGAAAAGTTACATCATGCACCTTTAATTTCAGTTTTGAGAGAGATATATTTGCAAAACAGCTCCAAAAAAAGTGTTGTTTTTACTCGTTGTAGAGGATGATTGACGGAACTAAATTTACTGCCTCATTAGTTGATCAAATCCAAACGTTGAGTACCCACTTACATCCTCTGCGCACTCTAAAACTATTGATTATTATATGTTGTGATTTATGCCAATGTATGATTCAGCTCAACCCTGAGGCTGTGCAGTTACAGCATCAAACCCTGACTAAGTAAAATCTTTATTTCCTACTTCCTCGAATGCACCGTCTTTGCTCCTCTACGCGTACGAGTGGGTTTATTGCTCTGATCAATTCTTATATCGGATGCAGAGGCGCGCTCCTAATAAATCTGCAGACATAAACATCCAATGAAGACTATATGGTAGTAGCTGGGGTAGAAGGGAGGCGCTCGTGTGTGCAGTGTTAGCTATAGGAAAGATGCAGTGAGAGAGAGAAGGCTTAATGATACAGGCGATGATCTGTCAAGCTTTTAGTAGAATTTATTGTCCTCGGGGCCTCGTCGAATGTAGCTGCAGCGTTGCATACCAAGTAACAAAGGGATCAAAGCTAAAAGCAGGACTTCACAACTAGATGGGATCAATTTTTACTTTTTTTTTTTTTTACTGTCAAATAAATTGTCCGTCACCCCGGGTTACTGAATATATGCATCGGTGCAACTTTAGGACAAATTGAGTGAAGCCATTTTAAAGCTATTTGGTGGTAGTGTGTTTCCCTCCTCCGGCCATTATCAGGGCTGTTAGAGCAAATGTGAGATCTGATAGTGCAGCGCGTGCAATTTGGGGATCATAATTTTAAAGGAAGAATCTTATAGCCCCGAATGTCCATTATAAGGCTCGAAGTCAGACATCTGGGCACAAAGAGATTATGGTTCATTCAAATATACTGTATATAGACTTACAACAAGTTAAATACAAGTCTGTTTGGCTAGATGTAAAGCTAAATGCAAGAAACGTCACATATAAGAGGAAACATGATTAGTTATAAGTCTAATTATAGTTAGTTATAAGTATAAGCAGTTCTGAACTACTGAGAATGTTGCTTAAATTCACCTATTTTTAAAATGTTTTGGTCTACATTTTTGCTATAAATTTTATGTATGTATTTATTTATTAGTTTGTTTATTAAAAAATTTAAATTGCATGTTATGTGACAGTTTTAATAATTTAAAAGTAATTAGCCACACGAGCAGAATGGAAAGTTCACAAACAGTTTATCACTCAGTACAGTAATTAAGTAGCCTGATTAATCAGTCAGTTTCACTTCGTGGAAACCGTCTGACCTCACAGCATTAGGATTCGTTCGCTTGATGGTAGGTGGGTACTTTTTAAACTTAACAAATCGCTGCTATTTGGTCGTGCGCCACTAACGAGGCTAATTGGTATATTAAGCTTTTCCAAAATCCCATAGGAAGAAGGGCAATAACGTCTTTCCCCTTGATAAAATTCACCAAAACATTCTCTTTGTTCCGGCTTTAAATCCTCCATCTCGGGAATCGTTGCCAACACAGAATGTATGGCTCTTTGCTAATTGGCTGGTGCCGGGACTCACGCTTCCGGGGTTTTTGCGAACCGCCTAGTGTAATTCCGATTCCTGACCTTGTCGCTGGAGAGAAATTAAATTGAGCGGAGGCACTAGGTGGCGCCAGCCTGGCTAGTAATTAGATACTGCATAAAATGATTTTTTTCCTCCTGTTTGGATGCCATTTGTAGGACCATTTTGACAGTTTTAAAGATATAATATTTTGTTTTTTGATCGGTAATTGCCATGACAACAGTACTCCTGTTTCACAACTTAATACCAACGACACATGATCAAGTGCCATAATAAATATCTATTTTTTTCACTCATTCGCTAAATTAATGAAAAGCTATTAATAGTCTCTCATATTGTTACACCTGATATGTGTGTATATTTCAGCACAGCCGTCTCCTTCTAGTGTTTTCCTCCCTGCTATAAAACGTAAACAGACGAAATAGATGACTCTCCCGGTGCCTGGGATCCATCAGCGTTAGCCTGGGCCTGGACCAATGTAGATTACGTCTGACAGAGTTTAGTGTTTGGTGGGGAAGATGACACACTGAGATAGAACCAGGGGCTTAGTCTTCTCTGTTTAGTTTACGATTTGTGTCCCCGTGTTTGGCATCCCACTCAGATATTTTATCACTAGTTGTAATCCGTCGTCTACAATAATGCTACTGATAAAAGCTGTGTCTCTTAAAGGGCCTTGTGATTTAAAGGATCAAATGTGTTATGGTGACAAGAGGGCAGTTAAGGTCTTAGTGGGTGTTGGTCTTGAATGGCAAGGTGATACATAAAAAACACATTTAATAATTTAACAAGAGTACTGTAGGTATTACTCAAATTTAACAGTCAGTTTTAAGTAAAATATATTTATGTACTGTAAACTCTGAGCCAAGATCTTGTCCAGGATTAAAGGTGCACTGAGATGTTATTGCTTTGCCTGGAATGTTCCATGGTATGATATTAAACATACATGTAGCATTTATTCATTACATGTTAACCTTGCTCAAAAATACTACAGTATAATTCCTTCTGTGAAAAGGGGTGACTCTCCACTGATCTGAATTGTAATGTAGGTAGCAGGTAGTGGACCATTCACTAGAAATGTTACGCAGTGCACCTTTAAAATAGAAGTTAAAATGGCATGGCTATACATAAAAAGCACATTTAATAATTTAACAAGAGTACAGGTGGGTATTAATAAAATTTAACAGTCTATTGCAGATATATCAACTCAGGCCCCGGGGCCAAATTTGGTCTGTGATATAATTATATTTGGCCTGTGAGATCATATCAAATATGTATTAGAGCTGGCTCGCCGGCTACAGATAGGCTATAGAGATATTATTTATTTAAAATGTTGTTATTATTTTTTTATATTATGCTTGTTCTGGATTCAATGTTTAAGCAAAACTATCATTAAACATTTATTTTAATAAGAAAAGGTTTAATATGACATCTCAAAAGAAGAGAAAACATGCAGATGTTGTTGAAAATTTTCAATAAATATTTAGTTTGGCCCACAACTTAGTTTCAGTTTTTAATTTTGGCCCTCTGTGAATTTGGGTTTGACAAACCTGATCTATGGTTTTAAATAAGGTTAATCTATGGACTGTAAATTGTGAGACAGGATTAAGGAAATTTAAGCAAAAATGTGTGTATTTTGATTTAGGAAAATAGGGGATGTCTATAGTAAATCTGCAAACTTCTTTAAGGTTTGGAAGTTAGACCCTTACCCTTTTTGCTGTTTCCCACTAAATACTAAAAACTATTGCTGCTACTACCATATATTTCATGGTAACGATGCTTGACCTATAAGTAAGCAATAAAACAGTTGTTATGTTTTGTTGCTTATTTATTTCTACAGGGTGCACTGCATTTCTCTGCAAACCTTACCTTTAAAACTATATGTTTCTTTTTATTATTCTTGGTAGTATAATTATATTGCTCATTTCTATATTGTGTATTGTGTATTGTGTTTTAGGAGTGCCCAAGGAAGACTTGTGGCCATTATAAAAGCAGCTAATGAGGATAATAAAACAATATAACAGCTGTAGTGTTATTATAAGTACATGTATTGCTTGTCTATATATATATCAGGTTTGTTTATTGAGCTATTAATTAAACAGATTAAATAGTTTAAGATGTATAACCAGCCTGACCTATGCTAAGAATATGATGACTGACAATTTGACACAGAAACTTACAGTCTCTCCTCTCTGTCCAGGGTGTCCGGGCAGCCCGTCCTTTCCTGGGGGTCCCTGTTGGGCAAAAACAACAGGAGTTTATTACTACAACTATAGCTTTTTTGTCAGATTGAAATTATAATATTTTAATTTATAACATATTTTCCACATTATTGTCACTCACTGATACCACTTTTAGAAGTACAGTATATTGGTGAAGACAATATAAATGATAAACTGAAACAAATTTATCCCACTGACTAACTAAAAAACTAAAACTAAAACTAAAAAAAAACTGCAATAAACAAATAAATAGCAAAAGGAGACACTTTAGTAATTAGTTTGTATCTATCATGAGTCATAGAAATGATTTATTCAGCCTTCTGCAGCTAAATGTAATCATAGTGCAAAATCAGAGTACGAAACAACAAAAAGACACCGACTAGTACACGGAAAAAGTACCACAATAAATATTAACCCCAAAAATGATTGTTCTTTCTAACATATACTGAAAGTTGATATAGTATTTATCATGACAGGCCTATTTCTGTGTTTTATTGTTGTGATTGGACAACTATAAATGCAGAAACAATAGGATATATATATATATATATGTGTTCCATTTGACAAAACAGCATCAGTGAATGAGGTCTGAGGGGGCGGCTATGAATTCAACCTTGAATCAATAGCTTGAAATGGTCTCCTGCCGAGCGCTGCAGAGTGAGAAAATGGGCCCTGCTTCGATAACAGTTTTACTAACGACCTCTGGACAGAATTAGGCATATTATCACGGTCTACCACACCCCATGAACTCCTCAAATTAAATCAATCTTGACTTATAATGTTTGCAAACCAGACTGATTTGCAACTCAGGCTATAGGGGAAGTAAGGTGACTCTGGACAGTTGGGTCTGGTGCATATACACTGCAAAAAGTTAAAATGACTTAAACTAAGAATATTTTACTTTATTCCAATAGATTCAGATTGACGAGTAAACGTATTTACCAATGGAATAAGTATGTTTTTCTAAATTCAAGCAACAAAAAGTCTCAAATCAATAACTTGGTTAGATATTAGTTTTTGCAGTGTATGGAGATGTACTTACAGGGGGTCCCTTTGGTCCAGGGAAGCCCACCGGTCCCTGAGGTCCTTGTGGTCCCTGGAATCAGAAAAGACATTTTAAGATTAGAAAGGAGCTAGGTAGTTTAAACAGTTTCATTATAAAATTGTCAAAGTAACTGCATTCATTGTCCTTGCATTCCGTTGGTTACATTTTTCAATCTGACAGAAAATATTTTTTTTAGTTGATTATAGTTGCTCTTAAAAATAAATGACAAAAGAACAATTCGATTTGTACAAGTATGTATCTGTGCACTGTGTTACTTCTGCCACGTCAGTCTCCATGGAGATGTTACAGCTCTGCCTGGGTTGTTCCACATTATGGCATTAAACTTACCAATATCCACAGAGACAAGCAGTAAGACAAGCAGCTCAGAGTCAGAAAGCATTTTTACAAGGTACTTCTTTAGCAATGAAAACCCCTGTATTTAAATGACTGCTACTTATTTATGTATTCATTGACCTTTATTTATCCAGGATAGTCCTGCTGAGATTAAGAATCTCTTTTTCAGGGGAGTCCTGGCACCGCAGGGGACCCTGTTGTGTTTTTAGTGATAGGGGAATCCTACACAAGCACAAGGAAAGCATGCAAACGGCACACAGAAAAGCCTTGTTACAGGATCAAACGCAGGACTTTCTTGTTGTGAGGCGAGAGCAATAATCGCTTTGCCACAGGTGATATGTTTAATATTTAACTCTATGAGCATAAGCAGATGACAGACTCCAAAGTTCCATAGTGCACCTTTAATTTTTTAGGTGTTTCCAAATGAACACATGTAGCCTTTTCAATATACGGCACATAATTGTCTTATTATTCAAACCATATTGTAGTAGTAATAGTAGTTTATTCAGTCACTTGCAAGTAAACAAAACATAAAGTCAATTAAAGGGTCGTTATTAAAGCGAGGTCTATGGGAAACGTTTTCAGTCCATGTGTGACGATGGCTCTGCAGGTCACAGGCTCGTGCTTTGATTAGCTTTTGGAGTTTCGCAGCTTCATTACAGAATATGGAGAGCCACAGAGTCCACTGATCAAACCGCCTTCATTTAACAGTGTCACAAAGCAACAATGTTATTCTAATGACACCGCGTCTGTGAGTTATGGAGCACTTTGCGGTAAGATGGGTCTGTTTTAAAATGGGCAGCGTGATTCAGAGAGGATTTGTTTTGTTAAGATCTGACAATGCAGACTTCACTATACTAGATTTAATCAGAGGCAACGCTGTAACATTATAATTGCCAAATATGAATAGACGGGCAAGAAACAGCATTTAAAGTGGGTATAGCTTTTGTGGCAAGGGTTTGGGACAATCTCTACTTTGTATCTGGTTCAAATTGTACTAATATGATTGTAAAAGAGTTTATTAAGGCTATGGAAATGTCTAAATGAATAAAAATAGGACCAGTGGATGTGAATTTAAAGCTGAACTATGCAATGTTTCTGGCTTTTGGCACACTAACGGCTTGTCTCCATGGTTATGTCATTCTCTTGTCTGGAAAGTTCCACTGTATGACATTAAAAGTCTCTGTTTTGCATTCAATTCAGTCACAGGTGTTTTTACTGCTCATTCGCACTGAGAGTAGGGTCAAATCTCCACAGATCTGACATGTAGCTAGGCCTGATGGCTGCACCTGCTTGTCTGCATGGAGACTGATAAGTTTAAAGCCATTTTGAGGAACATTCTAGGCATAGAAATGACATCTCCATGTAAACAAGCAGGTTACAGACCTTCCGGCAGAAAAATAAGACGTTGCATCTTTGACAAACCTCAAGATACAAATGATATTATAATATTTGCAAGGGTCTTTGTATATTTCAAACTATCCCACACACAAACGATCAGGCTGTATCAGTATTTTTCACTGTAGACAGCATAACACCTAAGAACAGATTATTCACTTAAATTAGGGGGGAACAAACAAATAACAAGCATCACTAATGTATTGGAAAAAAGCTTGAAAAATACCTCTACACTTTATTACCCGTGCTGTGTTATAAATGGGGCAAAAATAACTCCCTGAAAAAGCGTGGCTCTAACTCACATTAATGAAAACAGTGAAATAAGGTGACGCTGCTGGGAGGCTTTGAGAGGGGACCAGCCGTTGCCGAGATTAGTGAGTATGCCACTTGTTTAACCGTGCAGAGAGGACTCATTGTTTTACACACACGCCTATGAATCTAGATTGGACAATTTGCTTTACTTTGGGGAATGCCGCAAAGCCAAAATCATCTTATTTATTATGTTTACACCGCCTCAAGGTTACACCTGTCGGCCAATTCCACAACAAACAAACTCCGAATAATGCGGGTAGATTGTACATGAGTGAGTCTGATAAAAACGCATTATAGCGGGGGATAGGGAAATAACATCACGCCCAAATGGAAATGCAAGAACAAATGCTAAATAAAGGCGCAGTAAACTCGGTCAAATGCATATTGGAAAAGCAGTTAAGTGTTCACAGTTTGTCAATATGTTTTGGACTTACTCTCTCTCCGGGTGGACCAGGGGGGCCATCGTTGCCTGCTGTGCCCTGCAATACAAAGATAAATCATCATCACTTAGTATAAAAAAAATATTCTTATTGATGCATTAGTCAGACTGCCCATTCACAGTCGTGGAACGTAACAAACTAAAAGTAGTAAAGTACTGTACTTAAGTATAAATTTTAGTTATCTGTACTTTACCTGAGTACATTCTTAAGTAGTTCCTTTTACTTCATTATATTTAACAGCAGGTATCTGTATTTTCTACTCCACTACACTTTTTTTTACTGGACTAAAAAGCAAAACTTATTTTTTTTAATTGTTTGAGACCTGCTGGAAAGTCTGAGGGTTTATTTTTAACATATTTGTACTTTTAGCAAACAAAAATATACAAATAAAAACAGCTAGACAAAACAAAAAGATCGATTCAAATTAAATTCAGCACAAATCTTCAAAATCACAGTATCTGAAGCTTTATTAGACCTCAAAAATTTGCAAAATACTTTTCTTTTTTACTGTTGAAGAATATTTTTTTTAAAAGTGTTTTAATACATTTACTTAAGTAGAGAGTAAGTAAGTAAGATTTGTTCATGTGATACTTTTACTTTACTCGAGTATTTATTTGTTCTGGTATCTGTACTTTTACCTAAGTAACAAAATTAAGTATTTCATCCACCACTGCCCATTCATAAATAACACTGGAATAATCAGAGTCAGTTCTGAGCAACTTCAAATTGATCTTGAATTTCATGCAAAATCTGTTCAACCTGATCAGACATTGTTTTAAATAAGAAGATTTTACACAGTATTTTGGTTCAAATGTTGGTTCAAATTGCTGAGCATTTTGAAAACAGCTGTTAATCAGAGATTTTTTTTTATTTATTATTTGCGGTGTATCTTAATCACTTGTAAATGAAATCCACTTCATAATATTTCATTAATTCATTCTACACGATCAATTAAAAGATAATTTAGTAGACTTAGACGTAGGCAAACTTTGCTGATCCTCAAGGGAAATTATTTGGACACTGTAGCTCACACATCAGGAAAAATGTAATAACAAATATCAACAATATTAACAATAAGGGTTCAAAGAGTAAAAGTAATGGTTCTTACCTTAGGTCCTGGTTTTCCTGTGGGACCCCTGGCTCCTCTAGCTCCACGCGGACCCTACACGTAGTAGTACAACCGTGAATCATCAAGTGTTCAATTAGGTAACATATATAAAATCAATCAAATGTGTATTTTTTTCATTAACTTTAACATGTATCCAAACAAAAACAAAAAAAAAGACAAAGCAAAAAACTCCCACACCCAACCCCAATCTGCATACAAAATACTAAATAATAATAAAAACGTCACTCCAGTTAAGTCATATAATGTGTAATTTGATGAAATAATTAAAAAATACATACCGTTGGACCCCTTTGACCTCTTGGACCAGGTTTTCCAGCAATTCCCTGCCAGAAAACAAAAATATTCTTCAGTATTTTCTCCTTTCTCTCCAAATGAGCGCCGTAATTACCATAAGCTTCATGTAAACACCATGTAACATTGTTTGGTAAGTCTTCAGTGGGATTTGTAAGTCCTTTTGTTTCTTTCTCTTCTTCTTTGGTTTAATCCGGCATCAGAGGAAGCCCTGCCAATAACTGCACCGCACTTTAAATATTTCTACAACAGCTGCTAAATGACTTCCTGGCTTAACGTCAGAACTGTCCAGAATTAGATTTTAGGGGAAAAATCTACTGAGTGTTTGGCAGATGGCCTCAAATTAAGTGAGATAATAAAGTCCAAAGTCACAGTGGAGCGACTTCATCTTCAGTCCATTATAGAAGATCATTATGAAGTGATACTGTTATAAAACACAATGACTAAGATTTATTTTAAACTACACTTCATTAAAGGTGCACTATGTCACTTTCTGGTTGGGGGTCCGTCACCTGCTTGTTTCCATGGAGATGTCATTGCTTTGCCTGGAATGTTCCACAGTATAACATTAAACAGCTCTACCTTAAATGAATTAAATTATAGGTGGTTTTATAGCTCAAAAATATCTAGAAAACAGGCATTCTGACTGTGAGCGGGGTTGCCTCTCCACAGATCTGACCTGTAACTTGTTCTTGTATGCTCTCTCTGGAGATAGAAAGGTTTAATACCATACTGCGAATCATTCCAGACAAAGCAATAACATCTCTATGGAGAAAACCACACAAAAGCACCAGAAAGGTTACACAATGCACCTTTAATAACAATGTAATAAATACATTGTGTAAGAACCTGTAATTACGTATGGTCAATTAATCGATTCCAATATCAGGAATCAGAGATTTTAGGTTTCCCACAAAACCAGTACTGATATTAGATCTGATATTGGAAATTTAGGCTTTTTCTCTCAAACACATTAACCTTTCACAAAACTGTTATGTATCCTGCAAGTAACTAATGAATAGCCGTGTATGAATTAAAGTTTCAACATCATGAGAGGTCCAAGGCCAGTATCAGTCAGTAAAAAGTCCAACCAGGATATCGACTGATCCAGAAAATGTTCTTACACTGGCACAAGGTCCCTACTAATAACATGCACATCATTATACAAGGGATGTACCGATATCCAAATTTCTTAGTATGATATTATCACGATAATCATCTCATGGTACAATATTTATTGCGATATTTGGAAGAGGCTAATATAACTGTAGATGAGACACTGTTTTGCTTTTAAAATGCCTTGACAAGATTTTGGTGTGAATTATTTCTGTCATAATCCCAAGAATTCAATTAAAAACATATATCTTCATGTTGAAATGAATCATGGGATATGATGTTTCTGTTCATAAGCTGTTCCAAGCAAAGGAACTTGTATTTCGATATATTGTGACTGCCCACGATATTATTGTGAGCCTTTTGATGATATCACGATATTTTGGTACATCCCTACATTATACTATAGGTTAGTGTTACATATTTCAGGTTATCAGCTGTTACATGGGTGTGTTACATTGTACTTAATAAGGTATGATGAAGGGCTAAAAAATTAGCCGCATTGAAAATCAAAATCACAACTTCAATCATTACAATTAGAAAATTAGCATAGGCAATTGCATAATGTCATCATCTGCAAATAACAAAATATTCTGCCTTTACAAACATGTTCTGAAATGCATTCGATTCAATTCAAGGCGATTCTTGTATTCATTTTGCAGACTTCTCACAAATGAAATGTTAATGCTCATGGAAAAGTCTAAAATATGCTGTCTCCGTACTTGTCAGACCATTTGCAAATTACATATTTCTCCAAATCGTAAAGTGAAGCATTACTAAAGTTTAATTCATAGGGTAAAACTAGTCTGAATTGTACCTGGGTTTTTATCAGCACTTCCCAAGTTACATGAATAAACGCTACTTTCTACGAGCCCTTGAGATAGAAGAAAGCAAAGCACGATTGTTACCATATCTTTTGTTCTCCCCCCCAACTATATTGATTTTTTGCAGCTGTTACGTTTCGTGCAAAAATGCCATACAGGAGCTTTTGTAGTATAAATCAATTTTCCTTTGTGGGAGAGATATGCAGTGATTTTCATATCCAAACAACAACTGTGTATTGAAGATTGGGGCTCGACTTACCCTAGCGCCTTTCTCTCCGTTGGCTCCTGGGAAGCCTGGGAACCCACTGGAGCCCTGTTAATAGGAAAGGGAGATATGGTGAAGGACAATGTAACCACACAGCATGAATGAAAATGAACTGACTTTATATCTACAGCGCTGTCCGTGAACTGAAAAGACAGACTTAATCATATTTCTTTCAGACATTTGTACAATAGTATCAACATATTCAAATAAATGGAAATGGGGGATCTATAGTTATATTTAAAATGAACCAAAGCAGTCATAAAAAACAGCAATGTTTGTGTTGTTGTCTCTAGATCATGTTTGGAAGATTTAAAACTGATGGCAAATGAATATTCCTATCATCCAGTCCAAATATAACTTAAAAAGAGAGACTTAATAATATTTCTTCCAGATATACAATAGTATCAACATAAATAAATTATAATAAATAAATAAATTCAAATTTGGCCCATGATATAATTATATTTGGCCTGCGAGATCATATCAAATATGTATTAGAGCTGGTCCGCCGGCTACAGAGAGGCTATAGAGACATTATTTTTGTAATACTTTGTTATTTTATATTATACTTGTTCTGGATGCAATGTTTACACAAAACTATTATTAAACATTTATTTTAATAAGAAAAGGGTTAATATTACATATCTCGAAAGAAGAGAGACTTAATTATATTTTATTCAGACATTTTGTACGTATAATATCAAAGTATTAAAAAAATGCAAGTGGTGAATCTATAGTTATGGTTAAAATGAGTGATGTTTGTGCTGTTTTGAAAGTCTCTAGATCATGGCTGGAAGGGCATCTGACTTAAAACTGATGTCAAATTACCATTCCAACACTTAAGAGTAAACTAACTTGAGAAATAACAACATTGTAAGCACAATTTTTGTCTTTTTATAACTGTACACTTAAGGAAACTTCATGGGCTTAAATGATCAGATTGAGGTGAATGTCAATGGACTTTAAAAACACAGAGGAGCACTTTCAGATTCTCACGATATGATCTATGACAAGGGGGTAGCGAGTAGGGAGTTGTGAGGAAGTCAGACTAAACGAATTTTAGAAGTTTTAGAATAGACTTTTGTTTGTGTATTCTGAGATAAAACTGAAATTTGTCTTCAACACAGCTTGCAAACATCATGCACCACCCCTCGAGACAACACAGATAATAAATCAGACAATGTCAAATCAAATGTTAAAATAAAACACTACTCATTGCATTTCAAAGGAAAAGTTAAATCTGCTTAAAGGGACTACACTATTTTTGATTTATATTATGTTTTCTCCTCATCAAAAACATACCCTGAGTCGTGTTTTGTTTCATTCATTAAACACACAAAACCTGCATATTTAGGCTGAGTTCTCTCAAACAGGAAACACTACGTTCCACTTTGTGATGTCACGTGGTTCACTCTGTTTTTAAACTCAATACACCTTCCACTTGAATAATTTAAATAATTTCTGCCCTGGAACTATTAGGATCTCTATTGAACAAAAGGTAAAAGGTCGCTGTTAACTTGAAAACTACCACTACATGACATCACAAAGTGGTACAGACACATTTTGAGCTTTTGAGATGTAGTCAGATAAATAAAAAAAGATTATTCAAACATGTGAATGGAACAAAACACAACTCCAGGTATGTTTTTGAGGAGGTAACAACTCATAAGAGTCATTTTTTTCTGTAATATAGGACCTTTAAAATACTTAGTACTGTGCACAAAGTCTAATATTGCGGTTATTTTACTTGTTTTTGTACTGATAGAAAACGGGAACTCCAGAAAGTCTTGGTTTGTCCTCAGTGTGACTTTATTACAGCCCTTAAAACTTCTTAGTTTAATATTGCCTTGATCCAAAACAACACAGCACTTGTGGATTCAAAACCATCTTAAACCATGAACCTGGTTTTTGACCTGAGCCGATGACTCAAACACTGTGATGTCTGAGCTCTGAATGACCATCGACGAGACCAGGAGTCAAGTGTCATTTTGTTCCACTTCTCTGAACTACAAAATGGCCATGGCATTGAAACAAGGGTACACCCATTCAAAATAATGAACTACAATAAACATAGTCTGGAAACTATGAGATAATACAGGCTACACAAAGATTAATGCACACTAACTTACTTTTATTAAGTTATAACACATGGATTGTTTTACTTTGTACTATAGTGCATGCTCACAAAAATGTATATTCAAGAAGTATATGTAAGTTTATCATATTTAAGTTTATTTGGTGTATCAGTGGTCTTGTTCACATGCACACTAAAATCTGATTGTAATCTCATTTCTGGACCTTTAAGATTATTTAAATGACATGCAAATCCCAAAATCTGATGTGAGTAATCAGAGGGACCATGATAAGAAAGAAATTAGAAGATTTGGCTTCTTACATGTAATTTAAATAATGTTATAACTATAAAAAAATTGACATTAATCAGATTTTGACTGTGTGTGTCTATGTATTATTGTAATTTCTCATAGTAAAAATGTGATCTCTATTTAATCTTTCATCAAATTTTTAACAGTACTGCTTACTTTATAATAAGAATAAATTGTAATACGAATGTCATGATCAGCTTGATTTTAGACTAATGGGCTGAAATTTTGATTGAAACCCTGAGTATCTTGATTGGTTATTCTTACCTTAGGTCCTTGCCTTCCTGGATAACCTGGCAATCCTGGAACACCAAGTTTACCCTGTGTGAAGGCAACAACAAGCATGTTTAAACTCACAAAAACATGAATCTTTAAAAAATTCAGTAATGGCATTTTGAATCTGTTACCTTCTCTCCAGCGGGACCAAGGGGACCAGACTCTCCGTTGGGTCCAGATCGGCCTTTGGGACCCTCAGGACCATCCTCTCCGCGTGGGCCAGGCAAACCAAGCTCTCCCTGAAGGTGATATACAATGGGAATATATAAGGCCAAAATACTGACAGTAACTTTACTCAGATGTTCTCGATGCTCACCCGGTCTCCTTTGATTCCCATGTCTCCCTTGAAACCTGGGAAACCATCTTCACCCTAAAACAAAAAATATATATTGATCATAATTTGTAAACAGTGAGCAAATAAAAAAAAGAAAAACATATATAGTAGCAGTAGGATGTAGTAGGCCAGTAAATCCTACTGATGTTGTTGTAGAAATGTTCTTAAAAGTACATTTATTCAAATCCAAAAGTAATGCATTTAATTATCATATTTAAGATACATATAAAACATTTGTAAATCATCCCTGTGCATTTCAGGTTTCATGCTGCACCCTGGTGGCCAAGACATGGAACTGCACTTGCTGCCAAAATGTTGCAGAGTCTTTATGTTAAGTTTTCAAAATGTAAAAAAAAAAAAGCCAAATGTATGAATGGTTAAGGAAAATTTCACATGAAACGGCTTTAAAGGACTAAACTAAAAAACTCAAAAAGTAGGGATTTGTGATAAAGCTGATTTGTTTCCAATCAATTCCAAGGCTACAATTGACAATACCAATTATCAATTATTTAATTATCGAAAATAATAAAGTGGTAAAACACTCACACAACTTTTTTCATTAAAATTGGCCAATACTTTATTTCTTTACTACTGAAATGTTATGGGTCTTAATGGGTAATAATAAAAGTACTTCTAGTTTGTGGTGTCAGACATTGTGCATATTGTCCATGTGTTTTTAAATTTGGTGAAGCAGCTCTATTCCAAAAGTCTAATTACAGCTTTCTAGAAGAATCAATTCTTTTAGAGTAGTATTGATACTGGACCAGTTGGTACTGAAAATGTCGATACTACTACGATACTTCATTCACAGATTCCTCCCCACAAGTCAAAGTAAACTTCCTGGGACACTTCCTCTAGTCGGTCTGTCACCTGTGTGTGATTTTTATTTTTTATAGATATACTTTCCCAATATCTGATGCATTATGCAAGATGTCTCTTCACCCCACATCACACCCACCACCTAGACACAGCCACACACATACACCTGCATAGCCCTGCCTGCATACTTTATTCATAACTAAGCCCTCTCCTCCAAGGTTCCAGTGTCAGATTCTCTCCCCATAAATTATTCAATAAAAAACCTGAATAACTGTCACCGCATTGAGAAACAGCCGCTCACAGTCACATAATAGGTTTAAAACTGTATTGATTTAAAATAAACATCATGAATATTCAATTTAAGGTGTAAATTATATAAAATGCACCGTAAATATAGAGATCACACAATGCTTAAAGGTGCACCGTGCAACTTTTCTCATGTAGGGTCAAAAACCTGCTTCTCTCCATGGCCTGGAAAGTTCCTCAGTATGGCATTACACTGATTACACCACAGAATCAAGTTACATGTCAGATCTGTGGAGAGGCTAGCCCACTCACAGTAAAAATGCACGTTTTTAGGTCACTTTTATTTCTTATTGCGCAAATGCAAGGTGTATAGATATGTTTAATGCCATACCGGGACATTCCAGAGATCTCCATAGAGACAAGCAGATGGCAGATCCTCCACCAGAAAAGTCACACAGTGCAGCTTTAAGGAAGGAGTGTCAATACTGCATTTGACAAGTCTAAAAAGTCTGTTTCTTTAGAAGTTGGCTATTGGGTGACCCCTGTATACCAGCGCTGTCAATAAAATATAAAAGAAAGGCTACAAAAGCATGGTGACAGGTAAACAGGATGCAACAAAAAGATCCATGAAAAGAAAATCTATCTCTCCAAAAGTTGATGTAATTTGTCCAACTTTGCGACAACGTAAAAGAAAAAGAAAAAAATCACGCATTACTTTTGGCATTGTTGGTGGCATTTTAACTATATTTTGATTTTTGACAAGTGCTTGGTTGTTTTGGGGTTTAATGAAACATGTCAAGTGTTTTCCTTCTTTGAATTTTCTGTTCATTTTGACGAGGACAAGGCCAGACGAAGATGGGTAAGTAAAATGCAAAACAGCTTGTCAAATCTTTCAAAGTCATTCGCCATCAACATGTTAACGCCACATTTTCAGAGTTGAATTTATAATATTTTTAGATTTTTATTGAGTGGTTGCTTTATTTTTTTCAGAAAGTTTGTTACCTTCTCTCCCTTTCCTCCCTTCAGACCACGGACACCATCAGCTCCCTGTTGAATACAAAATAAAACAGTGAATTATAAAAGTCACACAGCTTTCAATCTGAAGAAAATTAAACTACTTTCTCAACACCTCAGCATTACCTTAACACCACGAGGGCCGGGATAACCAATGGGACCCTGTGGACCTGGAGGACCCTGTAGACAAGAGAATATTCTGTTTATAAAATGGCTAATATTGTAATTTTGACAACTAATAGTAATACAGAAATGTATATACAAATATAACATAAACAATGAATTATACATACCTGACCTCCCTTCTCTCCAGGTGGACCCTCTTTTCCAGGGTGACCCTAAAGTCGAAAACAAAAAATATTTATGAATCACCAAATGTACAGATAATTTGACACATTTTCTAGTATTTACCCTACTGTCTATCTGTCCTACTTATTCCCATTCAGACTCTCTGTTCTATGAAACAAAATCCTAAAAAGATTTTTAATTAAATTTTTCTCAATATGATTCACAGTTTTTATCTTTCCTGTATTATTTGTTTTTTGCTCAGTTTTAATATGTGTTCTGTAAAGCGTCTTTGGGTGTCCTAAAAAGTGCTGTACAAATAAAATGTATTATTATTATTATTATTTATTTTATGGCGCCAATTAAAAAGCCAATTTACACCAGATTGCCTCCAAGCAGTAATAAGCAATATATACTATAATTACGATACACGTTATTAATGCACAAGTGTTCAGTTTGAGAAAGTCTAATAACAACCTTATACAAATGCTTGAGGACCAAAATAAAATTAATAAATAGTACTTCTATTAAGGGCACACTGTGTAAACATTTCTTAGAGCAGGTCTGTTGTTCCACACTATAGCATAACACTTACACAGCAGTTCAGTAAGAATGCATGTTATTAGGTCAATAAAAACATATGTAATTGAGTAAAGGCTAGATCAACGGTCTCTAACTTTTTTCCTCCGGTGAGCTAATTTTACAAAACAAAAATGCCAGAGAGCTACTCCTTTTAGCGGCCACAAGAAATTGAGATGATTAGAAGAAAGAGCGCAAGCCTTTGGGCACACTTAGATGCCTATAAAACATAAACTATTGTTCATTTATTAGTGCACGAAGTTGAGCTTCGGTAAAAGGCATGTAATTAACCACATTTTTGTTATTCAGCACAATGGTATAATTCCAAAATCCCTTAGGAAGCTCCTTGGAAGGGGGTGGAAAGATACTGGTAGCTCATGAAATATAGGTTGGAGACCCCTGGGTCAGATGAATAGTTTATCGCTGTACTGTGGAACCTTCAAGACAATGCGATAATATCTCCATGGAGACAAGAATGTGACGGAACCTCGACCATAAAAGGTACACAGTGCACCTAACATAAAATATATGTATGTATCAATGTACTATAAGCCCAAACTGAACTCTGTCTTTACCCTAAAGATATATAGCTTTAATATGCAGTAATGTGTGAGTGTATGGGGAAGTCTGTGTAGGTGGACAGGCCCGTGCACAGTCAGCATTCTGCCCTGAGAGTTTTTCTGTAGCTCTGCACACCTGGAGCTGGTCTGAGGTGTGGGCAGAGTCTGTAAATCAATGAACTGTGGAGCCTGAGGCCAACGCAACACAGCCTCACACCTGAACCTATGCCCCGATACGCACGTCTATTGTACAGGGCTCTGAATGGGAAATATTCTATAATGGGGAATGGTGAGGCTGTTGCTATGCTGGCATAGGTTTACGCCTGTCACAATAACAAATTATAGACGATAAACAACTACTAAACTAATTTATGCCACTGACACACTAAGCCCAAAGCAGAATGATTAGAAAAAAAATATTCCAAAAGTATAATACAGTTAAAAACAAATTGCAATACAAAATAGCAGAATTAAACACTTAAGTTGTTAGGCTGTATCTATAATGAGTCATAAGTTCTTCTCTAAAGCTAAAATCTAATCATAGAACAGGAAAAATAACAAAACGTTTCCCATTAGTACTAAAAAAAAAGTACCTACGATAAATACTGACCCCCCAAAAAAGATTGTTCCATATAGCATATATTGAATGATAAGTCAATATAGTAATTATCATGATATGACAATGAAAAATTGTGTTAAGATCTGCATAGAGACTCCTGTGGTGATTTTGGGCTACACAAAAATACCCTGAATTAAACATCTCAGGGGATTTTGATTTTATTAGGACAATAAACGCTAAGGAATTTTAATCAATTTCCTATCACTGAATGTAACTAATAAAATGTTGACAATATCAGTGGTTATGTTACTTTCTACTTCCTGGAAAGACTTCCTGCCATAGACCGAATAGCTTTAAGTTTGTAAGAGTTAAAAACTGCACTCACAGGAGGACCATCAGCTCCAGGTAAACCAGGCAACCCGGATCTGCCCTGGGGTCCCTGTAAAACACAAGGAAAGGTGAAAGGTTAAAGGTCATTCTGAGTTCACATGGAGCACCTGCAATTCTCAGACTCATAAAAAGACAATGCTGCTTTAAACAATAAATTTTATGTTGATTAAACTTGTTTTTCAAGAGTATCTGAAGAATTTGACTTTTGTTGATCTTCAGTTGTTTCAATGCATTTTAGTTAAAGTTTGGTACAGGTGTGTTCAACTTTTACCCAACTTTTACCCAACTTATAAAAGCCCAGATGCTCAGAATAGCTCCAAAATATATGTGTAACAATGTTTGATAATTGATATGAACAATATATAATGTATTCAAATGATAAAGGCAAATTAACACAACTTTAATGAAATAACCTAACCATGTTTTTAGTCAGTCATACCTGAAAAGGATGACATTCAAAATCATGCAAATAATATTACTGAGAATTTTAATGAACTTACTTTTTCTCCAGGTGGTCCAATGGGGCCTTGAGGACCAGGGAGACCCTATCAGAGAGATAAACAAATATAATTACCATGTGTTAATATTCACCAGATAGACAGGAAAAACAGGAGAAGTGTCTGCTTGTGTTATAATTAATTACAGATGGGCATATTTGCAAAAATTTGTGGAAAAATAAGTTTTACCAGTCTCAAGTTTATGTGTAATTTGAGCTTCTACTTGTGCATGCTTAAACAGGTGTGGCAGCGCCGCAGAAATTCCACCAAAATGAATGGGATTCTTTCAAAAGGTCTGATCCGGATCGGTCCCCATTCCCAAGATAAACCAAGAAAAAATGTGTGCGTTTCTGGTATTTTTAGACCACCAGTGGGGAAATGAGTTGAGTAAAAGACTGGAAGATGATAAGAAAATATGTTCAGACTTCACAAGATCAAGCAAGTACAACATAGAGAGAGTATAGGATCTGTGTAGGGTCTGTGTTATGTATTCATCAAATGCGTCCCTGAGGTGGCAAAGATAGAAAGTCAATCTCTGCTTTTCCCTGTGGACTTGGGCAGATACAGGGCAGATACAAACAGGAACAAAGGTCTATGTGTTAGACTCATGTGCTCATTACACAGAGCTTTCCGGAGGCATACACTACACTAGATGTTGGTGTGTGGTGGGGTGGTATTGATTTTTTTCACCTGCGTTCCTGGGATTCCTTGCTGTCCGGGTGGGCCTGGTTCACCTTGTGGTCCCTATAAAAAAATAAAAATAAGATCCAAGTAAGATATCTCCAAGTCTGTGAAAACAAAAAGTTACATGGTGTTTTGACCTTTGCCATCCTGCTTTGTCTCTAGAATAGATTTTATCCAGAGACTGCAATAAAGCAATTTTTATTACCTGGTGCAAGCATATTACATCTTTTGTGTAAGTCAGTATTTTTATATATATATATTTTTTTATGTGTGTTGTCCCTTATAAATAAACAAATAAGCTGAAGTACATAGTCTTAATAGCTCTGATACCCAATTAATTACAGGCTCATTGTTATAAAGGGTAATAATGTAAAATCTTATATTTACTGACCCCTAGTGGCATTTTACATATTGCGTTTACTAGTGGTATCTTTTTATAGCCACAATAAAAGGGTTTTGACTCCACCCATTCGTAATTACTGATGCTGATTGTAATTGTAGTATGATTTTTAACAACAGGGGGCAGTAGCAGTCTGCATAAGTGAAGTTATAATAATATACGTAGTAAAAAGGCAAAGATACACTGAATAATTACATACATTTTGATAGCTACTGATTGATCAGTTATCAGTTGATGTCTGTTCAGTGTTTAATGAAGAAAATGTTTGAATCTGTTTGTGATTCTTGGACAATCACTAGTAATAATAATTATGTACTAAGATAAAAGAAGATTTATTGATTCTAAAATGGGGAAATTTAAGTGTCGCAATTCCAATTAAAAAAAAACAGCAGAAAAATAAATATATACAGTGAAAACTCAAGATAAATATTTTTTTGAAAAACATTAAAAACACACAATGTAACTAGAATATAAAAATATACTATAATAAAAATAAAACACAACATTTTAAATTGGATACCATGTTTCCTTTAGGACCATGGGGCCCATCCACTCCAGCAACACCCTGAGAACGACAAGCGACAGAGTAATCAGTCAACTTTATTTTAAAAGGAAGTGAGCGCAGATGAGGAGATAGTGAAAGAGGAAGTACATACAGGGGCTCCGGGTGGTCCGGGTGGTCCACGTGGCCCCAACAAACCCCTAGGACCCTGCACACAGAGATAAGCAGTGATGGAGGGTGTCACTTTCAATAGGAGAATCCTGCTGAGTTCTGCTGAGAAAACTCAACAAAAAGCAAATGTAACAGGATCTCATAGTATTAGTATGTTTGGGACAACAGATAATCCTTACACTCTCTCCAGCCAGTCCCCTTGGTCCGATTTCTCCATCTTCACCCTGAGGGAAGAAAAGGACAGGGAATTTAAATGTCTTTGGGTAACATTACGAATAACTAACTAACTGAGCTTTATATATGGAGACAGCCAGACTTTAACTCTTTATTTACGTTCAAACGAGCCCAAATCTTTACAAGTTTAACCAAAATAATAAAAGTGTTAAAGGTACACTATGTAAGTTTTTGGTTGGGGGCCTGTCGTCTGCTTGTTTCTGTGGAAATGTCATTGCTCTGCTCCACAGTATGGCATTAAACAGCTCTACTTTACATTTAATAAATTACAGCTGTTTTATAGCTCAAAAATACCTAGAAAAACAGACATTTTGACTGTGAACGCGGTCACCTCTCCACACATCTGACCTCTGGTTTGGTCTTCATGAACACAGAAAGGTTTAAAACCATATTGTGAATCATCCCAGACAAAGCAATAACATCTCCATGGAGAAAGAAAAAGCATCTGACGGACCCTCCAATGGAAAAGTTACACAATACACCTTTAAGACAACTGTTAAAGCCTAAAGGTAGAAGGGTAAAAAGTGTCTATTTTCATGGGGAGGAAAGGTTACACATAAACTTTAGTTCTTAGGCCCCACCCCCAGCTGCCGCTGCTTCAGGCAAAAGACTGGCTGTATATTACAACATATTCATTTCTGACTTCTCCACAAAAAAAGGAAAAAAAATAAATAAATGCAGCTAACTTACTCTCTGTCCATCCTCTCCTGGAGCTCCGATTGGTCCTGGAGGTCCAGGCTCTCCCTAAAAACAAATTGACACAAGAGAAATTTATTTCTTAAGTCTAGTAATTGTCAGTGTTATTTTATGTTAAGTGAAATGTTTTGTACTTGTCAGGCAAAATATATCTTAAAAAGTTCTAGACCATATTTAGGGTAATCCAATTACTGTTTCCTCTAACTTTCCAATATAATAAATAGCATTATAAGATTATCCACCACCAAATTACAATTAACAATCCCAGTAACCTTTGCCAAATCCTTAATAAGTAGAATTATCCATTTGATAATCTGGCTTTCTTTGTTGAGAGAAACCAGCTGTGTCCTTTTGTCACATTTTTCTATACTGCCTGTAATTCTTCTGAAGTTGGATAAGGAATAGTTTAAAATTATAATCTGTTTCATAGTTGAGTGACATCCCTGACCCTGTACTTACCCTGTGTCCCTTCTCACCGGGCAGTCCAGGCAGTCCATCAAAGCCACGGTCGCCCTGTAATCCACAAAAACGCATCAATACCAAAACAATATAGTAGCAATACACATGAAATTCAATTGAAATGTAATTAAATTTTATAATCAGGAAAAGTAGTTTAAGTATTTTTTTTTTACCTTAGAACCTGGCTCTCCAGGCATTCCACGGGCTCCATCAGCTCCGGCACGGCCCTGTAATATAAGAAAATAACAAATACAATATATGATTTAAACTGTGTGTGCACTTTTGTCAAGATAGCAAAGAGCAAACCTACCTCTGTGTTACATCAGTAAGCATAAAATAAGGATAGAAAACGAAAATTCAGAAACGTATGTATATATGATGGAAAAATTACCAGAAACATACAACAACTTTGAATGCGTGAAGCCGTAATGCTTTACTGTGGTGTTTTGTGCAACAGGGTAAACTCTATTTCAAATCAATAGGGCTATAATTGGATTTGTGAGGAATTAAACAAGCCTGGTTAAAATTCGCTGATCATTTAGGTCTTGTTGTGCGGCGTTGTGGGTTGTCTGCATGTTAATAACACTATCTCCTGCCTAATATCCATCATCACTTTTCTCTTACGGGCATTTTCAGACAGATTTAGCTCCTGTTCATTGATCCAAGGACTACAGAGAAAAGCCTTTAAGCACATCTCAATTAATTGTTTGTTGAGTCACTATCTAAGCTCCCCACTCAGAATTTGAGTCGTGGCCACCAGTGAAGCCCAAACTACCGCATGGCAACACAAACTTAGCTACGAAAACAAAGAGCTGTGAGCCATGAGCACACACTTTGAGCTCCGGGGGGTCAGAGGGTTTACTTACCCGCTTTCCTGCTTTGCCAGGTGGTCCAGCAGGTCCCTGGATGCCACGAGGACCCTGTATCGAGAAAGAAGAGGAGATGTAAGGCACTGGGGTGATCAGGCTTTCCCTGTGGCTGGCCCCCGATATGCCACTATCACTGACTTTGGCCTGTTTAAATCCAGTCTCATCTATTCAGACAGGCTTGCAACACTCAGTAATGCCCTGACACTTGTTTAATTTCACTGTTTAGTTGTTAAATTTTTTACATGTTTTTATATGGGGTTGAATTTATTGGAAAGCACTTGTCGCCTTGAGTGTTGTAAAAGAGGTCTATAAATAAATATTGATTGATATAAATGCATTATGAACTTTTTTTTTTTACATAAGCCAAAGTGCTAAAAAAACTGAAAAAAAAAAAAAAAGTTCTGTTGCCATTTTCAGGGAACAAAATGAGCAAATTGTGAGCTTGCTTTGGCTATATGGCGCAACACAAAACAATAAATAATAATAAAAAATATAATAACTTCGTAAAACAATGTCAGTACTAAAAAATATTATGTTCATTTAAAATTGCAAGGCAGCCAGAAGTTGTAAATGTAGAAGTGCAAATCACAAAACATAACAGTCTAATTTACTGGATACCTCTAATTAAACTATTAGTAAAATCTCTGTATTATAAATTACCTGTGGGCCGGGATCTCCACTTTCACCTTTAAGTCCAGGAGAACCGGGAAGACCCTACAAAAATGGAAACAGAGACATCTTTATTCAAATATGCAAACATTTCTAAGAGGCTTCAGTGGTGCAACGGCGTCAATGTGTCAGCAGGTGGCGATGTTTAGCTGGTAATATCCATTGTTCATTTCTGGAGAGTTAACAGAGATGGCAGCTGAGAATGAAAAATAATAAAGGCATGTAAAAACAAGATAAATTAATCCTGATTAAACATATTGATTTATTTTATGTAACTATTATTAATGTATTATTACTATTAATCATTTATGTTTTAAAAAAAAATGTGATAATTGCAAAAATAAGACCTAATGTTGTTTCTTAATTTATGCTACCTGTTACAACTCTAGTCTAAACTTCAGTGACAGATGCACATGTCCACTTGTAGCCAAACTAAATCTTTGCTCACTAATCTAGGTATTAAGCTACCATAACTCTTCATTTCTTGTAGAGGGCCCTTTTCTGTGGATAAATAGTAGATCGTGTATCAACAAGCCTGGGAGATTGGAAAGGGGGGAGGTAAGGAGGGGATGATATTTTCTTGGAAGCTGTTTGAACTTAGACAGTAACTCAAACACCACTTATGTACGTAACGATGAAAAAATCAATCAAAACAAACTACCAGCTCTATATTGATTAGAGAATGTTGTGTACAAGAAAGTCTACAATGTAAAATCAAGTGTATGTAATTACTAAATTGGCCTAAAAGTTACTAAAGAATCAAACATGCATTGGAAAACATTGCAGAAGTAGTAAAAAGACACATATCATTGTTCAATTCTCAACAGTCTGTTTTAATTAGCTGTAAAGGGCATTTTGTTTGAGAGGAAATGAGGTATAAAGTACTCACCACTGGTCCTGATCTTCCTGTCAAACCCATTGGCCCCGGGGGTCCCCTCATCGCCAGCTGCAAACCAGACACACACAAAAAGTATATTAGATTCTTCTCCTTTTTCAGAAGTTAGGCCTCCACTGTCTATTCATACTGACATTTTGTAAAAGTCGAGTGACTGCTGTCTATTCACCTTTTCATAACCTGTCACATCCCATAATGCATTGTGGGTTTTTTCTTGGAAGGTTTATGTAAGGTATTTGTTGGGTACCGTCTTCAAAACATTTAAAGTTAAGAAACATCTCCGATTAAAAAACACTATATATGTTAATTCATATACACTGTCCCTGAAATAAATAGACTATAATAATAAATAGACTAATATATAAAAAAATTATGTATTTCTATGAGGGATTACATTATATAAGTACTATTATTGATCATTTTTACGTTATTCAAGGTTGATATGACTAAGGTAAAAAGTACTTTGACAAACATGAGCATATACAAGAAACTATGGGTTAATGTATTATAATGTAATGGCAAGTCAAAAACTCTCACACCAAATAAACTTGTACATTTTATATGAATACAACCTTTTAACACATTTCTTAATTACTCCTCATCACCAATCAGATCTGATTTATAGACCGTCACAAAAACA
This sequence comes from Boleophthalmus pectinirostris, assembly GCF_026225935.1. NCBI lineage: Eukaryota > Metazoa > Chordata > Actinopteri > Gobiiformes > Gobiidae > Boleophthalmus > Boleophthalmus pectinirostris. The sequence continues at coordinate 15,155,117 of NW_026571070.1, forward strand.
ACAGTATTAGCTCTTTTCCTAAACCATGTCCAGTCCAGCGGACCGGTCCCCAGAGACCCCCACCTGTTGTCCCAGGCCACGCGCAGGTCACAAGTATTTTTAACAGTGTCTCTTGTGTGCATCTGTTCAGAGTGGCTTATTTTATGTTGTAGCTCGGCATGTCTGCATTTAGCAAGGCTGGCTAAAATGTGACTAGAGCTCGCCCCACCAAAATACAGTTCGACATAAGAGGGGGGACATGGGAGGGGGAGGGGGTGTTTGGGAGTCACTTCTTGTTTGGTTTACTTACCCTGGCCTGGGAGAGGATGGCCTGAGCTTGGGCTTCTTGGGCAGACACTACGGGACCCTTCTCACCATCTCCACCAAAACGGAACTAAAGACAACAGCATAGTTAGAGTGAAAGTGTGGAGGCAGTTTGTATACCAAATAATGTTAAATTACTACACTGGTACTTAAAAACATTTGCACACTTTTACTTTTCAGATTTGTACCAGCTCTTTAACAGGTTTATACCAGGTTTAAACAGGACTACACACTGGCTATAGCAGTTCCTACAAAGTTTGTGATCACCAGTAATTGCTTCAAAAAAATTTGTCCTCCACCAGTAAAAATTTGTAGTTGGACTATACTATTTGTAGTTGATACTAAGGATAAGGCTTGATACTTGACTTTGATACCATAATGATATTTTCATATTATATATTTAAAAACAGAATGTAAACACAGAAAATAATAGTATTATTACATATTTCCATGTGGATATAGATTTAGAGGTCTCTTGTTTATCTGAGTATCTAGTTTTGATACTATGTTTAGTATTGATGAGTGTTAATTTTGACAATCTTACGTTGGACCAATGTTCTGAATGTATGGAGAAGTTCACTGACATCCTAACATTAAAACTGAAGATAGGGCCAAATAATGGTCAGATATTTGAGGTTCACGACAGAGTGTGATATAAAGAGCTTATTCCACAGTACAGACTCTTTCTACACATAATATAACAACTCACTGGAAGCATCAGCATTGTACCAGGAGGACCAGGCAAACCATCAGCACCAGGCAGACCAGGACGACCAGGAGGACCCTGTAAAAGAGATAGAAAGGGCACGTCTGTTTAAAAAGTCATTATTGATAAATCAACTTTCAGTCTCATCAACACAGTAAAGTAAATATGAATATAATGTTGAAAATGGTCATTATGATACTATTATCATACTATCAGTCTGCATTGTGTATTAGTTATGTAGATTAAGATTATGCATGCTTTATGTATTTCAAAACTATGAGGATTTTTAGACATCCAGGTATATTCATTTTAATAATTTTATAATTACAGTATTGGATATTATAATTACAGTATTTTAGTATCTGTTAAACACTAAACCTCTCTCTAGTTAAGGGGTGGCCTATTATTTTTTCCATGGGGCCACATGAGAAACAGAAAATATTGTGGAGGGCTGGGCTTTGCTAAATTCTGCCTAATATTAATAGTATTTCTTTATAAATAGCAGTAAATAGCATTGTTTTGATGAGCTAGTAAGACTGGTAAAAGTTTATGTTATGAATAAGCAATGAAAAAGTGAGGTTGCCTTGCAAAAAATTTCATTAAAAAAAGCATCTCTGAAATAAAAGCAATGCAGCTTTAGTCCATGAATGAGGTAAAATGATAAAATATGTTTATTTTGTAATTACACATGAGCTTAAACGGGCTGGTCAGAGCCAAACAAAGGGCCGTATGTGACCCGGGAGCTGTACAATGCTCAGGTCTGATCTAGATGATAAAATACAGACCACATTTGGTACACTGTGTTCAATATCATGAATTGAACTAATAAAATGTTATGTTATACGTAAACTTGCAGTGTAATTGGCTTTATATGGTCAGATAGTGTTTTTATAGTCAGTGTTTAGGATTGAGTTAAATTTAACTGTGGCATTAATTGGACCCAGACCTAACACTTGTACATACCACACACATATGTTCTGGTAAATAATCGTGTTTGCTGTTACTTTAATGACCTTTTCCTCCTATACTACAGCACATAGACTGGGTTTGTCCATCTGTGAGTCACGCTACTGTCGTCGATCCAACATAAACCTCCTTTTGCATGAGGTCTGATCTTTATTTATGTTCAAATGAGCCCAAATCTTTACAAGTTTAACCAAAATAATCAAAGTGTTAAAGGTGCACTATGTAACTTTTCTGTTGGGGGTTGGTCACCTGCTTGTTTCTAAGAATATGTCATTGCTTTGTCTTTAATGTTCCACAGTATGACATTAAACAGCTCTACCTCAAATGTATTCAATTACAGGTGGTTTTATAGCTCAAAAATACCTAGAAAAACAGGTATTCTGACTGTGAGCAGGGGTGCCTCTCCACAGATCTGACCTATAACTTGAAGACAGAATGGTTTAATACCACATTGTGAAACATTCCAGATTTAGCAATAACACCTCCAAGCATTTGATGAACCCTCCACCAGAAAAGTTGTACCTTTAAGACCTCCACATCACTACAGCAATAAAACTTTGAAAATATTTTGTATGTACTTTAAGGTGGCATCATGGCTGAGTAATGATTATGGAAAACTGGTCATGATTGGTCCTACATGTTCAATTGTGTCCAGTCTTTATGTATTTTATTTTTACTTGTACATATACATTATACATTGATTATTTGACACCATTCTCTTGCTATTTATTTTGAATTAATTATTACCATTTATATTGTCAATGTTTGTTTTTATATTATATTGTGATGTGTGAGCTATTGTGTCCAAATAATTTTCCTTGTGGACTAATATAATTTGTCTAAGTCTAAATTGTCTAATGTTTATATTAGAAAGTAATTTTTATGATACAAAATTTGAATATTTTTGAGTTTTTTGCATCTAATCTCACCCTTTCACCAGGATCTCCAGAAGTGCCTGGAGGTCCTTGAAGGCCGGAGGGACCTGGAAGACCCTAAAAATGAGGAAAAGGATTAGCTACAAATCAAAAACAAAACAATAAATCTTTAACAACTAATTTCTGTTGGCACTCACAGCTGGGCCAGGAGGTCCGGGTGGTCCTTCAATCAGCATACCCTAAAAAACAACCACAGTTTAATCTCATGAGAGCAGAACTAGAATATAAAAGCAGGTAAAAAAAAAAGAAAAAAGAAAAACTAGGTTTAATTAGCAGGTATTAGCAGTAGTAGTAGTAGTTTGTGGGTCTCACAGGTTCGATGACAGCAGGCTCTCCCTTCTCTCCCTTCTGCCCAAAAGCTTCGACTCCAGCGATCTGCGGACACAAATATATACACAGGTGAGACTCTTCACACAGCAGCTCTAGCACACAGACCAAAAGGCCTATTATACTTCTTCATTAAATTTACTTCAGCAAATGATTAGGTAATAGAGAGACAGGACAGAAAGAAAAGATATTAGAGTAAATACTAAGTGAATTATCAACATGCGTCAAACCAAATCACAATGTAGTGGTAGATCCAAAGAAAATGTGATTCAGGAACAATCAAGAAAGGTGGGATAAGTCAAAGAATGACCATTGAAATCTGGTATATTATATTATTAAAACATATATTTGTGAGATTTCTAATAACATCTATTTGTGGTTTTACAATTCAGTAAATGTATGTAGCAAAACAGTGAGTTCTGTACAATTCTATACAAATTAAAAGGCAAACCAAGTGTATTTAACTTTGTGAGATCCTGCTTGTCCCATAAGTGACAGTGCTTTGTCTGTCAATGTTCCACAGTATGGCATTAAACATATCTGCCATATAATCAATTACAGTTGTACTCATTGATCATTGAATACGTTGAAAAACATTTAGCATTTTGACGTTGAGTAAAGTTCTCTCTTCAAAGCTAAAATTCAACTTGGCCTGGTGGTGTGTCCAGGGAGATAGATATTTTTAATGCCATATAGTGGAATATTCTAGGCAAAGCAATAACACCTTCAAAGAGATAAGCATGTGGCATATGTCAGTGTTACACAGTGCAGCTTAAAGACACCAAATTAGATTATAATCAAATCACCCTCCAAAACTCATAGACGCATTTACCATGCAACCAACTCTGAAACCATGCACTAAAACGGTTAGTTCCCATAGTAGTCCAGGCCGGTCATGCACCCGCCCTCCACGTGGCTCCAGCAGGGGGCGCAGTACTTACGGCGCTCTCTGAAATGTCCGTCTCAGCCGCTACCCCGGGCCCCACCTCATCGTCAGGGGCCGCGGTGGCCTTGGCTTTGTCCGTGCCATAATCATCGTAACTGGTGTAATCATAAACTTTGCTGTCAACCTCTCCCAAGTCATACTCCTTTAGGTCATACGCGTTAAAGTCATACGCGTCTGAACCGTGCGTTTCCGGGGCGGCGGTGGTGGGCTCCTGAGCTGTGGCCTCTGTCACAAGACCACCCACAAGGTCCTCCTCCACAGCCTTCACAAGCCGAGAGGTGAGCAATGAAGGGACAGAGTTAGTCAAGCATTTAGACTACAGTGTGCTATCAGAGCAAATTATAAAATGAGAATGACGTTAAAGGCAATGGCAACATCTTATTTACATGTCATAAACAGACCTGAGGGGTGACATATGACATTACAAATACTGAATGCTGTGTAATCCACATACTCAATACGTACATTCAAGCAGATGATAAATAAGGTGATGCCATTAGGAGAAAAGTAATTCTACTGTATAATTGTTATTTCAGACCTCAGATTAAAAACATGATGGAGGGCTGAAGAAACAATGTGGTTCTACAGTTTACAGCATTTAAATTGGACAATAACAGATTAGATGTGATCAGGTTATTGTTGTGCAAATACACAAAGGCAGTTTAAAAGCCCCTTCACACTTTGTGTATTCGGCACAGCTGAGACATCACATTTAATACAGTAGGCTTCTGTAATTTCAGGTGGAGAGTATTTGGATTGATCGGTTCAACATAATGGATGCAATTACACACAGTTTTTCCTGTTCACAAATGAAGATTTGTCTCTTTAAAGAGGTTGTAATCACATCCATGTGTTGAACACTGCAGGGTTCAGGCTGTGAGGGCTGAGTGATCTTGGATCACAGTCCATTTGAAGGTGAGCTACAAACTACAGATAATTACCATGGCTCTCCAAGAGAGAGGCTCTCAGGAAAACTCCTTAAAGACACAGCATTGATTTGAATGTATGTGTCTTTGCTGTTTCGTACCAGGTATTTCAGATGAGGATCTATCTGTTCTAATGTGTACAAAAGTAAAAAGAATGGAGCACATTACCTCATGAGGTCCACTGGTGTCATAGGGGGACTGAGTTTGAGTTTCATCTAACGTCCCGTAGTCAATGTCTGTATTGTAATCTCCTTCTACATTGTTTAGCTGAGTCATGTTGGAAAAGGACAGAAGAATAAAGCAAGCGTTAACTCAGAGGCAGAAACAGGTGTTATGCAGAGGTCTATACAGACCTGTGTATCTATGCTAAAGCTAAAGCTAATGCTACTGTTAGGGCCGCTCTATCTGCCATCACAGATCTCCCTCCACAGTTTGAGTGGGACAATCTTGATGGTCTGATGTTTTCTCTAAGTTTACCCTAAAACTCCCTCTGGGGCGCGCTGGGGCTGTGGCCTGGTAGCCAGGCATCGGGCGCTTCTTCTTAGCGGGGAACTTTTTAGCAGGAGATTTTTTGGCAGCCAAGAACCTAAACTGCTTTGTCTTGGTTTTACTAACGGACTTTGTGGTCCTCTTCTTTTTCATGGAGACACTACGTTTGGTTCTCTGGAAAAGGGCGCAGCAACAAACAGCACCGAGACAAACACAGAACATTTAAAAGTGGAAATGACCCAAAGACCTGAGTCTGACTGTTGTACATGAATAGAGTCTATATTTAAAATCTTGACATTGCGTTCAAACACAGGTCCTTTGTGTTGTTCATTCAGTGTACAACATTTCAGACTGAGGCCTCTCTTTGACACATACAGAAAATGAGGACATTAAACAAGTAACAGGACACCGAGGCTTTGCCTTCCAGCAACACCTTCAACTGAGGGAAAATATAAGAAATACACTGTATGTAATAACGCTGACTGGTCAGAATGCACGCAGGAGTTTAAAGGCCTGCTGGAATGCAAAGCCCCTTAAAGCAGACAGCGTTCACAAAGAGTGGAGAAAGCAGCCTGTAACACAGAGCACATGCACAAGCAGAGCATCCTCTGTCTCTGTGACAAACTTCACAGGAGTATATTTAACTTTTAAACTTTTAAAACATTCAGATTTAAAGAGGACACACTCTGCTGTGCAAGTGAACACAAACATAAGAACATGAGACACTTCGGGACGAGGACAAAGCAACGCTACAGTCCACACACAGCACAAGTTTAACTCCTGTTCATTTACCTGAGGCTCTGCATACTCATCGGTGGGAACAGCGTCTGTGGCTCCCTCAGAGTAATCATAGAACTGAGAGTAATCTAAGTCATCAGTAAAGTACTGACAAAGGAGAGAGAGAGAGAGCAGGGTTAGACAAGGATGCACTCTGCCAGATGATACAGACATATCATCCAGAGGTTTAAGTAGGTTAAAGCAGCTAAAAAGCCAAATATTATCCATTACAACACACACACGATAATAATAATCCTGCTGGTATCTGTCCCAGTTCACAATAGAAGAATTTAGCGTAAACAGGATCTGAAAATGCCTGAGATTTAGCCTACAAACGTAAACAGATGGGATGTTTTAAAGCTCATAAAAAACAGAAAACAACAAAGATCCTGAGACAAAAATACCAGCTGCATCCAGGAATATCGTAATGGAACTTTCTCACTACAAGCATGTAAATGAGGCACCCCAGGACCCCAATATCAGACACATTAAAGGCTTGGTTTAAAAGAGGTGAACTGATAGCGAGAGGGGGTCACTGGGCATAAGGTCCTCTTAATATGCATAACTAATTTGCATATAGAGCTTTGTTAAAATGCATAAATATAGTGGTATTAACACACTTTTTCATACATGAAGTCACTAAAGTCAAGAAAAACAGTTATGAGTTTAAATATGTTAGCAGTAGAACAGATCATTGCGTAAACAGACAGACAATGTGTACTCCAATGACTGTTCCTTATGGCAAGCAAATGTTACTAAGTGTATTTGCTTTTAAAGGCATCCTTGGCAGAAGTTGTATGTGAGACAGGGGTAGAAAACTGGAATAAAACTGTACTACTACTATGAGCATGTAACAAGCAAAGTACATCTACTGCTTACTTCTATTTACCTTTGAGATAGTAGCTGATTTATGGTAGACAATAACTCAGTAGACACAACTAGACTAAACTGAAGACCAATTTCTACATGCAAAACCACTGTCAGCATGTTTTCTTGTCATTTTTTTTCTTGCATTTATTCAATTGTAATAACCCAATTTTAACACTTTAATTGTACACTTCTCATTGTGGTTAATACTGTTTACCTATTAATCTAGCTAATCCTCCAGCTTTGTGCTTGTTTGTTTCCTTAATTAACTTTAAAAGTGCAAATTACAGTGTGGGGAACTGTTAAAACTAGAACACTATTACCATGAGAGGACTTACTAAAATCTACAGTCTCAGCCAATTTCTTGCACTGGCTCTGTGAACTGTGAGTTTACCAGAACAAAGGATTTGGCAAGATTACACCACAACTTTCCCTTAAGGGGGGATTTCCCAAGCACTAATATATTACTGCAACTACTGTAGTCATATCTCTCATAACACAATGCATTACAAGATTTTAAACAAGTAAGAACAATGTGCATCCACCGCAATAAATACATTTGTCAATCAAGGACAAGAGGTTCAAAAATAAGATTACAGATAATCCCAAAGTAGACATATTATGGCTTTTCTATGGCATTTCATTTGTCTATCTCATATCTAGATCATTATTTAACTTTTGTACACCACAGTATTGATTGACTATAACAGTTTACAATAGAAACAGGGCCTTTGACTTAGTGCAAGATTGATAGATAGATTTTCTGAGCACCTACATTACACTATACTGAAGGATTATACAAACAGGAATGGATCAAAATATAACTCCAAGTAAGATCAAGATTTGGGATAACTATTATAACAAGATTAATACCAAAAGTAAATTTTGCATAATATGCCTCCTTTAACGTGGATATTCTAAGGGTTTCTATGTAAATTTGTCTGTCTGACCTCTTCAGCCTCCTGAGCTTGGACTCTTTGCCCGTGGGGAGTATCACAGTCTGGGCTGTAGTGTTCACAGTAGTCGTAGGCAGCGGTAGGATCGGCCACAATCAGGAGCTGCTGGATGTCACCCTGAGAAAACCACAAAACACAATGTTAGCATCAAAATAACCCAACATATAATCTGCTGTTTCGAATGAAAACCAAGAATTTATACAATGCGGTGAAGTAGAATGTACCAGAAACTA